>NC_137840.1:63365039-64565039 GCF_948465745.1 Chenopodium album
TAAAAAAAACAAAAATTTAAACCTTGAAAGGGACATCCGCCTGAAACTTCCGGATGTCCCTCGGTGGATCCGCCTAAAATTTCCGGATCCACCATGGAACATCCGGAAGTTTCAGGCGGATCCCCACTTCTGCTTGAGATTTCCGGAAGTTCCATGGTAGATCCGAAAATTTTAGGCGGATCTATCATGGGACATCTGGATATTTTAGGCGGATGTCCTATTTCCAGAAAAAAAAAAAAAAAAAACTTACAGAATGTTCCGACGCATTTTCCGGCGTACGAATGTTCCACTCGTCGTCCATGACCCAAGACCCGTCGGAAAATTTTATGATTAATTTTTTTTAAAATAAAATAGATTAAGGTGGTCGTGGGGACCGATTTGGTTTTAAGGTCGTGGGGACCGATTTAGTGGACTCGGGATAGCAACGTCGTAATGTGAGGGGACCGTTTCATATAATGTGTCCAAATGGGGAACAAAGTCCTTTTTATAACACAAATTGCAAAAAGGGCATACTTGTCCATTCAAGTCAAAATGGGAGCGTTAGTATATAAAATGGGATCGATGAATAGCAGTTCACATTCATTCAAGCTTATAAAATGTTTTTTTTTTCTTTTTTTCTTTTCATTTTTAATAATTTAAAATGGTTCTTCTACTACTCACTTGTCAATTGTTCATAAAGTGATAACACTACACATATTTTTGTATCCGTTTTTGTAAACTCATTATATCCTCAATGTATACTCAACCCATATAACTTAATCCGACCTAACTAGACAATTTGATCAAACCACTCGCTAGCTATAAATCTTCACTGCCGACCCGCATAATAACCAAACCTAACCATTAATCTATTTTTTTTTTCAAACTTGAAGAGGAATTATTGTATATATGGAGTAACAAGTAAAAACACCAAGGGAAACAGCATGTACAATTCCTTGGAAAACAGAAACCAACAAGTATACTATAGTATAAATATTACAGTAACACCCAAATGGCAATTCACTCTAGCTGTACCTGTACACATTTATTATCCACATATATTGCACGTCAACCCCGTCTAGTCATCTCTATTTTTTATTTATTTAAGGTAAAGGAAAGGACCTTGACTGAACCTCAACTGTAACATTTTTTTGTAATCCAATATTTAAGGATTGGATTTGAAACATTGAGAGTAAAGGAAAAAGATAAGGGATACCCTCACTGGTGGGGATCAAATCCTCAACCTTAAGATTAGAAGGTGCAATCATTCCCACCAGACCATCAAGCTTAATTTGGTGTCTAGCTTGGTCGTCTCTAATTAGTGACCGATTAATTTAATCATATCTGATTAAGGCCTTAATTTCTCAAGCTGGTAATCTTCCTAATTTCTAATCCTTAATTCAATGACATTAATGAGGCGAAATTCAGGCCTAAGGTCTGCTATTCAACGGACAGAATCCCTAGTCAGATTACCGCTCCCCCGTGCACCGTTATACGTACGCTTTCATATACCTCCACATGACAATCAGATTCCCTTTCCTTTCTTTTTTTATTGTTTGTTTTCTTCTATTCCCTTTCTTTATTATTTGTTTCCTTCTATTCCTTTTTTTATCATTATATTTCTTCTATTCCTTTGACTATTATATCCCCCAGCTTTCCTTTATTTCTGTTCCCTTTTCCTTGGTTTTAGTTCCCATATTTCTTCTTAATTACAATCTAATTAATCTTTCTTTCTATTCTATTCAATTCCCTATCTTTTACTTCATCTCATTCTTATCATTATCACATTAGCTTCTCTCTAACCAAAGGGTAAGGTGTTTATATTTTTCCTCCATCTATTACTAGTTTATCTTCTTCTTTGATTTATTTCTTTGGTGTTTTTGATTGATTTTCAAGTAACGTAACGTGTTGTTGTTATGTCGTGCATGTTATGACCCGTTTCTTGTTCCTACTTTTCAGTGATTTTCTTTTTAGGTTAGTTGAGTATATTGAACTACTAGACGAACAAAGTTATTACAATGATGCCTGGAAATGGTGGTAATGGCCAAATCTCCGTTCCTCCAGGGTTTCGCTTTCATCCGACTGATGAAGAACTACTATACTATTATTTGAAGAAAAAGGTTTCTTATGAAGCTATTGATCTTGATGTTATTAGAGAAGTCGACCTTAACAAGCTTGAACCATGGGATCTCAAAGGTTAGCTATATTGCTTAACATACATATCACATATATATATCTTCTTTTTCATTTTTATTTGCTTATAAGTACAAAAATCTTTACTTATAGTGTGGTCTTAGGTCTTTCCTTTAGGATATCTTGGATTATACGAAGTATTAACTTATGTAGAGATATTATAGGGTTAATAATCTTACAATAGATTGAATAGTAAGACTTAAGATTTGAGCTTGAAGCTCATCATCATTTTTGTTGTTGCATGATATAGTAGAGTGCTTATCAAATTCCAAAAATTAAAATGGAAAAAAGACTTAAAATTTTTAAGCTATTGATTTTTTTTTTAGGGCTTATAAACTTATAATCGATCTAATAATAATAAGAGTTGATTAAGATTTGAGCATGAAATAACTCATCATCTTTGTTAGTATTTGCATGATATATACTAATCTAGCTTATGCATAATTTTATGTATTCCTTTTTTATTTATTCATCTACATCAAATAATAGCAACATGATAAAGGACGGACTAGGGTCCTAACTCCTAGATACTTTGGATCCGATACTACCAACCTTTATTAATTTATTTTTAATTCTTTGCACAAGTTCATACGGAGTTAGCTAGTTCATATAAAAAAAAAAAAAAATGAAACTCAATAATATTTTGGAGGTGATGATCCCAAACCATGGGTTTCATCAACCCGCTAAATAAGACTTTTAGATGAACTCATTGACATCCGCTAATACAATATTTTTTAATCATGTTTAACTTTGCATGGGCATCTCGAGGGCTTCTTAATCATATAGTAATTTATTTGTAAAAGTCGTACTTAGAAAGTGATTTTAAATTTCATTAAAAAAAAGTGTTTCTTAAGTTCTTATGCTCTTGTTTTCTTCATCTGAATAATATAGATTTGTAGTGCTACATGATTCGAATTGGATTTTTGTTATACAATGAGTTTGTATGTTAAAAAGGTATAGAAATGACAAACAAGTTGTTTCAATTAAATCATATGTGGACCATTCAGCATTAACAAACTACTATATGAATTTATTATGAAAAAACGACAAATAATATTTGAATTTAATTTCGTATTTTTTTTTTGAGGAAAAATTTAATTTCATATTGATTTAGGTTGAATGAAGTTCATGCATGTTATTCACTTTTTGGATAGCAAGCAATATGTTATGTGATTATTTTCTAGATAAGTTTTACTAGCATGTTAGAAATCTTTATAATTTTGGCAACATCTACAAAGTGATGCTAATACCGTGCATGCAATGTTGTTATACAGATAGATGCAGGATAGGTTCAGGACCTCAAAATGAATGGTACTTCTTTAGCCACAAGGACAAGAAGTATCCAACCGGTACACGAACAAACCGTGCCACGGCAGCCGGATTTTGGAAAGCCACCGGGAGAGACAAGGCAATCTACCTTGGCAACAATGCAAAGCGAATCGGCATGAGGAAAACCTTAGTCTTCTACACCGGACGTGCTCCTCATGGTCACAAGACGGATTGGATCATGCATGAATACCGACTCAACGATGAAGATCCTCAACTTCAGGTAGGTTTAAATTTCTTAATTAAATACTTTTATCCATAAAAATTGATATAGTTCAAAGCAAGATTACAGCTAGCCTTTTTGAGCTTATCAATAATTGAGGTTTGCTTTTAACTTTTTAAGGCTTGGAGTAAGGATTAATCATATTATTGTACGTTGGAACTTGTTTGTACTAGCATAGATGAATAATTTTTGACGTTTATGTAAAGTCATAAAACAAATCAAAGAGACCTTCCTTATTCCATTAACCTAGAAAATTTTCTTAATGTAATCTTCATAGATTTCATATCTATGTGTTCACTTAATGAAGCTTAAATTAAATTTATTTGTACTCGTATTTCGTTGTGTCCATACACCAAAAACGAAATTGTTTTCAACTAGATATAGATCCATGATTTAGGGGTTGTTATCATGCACATATATGTAACCAGGTACATCAAAGGCGACATTCTAAGATGTATATGTCCCCCTTAGAGTGACAGATCCAAGAATTAAATCTAAGTTATTTATAACTGTCATTTTTATAATAGTTTATATAAGAAAAAGAGGTAGTTGATAGGTCTCGTTGAAAGTCAATGAAAAAAAAGATATATTAGTAAGTTGTTTCTCCATAGTTCGTTTAATTAACCTTTATAGATATACAAGAAGATAATCTTTGCTTGCAACTATAATTTGGTGTGGTTTTTCTTTCATTGTTTTAGCAAGAAGATGGATGGGTGGTGTGCCGAGTCTTCAAGAAGAAGAACCATGGAAGAGGTTTACACTCTGAGCTACAACACGAAGACGATTACGATAATCCTAACCCTACAAATAATCACCCCACCTCAAGCCACATGTTAAAGCCAAGCACCAACCCTACTACTTCTACAACCCTATTCCCACCAAGGCAACATGGTTACAACGTCCAACCCTTAATGTTTCCTAATAACTACTATAACCCTGATTACACTTTCGATGGCGCTATGCACCTCCCACAATTGGCTAGCTCCGACACCTTATCAGCCGCCGGTGGTAGCACTCTCTTTACTACCATGGATAATATACTGAGACTAAGCACCTCCGCCGGAGGACTAATAAACACACAACAATTGTTAGCTAATGGCGGCGAGTGGGGGTTCTTGGATAAGCTTCTTGCCAATTACCAGAGCTTGGACCAGCATCAACAACAACAACAGCAACAACAAGATCCATCACATAACAAGATTGTAGCCGGCGCCATAGCAAACCATGATATCCTAGGAATGAGCTCAACTAGTGCTCTTCAACATCAACAACATAAGTTTTGTTAAGGGTTTTTATAGATTGTAACCTTGAAACAAAGGGCAAGGGTTTATAGACTTTAATGCAATCAGTCTGTATTTATTCATTTGCTTCATTCTACTATAGTCTAATAAACTTCTTTAATTTAGGAATTCATAGTTTTATAGATATTGTTTGCTATGTCTTTTTACTCGCTATGGTTTTTGATAATTGTTCCATCTTTACTTTTAAGGCCAAACATTACATACTTTGATGACCATAAATTATCACTAAATATACACTTCTTTCATCATTTTTTATTATAATTGACGTGTTTTGACTTTTAATACTATTTATCAGCTTTACTTTATTAACTAGTGTTTGTAATTTTAAATTATGATAAAACATACTTATGTGAGATTTTGCCATATTCGTCTTAACGTATAATTCTAAAATTCAGCTGAAATTATTTTTACTTAATGATAATTAAGCGTGTTTTTGTCATGAATTCCTTTTCTATACAATTTTCAAAAGTGTAATGATTATACATAACCCTTAGGGCTACATCTAACATTACCCAATATATTAATAGCTGAACTTATGCATCGTCAAACTTGTCTTAATAAAAATTTCAAACTATAAAGAACATACGAATGAAGTATGTAAGATAGTTTTATAAGAAATTTAATAATTTTGTAACCAAGTTGCTATCATGCTATGCTTTGATCAAGACCAGTGAATTTTTAGCATTTAATCAACACCATGCATTCGATGATGATACATGCACACATAGCACACATAGCACATATTATAGTTGGATCAATCAATCACAATTCTTAATGAAATGAGTAAATAATTTCTTTGATTAGATCAAATCAAACCCACTTCAAAGTTTGATTAGCTACCTTCATATAACCGATCAATGATTAATTATTGCTTTATAAAATAATACTCGTTTATCCTTGATTGAAGTTAAACTTGTTGCTCAAAATTTACGTTTCCTTCTTTATGAAAATTTACAGGCAGGTACGCGCATTAACAAATAAAATGTACGTAGCATGGTAAACGGACGTAAACAATGTACTGAATTTGAGTGCAAGAAAAGCATCACATGATGGACTATGGTTATGATCAAAATATATCCTAATCGACATTTTAAATATTACATTTTTTTTTGTCGATATAATTTTTGGTATTAGTCCCAATATATTATTCCCTCTATTTTTAAATACCTACTCCACTTTTCTTTTTCGACCGTTTTTAAATACTTGTTTCATTTCCTCATTTGGAACTTTTACAATATTTAATTAATTTCTCTCACCTAGTGGATCCAATATAAATCATATTTTATTAATTTCATATTCTCTCTTTACTAATTCTCTCTACTACTTTTGTTTTTTACAATATTCATTCTTCCACTTACCCCACTACCTTCATTTTTTTTTTTATCACTTTCTTCAATTTCTCCTAAAATTACACGCATAGAAAAATGAAGCAAGTATTTAAAAACTGAGGGAGTACAACTTTATTTTTTTTTCAAAGTTAATTGAATATAAGGATTACTTTAACATGATCAAGGTTAATGTGTATCTCTATTAGGTAGCTAACTGTTAAAAAAATTGATGTACAGTTGGGTTTCATAATATGTTTCATGTGAGTGACAGCTTAATTTAATTTGTTATAAGTACATGGTAGATGATGATACTTTGTTCTTTCATTCTATTACAGATGATGATACTTTGTTCTTTCATTCTATTACCGAGTATTAAGGATGCATTCTATTTAATATTGATGTGTAAAAATCAGTTTCCCAATTTTTGTTTCATCTCTTTTACTTTGGGGGCGCCCCAGTTTCTCTTCTTGAGAAACAAGAGGTGTTTCTCTAGTGGCAAATGTGTAATAAAAATGCCTAGGGAATTGTAAACAAATGGTTTTTAAAGTTGAATAAATGCTGACTGTGAGTTTCATTGAAGCTGTTGGAAATAGTTAATGCAAACGGATGCTTGCGCCCGACCGGGCGTGTTCGCCCGATCGGGCGGAGGTGGCCAAGGAAAATAGGAGAACTCTCGCGCCCGATCGGGCGGCCCTCGCCCGACTGGGCGGCGGACTCGAGTTTTTGACGAGCCCGATCGGGCGGGTTCGCCCGATGGCTCACCCGGGATGGGGTTTCCAGATCGCCCGACCGGGCACACGACCGGGCGCCCGATCGGGCGGTGTTCGCCCGATCGGGCGCGACACCAGGTCTGGAGTAACTTAATCTCGCGCCCGATCGGGCGACTTCGCCCGATCGGGCCCGCCTTTTTTCCTAGGTCGGTTTGCTTTGCATGTTTCCTTTTTCCGGGACTCATATAAATACGAGCTTTGCCTTTTCATGAGTTTCATTCACTTTCTAGCCGAAAACACAAACCTACCTTTTGAGATCTGAACAGTTCTTGAGCAATTCCATTCTTCGAGTTCGGGTGCACGGATTACGGAGAGAGTTGCGTTAAACTTGGGGGGCGTGCATCACTAGGAAACTTGTACCGGTGGTGGCGTATTTCGCTTCTAAGGCAGTGGATTTTGTTCCACGGCGCGATTGTGAGTTTGAAATCTTCAATCCAGGAAAGTTCTAATCTTTTTTTGTTTGTTATTGATTTCAACAGTTATTTTACCAACAATTTAGAAGAGAAATATTTTGATTTATTCTGTTGATATCATGACTAGCAATTCTCAAACTCGTCTATACCTAGATCTGTCTAAGGTTGAGTCTCTTGATGGAATTAATTATAAGAGATGGTCACAAAGGATGTTGATTGCTTTTGAATAAGTAGAAATTGATTATGTTTTGTTTAGGGATGCTCCAAAACCTATTGAGCAAACCAATACCATGATTGAAATTCCTAGTACTCCTGTTCCTGGGAATAAAGAATCTAGCTCTAGTCAAAGGACCACTACTGTTATTGCTAATGAATCTGAAATCAAGAAATTTGATCGTGATAATATATTTGTTAGAGGTCATCTTTTGAACAGCATGAAAAACAACATATTTGATTTGTATGTTAATATGAAATCTGCTAAGGAGATGTGGGAGTCTTTAGAGAAGAAATGGTGCTGATGATGCTGGGAAAAAGAAGTATGTGACTGGAAATTGGTTGAATTTCAAATTGGTTGATACAAAGCCTATTATGGACCAAGTCCATGTGTATGAAAATTATGTTGCTGAAATTCTTGCTGAGGGTATGAAGATGTGTGAAATCCTTCAGGCTAATGTTTTGATTGAAAAATTACCTGATTCTTGGTCTGATTATAGAAATCACCTCAAGCATAAAAAGAGGGATTTAACCCTAGAAGAACTTGTGAGCCACATGAAGATTGAGGAAGCCAACAGGCTTAAGGATGTTTCCTCTAAGCCAAAGAATGTGTTAGCAATCAAGGCTAACCTTGTTGAATCTGGTGCTGACTCTGACAAGAAAGCAGGTGATAATCGTGCCAAGAAGAGGAGCTCTGAGAAGAAGGGAAATCTCCAAGCTAAGGGCAAGATTGGGAAGAAAGTCACTGTCAAGTGTTGGTCATGTGGTGAAGTGGGGCACTTTGCTTCACAATGCAAAAACAAGAAGAAGAAAAATCTGAAATCGAGTGGAGGAATCAAGGGTCATGCTCATCTGGTTGAGAATGAGGATGAAGATGTCATTGTTGCAGTTGTTTCTGAAGTCAACCTGGTTGAGAACAACAGTGAATGGATCGTGGACACTGGTGCATCTAAACACTTCTGTGCTAACAAGGACCTGTTTGTCAGTATGGAAGATGCAAAGGAAGGTGAACAAGTCTACATGGGAAATTCAAGCAGCTCTGAGGTACTTGGAAAGGGAAAAGTAGTTCTGAAGCTGACTTCAGGGAAGACCTTGGCTCTTCATAATGTGCTGTATGTTCCTTCTCTTCGTAGAAATTTAATTTCTGGTGCTTTGTTGAACAAAGTAGGAGTTAAGTTAGTTTTTGATGCTAATAAACTTGTGTTAACTCGTAATGGGGAGTATGTTGGAAAGGGTTACCTTAGTGGGGGCCTATTTGTTCTTGAGATTGTAACTGTTCCTTCAATGAATAAGATTTCTACTTCTGCTTATATTGTTGAGTCCTTTGAATTATGGCATAGTAGATTGGGTCATGTTGGTGCAACAAAATTGAAACAAATGAAAAGTTTAGATTTGCTCCCTAATATGTCATTAGATGGATTTGAAAAATGTGAAGTGTGTGCGGAGTCTAAATTCGTGAAGAAACCCTATAAATCTATCACGAAGAGAGAGACCACACCACTTGAGCTAATTCATTCAGATTTAGCAGACTTTAAGAACTTGGAAAGTAGAGGCGGGAAACGCTACTATATCACCTTCGTTGATGATTGTTCTAGATATAGCAAGGTGTATCTTTTGAGGACAAAGGATGAAGCTGAGTCCAAGTTTCTTGTGTATAAGGCAGCGGTAGAAAATCAGTTGGAGCGGAAAATAAAGAGAGTTCGCTCAGATAGGGGTGGAGAGTATGGCTCCGACTTTCTCAAGGACTTGTGTGAAAGTGAGGGAATCATTCACGAAGTTTCGGCCCCGTATACTCCGCAGAAAAATGGTGTGGCAGAGAGGAAAAATAGGATCTTGAAGGAAATGATGAATGCAATGCTCCTAAGTTCCGGGTTGCCAGACAATTTGTGGGGTGAAGCGGTTCTATCAGCTAATTATGTACAGAACAGAGTAACTCACAAGAAGTTAGACAAGACTCCATATGAAATATGGAAGGGTTATGCTCCAAACTTGAATCACATGAAAGTGTGGGGGTGTCTAGCTAAGGTGGGCTATCCATTGTTCAAGCGCTCAACTATAGGTTCTAGGACCTATGATACAGTATTCATTGGCTACGCTGAGAATAGTGCCGCATACAGGTTTATGAGTCTGGAAGATCGCTCTATATCTGAATCTCGTGATGCAGAGTTCCTTGAACAGGTATTTCCCTTGAAGAAAAATTTATTTACTAACGATGTTTCTTCAGTTCCTTCATCTGCAGAGCCAGAAGATACTTCCCTTAGGATTGAAAGTGAGGTTCAACCTAGGAGAAGTAAAAGGCAAAGAGTGGAGACAAGCTTTGGACCTGATTTCCTAACAGCCTTTATAGCAGAGTGCGGAAATCTAGGTGAGTTCGAAGATGATCTAGATGAGATCATGCTGTGTCTTCAGGTTGTGGATGAAGATCCGAAATCGTTTAAAGAAGCTATGAGTTCAGTAGATGCAACCTTCTGGAAGGAAGCTGTAAACAGTGAGCTTGACTCAATCATGTCAAATGGTACCTGGGAGCTTGTGGACCTGCCAAAAGGGAGTAGAGCTATTGGGTGCAAGTGGATTTTCAAGAGAAAGATGAGAACCAATGGCACCGTGGAAAGGTTCAAAGCTAGATTGGTGATAAGAGGATTCACTCAAAAATTTAGCCTTGATTATTTTTATACTTATTCTCCGGTGACTAAAATTGCCACTATTCGTGTTTTGTTTGCCTTAGCTTCATCTTACAACTTGATTGTGCATCAGATGGATGTTAAGACAGCTTTTCTGAATGGCGATTTGGAGGAGGAGATCTACATGGAGCAACCTCCGGGTTTTGTAGTTCCTGGGATGGAGAATAAGGTGTGCAGACTAAAGAAATCCTTATATGGTTTGAAACAAGCTCCGAAGCAATGGTATGAAAAATTTCATAAAACTATTCTTAGTTTTGGTTTTGTTGTCAACGGTAGTGATGCATGTGTGTACTCTAAGATGTTTGGTGCGCAATGTGTGATATTATGCCTGTATGTTGACGACATGCTCCTGTTTGGCACAAACATGTGTGTCATAAATGAAACTAAGAATTATTTAAATTCAAAGTTCGAGATGAAGGATTTGGGAGAGGTAGATGTGATCCTTGGTGTTAAAGTTACTAAAACCAAGAAAGGGTATTTTCTGTCTTAGTCTCATTATGCGGAGAAAATTCTGAAGAACTTTAATTGTTTTGATTTGCCTCCATTGAGAACTCCTTTTGATCCTTCTGGAACTTTGGTGAAAAATGTGGGGGACGGTGTGTCTCAAACTGAATATGCTAAGGTGCTTGGTAGTCTGATGTTTTTGATGAATTGCACTCGCCCTGATATTGCTTTTGCTGTTAGTAGACTTAGTCGCTATACTCATTGTCCTAGTGAGCAACATTGGGTTGCTTTGAGGCGTGTGCTCAGATATCTATGTGGAACCATGTCTTGGGGATTGAATTTTGTTGGTCATCCTTTGGTTCTTGAAGGGTATTGTGATGCAAATTGGGTAACGGATAGTGATGAAACAAGCTCTACAAGTGGCTATGTGTTTACCCTTAGTGGGGGTGAAGTTTCATGGAAGTCTGGTAAGCAGACGTGTATAGCTAGATCAACTATGGAAGCTGAGTTCATCGCATTGGATCTTGCTACACAAGAGGCAGATTGGTTGAGAAATTTGCTCATTGATATTCCTCTGTGGGGGAAGCCGTCACCACCTATTTCTATGCATTGTGATTCACAAGCCGCTATATGTGTTGCTAAAAATAGTGTTTACAACGGTAAGAAAAGGCACATAAGAGTCAGACACAAGTCTGTGAGGCAGTTTATTGTGAATGGGGTTATTTCGTTGGACTATGTTCGAACAGAGAAAAACCTGGCAGACCCTTTTACTAAGGGTTTGAGTCGTAGACTAGTGGTGGAGTCATCAACTGGTATGGGTTTAGAACCTTTGTTGTAATGACTTAAAATGGTAGCTATTCTAGCTATGTGACATGATACATTGGTTATAATAAATCAAGAACCTGTTTTGGTTATTTTGTTTCATTGGAATGAATCATGTGGATTTGTTATATATGTATCATGTGTTTGAATCTATTACTCTATAAGAGTGGTAAGTTTTACCAGTTAGATTCTGCTAGGATGAGTTTATCTCTTAATGTCATTAGTCCAGTTGTTTTCTGAGCAGGGATAGATGGAGGTTCTTAATAGAGTTAAGACCTTTGTCCCAGTAGTTCTTAAAACAGGATAGATAATGACACCGAAAGTTGAAGGGTTGAACTTATGTTCTTAATGTTCTAGTTCCATTGCATGTAATTCTCTGGTTTGCAAGGTGCTTAAACATGTTTAAGCCTGCAGGGAAAGACCTTTGAATTTGCTGGGAACGTGTGTGAATAACACATAGGATGAACACCTACGTGAGTTTGAGAGAAGGCCTCTCTCAAGGGAAGACTGAAGTATTGTTTTCCTGAAGTACTCATGAGAGCCCAAGTGTTGGCCAAGATTGGCGGAGTTGCTTAAGCTCTAAAGTCAAGGTATGTGTATTCAAGGTCCCTTCCTCGCTCCTAGGAGTTCAAATCTTAGGATACTCACTAGGGAAGTGTTGAAAACCTTGTGCACTAATGTGTTAGTTCAAACCTTTGGATACTAGCATTTAAGTACTAAGACTTTCATTTACTGTTCAGATTTCATGTTGAAGATCCGCTCGCATTAGTGGGGGATTGTTGGAAATAGGTAATGCACACGGATGCTCGCGCCCGATCGGGCGGAGGTGGCCAAGGAAAATAGGAGAACTCTCGCGCCCGATCGGGCGGCCGTCGCCCGACCGGGCGGCGGACTCGAGTTTTTGACGAGCCCGATCGGGCGGGTTTGCCCGATGGCTCGCTCGGGATAGGGTTTCTAGATCGCCCGACCGGGCGGTGTTCGCCCGATCGGGCGCGACACCAGGTCTGGAGAAACTTAATCTCGCGCCCGATCGGGAGACTTCGCCCGATTGGGCCCGCCTTTTTTCCTAGGTCGGTTTGCTTTGCATGTTTCCTTTTTCCGGGACTCATATAAATACGAGCCTTGCCTTTTCATGAGTTTCATTCACTTTCTAGCTGAAAACACAAACTTACCTTTTGAGATCTGAACAATTCTTGAGCAATTCCACTCTTCGAGTTCGGGTGCACGGATTATGGAGAGAGTTGCGTTAAACTTGGGGGGCGTGCGTCACTAGGAAACTTGTACCGGTGGTGGCGTATTTCGCTTCTAAGGCAGTGGATTTTGTTCCACGGCGCGACTGTGAGTTTGGGATCTTCAATCCAGGAAAGTTCTAATCTTTTTTTGTTTGTTATTGATTTCAATAGTTATTTTACCAAAAGAAGCAAGTCACGTGGGTAATGAAGACGATGTTAGACGGTAACGTTAGCGGCGTTCCATTGTACTGTAGCTTTGTCTTCACCTCCACCAACAACAAACACCTCCACCGACAACAAACACCTCCACCATCACCTCCCCTCTTTCGTCCCCACCAACACCATCATCTTCCTCTTTCGTCTACACCGGGGACAACCACCATCATCGGCGACAAACATAGGCGGCTTCGCCGCCAAAATCAAACGAAAAACCTAATAAGAAAGGGTAAAATTTATGGCATGGTCAACCCCAAAGGGTAAGGGTGACCGTCCTCCATTAAAGCTGTCATCGAGCTTGAATTCCTCCGTTGAAGCTGTCATCAAGTTCGAATTCCTCCTTTTAAACTCAATTTCCTCCATTGAAGCTTATTCCTACTGTTAGCCATTCTTTTAATTGATCGAAACCTTGTTGGATAAATAGAGTAACACAATATAATATAGTAGAAGAAGGCTGACTTTTCATAACTTGAATAAAGAAACATAACATCAATGCCTTATATAGGCAAATATCCCAAACAAACAAAGCTAAAAACAAGGAAATTGCTTACATAATAATAGGAATAAGATCCCACACAAATAATGCTTAACTAAATAAACCCACTAACTTCTAACTTATTGCTGACTTAAGCAAAATACTAGCAACTAAATCAGAAACTTTAGGAACTAACTAGCCCACTAACCAACGTTCATATTTTGAAGCATATTACTCAATACACCTCCTTGCTTCAAAACTACATACTCCAAGCTTATGTCGAAAATACACATGCTTATCAAGAGGGAGTGCTTTGGTGAGGACATCAGCAACTTGATTGTTGGTTGGACAGAACTTCAACTTAATTTCTTTCTTTGCAGCTAGGCTTCGAATAAAATGGTAGCGTATATCAATATGCTTCGTTCTACTATGGAAAGCCGGATTTTTAGTCATAGCTATAGTTGCTTTGTTGTCACAAAATATTTCTGTTGCTTCCTTCTGCTCACACCTTACATCAGCTAGTAGTCTTCGTAGCCAAACTCCCTGACAAGCTGCTGTTGTCACAGCAACGTACTCTGCTTCAGACGATGACAATGCTACCACTTCTTGCTTCTTTGAGCTCCAAGATATTGCACCCGACCCCAAGTTATAAACATGACCGGAAGTACTATTTCTTTCATCAATGCAACCTGCCCAATCGCTGTCACTATACCCGAGTAGGTTGAAATTTGCATCTTTTGAGTACCAAATACCAAAATCTGCAGTTCTGGCAATGTAACGAAGTACCCTTTTTGCTGCTCCGAGATGCTGCCTTGTAGGACTATGCATATATCGTGATAACACACTCACTGAGTACATGATATCAGGCCGAGTATGAGTTAAATAATTTAACCCACCAACTAAGCTTCTATAATAACTCGGATCAACAACACCCGTACCATCATCAAGCTGCAATTTTTCATTAGCATTCATAGGTGTTGCAACAGACTTGCTGTTATGCATATGAAACCTGAATAATATATATTTTGCATATTTCTTTTGTGAGAGAAATATGCCATCTTCCACCTGGTTTACCTCAAGCCCAAGAAAATATTGCAGCAAGCCTAAATCTGACATTTCAAACTCCTTCATCATACATGATTTAAATTCAGCAACCAATTTTTCAGAAGACCCTAAATAAATCTTATCATCAACATAAATACAAACAATTAAAAAATCACCATTTTTGTGATTTTTTACATACAATGTTGGCTCATTCTCACTCCTAAC
Organism: Chenopodium album; assembly: GCF_948465745.1. NCBI lineage: Eukaryota > Viridiplantae > Streptophyta > Magnoliopsida > Caryophyllales > Amaranthaceae > Chenopodium > Chenopodium album. Next base: position 63,379,925 of record NC_137840.1, read on the forward strand.
AAAACCATTTTCCAGAAAGTATGAGTCAATCCTTTTATACCATGCCCTCGGTGCTTGTTTCAAACCGTAGAGAGCCTTTCGGAGCCTATAGACTTTGTTCTCCTGTCCACTAACAACAAAGCCTTCGGGTTGTGACACTAAAACTTCCTCTTCTAACTCCCCATTCAAGAAAGCAGATTTTACATCAAATTGATAAATTGGTAAATTCAATTTAGGACCCAAAGACAATAACATTCGCACTGTTTCAAAACGAGCTACGGGTGAGAAAGTTTCATCAAAGTTAATACCTTGATGTTGTGCATACCCCTTAGCGACGAGCCTCGCCTTGAACTTCTGGATACTTCCATCTGCATGATGCTTAACTTTGTAGACCCACTTGAGGCCAATGGGAGTCTTGCCTTCTGGAAGATCAACCAAATCCCATGTGTGGTTGTGTACAATTGCCGTCATTTCTTCTATCATTGCTGCTTCCCATTCTTCATTTTCAATTGATTCATCAAAACAGGTAGGTTCTGACACATACAGAGCAAATGAGCAGGACTCATACACTTCCTTCAAAGACTTGAACTTCCTGGGTGGTGTTTCTGACGAAGAGCTTGATCCGGATGAGGTGTTTTGGGAGCTTTCAGGTGTTGATGATGTACTTCCAGCTGGTGTGACAGGAGGAGTATTAATTTCATTGCCATCATTTAATGGCATCTCTTGTGGGTTTTGTTCTTCTTCTGCAATCAGGTGAGTAGGAGAGCCATCTTTCTCCCATTTCCAGCAAGCTTCTTCATTGAAATTAACATTCCTACTAACAATGACTTTGCCACTTACAGGATTATATAACTTATATGCTTTAGACTGAGTACTATAACCCACAAAAATGCATTTTTGTGATTTTTCATCAAGCTTAGAACGTGAATTGACTAAAGCATAAGCTATACAACCAAAAATACGTAAGTGACTCACCTTGGGTTTGCGACCCTTCCATGCTTCATACGGAATAGAATTGTAGACAGCCTTTGTTGGCGAAATATTGAGGATATACACTGCTGTTGCCACAGCCTCTGCCCAAAATATCTTTGGAACACCTCTAGCATTTAACATGCTTCTTCCCATCTCAACAATGGTACGATTTTTTCTCTCGGCTACGCCATTTTGCTGAGGCGTATAAGGAGCTGTCAACTCTCTGTGAATACCATTCTCTTCACAAAAGGTATCAAATTTATCAGAAACAAACTCACCCCCTCGATCTGTACGAAGGGTCTTAATTTGACACCCACTTTGTTTTTCCACAAGAGACTTAAATTTCTTGAAATAATCAAAGGCTTCAGATTTATTTTTCAAGAAATAGACCCAATTCATTCGACTAAAATCATCAACAAACAATAAAAAATATCGACTTCCACCTAGAGACTCAGTTGACATCGGACCACATAAATCGGCATGAACTAGTTCTAAACAAGTAGAAGCTCTCCAGGCATCACCAACAGGAAAAGATGGTCTACTTTGTTTACCATACACACACCCTTCACAAAAGTCTAGAGTTTCAATTTTAGGCAAACCAACAACCATATTTTTTCTGCCTAACAATTGTAACCCTTTAACATGCAAATGACCATATCTCAAATGCCACAAACTTGACTCATTGTTCCCTTTCATAACTAATGCACTACTAACATCACCTTGTGATACATTAAGGGGAAACATTTTATTTGGAGTCATTTGAATTCTCACAATTTTATGATTAGATTTTTTATCATAAATGTTGCAACAATCATTTTCAAATATCACAGAATAACCACCCTTAATTAATTGACCAACGCTCAATAAATTATGGGCAATAGAAGGCACATAATGGACATCATGAAGAAGCTTTGTACCACCATTAGAAGTCGGGATTGCTACGGTGCCTCTGCCTTCAACTTTGATTTGCTTGTCATTCCCAAGTCGAACTTCTGACTTCTTCGTTTCATCAAGATTCTTGAACAACTTTCTTTCACCGGACATGTGGTTAGAGCAACCACTATCTACAAACCAAACACCATTGTCCATCAGATCGAGCCTTGAGTGAGCCATGAACAGGTTGCTCTCCTCTTGTTGATCCTCGGTAAAATTTGCCTTTGATTCACCTCTTTGCTTACTCCAACAATCAGCTTCTTTGTGGCCGAATTTCTTGCAATAATGGCATTGAATGTTACTTTTGGAATGCCGATTACCTCCTCCATGTTGGCCACGACCTCCTCCATAGCCATGTCCTCTACTTCCTCCGTGACCTCGTCCACGGAAGCCTCCTCTACTAACTCCTCTGCCACCTGAATTTTCATTCTTCCCTTTAAAGGAAGATTCTCCTTTCACCTGAAATGCCTTCTCCTCACCTTTCTCATCATCCTTTTTAAATCTAGCCTCATGAGCTAACAATGAACACATCAATTCATCAAATGTGTAATTTGATAAATCCTTTGACTCTTCAATTGCAACAACAACAGGATTAAAATCACTATCTAAACTTCTTAACACTTTACTGACCACTCGTTCATTGCTAATACTTTCCCCATAAGACTTCATTTGATTAACAATGCCAGAGACTTTAGACAAATAACTCTGCATTGACTCCTTTTTACCCTTATTCAACCCATCAAATTCAGAACGAAGTGATTGTAATTTGACAGAAATCACCTTCTTATCACCATAGTATTCACGCTTGACGATCTCCAATGCCGCCTTTGCTGTATGTCTTGGCAGAAGAAATACGAGGGAAAATGTCATCATCCACTGCAGTTTGGATGAAAAATAAAGCCTTTGCATCCTTTTTGCGATTTTCACGCAATCTTTGATCGGGTTCTTACGGTGGCTCCGCCGGTTCATCATACCCGTTCTCAACAATTTCCCACAACTCTTGAGATCTAAACATGGTTTGCATTTTTATACTCCAAACTCCAAAGGTGGTATTTTTCCCCTTTAAAAATTGGGATAAGAGGTTGAGCTGAAGTTGAGCTGAAGTATTAACACCATTGTTGGCCATAATGATGAAGGTGATTCAAATGGGTTCACTCCCTCAATGTGTTTCACTCTGTTCAATTTGGGGCAAGGATTTTGATTTTTTTAATTTCTTTTGGTGGAGTTTCTCTCACCTACTTTACTAAATTGATGAGGAGTAAAGAAATTGAAGGCTACACGTGTGTTTTAGCCTGGCTCGGATACCAAATTTGTTGGATAAATAGAGTAACACAATATAATATAGTAGAAGAAGGCTGACTTTTCATAACTTGAATAAAGAAACATAACATCAATGCCGTGGAACGGTACTTCTACTGGAGGCTTCTCCATTAGTTCAGCAATGGAGATAATTCGTGAATTTGACGGCAAAGAGGATATCACAAGACAGGAATTTAAGGAACTATGGAGGATACTCGTGCCTCAAAGGGTACGAATGTTCCTTTGGCTGGCCATTCAAGATAGGTTGATGCATAACCAAAATAGATTTTTGCGTAATCTCACTGATGACCCTCGGTGTAAGGTATGTGGTTTAGAGGAAGAGTCAACGGACCACATTCTTCAAAACTTCCCTATTGCGAAGAACATATGGATCAAACTAGGGATGCGTGTTGCGAATAGGGAAAGATCTCTGACCTTGGGGGATTGGATTAGCCGAAATACTAATGTAGAGATGGCTGACATGGGGATTGAATGGCCTAGGGTATTCTCGATAACCTGCTGGTGGCTTTGGAAATGGAGAAATGCTAGATCTTTTGATCGGTCTCCTACTATACCAATTGATCAAGTCAGTTTCATATTTGCAAGAGTTGGGGAGATCAAAAGAGCTATGGATAGAGCTATTCCGCAAGGTCAAGTAAAACCGAGAATTCGCAAGGAAATTCTTGTGAAATGGATGTTTCCTAGAGAAGGTTGGGTGAAGTTGAATACTGATGGTGCTGCTAAGGGAAATCCAGGAGATGGAGGAGCTGGGGGAATTATTAGAGGTCATCGAGGAGAGTTGTATGAAGCTTTTGATATGAATTGTGGACGGTGCACCTGTACTAGAGCTGAACTTCGTGGGGTTCAAAAGGGGCTTCAAGTGGCTTGGGACTCGGGCCATAAAAAGATACAACTCTCTGTGGATTCGGAGGTAGTCGTTCGAATGCTGTTGGAGGAGATTCCCTTCAACTCTCCTTATGTTCATATTATCCAACGCTGTAAGGCTCTCATTGCTAGGGAGGAATGACAGGTTACTATTTCTCACTGCTATAGAGAAGCGAACCGTGCTGCTGATTGGTTAGCTAACTATGGAGTGAAGTTGGAGCAAGATTTCGAACTCATCCAGGCGGTCCCAAAGGATCTTCATGCTGTTTTATTGGAGGACTTGAGCGGAGTGGCTTGGACTAGATTAGTTCCGGAGACTTAGTGTAACACCCCAATAATTCTCCCTTTTCCAAACCACTTACTTTAAATAAAAATAGAGGAGAACCATTGGCATGTTACCGCCACGTATTAAAACGTTAAGGCTTTATCAAAGTATCGCAGCGGAAATCCAACTTAAATATTAAAATAATATAATTTAGAAAACCAATAAGTCAAAGCTTACAAATTGGAACCATAAAGGCCCTTATTAAAATCAAACCAATATTCCAAAATCCCAAAACATAATTAAAATAGTAAAGCATAAATAAGTTTAATACAAAGAACGAATACTCTCAATCACACCAATCCCTTGACAATGCGTATGTCAAATCCCCGAACTTCACATCATCAAGATAACCTGTGCGATACTGCTCCCCAATAATACAAGTGTAATAATTGGATCATCACAGGGTCATTGAAAGGCGAAGGCCATGACCAAAAGAAAACACACAAAAGCACGCAATCAGCAAAGCTGAGTACATACAAGCTACAACGTACCAAGCCTAGCATGCTCAACTAATTAAAGTAAATAAACATACAACATAAATTCATTAATTAAGACTCCACACTTAAACAATTCAATCGACTCAACATACTTGCTAATCAATTCCAAACACTTGACTCTTTATATTTAATTTAATTAATTTTGTTGGAGTAAGCAATAGACGAGGTTGTCCAATCCACCAAATCATTTTGGTCCCAAATGACCATTTAAAATAAAAGTTTAGCGCGATGCAAGAATGGGCGCGACTCCATTCTCACAAAGTTAGTCTAGGATCCCATCTAACTTTCATTATAAAATAAAAATGTAAATACCAAAAGAAAAGAGGACATGTTGATCAAACAAGCCTCGAAAAGCCACGGGCTACCACCGTGTACCCCAACCCATAATTGTCAATACTCTAGAAGTGCACGCTTTCCAGAGTTTTATTGCTCATCCATGTTTCACTTTACGTGATTACAATTTTAATTAATAGCCGACTCAATCAAGAAGACCATACATAACAATCATACATCAATTCATTTTTTAATCTTATTTAGGACAATGGTGATCACATCACAAATTGACCTTTAATTCCAATTAAACTTCCAAATTATTCAAAATTGTTGAACATAGTCAACTCACCTAGCCATTTCGGCTTAATCCACCTTTACTCAACATACTAACAAGTTATGATTGAGCAATAAATAAATAAATAATAACCTTGTGGAATAATTAATAATTCATTCCACTTAAACCATTCAATTCCAATCCTTTAATAATCCAAATGTGGTTAACAAACCAATCCAATAAAATTATGTTTGTATCAACATTCCATACAAACAATTAATCCAATATAATTCAACATGTTTGCATCCATAATTCCATACAAACATAATCAATTCACCAAAACATGTCTCATAAACATAAGCACATGAATTAATTAAATGTATAACCAAACAATTTTCATCCAAGTGTTCTCTAATCATGAAACTAAGTTCTTTTCTTTGGTACCTAAACATGATACTACTTACAACGAAGTAAACATGTACGTACCTCGTATAAACAATCCTTTGTGCCACTTTTAATCACTTAAAAGTCTCCTAAGAAATAATCACTTCCTAGAAAACAAGCAACAATAATAAATTAATACTTAACCAAATTTCCAGCAATATAATTTAGATTAAAACTTCTTAAAAATTCATTAAAAACATGTTTTTATGGTTAATTATGCATTAGAAATACAATAGGAACAAAAGCCCCAATTTAATTAGTCATAAGAACCCTAAAATCCCAATTTAAATAAATTGAAACCCTAGGTTTTTAAAATTATAAAATCTGAAAATTATAACAATAATTATAATCTGAAATTATTAGTTTAAAACATAAAAACATGATTTTGATACTAAAAATATAAACTTTATACTATAAAATCAAAACCCAAAACTAATTATAAACATTAAGCATAAAAAAAACTTCGTTAAAAATCAAAAACTGCCCAAAAATCATATTTAGAGGCTGAATTTGGCCACGAGAGGGTAGTGCTCACTACCTTTTGAGTCTTTCTTAAAACATTGTTTCCACATGGAAAACACTACTTTTTTGTCAAAATCGGATGAGTTCAGAACCTGATCAGGATTAAAACGGGATTAATATTAACGAACCAAAATCTAAACATTAAAACACGAATTACGTGTTCAAAATAATCTGGAATTAAGTTAAACTAATTAGTAGTATAATCACCAAAATTTCAAAACATCATTACTATAAAAGCCCTAAATCGGTTGTTCATAAAAACCCTAAAATCATGATTTTCAATGATTAAAAACCCTAGGTTATTAAATTTACAAAATCTGAAAATTATAACATTTATAAAATCTGAAATTATAAAGTTTAATCATCAAAATACACTTTGATACTAATTAAATTAATTTCAAACAATAAAATCAAAACCCATAATCAATAATTATAATTACACAAATTAATAAAACAAAGGAGAAAGAAAATAAGACTAACCTTTGTGTGGGGAAATTTTTGGGGATGTATGGGGTATTTATAGGAGAGAGGGTAGTAGGGTAAGTAGGGATATTGGGCCTCATTAAATTAATGGGTCAATTAAGAAAGTAAACTGGGTTTGGTTTGTTTGTTGGACATAAATTATAGAAGGAAGGTTCATAAAAAGTTCTTTGTAATAAAATCGTTTATCAACCCCAAAAATAATTTGAAACTTTTGAAATTAAATTCCGGAAAAATACAAGTAAATATTATAAATAATATATAATTTCATTTATAATATATTTTAAAATATGGGGGTTTACACTTAGTTTCATTTAGTTTTTATGTTTTGTTTTGCTTTTTTCTGTTTTTGTTTCGTTGGTTTTCTTTTTTGTTGATTTATGCGTTGTTTTTCTCTTGGGGCTTGCCCCTCTTTTTCACCAAAAAAAAAAAAAAAAAAAAAAAATAATAACATCAATGCCTTATATAGGCAAATATCCCAAAACAAACAAAGCTAAAAACAAGGAAATTGCTTACATAATAATAGGAATAAGACTGGCTATTACTTCCTGGCAAAGGAACAAGGAGAGGGGCATATGGCTCTTTCAGGTGAGGAGGAAAGATTTGTTAAGCTCATTTGGAGAATGCATATACAACCTAAATGGAAGTTTTTTTTTTAGTGGAAGCTTTTTCATGATAGTATTGCAGTAAAAGGAAATCTGGTAAGAAGGGGGTTACAAATTGAGGAGTCTTGTGATTTTTGTGGAATGGATAAGGAGGACAGCCAACATCTGTTTAGACAGTGTACTCTAGCAAAGGAGGTCTGGGAAAATGGATCCCTGGCGATTTGCTCTGACTTGACGAGATTCAATTCACTTCGAATGTGGATTCAGCACTATATCCTGCTGTTTTATAGCGAGGATGGTAAGTATAGTACCCGTAGCATTATTTTTATTGCTACTTTGTGGGGACTATGGAAAGCAAGGAATGCAAGGTGCTTCAATGAGGCAAACGGGGGAACTAGCCTTGCCACCGAATACATCAATTTGGCGATTCAAGACCATCAAATTTTCTGCCAAAATGAGAGTTATATTAATGATGCAACAATTGAGTCAAGATATGATCCTAGCCTACCCCCAGGATTCGACTCAGTTCAGTTGGGGAAGGAAAGGAGTGGGTATGACAGTTTCATCGTAAGTGTGGATGGGTCGTGGGACAAGAAAACTACAAAAGCTGGGATTGGTTGGGCAGTCATAAAGGGTAACCAAGGAAATGAAGCTAGTGAAGGGGGTAAATTTGGAGTGGCGGCGTCAACCCTTCATTGTGAAGCATGGGCTTGCTTAGAATCTATGAAATGGGCAAAGAAGGAAGGTAAGCAAGGGATTCTCATTGTTTCGGACTCAATTGTGCTTATCAACAATCTACAAGATGGTGTAGGTAAGGATGTCTCAATTGCTTGGATGATAAAGGAAATTAAGAAAGTGGGTGCATCATTCCAAAGGTGTACAATTCTTAAAGTCCAAAGGGACCAAGTGAAAAGGGCGGATTTCATAGCTAGGAAGTGTCGTATGACCCTTTCAAATTATGAGTAATTTAGTTTTGATGTATGTTTTGCTATTGTCAAAAAAAAAAATAAAAAAAAAAATAATAGGAATAAGATCCCACTAACAAATAATGCTTAACTAAATAAACCCACTAACTTCTAACTTATTGTTGACTTAAGCAAAATACTAGCAACTAAATCAGAAACTTTAGGAACTAACTAGCCCACTAACCAACGTTCATATTTTGAAGCATATTACTCAATAAACCTCTGATTGGTCTCCCGCTTTTGACGATTTATCGCCGGAGGTGGGAACTAGATTCTGCCCATTCTGGGTAGTACTGAGTATTGACGACACTCACAATAGAGGTGAATTGCAAAAGGGGGTAAGTTGAATAAGGGGGTAACGTTAGGTTCACTCCGTCAACAGGTAATTCCAAATTTACCCTCATGAGAAACGCTTCTTGTTTATCAAGAAGAGAAACTTGGAATTAACCTTTTACTTTATCCACTACTCGTATTTGTTGAACTTTTTTACTTTTTCGTACTTTTCTATAATAAATGAGTCGAACTTTTAAAAAACAGAAAGAATACTAAAAATCATCAAAAGCCATTAGAAGCAGTGAAAATCAATGGTAGTCACAACAAAAAGGAGTGAAGTATAAGACTAGGTACTCAACTTTCACAAAAGTTGCAAATAAGGTACTCAACTTTCAAAAGTGGCAAATTGGGTACTTAACTTTGGGAGAGTACCAATCGGAGAGAATATTCCGGCGAGTTACTTGTTGTATCCGGTTTCAACCGGTTAAAGCAATTTTTTTATTTTTTTATTTTGTAAATTTCGAAAACAGAGTAATGATGACAAATCTTGGTAAATGTGCGAAGATGCTTTCTCTTGTATCAAAGCTGAGTAACTTGTGGCGGGAAACTATGCTTCATGAAGGTTCTTTGGCAAGCTTCCCAAGAATACCCCTCCCTCCTTATTTCAGACAAGCTTTTGTCTCCTTTTTCCCTATAAAAGCAAGTTAGAAAGGGGGGGACCTTCATCATTTACTCTATTAAAAAAACTCCAAAAGAAGAAAGTTGCTATTTTTACTGGCGAATGACTTGGCTAGCCGTTGATCTCGCTGAACAACGAGACTGGAAACTTGCAAAAAGAACCTCTGGAGAAAGTATATTCTCATTCTTTGGCTTTATGTTATTGAATTTGGTACTTGTTGGTTGTAGTGTTGCTCTTAAAAGTGAATGTTTGTCTTTTTCGCATGAATAACATATGTTTTTTGTTGCTTATTTTGTTATAAAGTGTGACTTAGCTTAAACAAAGATCAGAATAATGATTACAGTGTTGAATTTGTTGTTAAAAAATGGAGAAAGTAAGGTTTGTGGGCTGTATGTTGAAGAGTGGCTTAGTTTAAGTACACCTCACTAACTTTTGGTAAACAAAAAAATGTTGGACTTTAGGTATGGACGCCCTTGGTGATGCACACCCTGTCTTCAGCCAGCAGGATGTGTTGGTGACACACATCTTCAACCGCCTGCTCTGGGAGGACCAGGAGAGTGTGGAGAGGACCTGCAAGAAGTGGCGGGTCTGGTGGCGCCTTCGTCACATGGCCTTCAGCTACCCTTTCCATGGCCCTAGGGCTTCAATTCAGGAGTGGATCCTCCACGATGTGCTGTTCAATGATGGCCGCGACCTCCATGCGTGGGTTAACAAGGACATGACCGTCTACTTTGACGGGTTCCCACTCTTGTTCAAGGAGGAGTAGTTGCAAGAGGGCGGGGGTGTCTTAGGTGCAGCATGTTAAGGCTTTTTTGGGGGGATGCTGCTAGTATAAGCTTTTATGTGTTTTTTTTTTTTTTTTTGTTTTCTGATGTAAGAAAAATTATCTCTGTTCTGAGGTACTGGTTTTAGGTGTTTGTTCTGTCATGGCATATGTAGGTTTTTGTGGATGAAGTAGGTTTTTGTGACAAGTTATAAGATGTTGCTTGTCACTATGCCATGATAGAGTAGTAGTATTGGTAAATTGTAGGCTGTAGTTGAGCCTACCTTTTGTGTGTATGTAATGGACATATTAAATGAAATGAATGAAATTACTAATTATGTATGAACTTCTGTCAATATTTGCAGCTTTACTTGTTTATTTATGTTGTATGCACATATATACTCAATTGACAAATTAAGACAATCAACTTATGAACAATTTGGCCATGTTTGTATAACAGAACAGATGCATTTGAAACCTTGCATAATAGTTCATCATGGTGGGGAATGGGATCAAGATGAAGCTCAACTTATATACAATGGGGGAAGAGTCAACACCTTTGATGACATACCAGAAGATGTTGACTCTGTGTATGTGAAACAAGTTATTGACAGTCTAGGGTATAAAGATATAGTTAAAGTGCATTTCTTGGATCCCAGAAAGGATTTTCAATGTGGTATAAGGTTTCTAGGGTTTGAAAATAGTTCCTGTGACCCCTTTCTTTCACTGTTGTTGGAGTTTAGGGTTATTGAAGTATATACAGAACATAAACATGCACATGTACCTACACACATAGGTATTGAAGTAGGTGGACATGGCTCCTTTGTTGAACTTCTTAATAGTGGTGTGCCTAGGAGTACTGATCCATTTATAGACTATGATACTAAGGGTTCAGATGAGGATGATGCAGAAATTGTGAATGCTAGAACAAGGTTGAATGAAGAGAAACATAAAGAGAAATCATATGAGGATGAATTGGTCATGCTGAGAAAGCTAGCAGAATCAAAGGGAACAGATCCATCAAGATATGCATGTGATTCTGATGGACTAAGTGGGACAGACAGCCCTTATGAGTCATCTGATGAGGATGACTATGGGTACCTAGTACAACCTGTGGGTAACAGAAAGAATACTGTAAAGGGAGGGTCTGAGGGGAGTGCTAGCAAGTTTTTTGTTGGTCAGTCATTTGAGAATTCAGTGACATTCAAAAAAGTTGTTACTGACTACTGTATTCAGACTGGTAGAGACATCCATTTCAGTAGAAATGACAAAAATAGGGTTGGTGGGCATTGCAAGAGCAAAGACAAAGGTTGTCCTTGGAGGATATGGGCATCTTGGGAGAGAGGGAAAAGAAATTTCATGGTTAAAACTCATGTTGGTGAGCATACTTGTGGTAGGGAACCAACAAGCAAGAGAGTAACAACTTCATGGGTAGCTAGGTTTTTTCAAAGCAAATTCAAAGTTAACCCATACATGAAGGTGCATGATATCATAGAGACTGTATGGCTTGAAAAGGGGTTGAAAGTTAGTAGGTACTTAGCTTTCAGAGCTAGAAAATTGGGACAGAAACTCATTGTTGGTGAGTATGAGGACCAATTTGGCTTGCTTCCTAGATATGCAGCTGAAATTCTGAGAAGTAACATGGGAAATACAGTAAAACTGAAATTGAATGCCAATGTGTTTGAAAGAATTTACCTGTGTTTTGAAGCTCTTAAAAAGGGATTCCTTGATGGATGCAGGAGGATCATTTCCTTGGATGGATGCTTTTTGAAAGGGCCTTTTGGTGGTCAGCTATTAGTAGCTGTAGGGAGGGATGGGAACAACCAAATGTTCCCAATAGCATGGTCAGTAGTGGAGGTAGAGAGTACAGATTCTTGGACTTGGTTCTTAGAGCTTTTAGGTTCTGATTTAGGTACTTATGGTGGGGCAGGGTACACATTTATGTCAGACCAACAGAAGGGTCTGCTTGCTGCTGTTGCAAACACATTCCCTGAAGCTGAGACTAGGGTGTGTGCAAGACATGTATACTGTAATTTCAGATCAGTCTTTGGTGGGGGGTTGGAATTCAGAAAGCAGTTTTGGAAGATAGCCAAAAGTACAACTGAGAATGAATTCAATGCAAACATTGAGTTAATGAGAGCAATTTCAGAAGATGCTGCTGAGGATCTCATGAACAGAAACTACAAAAAATGGTGCAGGGCATTTTACACCCCACTCTCATGTTGTGACTGTGTTGATAACAACATGAGTGAGGTGTTTAATGCTTACATTCTCAACTCAAGGCATAAACCAATAATCACCATGTTGGAAGACATAAGGGAAGGTGTGATGGAGAGGCTTCATAAGAAAAGGGATCAGATTGCCAACAAGGAAATGGTTGTATGCCCTAGGATCCAACAAAAGTTGGAAACATGCAAGGTTTGGGCTAGGGGTTGGAATGCATATTGGGATGGTGGGTTTTGTTATGGGGTCAGAGAAGGTGCTACTCAAGACAAATTTGTTGTGAACCTTGCTCAAAGAACTTGTAGTTGCAGAGCTTGGCAAATTAGTGGCATCCCCTGCAAACATGTTGTAGTTGCAGTGTGGAACAGGTCAGACCACCCTGAGCCATATGTCAATGAATATTTCACAAAATCCACTTACCTAAAAGCATATCAGCACTTGTTAGATCCTTTAAATGGACCTCAGGAATGGCCATTATCTAATGACCTTGTTTTGCCACCAAAGCTCAAGAAAATTAATCACAGGCCAAAAACAAAGAGAAGAATGCAGGCAGCAGAGGTAACTGCAGCAGGAAAGCTCAAGAGGAAAGGTGGTGTAATCACTTGCAGACTTTGTGGTGTCCAAGGCCATAATGCTAGGGGTTGCAAAAATGTTGCTGCAGGAGACAGAAGCAACAGCAACACCAGAAAAACTGAAAACTCCACTTCTGCAACAACAACAACACATGAACCTCAACTACCTATGCATATGAGGGGAGTGGGGATCTACACTTACCCAAATGGGTTTCAGAGAGTTGCAACAGTAAGAAATTTACAAATTTGATTTTTATTGTCACTAATATTGCAGTCAAATGTTAACCTTTTATTTAAATAGATGCAAGGTAGTTTAAACCACCAAAATCATGTTCCTGCACCAACAACACAACATGTTCAAAGGGCATTTTACTCTGACTATGATGGGGAGCAGACTGTGTATTCCTGCAGTCAAGAATACCCCCCTTCATCACAACAAAGCCACCATGATCCAACAACTATAACATCACAAGCACTACAGGTGGGTTAATACAACAACTTTTATTCATTTCCTTTGCCAAATAGCATCATCTGAGTACATTTTGAACTTTTACAGGACCTAGCAAAGAAGAGAAGAACTAGCAAGAACAACTAAGGTAACATACTACCTACAACTTCTTACATTTTAATTTTAAATATGCCTTACATAAAAGTAAATCCCCAATGCTGCAGCTACTGTAAAGCCCCACAGTTGCCAACTAAAATTCAATCTAACACCCCTTTTGAATTTCATCAATGTGTTTTTAGCCTTCATCTTCCTTGCATATTCATTAGCTTCACAAAGTTGCTTCCTCATGCCCACAATCTCATGTTTCAACCTGTCCTTATCCTCCATCAAACCCAATATAACATCAGTCTGCCAATCTGTTGGTGGTTCAACATCTGTCCACTTGAAGAACTTACACCCTCTTCTTTCAGTGTCTGCATCAAAATCTGGACATGCAAGAAATCTTCTTCCAGGGTTGTCCTTTGTCCAAGCTCTTGTCCTAGACACAAGCAAACCACAGTGACACCTACTTGGGCTTGAGCTAAGACCTGAACTTAATCTTGACATGGTGACTGATTTCCCTTATTCCTAATACTTGCAGATTCACGAAGCAGCAACACTATTTTTTGGGGGAAAATTTCACAAACCAAGTTGTGAAGAAACTAAGGCTCAGAAGCACTCTTATATATTGTTTGGCCTTAGCTCTTTCATTTGTAACGGCTAAATTTTTTGAAATACAGTTACAATTCTCATTTTCCTGGTTTAAATATGTACTCTGACAATTATTCAGCTTCACAGGCTTCAAGGGAATGAAAAAAAAAAATTATTATTCATATTTGCATTTATTAGCTGTTGATTACCGGCTATAACAAGTCCATTAGGTTGAGTACAAAGTTTAGTACTCTGTCTGCAACAAATGAAAGTTGAGTACTCAATCTGCAACTTTTGTGAAAGTTGAGTACCCAGTCTTATACTTCACCCCAACAAAAAGTCTAAATGAGAGCATCTTTTAACCAGTACTTGAACTCTGTATGATGTATTCCATCCGTTCTTTTTTGTTCTAAGCTTCTAACTGTGCATATGAGCATATCAGTCCGGAAGTTGGGTCAATATAAAGACAAGAGCAATCAGTGGCGGAGCCACATTAGAACATGGGGGGACAGCTGTCCCCCCATTTTCTATTTTTTTTTTTTTTTTTTTTTTTTTTGTTTTGCTTTAAAACAATTCTGGAACAAGGTATAAATAAATTACCCATGCAGTTAATGACACAAAGAAGAAAATGGTTTGATGGTTGAGTTGTGAATAAGGTGTACTTGGATCTGGTTCGAATCCTACATCTGACACTTGCATAGGTTTTTTTTTTTATTTCTTAACTATTTTCATTTAACTATTCAATCAAGTACTAGTATACTACTTTGTCAATTGTGATTATTAATGAGTTACTTCATAGTTCATACAGTATGATTAAATTCTATCTACTATTGGTTTTTTTTCTATTATTTTTTTTTTAATGTTTTTAATTAATAGATTACCATTTATTAATTATGTGTAAATAACTTTAAAATTTTATTTATATATACATAGTACATTTGTAATAATAAGATTGATTATAGAAAGTTGTGTTTATTTTTTTTAATGTAATCGAAGTTTATGTTTTTCGAATGTAATCCAAATCCCTCCATATATATTTATCATCAAATTGTTTAAAGACTAATTATTTAACATTATGATAAGGTAATAGATTTTTATTTATCAATTATTGGATTACATAACTTGGAATTGGGTTTACAAACAAATATTTATTCATTTGTCGGATAATTTTCTTAAAATATGATGAACATTTTTACTCCTCTTTTGCCATATAGGAATACTTGTTGTATACGATTTCAAATAAATATTAAACAATTTATGTGATTTTTCTTTTTCCTTGAGATTTTTGTCGAAACATTGAACCTCCGAAATTTATTCCCCCGGATTAGAAATCCTGGCTCCGCCACTGAGAGCAATAGAGGAAATGATTACGTCTGATTACTCATGTTAAAGTATTTTCTAGTATTTCTACCTTTTAGAAGAGAGATAAAGACTAAGGTATTATTTATAATTTTAATGGATCAGGATATAATGGGCTTAGGCCCTGGATTTTTTTAAGAAAGCCCAACAGAAAACGCTTAGAAGCCATTATCTACGTTTCACAATTTAGGCTCATTAGTCATTATAGGCTTAATAATAAATATGAAGAGCTTGATTTTATTTCATTTTGAGTGAACACACTTGTAAAAGTATAAATTTGAAAATAATATCTTAATGATATATCGCTCTCGTTGTTTCTTTTAGTGCTCAAGTTGTAAATTTTGTATAGTTTTCAATATTTATTTTGAATCAAGTACTCCATACATTTAAATTGTAAAATATGGTCTAAAAATATCAATAGATAATCGCCTTTTTGGCAAAAAAAAGTTTTTTTTTTTTTTTTTTTTTTGGAATAAAATTCATTTCAATTCTAATTTGGACTTATGAAATGTCCATGAAAAGTTAATCCTATTCGTTGTCTCATCTCATTAATCTAACCGATCAAAAACTACACTAGGTTTAGTTCTATTTTATAAGACAATCCTTCAAAACAAGAAGCAAAAGTTTAATTGTGGGTTTTAAAATGGCTAAACTTAACAATTACAACTATATATCATCTTTAATGATAAAGAGTAAATTAAGGATTGTTATTAATATCAAAGAATGTGAGATCAAATAAATAGACAAATAAATAATACCCATCCATTTATAACTTTGTAACATTATTTATTTAATAGAATTCATGCAATTCATTTTTGTAACTAGTCCCTAAACAAAAATGGGCACATACATCAACTCCTTTCTATTTCCTTGTTATTTTCTAATCTTATTATCTTCATTTTCACAAACATTGTCTTTAGATCCTACATACAACAACTTCCTTCAATGTCTAAAAAACCAAACAAATTCACCAACTAACATCACAAACATTCTTTATGCACAACAAACACCAAACTACAATTCTATCCTATTAGCCTATATTAGAAACCTTAGATTTGCATACCCAACAACACCTAAACCACAACTTATAATCACACCCTTTAACCCCTCCCAAGTATCCGCCACCGTCGTATGCGCTCGCAACCTCGGCCACCACATCAAAATCCGTAGTGGCGGCCATGACTACGACGGCCTATCCTACACCTCGGACCACCCATTCGTCATCCTCGATATGCAAAACCTACGACGTATCGAAGTAGACCCTAAGGGTGCAACTGCCTACATTGAGGCAGGCTCAACTTTAGGTGAACTTTACTATAGGATACAAGAAAAATCCAACACCCTCGGGTTTCCGGCCGGGGTTTTCCCTACCGTGGGTGTAGGAGGCCATGTTAGCGGTGGTGGTTACGGCAACATGATCAGAAAACACGGGTTATCCGTTGACCATATAATCGATGCCACAGTCGTTGATGCACAAGGCCGGATTTTAAACCGTAGCACCATGGGTGATGACTTGTTTTGGGCGATACGAGGCGGCGGTGGGGCTAGCTTCGGTGTAGTGGTGTCCTACACCGTGAACCTTGTGCCTGTACCAGAAATCGTAACCGTTTTCAACATCCAGCGTTACCTTAAAGATAACGCTACGGAATTGGTCCATAAGTGGCAGTTTGTTATGCAAGATATTGATCATAATTTGTTTATCAGGTTATTATTACAGCCTGTAAATGATCCTCAGATTAAGGGTAAAAGTACAGGCAGAGTTACTTTCATGGCATTATATTTAGGTGACTCTAATACATTAGTTACCCTACTAGGCGGTAAATTTCCCGAACTTGGTTTAAAAAAGGAGGATTGCAAAGAAATGAGTTGGGGTAAATCAACGTTGTATTGGGCAAATTTCGACAACAATACCAAACCTGAAGTTTTGTTAAACAGGACCTTCACAGCTAACTATTCGAAGCGAAAATCCGATTACGTGCAAACACCGATGACAGTGTTACAGTTAAACCAAATGTGGAATAAGATTGTTACTTTGGCACAACCAGGGTTGGTATTCAACTCATATGGTGGAAGAATGAACGAGGTTCCGGCGACGGATACGCCGTTTCCTCATAGGAAAGGGAACTTGTTTAAGATTCAGTACTCTGATAGTTGGCATGATGCAGGGCAAGAAGCTAATGACAAACATATTGGGTTAATTAGGGAGCTTCATAATTTTATGACACCATTTGTTTCTAAAAATCCAAGGGGTGCTTATTTTAATTATAGGGATATTGATATTGGTGTTAGTCATAATGGGACTTACCAAGAAGGGGAAGTTTATGGTAGGAAGTATTTTAAGGAGAATTTTGATAGGTTAGTGAAGGTCAAGACTTTGGTTGATCCTACTAACTTTTTTAGGAATGAGCAAAGTATTCCAACACAGAAATAATAAGTGGGTGTTACACTGGAATAAAATCGGTTAGGATCCGTGCAATGCATGTTGATTACTTAATTAGTTTTATACGGAGTATTGAATAGTTTTATATTAATTTACAAAGTGGGCAAAAAATTAAAGAGTTTACTCTTTTTATCCTATAGAAAACTTCTCATTTCTCTTAGGCAAGTGGTTTTAATAAGAGGGTTGGTGAATGTGATTTTGTTCAGTATAAGTTAATTAGAAAATCCATTAGGTGGTGAAAATTCAATAGTTTTTTTCAATTGTGGTAAGAGAAAGTGACGATCATAATGTGTTTTAAGGGAGTACGGAGTAGTAAGAAGATGAACATAAAACAATAGCATTCAAAAGGAAAGCATTATTATATTATATGGACTCAAGTGAAAGGAGAAAATTCAAAAGGAAAGCATATTATATGGACTCAAGTCAAAGGAGAAATGATTTTTTTTTATTATATTTTATTTAATTATATTTATTTTTGGAAATACAAGCGACAAAAGAAAAATAAGATTGATTTTTTTGACACATAGTTTTTTTTATACTCCGTATGAAATAATTCCTAAGATATTTTCATGTATTACTTTGACATGAGTCACATAACTAAATATATCAAAATTAAATAATTAGGCCAATGATTTGCAATGTAGATTAACAATGTTCTTCAAATAAACTTGGTTACTTGATGGCTTTTTATTTATTTATTTATTTTTTATTTTTTATTTTTATTTTTTTTTTTTGGGAGGGAACGTTACTTGAAATGTTTGTTTCTATCAATTTATTATTCCTTTAGATCGATATTTTCAAATTTATTTTGAATCCATAACCTATGACTAGTCCCAAAGTCGTAACATATAAAATCTACTCCGTAACATGGAAGGCTTAGTGGTAAGGAGTATTTGGCCTAAAGTTGATCAAAATATACAAGTTGGTTTTTTTTTTTTTTTTTTTTTTTTTTTTTTTTTTTTTTTTTACACAAAATATACATGTTGGTTTTGAATTGTACTGAGAAAATATTTACCAATTTTTTTTTACAATATACATGTTGGTTTTGAATTGTACTGAGAAAATATTTACCAATTTTAAGAAATCATATGAACCTCAAATTAAAAAAATTTATGAAATTTATATATTTGAAACTTATAGCCTTACACATAACACAAATTCAGGGAGAAGGTCTGGCGCATAGCTCCTATATGCAAACATTGCATATAGGATGGCAATGTAGTAATAAAGTTGAAGTTGTAGTTGGAGTATAAAGTACCATTTGATAGGTAAATAGTACCATTAAAAGTTGTAGTGGTATAAATATTATGCTAATAGTACAAATAAGTATGTAAATGGTACATCAAAATATTATACCATTGTGAGATATAATAGTAGTACTAAGATCTAATGGTACAATATAGATGCATAATAGTACAAAAAATGTACCACTGTAACCATAAAAAGTACCATTCTGGATGTCAAACCTCAGCGCTTTTCCACTTTTGCCCTCCTATATGCATTTTTGCATATAGGGACTATGCGACTAGTGGGACTCCAAATTCAGCAACACCTCAATTAATTTATTTTTTCTTATATATTACTCCATGTTCTTTTATTATAGTCCCGTATCTAACATTTATTACTCACATAACAAAGAGAATTGAGACTCTAATAAAATAACGGAGGGAGTAGTTTCTAAATCCTGCCAAAGATTGATTAAATCAATATAAGAAACCAAACCGTGAAAATTAAAGGTGTTTTGCTATTATAATTATATTTGGTATGAAATATGAATGATATCATTATATCAATATAGTCTAATTGGTGTTTTGTTATCATTATTATATTTGGTATGAATGATATCATTATATCAATATAGTTTAATTGGTGTTTTGCTATCATAATTATATGCGTAGACCTGGTCCACAATAATATTATTGTGGACCCGATATCTATACACACGCGGCTGACATTATATTGAATATAGTGACCATTATTTTTAACATAGTAACCTTATTTTTAACATAGTAACCTTTATTAAAACTACTACAACGTTTAATAATATTGTGAACTTGAAATACGACGCTATTATCCTAGTGGCCTTTATTATTCATATTGATCAGTATATAAAATATTTCATTACAAAAATACCACTTAGGCCTGTATATTACCAAAATGATTTTTATTTCAACATAGTGACTTTTTTTTAATTATAGTGACCCTTTTTTATTAATAAAACAACCATACTTTCTCTAATGTTAGTGGTCCACAATAAATTAGTGTGAAGCAGGTTCATTTAAGAATTTGTACTAATTCATAGTGGCTTATTTCATAGGAAGAAAACAAGTAAGATATAACGACGAAGATATATTTAAACTAGTGTTGGTCTAGTCATGAATCATTGTCCCTTTTTAAGTGTGAAATATGATTGTTGTAGTACCAAAACATCACATGATTCCATGTTCCATGTTCCGTACCAAGTCTACCCATGTTATCATTAAGCAATTAGCATAGTAAACTTGGTGTATGCTGGTTTTTTTTTTTTTTTTTTTTTTTTTTTTTTTTTTTTTTTTTTTTTTTTTGACAACCAGCAACTAAAAGAGGGTTTTTTTGTATTTGGAATTTTTAGAATTGAAACTTTTAAGTCCGTGTTCAACTTTTAAGAACAGAATCTCCTTTAAGTCAGTAAACTTTTAATAAGTCAATTCTCCGATCACTTATGTATGCACTATATCTATACATGCCATTGATCTACATCAACTGAGGGTGGTAGTCATCATATACGTCTCGGGTACTTTGATTTACAATCTTCAGCTTAAGTATCATTTTAAGCACCTATTCAGTACAAACTCCTTTGATCATTAACTTAGTTTAATTAAAATCTTTAATATGTGTCTCTTCTTTGCATGTTATATGCATTTCATATTATTTACAACAATTTGACATAAAATAGAGAGAAAAAATGTCTAATCATTGCAAATAATATGAAATGAAAATAGTATGTATAGTTTATTGTTGTTCTATTTTTCTCGCATTTGAATCGTAAACAAAATTTTAACTCTTATTCTACTAATGACTTTCCTTCTAACCGACTCTCTGCCTATACCATAGATCAAGCAAAATGCCTAAGAAAGATATATGGTTGGATATATAGTTAAGAATGGCACTCCACCTCTAGAGCAAGGGATAGCTCAAATGGTTAGAGCTCCCTTTCTACCTCATTTCAAAAGATCTTGAGATCGATTGGTTGTCTTTCTGACTACTTAAACACAAAAAAAAGAAAAAAAAAAAAAAAGAGAATGCTACTCCACCATGTATTTGTTTTGTACTTGTCTTCTTTAATTTAAAGCCTCAAGTCTAGTAAAATTAATAGAATCCTTTTACAATAACCACCAATGCACGAGTGCAGGACCAATATTGATTTCGAGAGAGGACAAAGAAATAAAGTATATAATAAGAAAAGAAAAATGTATACCAACATAATTGTAACAATAAAAGCCTTTCGATCAATATAAAAATCAACAACCTACAACATTTTAGTACATATGCTTTATATAAATTAAAATCAAATCACTAGATAAGAAGTTGCACATAATTTCTATTTATCCCCCAATGATTTCGAAGTCGGAATACTTTGCTCATTTCTAAAAAAATTATCAGGATCAACCAAACTCTTAACTTTAACTAACCTATCAAAATTCCCCATAAAATACTTTCTACCATAAACTTCCCCTTCTTTGTAAGTCCAATTATGACTAACACCAATATCAACATCCCTATAATTAAAATAAGCACCCCTTGGATTTTTTGATACATAAGGTGTCATAAAATCATGAAGCTCCCTAATCAACCCAATATTCTTATCATCATCCATTTTCCCTGCATCTTTCCAACTAATTGAGTACTGAATCTTATACAAATTACCTCTCCTATGTGGAAATGGTGTCTCCGACGACGAAATCTCGTTCATTCTTCCACCATATGAGTTAAATACCAACCCTGGTTTCGCCAAGATAATCAACTTCCTCCATAGTAGATTCAACCCTACTTTAGTGATCGGTTTTTGTACATAATCCGATTTTCTCTTTGAGTAATTTGCCGAGTAGTTCCTACTTAAGAGAACTTCAGGGGATGTTTCGTTGTCGAAATTAGCCCAAAACAAAGTTGATTTACCCCAACTCATTTCCAAGCAATCTTCCTTCTTAAGACCAAGTTCAGGAAATTCTTTTTTGAGTAAAGAATATAATGTACTTGAATTACCTAAATAAAGGGCTATAAAAGTAACTCTACCTGTTTTTTTACCTTTATTTTGTGGATCACTTACAGGCTGTAATAATAATCTGATAAATAAATTATGATCAATATCTTTCATTAGTAACTGCCACTTGTAAACTAAATCCGTTGCATTCTCTCTAATAAACCGCTTAATGTTAAAAACCGTTACTTTTTCCGGTACCGGGACTAGCTTCACCGTGTAGGAAACTACCACGGCGAAGCTAGCACCTCCGCCGCCTCGTATAGCCCAAAACAAGTCCTCACCCATGGTGGACCGGTTCAAGATCCGACCCGTTGCGTCGACTATGGTGGCGTCGGTTATATGGTCTACGGATAACCCATGTTTTCTGATCATGTTGCCGTACCCACCACCGCTGACGTGGCCTCCTACGCCCACTGTAGGGCATACTCCGGCCGGAAACCCGAATTTATTTGTTTTTATTTGAATGTTGTAGTAGAGTTCCCCTAGAGTCGAACCTGCCTCCATGTAGGCAGTTCCGGCTCTAGGGTCTACTACGATACGTTGTAAGTTTTTCATATCGAGGATGACGAATGGGGTGTTGGAGATGTAGGATAGGCCATCGTAGTCGTGGCCGCCACTACGGATTTTGAGTTGGTGGCCGAGGTTGCGAGCGCATACGACGGCGGCGGATACTTGGGAGGGGTTGTAGGGTGTGATTATGAGTTGTGGTTTTGGGGTTGTTGGGTATGTGAATCTAAGGTTTCGAATGTAGGCTTGTAGGATTGAATTGTAGTTTGTGTTTTGTTTTGAGTAGAGAATTTTGGGGATGTTTGTTGATGAAATTGATTGTTTTTTTAGGCATTGGAAGAAGTTATTGTATGTAGAATTTGAAGATGATGCTTGTGAAATTATGGAGAGTAGGATTAAAAGATAATAGGGGAGTAGAAAAGAGTTGGTATTTTTCTTCATTTTTTGTGGAATTTTAGGATTACTTAGTACTGGAATTTATGTTGTGTTCAATTTGTTATGCTGTGTTTTTATATTAGTACTAGTCAACGTGGTTTGAAATCTTTTTCAAGAAGAGTGATTTATTACTTTTTCTGTCCAAAATATCTAGCGCACTCATTTGATATCCTTAATAAATGTTTAAGATTAAAATCCTTATTAATCAATCAATATAATCCTCGCTCTTTCCTGAGTTGTTAGCGTTGTGCATCAAGGCCAACAAGGTAGGTATGAGATGCATGTCATATACTACGTACCTTTTAGTATATCTTAGTGATTATGTTAGCCTTTAATGTTTCTGTAAAACACTGTAAATATATGTATTAGTCTTTTTGTTGTTGCTGTCGTCGTTGTCATTGTTGTTTAGATAGCCACAAGAGTATGGTGATAATCGATCCCAAGATCTCTTGGAATCGAGAGGAAACTCTAACCACTTGAGATATCCCTCATTCTCATATGTATTAGTTCATGAATATTCCGTATAATCAAGCTTTCAGTCATATTCCATTATTAACACGAATTGCCATTTCTCAATAACTTCCAAAGAAAAAAAAAAAATACATTCACATTGTGTTTCTCATTATCTTTACTCTTGAATATTTATTTTCACGTTAACAAATCTCATTAATTACGACGTTTTACATTTTTCATAACTCTTATTAATCATGATATCAATCGAGGACATAAATAGATTCTATTTATGAATAGACGAATCCCTGAGAGGATAGAATAGTTGATTGGTCACATAAGTTGAATAAAGGAAAAGTAGAAAACGAGTGAGGAAAAAAAGATAAATGAGATTGAGAGGCTAATACCCTACGTTCGTGGCATTGTAAGGACAGAAAATTCAGAAAAGTGAAATGAGGATATTGTGCACATTGTTATGTAGGGCCATGTGAGACTAGGGACTCAAAGAAAATTCAACACACAAATTGGAAGATAATATATATGTTAGCAATGCAATGCACTAAAATTTTATTCTTGAATGGAGCACTAGTTTTAGTTGATAAGATCATATCATTATGAAATTGGAAACAAATTTCAATTTTTTTGAGAAGTTTGTACCCCTTATATTGAAATTGCTTATAAGATGAGTCCCCATGACAAAGACTATAGCAACGACGGGTATGTCGAACAAACGAACAAATCTGGTGTTGTTTGGACATTTATTGGAGACTAGCTTGCTGAAGGTTGTATATCTTCATTGATTCATGGCTTGTGTAAGGCTAGATATTTATTAAAGCAAGGATCACATCTTTTTGGGGACGACATGCCTTTAAGAGTACTTTAATGTCTTTGAGCTAAGGCCTTGTTCTAGTTACTCTGCTTTTGCTCTCCAATTATTTACTCCATCCCTCTTCTTTATACTTTGTATATTATTTGTATCAGTTTAAACGTCACATTTGTCGAGATATAAGTTTATTTGACCATTAATATCTTTAATTGTTAATTAGTAAAATTATAATAAAATTATATTATAAAACTAAACATTACGACAAATCTAATGATATATTATACTACCTTCGGTCCAAATTACTCGCAACTTTGGGTATTATTTGTGAGATATAAAATATTTCAAAGTTGCGAGTGATTTGGACCGGAGGTAGTATAATAACATTTATTTATTTTATGTGACTAGTGCAAAAATTAAAGTTATGTAATTTGAAAAAAAAAAAAAAAAAAAAAAAGGAAAGAGTATTTAGTGTGGCAAATATATTATACTCCTTACCATTTATACACCCTCTATATCTTTATGTTGCAACCACACTGCTTTCGCTCTTAAATTAGTTATTTAGTGTGACAATTATATTATACTCCATACCAGTTATACACCCTCTATATCTTTATATTCTAGTCACTTTGCTTTTTGCTCAGTAGTCAAAATCCCCTGCTCATTTTTTATTATTACATAAGTAGAATGTAGTCGCACTAATAGTGATACAATTGAGGAAGTTAGCTAGTGGGATGATGATGGTCACTTTGCTTTTTGCTCAGTAGTCAAAATCCCCTGTTCATTTTTTATTACTCCCTCCGTTTCAATATAATAGTCTCATATGGAATCAATCACATAAAATAAGAAAAGGATAATATTTGGAATCTAACATTAAATTTAAAAACAATTTATAAATAGTTTTGCCTTATTTAATTTTTTTTTTTTTTATTTTTTTTAGGAAAGTTTTAGTCATATTTGCATAAATCAAGGGAGTAATTTCTTTACTTAGAGTCATGTCATTAATTCACAATCAATTAATCTAACCAATTAGAATTTAATATGAATAAAATAGGAAATAAAAACTAAGTTAAAAGTGGAATACATTCAATATAGGTATATCTTTTTGAAACGCCCAAAATAATATATGGGACTAACAAATTGAAACGGAGGGAGTATTACATAAGTAGAATGTAGTCGCACTAACTCTTTGTTTGGATAGCAAAGAAGGAAGGAAAAGAAGGGGAGGGAAAATGGAGGAAGGGAAGGGAAAAGAAAGGGAGGGGGAGGTGAGCTCAATTTTCCCTCCAAATCTCTCCAATTTTGGATAGATTATGGTTATTATAGAGAAAGGGAAAATGGATCTCTCCCTGTCCTTCCCCCAATCTTTTACCCAAACAAGAGATTTTGTCCCCCTCCATTTCTTTTCTCTTCTTTTCCTTCCATTTCTTCCTATCCAAACAAAGTGTAATAGTGACACAATTGAGGAAGTTAGCTAGTGGGATGATGATAGTTATTTAGGAGGTTAATGTTGAAAGTTATGGGAAGTTATTGGATTTTTTTTTTTTAAGTTCACAAAAATAATGATTAATAAGCTAATGGTTTTGAAAAATAACATTTTTAATTTTTAGGGGGTTTTCATTGTATATCCCTGGTTTTTTTTTTTTTTTTTTTTTTTTTCACCATATACTCATGATTTTTAAAATTCATCACATACCCTTGAATATTCACAAAAATAGACCATATAACCTTGATGAGTATGATACTAAGATGGTTAAATTTCCCAATCATTAGGGTTAATTATGATCCGAAACTACCCTAAATACAATCCTTTACCTCCGAAATCACCCACATTTCTTTTTCCACCCCCAAAATCACCCCAATTTTTTTTTTCATCCTCAAAATCGATTATATGGATATAATTATGAAGATTTGGAGTGGTTTCAAGTATTGGAGAAAGGAGATGTTAGGGCCTATAATTAGTGTTTATATTGTATAGTTAACGGGCCTATTTCTTGAGCCTTAATCTCTTGTATAGATACTCTACTCTACACTCTAATGAAACTACGGAAAATTATTTCATGACATGGTATCGGAGCCAATCAAATTCTAATCCCTAAATTTCTACATTCTAATCACTAAATTTCTGAAATTTTAATCTAATTAATTTCTACTCTTAATTGCTACTCTACATTGCCGATTTGCTTAATTGCTACTCCAAATTGCTGATTTTCTGTATTCTCCTGCCGAAATTTCGACCCTAAATTGCTGAATTTTTTCATTTTAATTCTACTCTACAATTCGATTTCTCAACAATGGTGAATGGTGGATTATCTTCTTCCTTCTTGTCTGCTGAATTGAAGCGTCATGCTAAGTCACAACTACATTGTACCCACTGCAATCGATCGGGACATGATTTTGACGGTTGTTTTCTCGTTCACGGCCTCCCCGATTGGTGGCTGGATAAGTATGGACACAAGGGGCGTTCATCTCCGGCTGCTGCAAATGTTCCGGCAGGTGTTACTGTTCCGGCGGGTGCTGCACCACACGTCACTGCTGCTGCCGTTCCTTCTCCCGCTGCACCTCTACCGCTTCTAATGTCGCAGCCTTCACCAGGACGCGGGGATAGCTTGCGGCCTTGTCCCGCGGCCGCTGCCACAACCCAGCAGTTTCTGCCAGGCTGCGGGGATATCCCGCGCTTCTTCCCTGCGGCCGCTGCTGCCACTTCGCCTACTGCTGCTACTTTTTCTACTCTACACTCTGCCAACATTACTCCTATTTTGACTTCTTCCTCTAATCAATCTGCCACCACTAATCCAATTGTGGGTGGGGTATTTGATGTTCCTTCCGATCGTATCACCAGTGATTCTTTTTCTCTATCTTGGATAATTGACACGGGTGCCTCTCATCATGTAACGGGTGACGAGTCTTCATTATTTGATACTCAATCAATTTTACCATGCCCCGTTGGTCTTCCCGATGGTGCTCAAGCCTTTGCAACAAAGGAGGGTCGTGTTTTCTTGGCGGATGGAATTACTCTTGAGCACGTTCTCTTTGTTCCTAAATTAACTTGCAATTTGATTTCGGTATCTAAGTTGATTGATGATTCTAATTGCTTTGTCCGATTCACTAATTCTCTTTGTGCTATACAGGATCAATCTTCGGGGAGCTTAATTGGAGGCGGTGAACGGATAGATGGACTATATTATTTCCGGCGTCTCCCAAAAGTATGTGCACTCCCGGGTCTGGACATTTCTACATTTGAGTTGTGGCATCGTCGTTTGGGGCACCCATCGGAAAAAATCGTCAAATTGCTTCCTGCTATTCGAGGTACTACTGGTACTAAGTGTTTACATAAAGCTTGTGAAATTTATCCTCTTGCTAAACAGACCCGAGCCAGTTTTCCTGATAGTGATAGTCGTGCTAGTCGTATTCTTGAAATGATACATTGTGATTTGTGGGGACCATATAACACGGCTTCTACTTGTGGTGCTCATTATTTCTTGACGATTGTTGATGATTTTTCACGTGGTGTTTGGGTTTATTTATTGAATGAAAAAACCGAAGTTTACTCTTCTTTTTGCTCTTTCTTTGCTATGGTTAAGTGTCAATTTGATGTCAATGTTAAGTGTGTGCGGAGTGACAATGGCACAGAATTTAAACCCATGCTCCCTTATTTTACTGAAAATGACATTCTTTTCCAAACCTCTTGTGTTGGCACACCTCAACAAAATGGTCGGGTAGAGCGTAAACACCAACATATATTGAATGTGAGTCGTGCTTTGATGTTTCAAGGCAATTTGCCGATTACTTTTTGGGGTGAGTGTGTCCTTGGGGCGGTTTATTTGATTAATCGTACTCCTTCTACTTTGCTAGCTAAAAAAACCCCATATGAAATTCTCTTTGACAAAGAACCCTATTTTGATGCTTTGAGGGTGTTTGGTTGTCTTTGTTTTGCTCATAACCAAAAGGCTAAGGGTGACAAATTTGCCCCTAGGAGTAGGAAGTGTGTGTGTTTGTGGGTTATCCTCATGGCAAGAAGGGGTGGAAGTTGTATGATTTGGAAATCGGTGATATTTTTGTTTCCCGTGATTTTAAATTCCATGATAATGAATTCCCGTTTGTGAAAGATGGTGATTCGGTTTCTTCTATTGTGGGTGCCGAGAGTGTGCCTAATGACTATGTTGGTGTTGATCACGATTTTCTTGATGATTTGGAATATGTATTAGAGGTTGGTGAGGGTTCTCTTGTGCCTGAAAACTCTTCACAACCTCGTGCTACTACTGCTACCCTCCACGGGTCACCTGAGGCTGCTGTTCATGACAACGGCAGTCCCGTGGTGTCCCCTGCCCCCACTGCCGCCTCCTCGACCACTGGTACGGACAGCCTTGATGTAGTTGTTCCGGACCCCTCTTCTACTTCTCCTATTGCGTTGGATCGTGCTCAACGTCCAAGGCAACCCCCAGGGTGGCACCGGGATTATGTCGCACACACTATATCTTTACCTAGTCCATCTATCTCGCAATGTTCATCGTCTACTCCATGCTCCTCAGGTACTCCTTACCCCTTAGCACATTTTTTGAATTGTGATAAATTTTCTGTGCAACACCGTATTTTTATTGCAGTAGTTGATACGGTAGTTGAGCCTCGTAATTTCAAGGAGGCAATGCAAGATGAGGGGTGGAAAGCGGCTATGCAAACAGAAATTGATGCATTACAAAAAAATGGCACATGGGTAATGGAAAATTTACCTCCGGGTAAGAAAGCTCTTGGGTGTCGATGGGTTTACAAAGTCAAACTTAATTCTGATGGCACACTCGAGAGATTGAAGGGTCGTCTTGTTATCTTTGGTAATCATCAGGTTGAGGGTATTGATTACAATGAGACTTTTGCTCCCGTTACTAAAATGGTCACTGTTCGTGCTTTTCTTGCTGTCGCTGCTGCAAAGAATTGGGAATTGCATCAGATGGATGTCCATAATGCATTTCTTCATGGTGATCTTGATGAGGAAGTTTATATGAAGCTTCCCCATAGGTTTCATGGCTCTCAACCTGGTATGGTGTGTCGTCTTCTGAAGTCGTTGTATGGTCTTCGACAAGCACCTCGTTGTTGGTATTCTAAATTGGTCGCCTCTCTGAAAAGGTACGGATTTGTGCAATCGTACTCTGACTATTCTCTTTTTACTCTGCAATCTGGGTCTATACAACTTAGTGTTCTGGTGTATGTTGATGATTTGATAATTTCTGGTAATGATTCTTCTGCAATTTCAACATTCAAGTCAAACTTGAGTGACTGTTTTCATATGAAAGATTTGGGTGTTTTGAAGTATTTTCTTGGTGTTGAGGTTGCTTGTAGTCCGGAAGGCATATTTTTATGTCAACGAAAATATACACTTGACATTATTGCAGAGTCTGGTTTGCTAGGTGCTCGTCCGGCAGGTACTCCTATTGAACAGAATCATACTCTGGCAAAATCAGAGTCCTCTTTCTTTACTGATCCAGAGCAGTATCGACGGCTTGTGGGCCGCCTGATTTATTTGTCTTTTACTAGACCGGATTTGGCATACGCGGTGCATATTTTGTCTCAATTTATGCAACAACCGCGACAGGACCATTGGGAAGCGGCTCTTCGTACAGTGCGGTACTTGAAGGGATGTCCGGGTCAGGGAATCCTTTTGAGTTCGGATTGTGATTTATATATTACCTGTTGGTGTGATTCAGATTGGGCAGGTTGTCCCTTATCGCGCCGTTCTATCTCTGGCTGGTTGGTGTTTCTTGGTGCTTCTCCTATATCTTGGAAGACTAAGAAACAGGACATTGTGGCCAAGTCTTCTTCAGAGGCCGCTCAATGTCTAAAACCACTGATGAGTTGAAATGGTTAAAGGCCCTTCTTTTGAGTTTGGGTGTCTCTCATCCTCGTGCTATGAGTTTGTTTTGTGATAATCAATCTGCTTTGTATATTGGGAAGAATCCGGTTTTCCATGAGCGTACCAAGCACATTGAGGTTTATTGTTATTATCTTCGTGATGCGATTCATGATGGTATTATTAGTCCGTCTTATGTGAAGACAACGGACCAATTAGTGGATATTTTCACCAAGGCTTTGAGTAAAAGTCAATTCATGTATTTACTTGGCAAGTTGGGCATTTGTGATTTGCATGCTCCAACTTGAGAGGGGGTGTTAGGGCCTATAATTAGTGTTTATATTGTATAGTTAACGGGCCTATTTCTTGAGCCCTAATCTCTTGTATAAATACTCTACTCTACACTCTAATGAAACTACGGAAAATTATTTCGTGACAGGAGAGGACAGAGAAGTGTTTTCGAGATGGAAGGAGAGATCTAAGGTGGTTTCGATGCATAATTAATCAAATTCTACTCATCTTGTTGTCATTAGGGGTATATGGTGAATTTTGTGACAACAGAGAGATATATGGTGAATTTGAAATTTTTTTGGGTATATAGTGAATAAATAAAAAAAATCAGGGGTATATGATGAAAAAACTGCAATTTTTTATATACTCCTTTTGTTTTATAATAATATTGTGCAATTTGCACTGTTCAAAGTTACATACTACTGATTTCTGACATCTAAAAAAGGGATGTTATTGGAGGGTTCTAATAAATTTAAAGTGTATATAATAGAAATTAATTAAGATTGGTTTATTTAAGTAAGGTTTGGAGTGATGTCCTTGAAAATAAATAAAAAAAAATTATTTTTTATATTATTATAGATAAAGTTTTGTGTACAACGGGTGTAATTAATTTATTGTAAAACAAATTAAATTATTTTAAAAATACTTAAAGTTACCCTTATATTGCAAAAGTTATTATTTTTCTATTAATGAATTTTATCTTACAAAAACTTATAATGTATTAGATAGATTAATCATATTAGTCTTTATAGTATGTAATGACGTATCTATAAGAAAATACATATTAAAATAAAATTTAAATCAATGACAAATTTAAAGTTATCCTTTAAGTAGTTAAAGTTACTCCCTCCGTCCCTAAATTACATTCTTCTTTCTAGCATTTATTCCTCACATAATAGAGAGAAAGAGGAATGTAATTTAGGGACGGAGGGAGTACCATAAACATAGCCGATTGACCAGATTGGTAAATAAAAAAGACTTTTAGCGACAATTTGGTAAAAAACTTACTCTGGTGACAATTTGGTAAAAAAAAAAAAAAATAACCTTAAGTGACAATTTGGTAAATAAACTAATCGATCTTAGACGACAACTAACCCAAAAAATACAAAAATTTCCTATACATTACTCGCGGATGCTTAATTTAGTTCATTTTTCTTTAGCAACCCTTTTTATGGAAATAACAATTTGAAGGAAAAAAAAATGTTAATAATTTTTTTTAAAGTTTCATACCCCTTATTAACGAAATTTCTTTTAAAAAGGGTTGGAAATAAAAAGGGATGGCATATTAATTTAAAAGTTTAAATGGACAAAATAAATTTAGAAACACAAATAAATTAAATTAGAAATTTATAGAGTTTGTCGGGGAAAAAAAAAATTAGGTGTAAATATCGCAATTTATTATTTTTACCAAATTGTCGCCGGAGTAAGTTTTTTTTTACCAAATTGTCGCCGGAGGAAGTTTTTTTTACCAAATTATCGCTAGGGCCATTTATTATTTACCAATTTGGTCAATTGGCCCCATAAACATAGTTAAAGTTACGCTAAAACTAACCGTTTTACAATAAAATTAATGTACACTCGTGTACACAAGATTTATTAATTATTATATAGATATTGATTCTATTAATATTATTTCCATTTATCATATATTGTAAATTCCATTTAAGTAGTACTTTGTAAATGATGTATGGATAATACTTTGTAATTAGTAAAAGTCTCAAAATACAATGTCTAATAGTTGAAAAGTCTAATAACTTAAAACTTAAAATAAAAGTCTCCTCTTTAATTTTATAGCTCCTTATGGAAAATACAATTTTTCCAATTACAAAAGTTGAAATTAATTATATGAACGTGATCTGTCCACATGCAAATGTGCGGAATTTTTCATTTCATCTTTTGTCACCTACCATTCTACAGTGAAGCAGAAAACAACATCCGTTTTACAACGTGAAGGAGAATATCTTCTTCTTCACAACAACTAAACCCTCTCTTTAAATATGACTTTTCAAACCTTTCACTTTCACATTGATTATAAAAAAATTAAAAAAAAAAAAAAAAAAAATACACCAACTTGCTAATCGATACAACTTTCCCTATTTATTTAATTACTTCATATAGATATATTTGTCCCATTTGAATTTTGCAAACATGTGAAAAATAATAATAATGACACAATTAATTAGTATTTAAAAATTTCACAATTGTTTTTTTTTTTTATCTATTTCCATTTTTCAATGATTCTAATTTATTACAAAAGACAATTATAGAGATATTTTTGTATTCAATTAGATAACTTTGACATCTTATATGATTTTAGAGTATCAATTATTGTAGTATAAACAATGGGTGTTGAAGAAATTGTACTATATATAAACACAACTTAAGCACTTAACAAGTTTCATCTTTTGCAATCCAAATCCAAAATGAACGGAAAACACAACTCTTACCAAATATCTTATTGTCTTCTAATCCTTTTATCAACATTCACACTAGCATTATCATTAGATTCTACATACACTAACTTCTTCCAATGCTTGAAAAAACAAACAAATTCAACAACAAACATCTCCAAAATTCTCTACTCTAAAGAAAACACAAACTACAATTCAATCCTACAAGCATACATCCGAAACCTTAGATTCACATACCCAACAACACCAAAACCAACACTCATAATCACACCCTTCACCACCTCCCAAGTATCCGCCACCGTCGTATGTGCTCGCAACCTCGGCCACCAACTCAAAATCCGTAGTGGCGGCCATGACTTTGATGGATTATCCTATATTTCTGACCACCCATTCATCATCCTCGACATGTTCAACTTCCGTCGTATCGAGGTCAACCCTAAGGCCGCAACCGCCTATGTAGAGGCGGGTGCAACGCTAGGCGAACTCTTCTATAGGATACAAGAAAAAAGCAACACCCTCGGGTTTCCGGCCGGAGTGTGCCCTACAGTAGGTGTAGGAGGCCACTTCAGCGGTGGAGGATACGGCAACATGATCAGAAAACACGGGTTAACCGTCGATCATATAATCGATGCCACAATTATCGATGTTCGAGGTCGTATATTAAACCGGACCACCATGGGTGAGGACTTATTTTGGGCTATACGAGGTGGTGGTGGTGCTAGTTTCGCCGTTGTCGTCTCATACACCGTTAAACTTGTCCCTGTACCGGAGACAGTAACCGTTTTTAACATTAAACGATTTTTGTCAGATAATGCTACTGATCTAGTTTACAAGTGGCAGGTTTTAATGAAAGATATTGATCATAATTTGTTCATAAGGTTATTATTACAACCTGCAAATGATGTTCAACAAAAAGGTAACCTAACCGTAGGAGTCACATTTATGTCACTCTTTTTAGGGGATTCGAATTCGTTAGTGTCTCTACTAGACGAAAAGTTCCCTGAACTCGGACTCAAGAAGCAAGATTGCTTCGAGATGAGTTGGGTTAATTCGGTAATGTATTGGGGTAACTACGACAACGAAACTTCCTTAGAAGTTTTATTAAATAGGAGTTACACGAACATTTATTTGAAGAGAAAATCGGATTATGTACAAAAACCAATCACAAAAGTAGGGTTGGAGCTATTATGGAAGAAATTGATTGAGTTGAAAAGAATAGGGTTGGTGTTTAACTCTTATGGAGGGAGGATGAACGAGATTTCGTCGTCGGAAACACCATTTCCTCATAGGAGAGGGAACTTGTTCAAGATTCAATACTCGGCTGATTGGAAAGTTGGAGGGAAAATTGATGATGATCTTAATGTTGGGTTAATTAGGGAGGTTTATGAATTTATGACACCTTATGTTTCTAGTAATCCTAGGGGTGCTTACTTAAATTATAGGGATATTGATATTGGTGTTAGTCATAATTGGACTTACAAAGAAGGGGAAGTTTATGGTAGGAAGTATTTTATGGGTAATTTTGATAGGTTAGTTAAAGTTAAGAGTTTGGTTGATCCTGATAATTTTTTTAGGAATGAACAAAGTATTCCAACATTGAAATAAATTATAAAGTGAATAATAATATGCAAAATTTGTTTTTGTCTTCAATGACTTTTTTTCTTGTAATTTCATTTGTACATTGGGCAATGGTCTTGAACTCTTGATTGATTGAGTGGTGGTGGTTTTGGAATAGTGTCGGTAGAAATAAACTAGAAACAACTTGTGTTGTCTTCCCTTTTTTCGTCTGTTTTGAAAGTTCTTTAACACCTTTTTTTTATTGGTGTCTTTTCTAGATGATTCTAATAAAAATGACACCATAACATGCTGACGTGGCATATTATGGTTGGTCAATTTTTTTTATTTATTTTTAAAAGACAAATTATACTATATATGTATGTATTATTACAAATACATATATTTATAAAATACATAGTTATAGTATTTAATTTTTTTTTATTTAAAAAAATATTTTCGAATCTTTTGCCATAAGCGCACCTTTTGGATCTTCTATTGGAGCGCAATTCGAAATGGTTGTTGCTATTACTACTAGAATTTCCTTGTTTTTGCGACGCTTTTTATGCAGATTTTGGACACATAAAAGCGTCGAGAATTTTTCTCTCGACGCTTCAAAAAAGCGTCGAAAAAACGTGAGTCGAGAATTTTACTTGACACTAAAAAGCGTCGCGATCCTCGACACTTTTATGTCTAATTTTTCATACGAAGCGTCCAGATGAGGATTGATACGCGCAATTTCTCAAATTTTTCGACGCTTTTTTATGTCTACAATTGAAAAAATGTCGACACTTTTTAACGTCGTCTCTTATTCTGGACGCTTTTTAGCGTCGAGATTTACTTCATCAAATTTTCAATTGGGACAAAAATCTCTACTCAGAAAAGCGTCGAGAATTTGTTACGTATATATATATATATATATATATATATATATATGTATATATATATATATATATAAGAACTACTATATTTATTGCAAGCTATTAAATTACACCGTAAAACTAAATGTGACCAACAACTAATAAGAATAAAAAAATCTAAAAATTTAATAATATATATACTTTAAAAAAAAAGCTTTACAGTACTTTGTTCAACTTTTATTTGTTGGCAACAAGACTTATTGATTAACTAAAAATAAGAAAAGTAATACTTATTACAGCAAATTCTTTCCTAAATTATTTTGATTGTCAAATCTAACAAAGCTGCTCAATCTCCTTTTCAAGACCTATAGCATGTAGCTCCAGAATTACACTCCCATGATGGGTCAACGTATCCCTGCATATGCATTTATAAAAATTATTCAGCAATCAGAATGTATATATTAGCAGCAACTTAACTAATTAGTTCACATGAGTCATGTCCCCCCCCCCCCCCCCCCCCCCCCCCCCCTTTCTTACATGCATACAGGGCAATGTCATCAATACAATGATAACGACTTCTAGTTCAAAGACTGAATTTTATATTATTAAGTTGTCTTGAGTTTAAAGAAATGCTTATATACAAATAACTTCTATTCATAATTCCTCCTCTAGATTCAAAAGCTAACAAGATCTTTGCAAATAACAATTCATGTCAACAACAAAATGCATAACTGAACAGGCTACTATAGTAGATAATTTAATATCTTAAACCTTTAGCATTTTATATCTCTCTTTGACCCTCAATTACCAAACACAACTCAAAACATTGGAAAAGGTATGAAATCAATGGTTGCAGCTTCAATTTACTTTCCTCCAAAGTTTAAACCAACAACAGCAAGGGTACACAACCTGCTAGCAACATTGGCATCACTTGCTTTCCAAATGTGAGTACTAGCATTAGAAATCAGAGACTTAACTGCCAAAAGTTCACTGGAGATTTACTTCACGAGTCTAGGCAAAAAAATTCATGGGGAATCTCATGGTAATCTAAAGACAAAAAATACCTATTAATAATGTCTTAAAAAATAGACCCATCTAATACACAAATCTTCTTACTCTATAAAATGTAATTATCAAACATAAGGCAGCTGAGCATGTCATTTAATTGTACTTGAACTAGTAATCATCCAAGACTTGATACCAATGGTCACCAGTAAATTCTTCCATAATAGTTATTAATACTGTTCTCACCAAGAGCATTTCCATAATAGCTATTAATACTCTTCTCACCAAGAGCATTTTGGTGGTTGTGGTGTATGTGTGTGTGTGTGTGTTGCGTGTTTGGGGGGAGGGGGTGAACTTGAAAGTAAAACTAAGTCCCTTCAACAGCTCATGGATTTGAAATCTCTAATTAATAAACCTGACAATTTTTTGTCTTCTCCAAATGGACTACTTTAAGAACAAATCAAAGTGGAAATTCCTACAAAGTAAGATTGTAACAACCTTGTCAATCATATTATCATGCAACACCTTAACAGAGATTGAATTGACACGTACACAAATTATTTCTATAGATTTACCATTGCTTTAGATTCTAGAAGACTTACTTGAATCTAAAATATAGGCAAAACAAATACACCTTATTGATTTAGTTAGATCTATAGATAATTTTGCATTGATCTTGGCTTATACGTATCAAGACTTATAAACTTTCTCAAGTTTCAAGTATGAGAGAGCTATAAGAAAAGAAATAAGTAAACTCAATCTCCAAGTACATTCTCTGTAGACTATAACTCTGTGTCGCCAGAATTCACCAGAAACAGAATCAGGAATGTGAAACACATACAAGTAATAAAGAGCTGAACCTTTTCTTTTATATATTGTGACTATAATAGGCAAGCGTCACACTGTGACTTTTATATCAGGGAATTCGTTGACTCATTGTAGCTCCGTACTGTTTAAATAGTACACATCATTCTTACTTTATATGAATATGAATTTAGAAATATATACTACTAACAAAACCAAGTAAATATATGTAGTGATACCTGGTTAGGAAGTAGGAAAAAAATTTAAGTCCTGTCTTGACTCCCGGGTAAATGACATACCAGCAGAAACCTGCTATTTATAATCTAATTTTAGTTAAATAGAAAATGAAATGGCAGAATTGGCAGAGAGCTAAGAACTTGCCACCAAGTGTAGCAAAAACAGAAAGTAAGCAAACTCGATGTAAGAACGTGCCAATATTGAATCTGAGCACACTAACTAATCAACGTAGTAGTTATAAAAGCTAGCGCTAACATCTTCAATTAGATTAAACCAGACCACACTCGTCTAAGATCCTTTTGTGAGACAACTGAAAGTTTCCACTAAGAAAGCACGATATATATCAGTATGATACTAATGGCAAATTTAGCAATATACATAAAAAATTATCATGAGATAAAATTTCATTAGTAAGATAAACTAGATACCAATATGTAGTAGTTAATTGCTAAATAATCAGAAGTGAAATTCATTATCACACCCAATAGAAACAACATGTACTGAAATGGGTGTTGAGCACTCAAAATATTAAACTACAATTTTATTTGAGTTTTTACATCTATGGAGGGTGTATCTAATTCCTCATTCAGGTTTTAGCTTTTGGCAATTATATTACTTGTAAACTCGAGCACCTTAAATTTTGTATTATTTACATCCAAAAACCAATTCATTAGTACAAAACCACGAAAGAACAACAAACAAAACTCTCATAGATTAGTACCAAATTAAGTGGCACAACCAACAAAACCCCTGATGACATATTTCCAAGAAAACCAAGAACAACATAAAGTAGGCAATCATATTATATCATATAAACCAAAAATAATTAATCATCAAGTTGTCACATTTTAATCAAGAAGTATATAATTGCCCAAATAAAAAATTGGTTTAAACTATGAAAGATACATATAACTAACCATCAGAAGCATAAATAGTAGGCAATAGACCAAACCCTTAACTGGAATCACAGTGTTTTGTTGTTGCGACTTCATAGCTTTACTCTGTTTAACTTAATTTTTTGGGGAAAAATTAGAGTTAGTTTGTCTAACTACTATCAAAATGATGGAATTGGCATGTTAAAAAAATAGAGGTACAGAGAAGATTAAACTCAAGTCAATAGTATAGTATAATTCATACTTAATCAGTTAATATCTACTTGGTTCACCATTTTTGAATTGAGTCCTGAAATCCAAACTAAAGAGAACATAGAAGAGAGTTTGATTTGAAGAATCTCTCTCATTTTCGTGAACAACGTGACCCCAATCGCATCGAAATCTGTACCACAAAATTAAACCAAATAATTTATAAACATAACGAAACCTTGAAATCTCTATTGTTCATCAATTGAACCCATAGTCTGACCATAGTTTTCTAGCATTATTGAAAAAAAAATTAAAAATAAACCATAAACCCAATTCCAAATTAAAAAAAAAGGACAAAAAAAATCGAAAAAAAAAATGTACATATTATCGGCACAGAGATGATGGACGAAATCAATTACAATAAGACAAAGATCTGAATTTGAACCTTAATTTTAAATTGATTTACCTCATTTCGAAATATAATCAGAGAGGGCTACGATCTGAGTTGAAACTGATGAAATACTCTTCGAAATCGATTCACAGAGGGGCGAAAATTTGAAATTATAAACCATATATGTAAAGAAGGGAAAAAAATGAAATCATAATCCATATATGTAATTTCGAAATCGCCTCAAACAGGGACAAAGATCTGAGTTTGAAGGATTACGAATGAAGGGGAGAAGAAAAGTTAGGGTTCATAACTGATTAGTAAGGAGTTTGTATTTGGATTTCCATAAATTTACAATAGTGGGTTTTGCATTCACGTGTGGGGCACGTGCTACTATTTCTCGACGCTTTTGTCTGTCGAAAAATAATTTCGACTCTAAAAAGCGTCGACAAAATACGCATAGTATAATTTTTAGCTGACGCTCCTTGCCTAGCGTCGAGGGCCCAGCGTCGATAAAACACTCTTTTTGTACTAGTATTGAAGGACATAATTGTTGTAATTGGGTGGCGAATTGCTGTAATTGAT
This sequence comes from Chenopodium album, assembly GCF_948465745.1. Lineage (NCBI taxonomy): Eukaryota > Viridiplantae > Streptophyta > Magnoliopsida > Caryophyllales > Amaranthaceae > Chenopodium > Chenopodium album. The sequence continues at coordinate 63,419,339 of NC_137840.1, forward strand.
GGTGGATTGGAGGTTCTAAATGTCGCAATAGCTACTGCGTTTTGGTGTTGTTGGTATTAAGATAATTGCTATTACTATTTCTTTTTTCTGTCTGTATGCTGGCAATATAGTTTGTTATGCTGCTGAGCTGGCAATTCTGTTATGCTTTTATTTGTCCTTTTCCTTTTCTGTCATGCTCTACATTCAGTGTATGAATGATTCATGCACCTGGTTTTTAGAGATTCTCTGAGGTCATGTAATAAGGGTGTAGGGGTGATTGTGTAATAATTAAGCAATCAGAATATTTCTTCCCTCTCTCATTCTATGCTTCTAAATTCTCTCTGATCTGATCTGATCTAATACAGATTTCCTCTGCTTTGAGTATTGAATTTCACCTTATTTCTATCTTTATGGTATCAGAGCAGCTATTTGCAGTGCTGGAAATCTGATACTGCTGATTGCTATTTTCTTTCTATCATCTTCTATCTTCTTCTTCTGTTCTTATTCTTTTCTCTTCTCTTCTTTCTCTTCTTCTCTTCTTCTCTCATATTCTGTAATGGCTGGTGTAAGTGGAAGAATCTCGTTCCAGGACATGCTTAATCCTCTTTTTCTTCATCCATCTGATAATGCTACTTCTGTTCAAGTAGACAAGCTGCAAGGATCTGCTGATTACAGATCTTGGCGCAGAACAATGGAAATCAACCTCTCCTCGAAACGAAAGCTTGGTTTTGTCATGGGTACAGTGCCCAAACCAACAGACGATGAGCTGAAAGCTGAGCTATGGAACACCTGCAATGATATGGTAATTGCTTGGATTACTCATAATGTATCTTCTACTGTTAAGAAATCCATAATGTTCATGACTTCTGCTAGGGATATCTGGCTAAACCTTGAAAAACGATTTTCTCTAACAAATGGATCTAGAAAATACAAGTTGAACAAAGATCTATTTGAAATAAAGCAAAACTCTATGCCTGTGAATGAATATTTTACCTTAATGAATGCTGTTTGGGAAGAACTGGACTCAATGAACATGCTTCCTGCTATAACTAATCCTACTGCTGAAGTGTAAAATTTGTTGAATGCCTTTCATACTCAGAGAGAAGAGGCAAAACTCTTCCAATTTCTGAATGGTTTAGATGAAATCTATAACCCTCAGAGAAGTCATCTACTTCTCATAATGCCATTACCCTCAGCAGAGACTGCTGCTGCTGTCATTCAGCAGGAAGAGGCTCATAGAGAAGTTCTGAACCTCAATAAGGGTGGAAATGAGAATATGGCTCTTTACAGCAGATCTGCAGGGCCTGACAGGACCATGATCTGCACTGCTTGTGGTCTGAGGGGTCACAAGAGTGACAGATGCTGGACAGTAGTTGGATATCCACCCTGACATTCTAAACACAAATCTGCAGCTCCCTTAAACAAGCCAAAATTTGGTGTGTCTAATGCTCAGCAAAACTGGAAGTTTGGTGCAAATAAGCAAAATAGAGCTAAAATGGCTGCAAATGCTCAGGCAAGCTCTGGATCTGATAACTCTGGTCTTCTATTCACACCTCAGCAACTTGATCAGATTACCAAAATTATGGCCTCAATCTAAAGAATCTGAAACTGATGATGAACTAGAGCATTTCTCTAGGATGGTCTCTTGCAATGCTGTAAACTTGAGTGAATGGATCATAGATTCAGGTGCTTCAGACCATATGACACCACATTTACAGCAACTTGATGAAAGTACAATGGCCATCAATGCGGCAAAAATTAACCTTCCTAATGGTGAGAAAGCAACAATCTCACATATAGGAAGTGTCACCTTAGAATCTGGATTAAAACTGAAGAATGTTATTTGTGTGCCAACTTTCAAGCACAATCTATTGTCAGTTCAAAAACTTGTCAAAGAAAATCAGTGCCAAGTGCAATTTTTTCCCACTCACTGTGTTATTATAGACACTCATTCTCAGAAGATCAGAGGCACATGCAAAATGAGCAATGGTCTGTACTATCTTGACAGACACTTTTCTCAGGAACAGGACAACAACTTATGCAAGACTGATCTGAATGCTCTAAATACTACTACTGCTAATCCAAGCAAAACAGACTCTCTCACCCTTTGGCATCATATATTGGGTCATGCCTCTCTCACAAAACTCAATCTCATTCCTTGTGTCAAGCCCTTTACCACACACAACTCAAAAGTGTGTGTCACTTGTCCTATGTCAAAATTCACAAAATTGCCCTACAATCTGAGTGACTCTCATGCTGCTGAACCATTTGATTTGATCCACATAGATATATGGGGGCCATATAGGGTGAGCACCAAGGGAAAATACAGAAATTTTCTGACTATTGTAGATGATCACACAAGAAACACATGGGTGTACTTACTTCAGCATAAATCTGATTCCCTGTCAACTCTGGAGATTTTCTACAAATATGCTGAGACTCACTTTCACAAGAATATCAAATTCATAAGGTCAGATAATGCCTTAGAATTTGATGACAAACCTTGTAAATCCTTTTTTGCCAAGCAAGGAATAATACATCAAACCTCATGTGTGAAAAGACCCCAGCAAAATGCTAGAGTAGAGAGGAAACACAGACATGTTCTAGAAGTGTCTAGAGCTCTGAGGTTTCAAGCTTCATTTCCTTTGTCATATTGGGGTGACTGTGTGCTAACTGCAGTTCACATAATCAACAGGCTCCCAACTCCTGTTCTGAAAAACAAGACACCTTTTGAATGTTTGTTCAAAAAGGATCCAGATTACAGTCATTTAAGATTGTTTGGGTGCCTGGCCTTTGCTTATAACCCAGACCACTCTGCTGATAAATTTGATGCCAGAGGAGAACTCTGTCTGTTCTTGGGTTACCCTGCAACTCAAAAGGGTTACAGATTACAGAACCTAAACACAAAAATCAACTTTGTTTCCAGAGATGTGGTGTTTCATGAACATATCTTCCCTTTTAACTCTTCCTCAAATAATTTCTTTATGAAGCCTCTCCCTGAAAGTGTCACTTATGATGATTTTGATTTCTCTGCTGAACCTAAGCTTGATGCTCAATATAATCACTCAGTCACTCCCTCATCTCCACCAACCCCACACTCTCAGTTACCTTTACCTCAAACCTCACCAACTACACCTCTCACAACCCCTACTTCTCATTCAAACAACTCTCTTTCACCACCACCAGTCAGAAAAACAACCAGACCACATCAAATCCCTTTTTGGCACAAAGACTATCATATCCCTGTCAAACCACCACATATCTCAAATTTGGCTGCAACTGAGATAAATCTTACTTTTCATTGCTTTTTAGCTGCTCTAGTCACTGTTAGTGACCCTGTCTTTTTTAAAGATGCTGTCAAGCATGACCATTGGGTTCAAGCTATGAACACAGAACTGGATGCCCTAGAACTGAATGACACCTGGGATATTACAACTTTGCCTCCAGGGAAAAGTGTCATTGGCTGCAAATGGCTGTACAAAACTAAGTACAATCCAGATGGCACCATTGAAAGGCATAAGTCAAGATTGGTAATCTTAGGCTGTAAACAACAACATGGCATTGATTACTCTGAGACTTTTGCCCCAGTTGCCAAAATGTCAACTGTGAGAACTCTACTTGCTATTGCTGCTATAGAACAGTGGCATGCCATCCAAATGGATGTTACAAATGCCTTTCTTCATGATGATTTAATAGAAAATGTTTACACGAAATTGCCACAAGGTTACAGTGGTCTGGGATGCAGAATTCAGAAGTGTGATGACACTTCCCAGTTGTCTAAACCTCCTCCTACTCTTGTCTGCAAACTCAAGAAAGCTCTCTATGGTTTGAAACAGGCTCCAAGACAATGGTTTCACAAATTGTCCTATACTTTGATCCAAATGAACTTCACACAATCCAAGTCTGATTACAGTTTGTTCATCAAAGCTTCTAACACATCAATCACTTTGATTCCGATTTATGTTGATGATTTGCTCATCTGTGGGAACAGCTTGGATGATATTAACACTCTCAAGTCCCTTTTGTCTAAGGCATTCCATATGAAAGATCTTGGTCGAGTGAGATACTTTCTAGGTATTGAGATTGATAGAAGTGATGCTGGTTTCTTTCTGTCTCAGAAAAAGTATGTCACTGGCATACTTACAGAGTTTGGCATGTTAAACACCAAACCTTTGTTGCTTCCCATGGACAGTCATGTCAAATTGACTTCCACTAAAGGTGATCCTTTACCTAATCCAACACCTTATCAAAGGCTCTTGGGAAGACTGATCTATTTGACCATTACAAGACCTGACATCACATTTACAGTTCACATTCTCATACAATTCATGCAAGCTCCTACTTGTGTTCATATGCAAGCTGCTAAACGGTTGCTTAGGTACCTGGCTGGTACTATTTCCCAGGGAATTTTGCTTGCCTCTAATTCTACTGTTGTGCTCACAGCTTATTGTGATAGTGACTAGGGTGGTTGTCCAATGACAAGGAAATCCACCACAGGCTACTGTAGTTTTCTTGGCTCTTCTCCTGTCTCTTGGAAAGCCAAGAAACAGACTGTCACTGCTCTTTCCTGAGCTGAGGCTGAATATAGAGCTATGTCCCTCACAACTTGTGAAGTTTCTTGGTTAACTGCCTTGCTCAAGGACTTAGGAATCTCTGCCTTGCCTTCTGTTGTTCTTTACTGTGACAATCAGGCTGCTCTAGCTATTGCTGCCAATCTAGTACTTCATGAACACACTAAACATGTGGAAATAGATTGTCATTTTGTTCGGGATCAAGTTAAAAAGGGTGTCATCAAGCCTGCAAAGATTTCATCCACTCATCAGATTGCTGATATATTTACCAAGGTTCTTCCTGTCAAGCTACACTCTAAGCACATGTCCAAGCTGGGAGCTTCTCCTTCTACTCGCTCTCCTGCTTGAGGGGGAGTATTAAGATCACTACTATTACTATTTCTTTTTTTCTGTCTGTATGCTGGCAATATAGTTTGTTATGCTGCTGAGCTGGCAATTCTGTTATGCTTTTATTTGTCCTTTTCCTTTTCTGTCATGCTCTACATTCAGTGTATGAATGATTCATACATCTGGTTGTTAGAGATTCTTTAAGGTCATGTAATAAGGGTGTAGGGATGATTGTGTAATAATTAAGCAATCAGAATATTTCTTCCCTCTCTCATTCTATGCTTCTAAATTCTCTCTGATCTGATCTAATACAGATTTCCTCTGCTTTGAGTATTGAATTTCACCTTATTTCTGTCTTTAGCTGGTGAAGCGTGGATTGAAGGTGGTGGTTGTTGCTGCGATTGGAGGCCGAAATTGTTGTAATTGGGTGGCGAATTGATGTAATTGACGGTGGATTGAAGTTCTAATTGTCACAATTGGTGCTGTGTTTTGGTGTTGTCGGTGGAGCGTGAATTGAATTGAAGGCGGTGGTTGTTGCAGCGATTGGAGGCCGATATTATTGCAATTGGATACTAAATTAAATTTAATTGACGGTGGATTTGAGGTTCTAATTGTCGCAATTGTTGCTGTGTTTTAGTGTTTGTGAATTTGAGCGGGGTGGATTGAAGGTGGTGGTTGCGTTGGTGACTGAAAATGGTGTTGTTGTGCGACTGAGAGCTGGGCGGTGGTGATTGATTGCGTGGCGAATTGGGCTGCTGTAGCAGTGCGGTGGGTGGAGCGGGGAGAGGGCTACTGATAGCTACTCTTCTGTTCGACGGTTGAAGGTAGTTGTTTTGCTGCTAGGTGGTGCGACAGCGGTGAGTTGTTGGGTTGCAGGCAGGCGATTTGGGAGTTGCTGTTGCTATGCTTCAAAAAAAAAAATTTCAATTATTATGACTAGGAAACAAATCAGAAGTGTAAGGAGAAAGGGAAAAAAAAATGAAGCAATAAAATGAAACAACATAATCACATTACTCGTTTGAAAAATGAGCAAATAATTTTGACAAATAAGCAAATAAATACTTTAGTATTTGCAACTATCAAAGCATGGAGGGTTCAATTCCCTCATAAATTCTATGACATTAATGTAAAGGATATATATGATAGTTTTATGATAGGAAGATGATAGGAACATAGCCTGTAAGTTGACAAATGAGCAAATAATTGTTTGCTCATTTGACAAATTAGTAAGAATTATTTGCTCATTTAACAAATGAGCAAACTAAACCGAAATTCAAATGATCAAACTAAAATAAAATGAGCAAAAACACATACAGTAAAAATGAGCAAAAACACATACAGTTAAAATAAGCAAATGCGAAAACCTAAATGAGCAAAGAAATCAAGTAAAAATCAAATAGTTAAACCTAATTAAGTGAGCAAAACAATAAACCTGTTGAATGGTTTGCTCATTTAAAAAACGAGGGATACCCAGTTAATTCCTCAGATAAACAAAATTTGTTTATGTGGGGGTATAATTGTCTTTTCAAGTACCAGTGGAGGGGTATATGCGTCTTTTCATGTACTAGTTGAGGGGTACGTGTGTAATTTTCTCACCAAACAGTAAAAGCAAAAAAGCAAACAGTAATTGGACAGCTCACCAAAAGTACTGAATAAATTAAATGACCCTGTTTTTTCAATATATTTACAATAATGCCATCAGATTAACAAAAATTCGTTTATCTGGCAGATTAACTTTTATTTTCCCTTAAAAACCAGCAATGAATTATTTGCTCATTTGACAAATGAGCATTGAATTGTTCAAATGAGTAAACAATTATTTGCAACTTTTTCCTCCTTTGACAAATGAGCATTGAATTGTTTGCTCATTTAAAAAATGAGCAAACAATAAACCTATTTTGAGTGAGCAAAACAATTAACCTATTCAAATGAGCAAAGAAATAAAGTAAAAATCAAATAATTAGACCTAATTAAAAGAACAAATAAAAACACAACCTATTGCTCTCAATTCCAAATAACTCAACCTAATTAAGTGTGGCTCATGCAACACTTGCAACAGAACAATAAGAAGATTAAGAAAGACTCATAGTACTGCTTGCAAGATACCAAATTGGTCAGGACAAAAAAATATAAAATAAAGGAAGAATCCACATTTGCATTCTTCTAATTGGACATGTAAGACTACACCAGAGTGGTTTGCTTTGCAAAAAAAATCATTACCAAGGTGAGTACAAACTAATTGTATTTGTGGAAGACAAAGACTCTGAATAAGTGAAGAAACAAGTAAGAAGTGATGAAGAAGTAAATGATATGTAATATGAATTTGCCTTTAAGTTGGAGAATTTCCGAAGTATATGATCCCAATTTTATAGTTGTATGATAAAGGTTCATCTCTAATACGAAGTATACTAAATGTTCATTTCTTTTTTTCACTTGTTCACTTTTTATTACTGAATATTCATTTTTTTACGTGTTCATTTTTTATTACTGAATATTTTATTTATGTGTTTATTTTTCTAACTAAATGCTCATTTTTAAGGTTGTGGTCTAGCAAATTTATGATTATATGATAATCGTGTTCATTTAAATAAGGGATCATTTTTTTATAACATGTTCACTTTTTAGTATTATTAAATATTTATTTTTTTACGTGATCATTTTTTATTATTAAATGTTCATTTGTTTTTCATGTTCATATTTATTAACTAAATGTTTATTTATAGAGCATGATGTTGATTTAGGTGGATCACGGACATATTGTTTGGATTATTGATTTGGGCCGCGTGTTATGGGCCTCCCCTTGTTGGCACACCTTTTATGTGAGCATAATTTTCTATGATCTCTCACGTGGGGTGTGGCAAAATCAATTAATGGTGTAATAAAATTAATTCCCTCAAAAATTGGACGTTAAGAGTTGTTAAATTATACAGTTAACGCGGTCTCTAATTGATAGATATTATAGGATTATTATAATATTTGTCGCAGAGTAGGATATATTTGTATATATTTGTGATATAGTTTGTATTCTTATCGTACTAGGTTTCCTAACTAGATTAGGACTAGTATTGTAACACTATATATATTATTCAATGGTACACACTCCAACCCAAGGAGTTTTCCCGAAATCTAACATGGTATCACAACCTAGATTTTTTAGGGTTCCACAAAATTAATTTTTTTTTTTTTTTTTTCTAAAAAATCCGATCCTTTCTTTGTTTCTTCCGCACACTCTAATCCTTTGTGGTATATCTCATCACCTACATTGCTACCGTTTTTTGGTTCACTTTGACTTTGCTGCAACATTAAGTTCCTTTGTTAAATCTTATTTTGGTTTCCAGTAACATACTGTTTCGGCATACTTAGCAATGGCCAAGGATGATGACCCACAACCCACACCTCCTCCTCCTCCACCATCTAACGACTACCACCCTGCTAATTCTATTAGCAATATCAAGATGAGGTCCCGGAAATTCTTGATCGTGACAAAGGGAATTATGGTAGTTGGGTTGAACTCTTTGAGATTCATTGTCATTCCTGCAATGTTATCGACCATATAGATCCAAAATCACCTCGTCCTACGGACCTCACCTCGGCGCAGTGGAACCGCCTTGACTCAATTGTGAAAAAGTGGATTTATAATACAATTTCTGCAGACTTACGAAGCACGGTGTTGTACAAGAATGCTACGGCACAAGAAACTTGGGATAGACTCGCTAATATTTTTCAAGATAATGGTGAAATTCGTGCTATATACCTTGAAAATCAATTTAACAATCTTTTTGTTGAGAATTTTCCAGACGTGTCTTCTTATTGTCAGAAATTGAAGGAACTCAAAGACCAACTTGCTAATGTTGGTCAACCCGTATCCGAGAGAACTTTGGTTCTTCGTCTTTGTGCAGGTTTAATTGACCCGGACTATGATGGAGTGGCTCAATCCATCACTCAAATTCGCCCTCTTCCCGGATTTGATGAAGCAAGATCAAGAATTTTGTTAGAGGAGTCAAGAAAATCGGCTAAGGAAAATTCCGGGCAAGCCTTTGTAGCGCAACACAACAACACCACCACCACCACCGCGGCAGCCGCCCAACAGCAGCAACCACCGCAGCAACAGGGTAGGGGTGGTGGTGGCGGTGGGCGTGGCAGCAAGGGGAGGGGAGGCAAACCCAAAGGGAAAGGCAGGGGGCGTGGCCAAGGGCAAAACCAACAGCCACAAACGGCCCAGGCCCAACATAACCCCCAAAATCAGTCCGCCCCAAGTCAGCAACAGCTCTGGGCTAGTTTTCAGCAGTGGGCCCAGCAAGCTTCTTGGGCCAAACCTCATACTCCTTTTCCAGTCCAACAGCAGCAATCAATTCTCGGCCAGCCGAGACCCCAACAGGCGTACTCAGCCCAATACGGGCAGCCCATGATACCAACGGAATTGGCATCCTCCTTCTCCACGATGACTCTTCCAAATCCCGACAATCAGTGGTACGTGGATTCAGGTGCAACATCTCACATGACGAATAACGCTGGTAATCTCTTGCCCTTGTTTAATTTAAGCACTAAAAATCATATTTTAGTTGGTAATGGTCATCGCATTCCAGTAACAGGTTATGGTCATGGCACCCTTCCCCATACTAAAACACCTCTTGTCCTCCGTGATGTCCTTCTAGCACCTCAACTCATAAAGAACCTTATTTCAGTCCGTAAATTTACCTCTGATAATTTAGTGTCTATTGAGTTTGATCCTTTTGGTTTTTCTGTGAAGGATCTTCGTACGGGGAACATAATAACGAGATGTGATAGTTCGGGAGACCTATATCCAGTCAGAACCACTCCGTCAGCCTGTCTTGCTACTTCCCTTACTGCTGTCTCACCTTCCACTTGGCATAGTCGTCTAGGACACCCTGGAGCTCAAGTTTTTAGCTATCTTAAGTCTAAAAATCATATTTATTGTAATAAGGAGCATGACTCCACATTTTGCAATTCATGTCAATTAGGAAAACATACTCGACTTCCCTTTGATAACTCTAATAATACTACAGTTTGTGCTTTTGATATTATACATGCCGATTTATGGACATCTCCCATTCGTAGTGCTCAAGGTCACAAATATTATCTAGTTTTATTAGATGATCATACTCACTTTGTGTGGACAATTCCCTTAAAATACAAATCTCAAGCTTTTCAATCATTTATAAATTTCCGAAAATATGTTGAAACCCAATTTGAACGTCAAATTAAATGTTTTCACTGTGATCATGGTAGGGAATTTGATAATGACCCGTTTAAGCAAAAGTGTATTGACCACGGAATGCTTTTCCGCTTCTCTTGTCCACACACATCTTCCCAAAATGGCAAAGCTGAACGTATGATTCGTACCCTTAATAATATTAAGCGTACAATTCTTTTTCATGCGTCTCTTCCCCCATCGTATTGGTTTTATGCTCTTGAAACGGCCACTTATCTTCAAAATATTTTGCCAACCAAAGCCCTTAAAAACAGTACTCCCGCTCTTGCCTTGTTTGGGAAAACTCCTTCGTATGATCATATTCGTGTCTTTGGGTGTCTTTGTTTTCCTAATTTGTCTGCCACAGCTCCACATAAATTAGCTCCTAGATCAACACCATGTGTTTTCTTGGGTTATCCTATTGATCATAGAGGGTATAGGTGCCTTGATCTCACCACCAATAAAATCATCATCTCGCGTCATGTCAATTTTGATGAAACCGTCTTTCCGTTTCGGAATTTAGCACAATTCCGCAACACTGACTACGATTTTTTGGTGGATGATCCTCCATCTCCTGATTTGTTGCATCCCTTTTTACATAGCCCACAACAAACAGCCCAAACTCCCTCTCAAACCCATAATCGTGGCTCACAAACCCCAGCCCATAACCACGGCCCACCCTCTCCATCATCTACAACTCGTGGCTCACAAACCACACCTCAAAACCGAGGCCCATCTCTACCTTTAGTCAGCTCACTTCCAACCACGCCCTCCCCATCTCACCAGTCCACATCGCAGCAAGCCTGCGACAGCCCACCTTCAGCCGCGGCAAGCCCGCGAACTTCCCTGTCCAGCCCAAACACGACCAGCAGCCCAGGTTCACCAACATCAGCTTATACCCCGCCACCATTGCGTGGTGTACCGCCCATACAACCCACTCGGCCACCACCTCCCTCTCCCCGAGTTACTCGTAGCCAACGGGGAATTTTTAAGCCAAACCCGAAATATTGCAACCTCACCGTTCAACCTTCGGGTCCTCATCATCATAAATCACCCCTTCCAAAGTCTTATAAACAAGCTTTAAATGACCATAACTGGAATGCGGCGATGAATGATGAATATAGTGCTTTAATTAAGACAGGGACATGGGAATTGGTGCCTAGGCCTACGGGGGTGAATATTGTTAATTGTATGTGGCTCTTTAAGCATAAATACAAGTCTAATGGTGATCTTGAAAGGCACAAAGCTCGTCTTGTATGTGATGGCAGGTCGCAGGAAATTGGTGTGGATTGTGATGAGACTTTCAGTCCGGTAGTTAAACCGGCCACTATTCGTACTGTTCTCAGTTTAGCTATGGCTAAAAAGTGGTCGATACATCAACTAGATGTCAAAAATGCCTTTTTACATGGTGACTTGCAGGAAACTGTTTACATGCGCCAACCTCCGGGTTTTATTGATCAGAAAGCACCCACTCATGTTTGTCGACTCCGCAGGGCTCTCTATGGTTTGAAACAAGCTCCCAGAGCTTGGTACCAACGCTTTGCAAATTTTCTCATCAAATTGGGTTTTGTCATCTCTCAGAGTGACAACTCTCTGTTTGTTTTTCGAAAGGGTGATGATATGGCATATTTGCTTCTATATGTTGATGATATTATATTAACTACCTCTTCTGACAAGTTGCGTGCAGGGATCATATCTCAGTTACAAACTGAGTTCCCTATGACTGATTTGGGTCCGTTGAGTTATTTTTTAGGGATAGCGGTAACCCGTACTCCCTCTTATTTGCTACTTTCACAGGGAAAGTATGCACAGGAGATTTTAGAGCGTGCAGGTATGGGCTCATGTAAACCTGCAGCTACTCCAGTTGACACTAAGTCAAAACTTAGTGCAGATGCAGGACCACCGTTTCGGGATCCGACTTTGTATCGTAGTTTAGCAGGTGCTCTTCAGTACCTCACATTCACTAGGCCAGATATTGCCTATGCGGTACAACAGGTGTGTCTTTTTATGCATGATCCTCGGGAACCTCACTTTGAGGCATTGAAACGCATTCTGCGTTATGTTCAGGGTACCATTGATCACGGCTTACATTTATATCCGACTGTTTCGCATCGACTTATTACTTACACTGACGCTGACTGGGGAGGTTGTCCCGATACCCGACGTTCCACATCGGGCTATTGTTGTTTCCTTGGGGACAACCTCGTGTCTTGGTCATCTAAGCGTCAGCATACTTTGTCTAAGTCGAGTGCAGAAGCGGAATATCGAGGGGTCGCGAATGTTGTCTCAGAGGCATGTTGGCTTCGTAATCTTTTACTTGAGTTACATTGTCCTCTACGGCAGGCTACTATTGTTTATTGTGATAATGTCAGTGCTATCTACCTTTCTGGCAACCCGGTACAACACCAACGCACCAAACATGTGGAGATGGATATTCATTTTGTTCGAGAAAAGGTTGCTTTGGGACAAGTTCGGGTTTTGCATGTTCCTACTAGATATCAGTTTGCAGACATTTTCACCAAAGGCCTACCACGAGATTTATTTTTGGAATTTAGGTCTAGTCTTAGCGTTCGCCCTCCTCCCGCTACGACTGCGGGGGTGTGATAGATATTATAGGATTATTATAATATTTGTCGCAGAGTAGGATATATTTGTATATATTTGTGATATAGTTTGTATTCTTATCGTACTAGGTTTCCTAACTAGATTAGGACTAGTATTGTAACACTATATATATTATTCAATGGTACACACTCCAACCCAAGGAGTTTTCCCGAAATCTAACACTAATAGTACAAATCAACAATTTCAGTAAATATCAGTCAGCAATTTTATACATTAAAATAATATTCTTTCTCAATTTCCAGTGCAAAATATTGCAGAAATGCCATTAGAGATTAACACTAGGGGATAAAATTATTGCAATAATAAATAGTTAAAAACAAATTTTCCTAAATAAAACAAAAACATAGATAAACTCAAGGACAAATTAACCACCCCTGGTGAGCTACATATCTTCTTGTACAGAGTACATAACTGGACTGGAGCCACAAAAGCCAGAAGATGAAATTTCTCCTCTCTTCTTTAAGAACTGGACAGCCACGGACACCTACAAAGAAAATGATGAAATTGAAATGATGCGGAAGCAATGGTAAAATATGACATAATTGAAAACATATGCTACCTCCGGTTCGTATTATATGCAATTTTGGAATTTTTATATCTCACAAATAATACATCAAAGTTGCATATAATACGAACCGAAGGTAGTATACAAGTTTCTTTGTTTACAGTATTTGATACGTAGTATGTTATATTTTCTGTAAATTTATTATAAATAAAAACAGGGTTTTAGTCTACTTTTGGTTCTATGAATTAAACTGATTTGGTTGGGATCGAATTAGGAGTCGTGTTAACATGTTTTGGAAACCTGAAGATGTCTAATTTTAGGGGGAAATAGTACAATAATTAAATAAAAATCTTTATTGGGTTGTAGTATAACAGGCTAAAACTCATTAATGAAATAACAAATAAGATTTGTGCATGATAAGGTTGTCTGACCACTCCATTAAGTTGTGGAATTGTGGCTTAGTGTTCCCTTTCAGTTGAGGCTATAAGGTTCTAACTATCATTGTTACTTCAACTTCATTTGGTTGTTTTAGATTAATTTCATCTCTTATTCACAAACCAAAAAAATTAAATCACAGTTTTCTAACCATTTATAGGCATTACAGCTTTTTAAAAATAAGCCCAAAATTAACTCAGCAGATGCCACAAGCCCACAACATACTAATGAGTGTTATGACCAGAGTTACAGATTGTCAAGTATGTTGAAATACCTGGGATAAAAAGTGCTACCTGACTTACATAATTCCATCTTGTATTAGACAGCAATTTTAGAGAGATGGAGGAAAGGCTATAGAGTAATCGAGGAGTGAATACACAATAGCAACACTAAAATAAACCGGAGTTTCAATTCTATTTCCATTGACAGATTCTGATAAAACCAAAAACAGATATCAATATATGCAATAAAATGTTATATAGCAGTAGTTGTTTGGTGGTAAAGGAAAAAATGAAAAATAACCTAAAGAAGGATGTAATGTTTGGCTCTGATCTCGCCATCAAAGGTAAATTAAAGCACTTGCCACCAACAAGAAAGACGAGCACCTCTTCAGGAGAGGTACGTTGGACTCTGAATAGAATGAACTGAAGATCGGTCTTGAGTGGTTGATTGTCCTCCTTATAAGTACAGGTGTTGGCCAAGCACAAAGCATTGTTGCCCAAATGAAGCATGTTAAGGAATTCAGCAATGCAATAGGGGGCAGGAAAATAGTCAGAGTACGCAGCCTTCAACCAAGTTTTGCTGGACAACAGGACAGATCATAGGCAGAAAGGCAATCAGGTTTTTTCTGCATATGAAAATAAATAACATCGTCGAGCAAGGTGGTGGCCCGAGACCAGGGCCAGAAATCATGTGCGAGACAATCCCATGTAGCAGTAGCAGGATAAAAAGCAAAGAGGGCAGAAATACACTTGACATGCATAACAAGTTTACGATTCTTTTCATCAGGAATGATAGAATCAGACACGTCTAGGTAGTCAACAGCACGCTGAAGAGGGTAATGTCTTTCAGAGGATGGAAGGAAAGGCAAGTTCTTCCACTCTCCAACTTGAGTATCAAAAATATGTACAAGAAGACCTATACCCGAATGTATACTATGGCCCTGTTTTGTGGTAGCATTTGAGGTAGCGTGGTAGCATTTGAGGTAGCGATAAGATGTGTAATAACTAATTAATAACAAGGCCGGTTTTGGGCCTGTGCAAGCAGGCCTGCTGCACAGGGCCCCAAAACCAAAGGGACCTTTTTTTTTTTTTTTTTAATATAAAAATCAAAACTGTCATTCCTTTCCCCTTAATTAATGATCCCAGTCAACATCTAGTCTAGAATGTATACGTAGATTATAGAGTAATAACATTCCTAGTTTTTAATGGAACAATCAATTTTTCATACTCTCTAAAAAAAAAATAGGCACTACCTAGGATCTAATTGAATTATTGTTATTTCCAAAAAAACTTCAAACCTTCCATATTTTATCCTTTAATTTTGCAATCATACTCCTTAATTGTCAATGGAATTATGGAAAAAATAAATCTACATTTTCCTTTTTTTTTTATTTTAAAATAACCGCTAAAATTGTACATTCAATATATACTCATAGCAAATCTCTATATTTGATAAAATATTTATTCGTCAAATATGTTGTTTTTTTTAAATTTTTGTCATAATATATGTTGTTGAGGGGAAAAAACGAAATGAATATACTTCATACAATATGAAAATTTGGTGGATCACTTTGATTCAAAATGTGTTAGAAAGATGGCTTTCTGTAAGTAGAAGGTTGATAATTTTTAATTTTTTTAAGGATGTTCTCCGAGAAGGTTGATGTCAATTTGAATGTGTATTGAGATGTTATTTACACACAAAAAAAGGGTAGTTTTTTTTGGAATATTGTGATTTTTGTAAAAGCGTTTTAATTATTAAAATTACATTTACTTTCTCTTTTTTTTTTAAAAAAAAATTAATTAGGGCCCAATTTCAAGATTAGAACAGGGCCTCCAAAATGTTTCGGACGGCCCTGATTAATAATATACATTTTTTTTCAAGAAAGATGTACGTAAAAGCACTATTGGATCCAACATATCATTTGATGAAGATATTCATTTTATTGAATTGCTAAGATTTTTATCTTTATTAATTTATTAAAATTTTTGTAATTGAACATATGTGGCATGACAAGCTAATTGTTAAATTAACTTGTCATTGGAGTTGCTCTAAACCATCGAATTCACGTTATTATGATTTTATTTTACTACTTTTTTTTATGAACATCTTGTTTTTCTAATATGATCATTATATATGTACTATCTAGATGTTTACTTTTAAAGGATGTGATTTATATTAGTACTTAATTAGGGAAAAGAAAAGGTTTATTTCTTAATAAAATCAAAATAATATTGTATATCACCAAAAATTCAAAGATTAGATATTAAAATATATAATACAATTCCACACGTATAATCAAACAAAATAAACTTGCTTTTCGATTCAAATTCGGAGAATTCAAGCACATGTTATTGTTTCATATTGCTTAGCAACTCCACGCCTTCTTGATTTTCTTAGTTCTGCCGCCTTCCATTTTTCCTTGCTATTGTGTGGTTTAACTCACTATATCCACAGTTCATTGTTTAACTAATAGACAAAAACATATAAGTTGTTGTATTAGATTTGAGCATGAATAAGTATTAGAATGAACCAATTTTCATATGAATATGAACATGCATGAGTATAACGTACTGTTAGATTTCGGGAAAACTCCTTGGATTGGAGTGTGAACCATTGAATCATATATATAGTGTTACAATACTAGTCCTAATCATGTTAGGAAACCTAGTACGATAAGAATACAAACTATATCACAAATATATACAAATATATCCTAGCTCTGCGACAAATATTATAATAATCCTATAATATCTATCACGTACAATTGACCCTTGATATGGAAATGACATCTATCAATATCAATGAACATATATATTAATATATAAATTAATTGAACATATATTAGTGTGAAAATGGCCATCTAATGATATGGAAATGAACAACTATTAATACATAAATGAATATATTTACGTAATTTAACATGAAAATGAACAACCATTAATACATAAATGAACATATTTACATAATTCAACATGGAAATGAACAACTATTAATACATAAATGAACTTATTTACGTAATTCAACATGTAAATGAACATCTATTAATATATAATTGAACATTTATTAGTGTGAAAATGACCATGAAAGATAATGATCGAAGAACATGAAATATATACATGAATAAACTCTTGAAGCTAGCAATATTTGATTTACCATACATCTACATAAGAAATGACATATATTAAAATTCAAAATTGAAATGAACATGAAATATTTGAAGAAAATGATTAAAATATGAATTTTTTAACAAAATTCTAATAATCATATATTAATACGCATGTGAAATTGTGAATGACCATATACTTTTATGTGATTGAACATCCACCAAAATAAAAATGAACATTCATCAAAATAATTTTCCACTTCAAACTATGAAAAGGGATGAACAATATTACATAATTAAATTACTATGTACTAATATATAAATGAACATGTATATTATTCATTTATTAAAATATAAATGATTGCATACTAATATATAATTGAACATCTAACAAAATGGAATTGAAGATTCATAAAAAAAAAATAAAAAAAAAATACTACGAACTAAATTTATTAATGCTTTACATTTCTCTGGAATCTTTGTTTTGTTCTCTGAAATTGTTTCCTGTGCTTTGCAAAAAAATTGAAGAATATACTGATTTAATTTACAAGTTTTTTTTTAATAGAAATTACTAAAATTACGATATAATATTTACATTGATAAACATTATTTCATGGTTGATGTTTCGATTATCATCCCAAAATATATAGCAACAAAAAAATTAGTAAAATCAAAGGCTTATACTTTTTTTTCATTCCAAATTCAAATAAAATAACTTACTCTTTCAAATTTCTCCTTGTTTTGTTGAATTTCATAGTGATTGAACAATTTTTTGCAACAATCTTGTAAAAATTTTGCAGTCAAAGCTTTTGGTGAGAAAGAAAATGGCAAAGAAATGGGTGTAGAGAGAGAAAAATTAGAGCGATGGGTGAGGAGAGAGAAAATAATTGTTGTTGGTTTTTTTATTATGTAATACGTGGGGTACGAGGATTAATTAAATAATTAACTGCAAATGAAGAGGTTAGTTGGGGGTGGGCGGGGGGAGTGAGATCAAACGGCGCCGTTTTGCATGGGGGTGTAGGTAGATGACCCTACACTAGGGTGTATGATTCAACAGTTAGGTCTTAGCTGCAACCAAGTACAGCTAAGATAGCTACAATAGGGGGAGGCCCATAAGGGCCATAACACGCAACCCAAATCAATAACCCAGACAACATGTCCGCGATCCGCCCAAATCAACATCACGCTCTATAAAATGAACATTTAGTTAAAAATATGAACACGAAAAACAAAATGAGCATTTAATAACAAAAAATGAACATGTAAAAAATAAAATGAGCATTTAATAACAAAAAATGAACACGTAAAAAGTGAACATTTAGTACTAAAAAGTGAACATGTTATAAGAAAATGATCCCTTATTTAAAATGAACATGATTATCATAGAATCATAAATTTGCTAGACCACGACCTTAAAATGAGCATTTAGTTAGAAAAATGAACACATAAAAAATATATTCAGTAATAAAAAATGAACACGTACAAAAATGAATATTCAGTAATAATAAGTGAACATGTGAAAATAAGAAATGATCATTTAATATACTTCGTACGTATTAGAAATGAACCTTTATCATACAATTATAAAATTGGGAACATATACTTCGGAAATTCTCCAACTTAAAGGCAAATTCATAGTACATATCATCTACTTCTTCATCACTTCTTACTCGTTTCTTCACTAATTCAGAGTTTTTGTCGTCCACAAATACAATTAATCTGTACTCACTAAAATATAACAAATAATCAAAATTTTCATAATTGTCACAACATATGTTCATAATAATCACAACATATGTTCATAATAATTATTTAGAATATTTGTCATAATATATAATCATCAATACAATAGTTAAAAATATAAATAATTATCACTTTATATGTCATATGTGTTCATAATAAATAACAAATATCTTTAAATAACGAAACATATATATATATTCATAATAAATAGTTAAAATTTTTAACACTAAATATTCAGATAATTTAACTTTCAACGTATTATATTTCATTTTCAACCGAAAAATATGAACATTACATAAAAATATATGAACACTTTAAAAAAAAACACTTACCTCTCCTCTTCTCTCCTCCGGTCTTCTAAGGTTTCTCCAAATTCTTGGTCGTTTAGGCCGGAAATAGTCTATTTTCTTCGGAAATTAGACTAATTCCGACCCTTTTCCCTTAATTTTATTTAGTTTTGTAATTTAGATTTCAATAAATCTACACAAGTAGTGCAGATATTCGTCCGTCTCCCTATGGTGGAGTCGTTAGTTTTTGTTAGTTTAATTGTTTGTTTATGTTTAGGGTTTGTTTGTGTGTTAGGGTTTATCAAAAAAGTAATCATATTTTGCCCTATTGTCAGTTCTTTGGTAAAGATTTGTTCGGGATCGCAACAGTTGTCAAATTTTTAAATGTGTTCAGGAGAATCAGATGAGAATAATCATCCTTACGGCTACCACGAATCGTTAGACTGTCTTTCCTAAAAGGCTGTATATTCCAGCTGTGTGCGAGAGATGTACTACAATGCAAGATCTTTTCAACGATCATAACTCTGATGAAGGAAACCCTAATTTGATTCAATTTTATGTATTTGTTTATTTAGATTTCATTTGTAGATGCCGGATGGCTTTTTATTAATGAATTGATTTGTTTTTTTTTTTTTTTAAAAAAAAACACTTTAAAAAATAAACATTTAGTATTAAAAAATGAACACATAAAAAATGAACATGTAACAAAAAGTTATGAACATTTAAGATATTAAAAATGAACATGATTTTCATAGGTTCTAATTCATTGTATATAATTATTAACGAAAAATAAAGATATAATAAATTGTTGAAATATATGTTTATTTTTTATGTACTAAATGTTCATTTTCAGTGTACTAAATGTTCAATTTGTACTACATGTTCATTTTTAAATTACTACGTGTTCATTTTTTTTTTTTATTTTTTTTTTTTACAGAAATTAGACTCGAGTTTGATTGTAATTATTCAAACTCCAAAAAAAATAAATATAGTCAAATTAATCTTGATTCATCATAGAGAAAATAATTGTTGATTTGTCATAGAGAAAATAATTATTGATTTGTAATTACCAACAAATAAAATGAGAGAGAGTAAGAAGAAAGAAAATGAGTACAAATTAAGCAATTCAGTTACTACTCACATCAAAATCATACGGAGTACCTATGAATTAAAATTATAAAATCGAAAACCAATTTATTAAGAGTATATTCAAAGCCATCAATTTCATCAAATTATAAATTCAAAACAATTATAAACTCATCCAAAGTCTAACTTAATTAAAAACCAATTATAAACAACACAAAAACTAAGGATAGTTTTCAAATGGCTACAATAAAATTGTAGTCATTATATTAAATCAAATAATAGCCATTCATTTTATATTGACTAATATGAACCATTGATAGGGTCAATTTTTTATTTTTTGTTTAAAAATTTTGAAAAAATAAAATAAAAAACTGTCGGTTTCTCTTGATTACAGTAGTTAATTTTTGGCTTTGCTCCTCAATCTTGTTTGAATTCTACGAAAGAAATGGAGAGTAGGATTTCCCGCAACATTCGTTCTGCAAATTCTTCTCTTATAACGAAAAGAAAATTGAGGTCTATCTATGATGCATGAAAGAAGATGAAGGTAATTAGTTTTTCCACAAATTGATTGATTTGGTATAAATACACCTGCATACGGAGTAATAGTTTCCATCATAATGCTCGGTGAACTGTAAGTTTTTAGCCTTAATTGATCTAGGATGGGATTGAAGAACTCGATGGAGCAAACCTACTGTAACACAAAAGAAACTGACAAATCATGAAACTTTTTTTTTTTTTCAATTTTTCTTTTTAAAAAAAATTAAAAAATAATTTATATCAACCGTTTATATTAGTCAACATAAACGAATGGTTGTGATCAGATTTAATACAATGACCAATTATATTGTAGCCACTCAAAAGTCATCCCAAAAACTAACCTTCTTTAATAATTTCATTATGATTAACAACCAAATCCATAGTGATGCAAATAACAGAGGAGAGAGAAAATGTTAAATGAAAAGAGAAGAAAGAGAAGAGAGAAAAATTCGAATGGAAGATGAGAGAGAGGAGAGAGAAAATTGAGATCATATCAAAAATATTACTATGAATGTGAAGAAAGAGAATAATAAAAAAGGAAACTTGAAGAAGAAGATGGAGCTTGTGTTTCATTCAAAGGAGGTTGCGTTTTGCCTTGATGTAGCTATCTTGGCTACATTAAAATGCAGCCAAGAATTTGCGGTCATTAGAGTTCACTTTCTCTCTCATATTTCATTTTTTCTTTTTCTTCAATCTCAAGAAATCAATTCCTAAAATCCTTTGCAAGTTGCAAGTCACTACTAGAAAACAGTTAATTTCTGACGGACTGGTTACGACGGACACATAATTCTGTCATAAAATTCAAGATCTACGACGGATTTTTATTTCGTCAAAAATTTCAGCCGAATTTAACCATTTCGTTGGAAATTTCCGACGGATTTATATTCCGTCGTAATATATGTACTTTCCGACGGATTTTTCCGTCGTAAAGTATCATTTCCAACGGAATTTTAATCCGTCGAAAATTTTCGACAAAAATGTCCGTCGGAACATAATTAAAAAAAAAACCTTTTTAAAACCCTAAAACCCCCTCTTCTCTTAATCTCTTTCCCGCCCCCTTATCTTTTTTTCCCCATCTCCTTCTTTTATCTTCTCGTTCGCCATCTCTCTTTTCTTCTCTATCCTCTCCTTCTCTGTCCTCTCTTTCTCTGTCCTCCCCTCATTCTTCCTTTTTTCCTTCTCCCCCCTTGTGGGGAATAATTTCAAGCTCTAACCCCTAGATTGAACCCCACTGTGATCATACACTAAAGTACGGTGGCGTCCAAAAGGGGAAGAAGATAGAGCAAAAGAGTCGCCAACAAGTTTTAGGAACTTGTAAACCGTTCACAGGGTGAAGGTTACACCCCTTAACGATCCAAGAGATCGTCAACTCCATAAGGTCTTGAACCAAATAAGGGTTCGGGGATAAAGGTACAAATCCAACCTAAAAGAGATTGAACGTGCCCTAATAATACGCCTTTACTTTATTCTGATCGTATTTATGTGCGCTTGCTGACTAACATGCAATCAATAGGATTAACCCTAAACCTGTTTATCTATGTTGGTTGAATATTAATGCACAAATAAACTATTATTGGCGATCACTTGAAATTATAATCAAATTAACCCTAACAAGATTATTAATTATCTTATTAAGCGTGATTACAAGTACAAATTCCCTTTAAACATGCATAAAAGGTGTGATCAAGCAATAAAAATAAAATCAAGCAACAATAATAATAATCATAAAATTATTATAAATAAAATAATCATCATATTAATAATTATTAAAATAATCATCATAAACAAAATAATCATCATCAAAATAATAATATTCATAATAACAATTATAATCATAATCATGTTTATGTTAATATTAAAGCATAATAATAGCAAGATCCTAGGCATGATACTAACAAGGTTAATAACAAACCCTAGAATGTCACTAAGCAATAAAAATCAAAACTTTAACCCTAACATGATACTAACAATCATAAATATTAGGAAGAACATAGGAAGCATCGTAACAATCATATTTAATATTAAAATTACCCTAGACATGATACTAGGAATATCATGATAACAACATAAACATGATTTCTACATCATAATATCAGTTAATCAATTAAAGTACTTACTTTGATGCCTCGTACCTCTTTCTAATAACAAAATACACACGTTAGTAACTTCAAGGAAAATAATAAACAAACAATTAAATTAAATAATTGAAAGAGAGATTTGGGACCAAACCCTCAGAAATTAAACCTTTCACGTCTAGGGCGAAGGCAACTTCGAATATGGCTAGGTGTTTCTAGATCTTGTGAATGCGGAATTTTGTATGTGAAAAGCAAGGTTTAGAAAAAGAAAGAGATGAAGAGATGAATGAATTAAGAGAGAATTAGAGAATTAATGATTGCGAATGAAAACTGATTGTAGGTGAGAATTCTTGAAAATTGGTGAATGAAAACGGAGTTTTTAATACATTATTTATAGAGAAAATCAGCCAAAAAGATAAATTAACAAAACAGAGCACTTGGCGCACGCAAAACAGAGCTGGCGCCAGGCACCAATGGCTGACGCCATGCTCGGTTCCAGGCGCCAATGCCTGGAGTCAGGCGCCAGGCCTGTTTTTGACGCGTTTTCGAAAATCAGATAAGTTTTCCGTACTGGAGGATAAAATCGTATCTTTTCCTCAAAAATGCTCTTTGATTTTAATTAAAACTCCAAAAAGTCAACAAAAGTCAATTTATCAACGCTAATTGAATTAGGAATGAAAAGAACCTTCTAGAAGAATCTAGAAGACTAAAACCATTCCTAATTGCATTAGGAATGATAAATCATATTAGGCCCTCCCCTAGATCATTGGGCCGCATATAAAGCTCAAACCGGGCCCAGTTAGGTAAATTGGTCATAACTTCCTCAATATTCATCGGAATTGGGCTGATAATATATCGTTGGAAAGCTCTTTGCAAGCCCCATCTAAATACACTACTATTGGACCCATATCATGGACCAACCAAACTGGATTGACTGTTTTCTTAAAATAAGTTTTCAAAAACAAAGAGAAGAGAAAAGAAATTAAAACTATCCGCAACACTAAAATTTCCACACTTTCGCTTCATTCGATTATGATTCGACACGAAAGGTACTCATCACTGGGTTTGGTTTTTGGGAGACACATTTGGGTGTCTACACCCCTCCTCTCTCTTCGCCCTTCTTTTGCATCCCGGTCTTCTTCTTTGCCCCTTCTATTCCCTTTCCCCTTTCTTTTTCTCATGCATGAATATTAAACTCCAATGGGTTTTAAGTTTTTGAACAAAGTAAGGTTTTTCATGTCAAATTCGGCCATCAGTCGAATTTGACCTTTAAAACCCAATATCAATCCAATTTCGAGGTTTTGTTGGTGAAATTCAAGGTATGTATTTTTTTCTTACTTATTTTTTATTTTTGAGATATTATTTTTCTTCTATGGTGATATGTGGTTTATTTGTGATGGCGGTGGACTGGTGGGTGGTTTGCGTCAGGAAACTGTGGTGGTGGTGGGTGGTTTGCGTCAGGAAATTGTGGTGGTGGTGGGTGGTTTGTATTCGGGTAATTGTGGTGTAGATCTAATCTAGGTCAGGGTTTGGGTGTTTTAGGTGGGTGGATCAGGGTATTGGTTTGGTCGGGTTTTGGTTAGTGTTCGGTCTGGGTTTGGGTTTGGTGGGACTGGTTTAGGGTTTAGTGATGGTGGCGGTGGGTGGCACTGGGTTTGTGGTGGCTATAGGCTTAGGTGGGTTTACGGATCGGGCGGGGAGAGTGGCGGTCTGAGTTTAGGGTTAATTAGGGGGTGGAGTGGTGGTGGTCTGATGTAGGTGGTAGTAGCGGTAATCAGATGTAGGTGGTAGTGGCGGTGGTTTGATTGTGTTGTTAGAGTTTTTTTGTTGGTTGGAGGTGGTGATATGCCGTGCCGGTGGTGGCGCGACATGTTTTTTTTTTTTTTATAATTTCATTAAAGCATTTTTCGACGTAATTTCCATCGGAAATTTACGATGGAATTTATAATTCGGTCAGAAATTTTTGATGGACTTTTCCGGTGCCGGAAAACTTCTTTCGACGGAAAATTCCGTTGGAAAAATGTTTACGACGGAATTTCCGTCGAAAGAAGACATTTTTCCTACCAAAGTGTTTCCAATCCGATGGATTTCGAGGTGTTGGAAATGAGATTTTTTCTAGTAGTGAGTGTTCCTCCTTCATGTCTTGTTCTCCTTCACGAACATCAAGCTCCAAGTTGCTAGTTTTCAAGAACCTTTTTTTGTACGTTATAGTATTATTTTGATTTTAGATTTTTGTTGTTGTTCATGTTAAATTGCAAGTTTAATACCTTTAAAAATTCTGTTGTTAATTTCTATTGTTGTTGTTTTGTTGATATAAATTATACGGTTTACCTAATTTATACGACCTTGTTCATATAATTTATACGATTTACCTAATGGAAACGACAATTGAATCACTAAACCTAATATCAAATTATTATTTGAAGAAAAAAAACTCAAGTCAGTTTCAAGTAAAAGCAACTTTTTTTAAACCCAAACAAATATCAGGTCAAGGTCAATTTCGGGTTGACCTGAACCCGAAAATATCAGGTTCGGGTTGGGGTTCTCAACTCGAAATGTTAAATGGATCAGGTTCGGGTTGGGGGGTAGCTAACCCGAAAATTAGTTGACCCGAACACGAACCTGACCCCGACCCGACCCGATCCATTTGCCAGCCCTAAGTGTGTGGCCACTTATAAAAGAACAAAGTAACCCTTATAACACTGGCCAAGTAACCCTTGTATTATATGTTAAGTGAGTAACCCCTATAAAATTAACTGAGTAAACCTATAACTTTGACGAAGTAATCCCTGTAACATTAACTAAGTAACCATTATGATGGCTGACCACACGGTGTGGCCAGCCACATATAAGAATTTGTAAAAAAACATGTCTAGTTTACAAAAAGATGGAAACATAATCTTTTAGTTTTTTTTTTTATTTTCTTATTTTATTCATTTTCTTGTCATATTTTGTAATTGTGAGACTATCTTTTCATGTTAACAAAAAAAATAAAATAAAAATTGAACTAACACATTCAACGAGTGCATATACGTAAAGCTGTCAAAAGCTGACCTGACTTAAAATACCGACCAAACCGATTATTAACTATAGATACCTGAAAATGTCTCCCCAAAACCAAACTTTATGATGAACAACCTTTCACCGCCATTATCGGTCGGGTTGTTTAATCTTGGAAGTGATTAAATCCATATTGAATCCAATACATTTCACAAATCAACCCAATTCTTAGCCCATTTCCCCAAACCATAACTTATTTTTTTCTTTTTGTGTCCACATAACTAAATCGAGAAAATTTGATTTTTTGGCCCTATAATTTTGATCCAATTATTATTTGGTTGAATAGTCCTTTCAATAATCTTTCCAACGATATATAATAAGCCCAATTCGGACTTAAAATGAAGAAGATATGAGCAAAACACATAAAGTCTGCCCAAAACTGACACCCTTTCACTAAACGGCCATATTGTAAAATATACAAAATATTTTGACCTGATTCCAATTGGTTTGTAAAGTAGACTTGAATATCTTTCCAACAATATATGCCTTATTCTGAGTTACATATCGAAATTCATCAAAGTTTTAAAAATGCGTAAAAACTAGAAATTACTGCGCTACGGTAAAAATACCATGACGCTGCAAATTTCTATTGTTTTGTTGCACGCCGCTCTCAATTCTAAGGTTACGTGCTTCACCCCTCACATTTTCTCTATAAATATGAGGCTGGTTTCATCAGTTTCGGGGCACCAAATAATTCCCTCTTCCTCTCTTATGCACCAACACACGTTCTCATCTCTCTCTTTCTCTCCCTCTCTCATATTCTAAGCCTTAAACCTATTCTCCTAATTACATCGTTCCTTACTTAAGCACTCCAAAGAGTCCATACAATACCTGAAATTCCATACTTAAACCACGGCGTGAAAGGTAGAACGGTTTGAGGGTTTGAACCAAATCAACTCTACTTCTTTAAAAATTAATTTCAATTTAATTTATATTTTTATTGAAGTTACTAACATTTTATTCATAATGTAGCAATTTAAACAAGGGCGGAACGTGAGTAATTTATTAACTCAATTACTCTTATTTTTATTCTTATTGTTAGCATCATGATTAGGTTTATTATGATTTGATTGACTAACGTTATATGGTTAAATTGCTTCCAATATTGATGTTATTCAATTGTTTATACACTACTAAAATTCGGCCAAATTGCGACCGTCTCTGACGGTCGCAGATTATACTAAAAACGGTCGTAAGGTGGTGGTCGCAGAAAATCATTTTTGCGACCGTTTGACGGTCGCAGTTTTTTTGCGATCGTTTTTATTATTTTCAACGACTGGCAAAAATTTAAAATTGCGACTGGTTATGTCAGCGGTCGCAATTTTTGGAATTAGCGACCGCCATAAGCCGTTGCTAAAATTTAAAAAAAAAAATAAAAAACGCACTACTGATTTTCGCATCCAGCCTCACCAACCACCGAAACCACCTTTACCCACCACCACTGCCAACCCAAACCCCACCTTTACCCATCACTTCTGCCCACCCTAACCACGAAAACCCACCGCTGCTAACCTGAAACCACCTAACCCACCACCACCGCCAACCCAAACCACCTTTACCCACCACAACTCCTCACCCTAACAAATAAATCAACTACCGCTCACCTGAAACCACCTCAACCCAACGCCACTCACCTAAAACCACCTCAACCCAACGTCGCTTAGTCGAAACCACCTCAACACCACTCACCCGAAACCACCTCAACCCAACGCCGTCCATAAAAATTATAAAAAATTAAGAAAATTACCCACAAAATCAGAAATAAAATTATACAAATTACAGAAATTTACCCAAAAATCAGAAATAAAACAATAATATAGATCTTGCAAAAATTATAAACTAAAATTACAATAAACAACACAAATCAGAAATAAAACAATAATATAGATCTTTCAAAATTAAAAACTAAAATTACAATAAAACAATTATACATAATCAGAAACAAGAAACAATAAATCAAGATAAAAAATATAACCTAAATTAATTATCAGATCTAGAAAACCTTGACTTCTCTTAGGCTCGTTCTTGTGACGGTGGAGGTCTTGTTACAGTGTGTGGTCGTGACGGTGGCAAGGAGCGTGGAGGAGAGGGAAATCGCCGGCGAAGCTTCCAATTTCCGGCCAAATCTTGAATGAGCAATGATTTCCAGCTTCTTATTCTTCAATTCTCAAGTGCTTTGCTCCATTTTCGGAAGTGAAAGAGGAGAATTAGGAGGTGAGAGTGAAAGAAGAGGGGCGTGAGAAGGATAGAGTGGAGAAAAGGAAAACGGAGGGTGAAAGAGGAGGGTCGGCTGAGAAAAGAGATAGAGAGAGAGAGAGAGAGAGAGAGGGGGGGAGCGGCTGTTAACCCAAAAAAAATTATTAGGGTTAGTTTGGGTTGGGAAGCTTAAGCCCCTTATATACCCTATTTTAAAAATTAATAAATAAACAATTACGACCGCGAAAAC
Organism: Chenopodium album; assembly: GCF_948465745.1. Classification (NCBI taxonomy): domain Eukaryota; kingdom Viridiplantae; phylum Streptophyta; class Magnoliopsida; order Caryophyllales; family Amaranthaceae; genus Chenopodium; species Chenopodium album. Next base: position 63,447,552 of record NC_137840.1, read on the forward strand.
GGTCGCAAATTGTTATAATCTGCGACCGCCTTATAAACGGTCGCAAATATTATAATCTGCGACCGCCTTAAGAACGGTCGCAAATGGTCGCAAATTGCGACCGTTTCTATAACGGTCGTAATGTTCGCAAATTGCGACCGTTTTGGCGGTCGTAATAGAATTGTTTTTATTTAGAATTATTTTTAACATATATATTATTTTAAAGAAATTTTTAAATACCTTTGCGACTGTTAAATAGCCTAAAAACGGTCGCAAATATTATAATTTGCGACCGTTTTAAAGACGGTCGTAAAAAAACGGTCGCAATTTGACCGAATTTTAGTAGTGATAGTTGATTACCATATTGCATGTTTAAAGGGAATATGTAATTGAATATCACGTTTAATAAGATAATTTGGACGACCGATTTAGGTTCCTTTTATAATCTTGTTGTTAATTGAAGTGATCGCAATATTTTAGAATTATTTGTTGCATTGATACTCAACCAATTTAGCATAATTATCGTTTGGAGCAAATTGAATATTTGTTTGCATGCCTTTGAAATCGCATGAAATACATTTCGCTATAAGAATCGAGTAGAGGCCACTACGGGCGAATGCGACTCCATCACTCACTTCGTACCATCATCCCCGATCCTACTTTTGTGATTCCGAACCATATGGAGTTAGTTATCTCATGAATTATAAATGAGGTGTAACCTTCACGGGTCCATCATTGTTGCCTATCGTTGTCCCTTATTAGTGGTTGCCTTAAATGATCCGTGAACGATTTACAAGTTCCTTAAAAAAACTTGTTGGCGGCTCCCTTCTTTCCTTGTCCTTAATCTTATTATGTTAATTCCCACTTCATATTAGTGCCAAGCATATTCACCACATGCTTACGTAGGCGCGTTTCGAACGACACCTACATTAATCGAAACGTTTGATGAATTCGATCCGGAAAAATTGTGACACATTAAACGACGCCTACATTAAATGACGCCAAGCACATTAACCGACCCGAACCCGATAAGACCAGACCTGAAACCAACCCTAGACCCGATTTAACCTGAATATTTGAGACCCGAACCCGAACATATGTAAACCGACCTGGAGATGACCCGACCCGAATATAACCCGTAAATTATTAACTTGAACCAAACTCGTCCTGAACCGAAATTGACCCAAACCCGTTTTAAGCCTTCAAATCCCAAATTTAACCCGACCACCCAACCCGAATTCAATCCAACTTGTTCCTAACCCGACTCGAAATTCAACCTGATTTGTTATAAACCCGACCCGAAATCAACCCGACTTTTTATTTACTTGACCCAAATTCAACCTGACTTGTTATTGACCCAACCCGAAATCTTCTAAAAATCTAAGCTAAACCTGTGTTACTGGAATTAATATGAACTTTTTATGTAGAGCTTATCTAAACTTATTAGCTCGAATTTAAACTTATCTGAAATTATTTCTCTTACAATAAATGAAGTATTGATAATAATTAAACATGAACGTCATTATATGAACTGTTGACAAACCAACCCAAAAAATATACCCAAACCCGATATGACCCAACTTGAAATTAACCCAAAACCCTGATTAATCCAATATTTGAGACTTAATTAAACCCGAACATAATTAGATAACCCGCAAATTATTGACTTGAACTCGAACATGACCCGACCTAATTGTAACCCGCAAATTATTGACTTGAACTCGAACATGAACCGACCTGATTGTAACCCGCAAATTATTGACTTGAACCAAACCCGACTTGCACCCGAGAATGACCCGACTTGAAAATGACCCAACCTGATTATAACCCGCAAATTATTGACTTGAACCGAACCCGACTCAAACTCGATAATGACCCGACCTCATTATAACCCGCAAATTATTGATTTGAACCGAACCCTCTTTATAACCTTACTCGAAATCGAGAATGACCCTAACCCGTTTTAACCCGAATTAAACCTAACCTATTATTCACCCGACCTAAATCGACCCAAACCCGATAATATGACCTGACGTGACCCGACCTAAACCCGACCTGCATAAGTTACGACATTAACCCGAGTTGACCTGACCAACCCGACCCAACACACACTTATCTCATCCAAACCTGACCGACTTACCCAAATGGACAACTCTACTTGTATGTAGCACTTAGAGCTACATATAACATCTATCTACACTTAGTTAGTATTTAAAAACACAAACCATAATTTTTCATATGACACATGTCATCACAAGTTGCTCACTACCACATATGACACATGTCACTCCTTTTGATCTTTTTGTTTAAGTCTTTATACATTCTATAACTTGCAAATTCAATTAAGAAAATGAAGTGTTTCATTTCCATCATAATAAAATAAAGTTGAACCAATTGATATACATCACATAAACATATGAATTGAATTATATAAAAATTGTCTTTTCAACTAATAGACTTAAAATATAACTTAAACTAATATGTCATTTCATATCCTACAATCTTCATGTATATATACGTATCTAAATTCCTTTATCTTTTTCCACAGTTCTACCCTCATTCTTTTTTTCCTTTTAAGTTTTAGCAATGAAACAATTACTTCGTATTTCATATCAAAAGTTTCAACTATTGAAAAACATACCTACATATAAAATAACCTAGATAAGAACCCGTGCATCGAACGGACCAAAAGGCTAATTTTCCTAAAAACAATAATGATAGTTAGGAGTAGGGTATTTTTGAATATTTTAATTTATTTATTTTTGACAAGTGGGAATGTTAGAACATGATGTTTAACTTTAATCTTTTGAGGGAAGGATATGGTCATATACTCATATATCATATGCAATGCTCGTTCCGTAACCATTTATACTACGCTATGCACGGTTTTTAAATACATAAATCTTAAAATAGAAACTCTATGAATTTCTTTTTTTTTTTTTTTTTTTTTTTGAAAACATATGAATTTCTAACGTAGACTCTAAGTTTTTTCATTTAATTATTTGATTCATTTTCCTATCTAATAGTTTTATACGACAAACAAAAAAAGTTCAGAATAATTCAACTAAATTGTTATTGCCTACTTAAAAAGTCTAAGTTTTTTAATAGAATTTATGATATGAATTTATTTTTTTGAAAACTATGATACTACTTTATTAGTTTTTAGTTACGTGATAAATTGTATTACTTCGTTTCATGAAAATTCGACTCACTTATTACAATTTATATAGTCAAATTAAAATAAAATAACTTTAACTACATTTTATGATTGATACAATCAAAATAAGTTAACAAGTTTGATCTTATTAGATTCCCTCTTATGATAAATTTTTAAAATATCAACTTTTTAAAATTTTACTTATACACAACTAGAGTTATTAGTGGTCAAAGATGTTCACTGAAGATCGTGCAAATGCAAAATGAGTCGAAATTTCAGAAACGAAGGGACTATTAAAAAAAATTATTATTTTTTTATTAGATTAAATCTCGTGCAATGTACGATTTTTTAATACATAAATCTTATATAAAAAAATACTCTATAAATTTTCTTACTTAGACTCTAAGGTTTTTTATTTTTTTTTTTAATTTTTTTTTTCCTAAAACCATTTGATTCATTTTTCTATTTAATAGTTTTAGACGGCAATTAAACAAAAAATTTCATAATAATTCAACTGAATTGTTATTGCCTACTCAAAATGTCTTAGTTTAATTGTTATTGCCTACTCAAAATGTCTTAGTTTTTTTAATAGAATTTATGATACAAATTTATTGGTGGTTAGTTACGTGATAATATGTATAAAAAGTAATTAAATTTTAATAAAGTTATTATTACATTCATCTTAGGAATCTTTTATGTGAAAAAATATTTATTTTTTTTTGCAAATTGTTTTTTAAATAAATTAAATCCTAATATAAATGATCATTCTTTTTATTTAATAATTTAAACCATAAAGGGAAATTCTCACTGGTAATCATCTATTATTTTTTTTTCTCAATGGTAAAGGGTGAAACTTTTAATTATCCTTGGTAACCAAACATTAATATGATTAATTAAATGGTAACATGTGTTTAAAAAAACATCATTAAATAATTAACCATGGTTTAATAACAATGAATTGACTTATTTACCCTGATAATTATTTCCCTCCTTTTTTTTTTCTGGTTTTCGTTCCCCATTTCTAAAACCCCCAATTCATCTTCAACTACTCAATTCTAGGGTTCTTCATTGTCCAGATTAGGGTTTATAGCAAAATCGGGTTCATCCTCTGTATCAACGAAGATTATCACCATGGACGACAAGCTTGAGTGGGTGAAGTTTGTGACCTGTAAATGTTCTCCTCCAAAAATCGCTATTTTTCAAGTGTAGGGGCTGCGATAATTTTGCTTGGGTGAAGGAAGGAGATGCAGTCAGGGCAGGGGATGAATTCGAGGTTGAAGGAGGTTCACTGGTTCTTTGAAGACAAAAGTTGAGGATTTAGCCAATTTCATGAAAGTTGCTGAGAAAATGGCGCTTATATTGTATTTTGTGTTGTTGTCTGTTGTTTCTAAGTACTAATGTATGCATCCCTTATTGGTATGCTTTGGTATGCTTTGATTAATTCATGTACTGTGAAAGGCTTTTGTGCTATTATCAATAAAATGGTTGGTTTTGAATTTATGAAATTTATTGCATCCAATATAGCAGTAACCATAATATAGTCAATTGCATCCAATAGAATAGTAATTACAGAATTGCAAAATGATATAAGTCAATTCCTGCCAAAAGTCAGATTGCTTACAAAATGATATCAAATCAAGTTTCACTACTACTACCATGTCCACTAACTATTGTCAAAGATGTGTCTACTAACATCTTTTACTTAGAGAAAATACATCACAACTTTTAAATATGTCCAAAAAAAAAAACACAAACAGCAAAATAGCTCCACAAAGAGATCAACTAAGCAGGTTGAGAGGTAGAGACACCCTTCCTTGTTCTTGGTGAACTTCTTATAGGCTGGGATGATGATGCATCTGTTGTTGGATCAGGTTGGGACAGAGAGATCCCCTTTGGCTTTGGTTTGGGTCCTTGTTTCTTGTTCTTCTTCCCTTCAGTTGCTGCCTTGGATGCTTTTTCTTTCCCAGTGAGCCCTCCTTGGCATGTCTGAGAGTTATGCCCATAGTTCTGGCACTTGCTGCACTTAACAGTCTTGGACCTTTTACCCTTGGCTTGCTCACCTTCCTCCCTTCTTCTATTTCTTGCAGGCCTACCAATACCTCTTTTCATATTGGGTGGGGCTATTTCTGGGTAGGTGTTGTCAGGCCATTGTTCAACATCTGGGATAGATTTGATTGTGTTGCCATATGTGAGCTTGTACCTTCTCAAGGAGTACCATTCACTCACATAATTCTTAGGATCCTCATGTGCATGTATAATAGCCCTCATAGCATGCTTACATGGCAATCCAGACAGCTGCCACACATTACATGCACAAGTTTTGTCATTTAAGTTGACAGGCAACACTGATTTCCCATCTAACACTTCATACTCTCCAGCTCCAACCTTCAAACACCTACAAGTCCTAGACTCATGACTAAGCACTTGCAATCTTCTAATGATATTTGGACAAATATCATCATTCCAACTCTCACACTGCTCCCTTCTAGTGGCCAGTCTGACCATAGTCAGTCTTCTGATCCCTGCATTAAAATGTAAACAAATTCAGTTCTTGCTACTAAGTTTGGTAATGCAACTCAGCATAAGCATAAGCATAAGGCTACCTCCAAGTAAAGTGAGAACAGGTCTGCATCTGTTGATTCCTAGAGTAGCATTAAAGCTCTCTACAAAATTTGACTTATTCACATCACTCTTTATGTTAGGGTTGAAAGCATGTTTTGACCATGTTGATTGGGGTCCCACTTTTGACAACCAAACTAATGCCAAGGGATTAGCCTTCTGGAGAGCTTCCATTGCTTTTCTGAAAGTAAAAGGGTTATAAGCCCCAGCTGCCTTCCAAAAGAGTGAGAACATGAGTAATCCTGGGAATTCCCCCTTGAAGTTCTTGACAAGATGTTTGCAGCAGTATCTTCTACCAGATTTAGGCCATAATTCAGCTAGTGCAGCTTGTATACCCTAGATTTCACACACATGTTCATAAGTGAGTCAGCAACAAAATTTAGTAAACTATGAACTAAAAAACCAGGACAAGTCATAACAGTTTACCTTTTGCCTATCTGAGATGATACACCATTCATCTCCTCTTCCACTATCCTTCAATGCATTCTTCAAATGCCAGATGAAAAACTTCCATGTATCAGTGTTTTCAGCTTCAACTATTGCCCAGGCAACTGGAAACAATTCATTGTTTGCATCCAAAGCAATAGCTGAAAGTAGAACTCCACCATAGTTCCCCTTTAGGTGAGTCCCATCCACCCCAATAATGCTTCTACAGCCAGCAAATAGTCCATCCAAAACAGGTTTAAATGATATGAAAATGCTATTGAATGCTAATGGGCTTTCTGGATGGGTTGCTGGATTCCAAACACAGTGTTCATATCACTGTCACCACCAGAAGCACTAGCACTAATCACAATTCCCTTCCTCTTTGCAGTAGTCCTAGGAAGTTTTCTCCTAAAAATGGTTGTTGCCCTAGAGGACTTGGATGATTCAGAATTCTGCCCTCCACCAAAATCTCCAGTGTTTGCTAATGGTGCAATCATAGGTTGGGTACAAGGCTGGGATTGTGATTGTGATTGTGATTGTTGGAGACTGATTTCAATTGGGATTTGTGGTTGGGATTCATGTTGTGACTGAGGATCATGTTCTGTCTGAGGTTGAGGTTCATGGTCTAACAGAGGATATTCATAATCTATGGGTTGATCAACTTGCCATGGTGTTGGTGAAATATTAAACCAATTTTCAACTGCATTACCCCTACCCCTGCCTCTCCCTCTTCCTCTCCCAGTACCCCTTCCTCTCCCTCTCCCCTGACCTCTCCCTCTCCCTCTACCTCTCCCTTTCCCTCTGCCTCTTATAGGTCCATCCCTTAAGACATCATCCCAAGTTGCTTCAATGTCAGTTCCTTCAGGTATATAACTTTCAACAATGGGTGCAGGCTTTGCCTTATTCAAACTAGCAACATGCCTCTCAAATTCTTCTTCAGAAATAACCTCAGCTTCAACCACAGTGTTCTGTCTCCTTCTAGGGGTCAGCTTACTAGGACTTCCTATTTCATTAACTACTTGTTTATCAACTTCCATGGGTGATTTACCTAAAACAAGTGACCTAGCAGCAGACACTACCTTAGTATCCTTAAGGCCATCCCCTACCCATACATATATCTCTTTCTTATTAGGTAGGTTAGCAAACATCTTCATCAAATCAACATCACAATTCAGAGACACATGCTTCATTTTATACACATATTGAAAAGTCGGGTTTTGGGGTGTTTGTACATTATTTTCCTTAGCCTTCTCCCAATACTCAACTATGAGGTCTATTAAATTCACCTTATCAACATCCTCAACAATCACAGAAACATCAATACCCCTATATTGAAATTGCAACACTACAACATCACCCATTCTGCAACAAATACACAACCAAACAACACAACAACAACAAACACTATAAGAATCATACCCTAACACACGAAAACAGAGCATAGCACAACAAATTGCAAAAAATATAATCATACCTGGCTTCGAATCGAGTTTTATGTTGTAATTTTCCTCAGATAATGGCTAAAAATTTGATCTTGCAAGCCTTACGAACAGAATTCGATCGTATTTCACCCAACAAACCTAAGAATCTGTTTCACCAAGTCCCTCGCAATTCACCAAACAATCCCCCAAAAAAACCCCAATTTGTTTGATTAAAACCCTACTAACTCAAAAACCCAGATTTTAGAAGATCGCTCGTGATTTTTTGATTGAAATTTCTTCGCAAATTGCTCTCCAATTCTCTGAGTTCAATTTTTCCAACTGATGAAGATGAACGATCAAACCAGTTCACTTAATTTGATTAGACACAGTTGGTTGGGGTAAAATAAATGGGGGGCAAAATTGTCTTTTCGCATCTCAAGAACTAAATCCTGGTTAAATAATTAACCAATACTAAAACACATGTTACCATTTAATTAATCATATTAATATTTGGTTACCAAGGATAATTAAAAGTTTCACCCTTTACCATTGAGAAAAAAAAAATAATAGATGATTACCAGTGAGAATTTCCCAATCATAAATTAATATTTTTTTACAAATGTACATTTTCATGGGTTGAAATAATAGTTTTGTGGCTCGTGTGATGCACGGTTTTTTTTTTTAATCTATCACTTTGTATAATTTTGTGTTTTAAAAATAATTTAAATATCTAAAGATAGTTATTAGCTCTTATTTTTTTTAAAAATAATTTAATTCTTAATAAACTACTATTCGTTGTTTTTACCTATGTGGCGAAATTCTTTAATCTCATTTAGTCACTTTTGCTTAGGTGGTGAGTGAATTTTTTAATTTTAAAATAAAATACAAATATTATTTTTTTATTGGTCGATATAATAATACCTTTGCTTATGTGGTGCGCTGAATGCTCCCTAAAAATACCTACTTTATTTATAAACGTTTTAGCTTGAATTTTCATTAATACGGTCATGTAATCCCTTTCGATGATGTAGGATATTTATACATATGATATCCTTTCTCTTATTTATAGGATAATGTACTTTTTGTAATTTTTGTTTCTAAATAGATATCTATGTTATTATTGACTTGAAATTATTGTTATTAAACTTAAATTATTTTTCTTGATAATAACTTATTTTATTGATTCTCTATGACTTTTTTTAACTAAATTAAATATATTATAAATGAATCTTATTTTATAGTATTTTTTAAAACAAATTTTTTAATGAAAATAAAACCATGTTAGGTCCTATTCACTTCACCTTAAAATAATATTAAGTTAAAATAATTTCAGTTTAGTAAAAATAAGTTCATTTCAATAAAATTAATTTCATTTCAGTAAAAATAATTTCAGTTCTGTAAAAATAAGTTATGTTCAGTAAAATTCAATTTTATTAAAGAAAAATTATAATAGAAAATCAGTAAAACTAATTTCATTCAGCAAAAATAATTTCAGTTCAGTAAAATTAATTTAAGTTTAGTAAAAATAATTTAAATTCAGCAAATATAATTTTGATTCAATAAAAATAATTTCAATTTAGCAAAAATAAGGTGAAGTGAACGGGGCCTTATATGATATTTATTAAAAGTTATGATTACTTTTGTATATATTAAATATTAGAAGTAAATAATAATAAACTCTATACAACATTTTTTTCTTAAAAAATTTATCCAAAAATTGCTTACTTTGCATCATATGTCACAGTAATACCTATTTGTCGTCTCCATTGCGTGATACTTGACGAAAACCTGAAATGTCAAGTGTCGATGTCTCATGTCCTGGCAGCGAGATCGACTTTATGTATTAGTGATATTATTATATATGTAATATAAGACTTATTTTTAAACAAATATTCATATTCATAAATAAAAAGTTATAAGTCATCTTTGTACCTAACAAATACATGACAATTGAATTAATAAAAAATCCTTTTAGCTAAGCTATTGTTGTGAATTACTTTCTTTTTCGATGAAGGAATTTGTCAAGCTGTTGTACAGTGAATAAAATATCCCGCACAAATAGTTACTTATGAAAAAAATTGTACAACAAATCATCAAACAAAAAACCAAATTCTTACTCAGAAAAGAGAAGAAAATTGTCTATCAAAAGAGAAAATCCTTCTAAAGAAAGAGAAAAGCCAATCCTTTTAAGGGCAAAACGTTCTTCCTAGAAGAGAAAACTATTATAATATTAAAATAAATAAAAATAAAGAGAATAGACAATAGAAAAAACAAACAGCTCGTCTTGTGTGTGGCTGGCCACCCGGGGCGAAGGGACCGCCGGGGGGGCCGGCCTCCCCGGCCCAAATATGTGACTTATAATTTTTATTAGACTGGCCCCCGTATAAAAATTATATATATCATTAAAATAGAATATATTAGACATTCCAATTTCTGTCATATTGGTTAAAATTTAAAACTCTTACCCAAGAAACCCGGGATCAAGTCCTTCCTTAACATGTATTCTTTTCTTTTTTTTTTTTTTTTTTTTTTTTTTTTTGACAAATCCTTAACATGTATTCTTACAATTTACAACCACCTGATTATTTATGTGGGTCCAGGTTTTTTTTTAATTTGTAATTTCATTAAATTAATAGATTCTTTAATGTGATTTATATATGATTATTATGATTTGTAGTTTTACTTGTTTATTTTATTAAATAATCTTCTATAGTTACAAAAATTTGGATTCAAAAAGTAATTTGAATGATGATAATGAGAAAAACACAAATTTTAATGGGGCAAAAAAATCTAGTACTTCAATTCGTAAAGTAAGATTAAACTAATTTTTTTCACCTTATTTTCACTTTTGTAAGGTCTAACCAATTTAGATAAGTTAAGTTCCTAAAAAAAATAAGTTTTCATAAGGATCACCTAATTCATGTATAAACTATAACTGAAATAGGTTTTGATAAGGATCACCCAATTCACGTATAAATTATAACGGTTTTGATAAGGGTCACCAACTACCAAGTATAATTACAACTAAAATAAATTTTGAAAAGTTCAAATAGGTCCAGATAGGTTAAAATAAGTTCAAATAGGTAAAAATTAGGTGAATAGAATACATGCTTAGTACATTTAAATTTTTTGAACCGAAGTGTCGTTTAACAAGTCCGACACCCAGGACTTAAAAATCCTGGCTTCGCCCCTGCTGGCCACACCATGTTGCCACTTATACAAGAACAAAGTAACCCCAATAAAAATGACTAAGTAACCCCTGTAATACTTGTTGAGCAACCCCTATAACACTGATTGAGTAACCCAATAATATTGACAAAGTAACCCCTTAACACTGACCAAGTTTTTCCTATTACACTAACGAGGTAACCCCTATAATGGCTGGTCACACCGCTTATAAAAATTTGTGAAAAACAAAAAGATTGAGGTTTTCCACCACGTAAAAATCAATACAAGCCCCCCCCCCCCCCCTAAAAAAAATCAACGGCTAGGATTTTAGATGGAGTAGAGGGAGGAAGAGAGGAGAGACGCCTTTTTCCTTACGTGTGTTCACTAGTAGAAAAATACAGAAAGGCACCGAGCCATGGTCACCGGTTTTTAAAAATAGGCGGGAAAAAATGGGCGGGATTAGGCTTTTTTTAGTTGCCACCGGTTCAAACCGAACCGGTGGCATATGTTTTAAAGGTCACCGGTTCAAAACCGGTGGCAATCATGCCATATATACAAAAAAAACACGCCCCCCTTTATAACCCTAACCCTAACTCGGTTCTCCTCTTTACAGACGCTCTCCTCCTTCTTTCTCCTCTCTCCCCTCTCCTCCTTCTCTCTCTGGGCTCTCTTCTTTTTCCTCTCTCCCATCTCTCCTGCTCTCTCGTCTGACCCCTCTCTCTCCTCTTCTTTCCCCTCAAAGTCCATCACCACCACCGCCACTAACCACTGCCGCCACCAAGACCGACATCAACAACACCACCACCGACCTTATTTTCCCACTTTCTCTCTCCTCGTGATGAAACCATAGGTTTTCACTTTTCAGGTCAAATTCAACCATGAAAACTCTAAATCTAGAGTTTTCATGGTCGAATTTGGCCTCGTAAACCCAATTTTAAGGTTTTGTGTGGTCGAATGAAGGTATGTGTTTTTTTTTTTTTTTTTTTCATTTTTTCTATTTTTGTTAATGTTTAGGTGGTTTTTCACGGAGGCGGTGGTTTTAGGTGGGTGGTGGGGTGGTTCAATTGTTAGAGGTGGGTGGTACGTGGGGGTGGTGGGTCGTGTGTTATGGGTGGTTATCCACCACGGTTGAATTTTTTTTAATTTTTGTTTTAAGTGGGTGGTGGGGTGGTTCAGTTGTTATAGGTGGGTTAAGGTGGTGGGTTGATGTGGTGAGTCTGGTGGGTAAAGGTGGTGGGTTAAGGTGGTGGGGTCAGTGCAAGTGGGCATGTTGGGTGGGTTCGGTGGTGGAGAAACAGTAAAGTGAAAAGAAAAAAAAATTGTGTTTTTATTTTTTTGGTGGGTGGTGGGTGGTTCGGTCATTTTGGTGGGTGGTGGGCTGGTGTTAGATGGGTGGTGAGCTGTTTTTTTTTTTTTTTTTTTAATTTTGCAGTTTTAATTTTATTGTTAATTTACAATTTTGGTTTCATTTTGCATATTCAAGAGCAATTCAAAAAAAAAAAAAAAATGTAAATTAACAATTTATTGATGAATATATATGTGATTTATGTATATTTTGATTATATGTAATTGTCTCCTAATTTTTAAGTAAAAAAAATGAAAAAATAAATTTTCTTAAAATTTTTTTATTGTTGAATTGCCACCGGTTAACCGGTGCCAAATTAAAGATCGAATTGCCACCGGTTAACCGGTGCCAAATTGAAGAATTGCCACCGGTTTTGAACCGGTGGCATTATTTTTATTTTTGGCATTCTTCAAATGCCTACCGGTTCAAAACCTGGGCATTTGCATTTTTCAACTAGTGGTTTGGATAAGAAGAAATAGAGGGAAAAGAAGAGAAGAGAAAGGGAGGGGACTAAATCCATTGTTTGGATAACATAAGGGGTGAGTGAAATGGAAGGGAATGAGATGGAGGGAAAAGCTTTTTGTAATTATTAAAGAATAAAGTTTTGTGTGATTATTAAAGAATAAAATCTTTCCAAATTTGAAAACATGTACAAGGAAACATATTATACAAGCTACTAATTAATTAATTGTAAAAGAAAATTGTACCATTCTATTTTCCTTAACATTATACTTTCTCTGTTTCTTTAGTCACGTATGCCAGTTCACAAATTCAACTATTAATATTTTTAATTACCGATTTTCAAAAATTATAAAAATTTGATATTTTGAAAATATATAATGTGACGAATCTAACAAGACCCCACATGATTATATTTTTCATTACATATAAATTTTAAAACACGGTCAAAGAAAAGTGTATGAATAGTGCTAAAGTCAAAACGTGTCAACTTAAAAAAACGGAGGTAGTACACACTATAATCGGCCTATTTTCTCTCTCCTCCTCTACAGTAAGAATTTTCCCTCAAATTCTTGAGGTTTGTCTTCTCTTCTTCATCTCTTTGATCTTCAAGTAAAGGCCAAAATAATTCAACATATTATTTTCTCTCTCCTCTTCTACTCTGGAAATTGTGAAATGAAAATAATTTTAATGGATGAAACTAATTTGTGAAATGGAAAATGTTTTTGATTTTTGGGTTTCATAATTTTTATTAGACTCATTAGATTTTTAATTGCTTCTTTTTCTAGTGATTTATAATGTTCCATGTATGAAATATTTATGAATAATGTATGTTAAAGGTAATGAATTAGATTTTGCACAAAACGTGTTCGACAAAATGCTGAATTGAGTTTCTAATGTGTACATCTTATCCAATTCCCCTTCTTTTCCCTCCCCTCCCTATCCCTTCCCTCCCTTTCCTTCCTAAATTTCTATCCAAACATAATGCTAATAGAATTAAATGCTAACTATATTATATTCCGTACGTAATTATGTAACCAGTTACATTAAACTTCATATCTAATTGTTTCATAAATCACTATAAATATTGTTGCTTATTAATTAGTTGCATGATATATACATGAACGATAACATAGCTTAATAAAGAAAAAAAAAAAGAAAAAGAAAATGCTACTTCTAATTTTGACAGCATTTTTAGTCATATTTCTCTTGTTTCTTATTCAAAAATTTGGAAAAAATCAAGCATCATTTCATCTTCCTCCTGGACCAAGAGGGCTTCCCTTAGTAGGAAACATCTTCCAGTATGATCCCTCAAATACTCACCTCTACCTTGCCAAGTTAGGCAAGACCTACGGCTCGATTTTTGCGCTCCGATTGATGGGTAAAACCATGGTTGTGGTTCAATCAGCCGAGTTGGCAAAAGAGGTGTTACAAATACAAGATAAGAACTTCTGTAATAGACCGGAAACGGCCGGAAGAAAAAGGCTAAGTTACAATGGTTTAGATATAGCTTTAAGCCCTTATAGTAACTATTTGAAGGAAATAAAGAAGGTACTTGTATCTAATCTCTTAAGCACTAAGAATGTCGCTTCCTTTGCTTTAACTCGACAGGAAGAAGTATCAAGGTTGATTCAACAAGTATCATCTCTCTCGTTTGCTTCTAAAACTATCAACTTGAGCCAATTGATTCTCAATTATGCTAGTTCCAATTCTAGCAGAATCGCTTTTGGCAAGAGGTACTTACATATGATTGTATGAACTAGTTTGTATATTCTTTTTAATTTTCTTTTTCTTTTATTTTTTGGCCAATAGATAATTATAGATATTTTTTATTTAATTTATGTATTGGTCTGTAAGACTGTAAATTAAAAGTGATTAAAAAAAAAATGCATGCATGTGAACTAAACTAAACAGTTTTAAACTTTTAATACGTGGGTACAATATTGCAATGACAATATATTACGTATATTTAAATCGCAAGTACTAAATGTTAGAGGACCAACTCAACCAAAAGCTTAAGCTGATAGTTGAGGCCCAGGAATATGTTTTATATTCTATTACTAAATACAATACAAAATAACCTAAATGCAGAAATTAATTAATGATATGAAAATAATAAAATGACGGAAATACCCTTTATCAAAATGAAAAAACTGATTTGCCATTTCACCAGGCTTTTTGTTTTTACATTTTTTATTTTGCAATTCATTATATTCGTCAATTTTTTTTCATTTCAGTCACCATTTTTTTTTTTTTTTTTTTTTTTTTTGCAATTCATTTCATTCCACCATTTCCCTTAAAATTCTTCAATCTGAGCCCTAGAGACGAAGAAGTTGTTCACCGCTCATAAACCATCTGGTCTTAGGTTTTTTTTTTCGTTTAATTTTTTTGTTGAATTGTTATAATTTTTCATTATAAGTACCCCGTCTTTGTTTTTCTGGGGTACTAGAGACCCCCGAAAATCTTAGCCGGGGGGTAGTGAAGACCCCCGGAAATCTTAGCCGGGGAGTATTGGAAACACCAGGAAATCATAGCCGGGGGGTATTGGAGACCCCCGGAAATCCTAGCTGGGGGTGCTTGAGACCCCCGGAAATTGTATAAGGGGGATGCTAGAAACCTTCAAAAATCTTAGCTGTATAAGATGAAAATTTTATATTGTTTGATTGTTCATCTATTACAGCACATAATTTTCATACCTTAGAGATTAGAGTGAAGGATATATAACCCAAGTGATTAGAGCTTCCCTCTTGGTTCCAGATTTGAAATCAATTCTCATAACGTGTTCATGTTGCTTTAATTTCTAAACACATAAAGAAAAATCAATCACAACCCTATATTGCTTTGAATGCATAGGTACGATGATGAAGAAGTACTAGGAAGCAGATATTACACCCTTCTACATGAAGCCGAATACATGTTCACAGCATTCTTCTATAGTGATTATTTCTATCTCGGTGGTTGCATAGATAAGATAATTGGGAAACACTCTAAGCTTGAGAAGACATTTACGGAGTTAGACGCAATTTATGAAAAAATCATTGACGACCATCTTCAGAAAGTAAAGACCAAATCTGAGCGACAAGATATAGTTGATGTTTTGCTTCGCCTCATGGAAGATACTTCCTTTCCGTTTAAGCTCACAATGAACCACATCAAAGCAATTTTGCTGGTATGTATTTTTTTTTTTTTTTTTTTGCTACACACAAGTTCAAATGTTCAATGATTAATGAATCTAATTATTAAAAGCTGTATGTGAAAATATGTACATATAAAGACAATTCTAACAACGTTTTACATACTCTCATGTCCCTATGTTTTGTTATTAAATTAAGAGTTTGTAAATAATGTCAAAATGTGTAACAAATGGATGAAATAATACACTACGTATATTCATGTATAAATTGCATACTACAAGTATACATATTAAACTTTAAGTTAAGGGTTCAAATCTTAAGGGATTCTCATCTTTAAAGTGTCCCCAGTGAATATTTAACCCCAAGTCTTAAGTTTGGAATATTCTTTCCTTACCATTTATCAACACTTAGTATAATATGATGATCAATACTGAGAAAAACTTTTGTATACACCCGGTTTACACTAATATTAGTGTACATCAAGCAGTATAAGGGTAACTTTTAGCTAATTTTAGGTTAACTTTTTGCCTTTTTTGGGTAACTTTAAACATAATACAATTTTTATATAAATTGACAACAAAAAAAGATTTATAAAGGTAATTTAATTACATTCAATCACTAATAATTGATTTTTAGTCATTTAAAATGTGATTCTTTACTAATAAAGCATAGATAATTTTTATTTGTATTAGGTTACTTTTATACATATTGGGGTAACAAATGTTCATTTTAGGGGTAACTGTTGTTCATTTTAGGATAACATTATAATGGATGTACATTATTTTATAATACATCCGATTATTTTTAAAAGTTTGTGCAATACTGGATATATAACCCCAAGCCATAAGGTTGGAAGAACAATCTAATATATATATATATATATATATATATATATATATATATATATATATATATATATAGTTTTTTTCCCGAGTTTTTAGAGAGCCACATAGGATCTAATTTTCTTAGCGCGACATGTAAGATTATAAATCTTAGTAGTAGCCAATTAAATAGGAGATTATTAATTTCGTTTAGAATTAAATAATTCAAATGCCATGTAAGCAAAATTGGCGAATGAGATTTTTAAGTTTAAATTAATTAAATATTATATATTATCTTTTAATATTAGGAATTTATCTAAATATATAACAAATTTAAGGCTCAAAAAAAAAAAAAAAAAAAAAAAAAAAAAAAAATAAATCAAACAAACCGTGCATCGCACGAGATTCATCTAGTACTGTATAATATGATGATCAAGGCTAACCCAGGCCACTAACATATTTCTAGAACGAAAATCAAGATTCAAGGTTGGATGCATGTCGTAGTAGTTATAGTTCTTCCTTCCACCACTCGTGGTTGTATCCCTTCTTCTTACCACCCCTGTGACTGGGGTTTGATTTTCATTCCTTGCGACAAAGATAGTCGTTTCCCCTACTTGCAACTTGCAAGAGACTTTTACCCCAAAAATAGGGACACTTTTCAAATGGCTACAATAAAATTGTGGCTATTGTAACTGATGAGTGAATCACAACCCTTGATTAATAAAATTCATCATATCCATCCATTTAGTTGACTTTTTTTTTTTAAAAAAAAAAAAACAAAAAACTTTTTTAAATACCAGAAAATTTGGTCGAATTTCTAATTTATCTTACTTGACGTTTCCAATTTTTTTCATCTTTAATGTCAATTGATTGGTTTCTTGAAAATTAGAGATAAATTTCGCAATTATTTTTTTTTAATCATCTTCTTCTTTTTTCCTCCCTTTTTCTGGTTTTCTTTAACAATGGAGGATGATTCATTTTTATTTTATTTATTTTATAAATTTTATGCAAAAAATACGGGCTTGTAATATATAATGCGGTAAATAATTATTGTTAATATACTGTAATCAAATATTGATTTTTAATGGAGATGGGAGAATTATTAGAACTTAGAAATTGCTAGAATATGCATCAATGGCAAAGTTCAATTTTTTTTGCATTAGAACTTTAAAACAGTTTTTAATCGTGATAAAGAAAACAACATTTTTTTTTAATTAAAAATGAGAGTCAATTGGATGAATGGACAAGATTGAACATTAAAAATATAAGGCCAAGATTAAAACTGTTTACAATAGCTACAATTTTTTTGGGATTTTTTAAAAATTTTCTTCATTTTTTTATAAAATTTTAAAACCATAGTTTAAAATATCCATTAATTTGGGAAATAATCTTCAATATAATATATTTACGACAATTCTCAGTCTTTTATAAAGTTACACAAAATAAAAATAAAAATCACTCAAAAATTATTCCAAATGTCCAATTAACAAAAAATAGCCAACATTAGCATGAGCATACAATTTAGCGAACATGAAAAATATGAACAATACCTTAAAATCCTTTATTGTTGTATGAATCTGCGGTTGTGTTGATAGAACAATATTACTTCAAATTCCAATTTTTTGTGATAAGATCAAGACAATTTTTTTATTGTGATCTTGAAATTAGTGTTTTTATGAGCGACTTTACGTATATCTGTATATAGCTTTAAAAAATTCAACTAAAAAAACCCAAAAAATAAATTAAAATAAACCCAAAAATAAATAAAATAAAAAGTGAACCAAACTGGTTCAAAGGAAAATATAAAATAAATATTGTAATTTTCTTCCAAGTCCACATTTTAGCTAGTTTTGGAATTAAGTTTACAACGAACTCGCCGTTTTGGTAAATACTTTTGTAAAATTAGTCGTTTTAGTAAAAGATCCAAGATAATTCTTTATTTATAAATTCAATTCTTACAGTATTTTCTAATTCATTGTTTTTTATCATTTTTTTTTATGTAGAATCTTATTTCGGGAGGAGCAAATACCACTACGGCTGGGGTAATTTGGACACTTACTGAGTTAGTTAAAAACCCCATTCCAATGAAAAGAGTACAAGAAGAGTTAAGGAAGGCCGCATTAAATAAAGGTTGTATAACAAATGTTGATCTCTCAAAACTCGAATATTTCAAAGCAGTGATTAAGGAAACATTTAGGTTGCACCCACCAGCGCCATTATTAATACCTCGTGAAACAGTAAGAAAAAGTAACTTAAAAGGATATGATATCTTACCCAAAAATCTTATTGTTATAAACGCGTGGGCTATTGGCAGAGACCCAAAGTATTGGAAGGACTCGGAAAAATTTATGCCGGAGAGGTTTTTGGGGAGTTCAATGAATATGATAGGGAGTGAAAGTATGTCAATGATTCCTTTTGGGGGTGGAAGAAGAATGTGCCCTGCCTCTGCTTTTGGTTTAGCCAACCTTGAAGTTGCACTTGCCAATTTGTTATACTCTTTTGATTGGGAATTACCTACTGGTTTAAACAAGGAAGATATTGACAGCAATGTGCTACCTGGTCTAGTCACACACAAGAAGAATCAACTTTGCCTAGTTGCAAAAAAATTCGATTCTAATTTGCATGAATGAAATAAATATATATACCAAGTGTATACTACGTGATATCAAGTTATCAACTACTGTACTCCAAGTTAAATAAATAAGAGGCATGCACTTTCCTCTCCCTAAAATTCTAGCCGGTATCATTGAATTTTATCGGTGAATTAAAAGTCTTAATCTTTGTTTATTTAATGTGTGCTTTGTAAAATTTACGGAGTATTTTTTTTTTGTAACTGTTCCTCTTTTATGAGAAACTTTTCTTTCTCTTAAAAGTTAAAGCTCGTTTATGTGTTTTTTTTTTTTTTTAAAAAAAAAAAAGCTTAGTAATAGTAATTATGTGGGATCGTAAAGTTTGTCCATTTCTCAAATACAATAAGATGAATAAGGCCCGGTTCTTTAGAGCTGCTTTGCTCTGCTCTGCTCTGCTGAAATCTGCATAGCTCTGCTCTGTTTTGCTGAAATCTGCTCTGCTCTGCTCTACCCATCTCTGCTTTGCTCTACTTAAAATTAATACTTAATAATAATTAATATTTAATAATAATAATAAATAATTAATATTTAATAATAATAATAATAATTAATACTTAATAATAATAATAATAAAAATAATTAATTATTGATATTTAATAAAAATAAAAATAATAATAATTAATTATTAATATTTAATAATAATAATAATAATTAATTATTAATAATTAATATTAATAATATTAATAATAATAATAATTAATATTTAATAATAATAATAATAGTAATTATACTAATAGTAATAATAATACTTATAACTAATAATATTAATTATAATAAAAATAATTGATTTTTATAATAACAATTAATATTAAGATAATAACTAATATTTAAAGATAATACTAATAATAAATTTTTAAAAATAATAATTAAATAATATTTTAATAATTATTATTATAATTAATACGAAGTATAATAGTTATAATTAATATTTAACTTTAAAAATTTAATGATTATAATTAATATTTAATGTTGACTCAAATGAACAATACAAGAGGGGGGTGAAAAAATGAACAATACAAGAGGGGGGGGTGAATTGTATTGTAGAGGAATTAGGGTAATTTTTGTGGAATTTATTAAGGAACTCGAATAAAAACTAAAAGTGCAAAGAGAGATTTTACGTGGAAAACTTCTTGGCCCTAATCAAGAAGAAAAACCACGACCACAAGGGGTTTTAAACTCAACTCTTAATAATAATAGGGCAAACAACCTATTACAAATTAAGACTCTAAACTCAAATTCCTCAACAAACTTAAGCTCTCTTCAACTGATCCCTCAATCAGTCGATCTCTCTAACTCTCTCTTTCTCCTTGCTTCACTCAAAGCAATAAAACACTCTTAGAGTTTCCCCAAACTCTAACCCAATACAACTCAAGGTTAACCTCTAAATTGCTAAGTACAAAGACACTCAAGGACTCAAGTGGATTATGACTCTTTTAATTTGAAAACTAAAAGACTGTAATGTTCAAGTGTAAGTTTCCAACTGAAAACCGAGGCTATTTATAGAAGATTTAGGCAGTTGAAATAATCATTGCCACAATCACCACTCAACCACAACTCCCTTAAAACTAGGAAGTGTAAGGAGTGGAACATTGGGCAGCAAGTAAATCAAAATACTAGGAAATGGTTTTACTGCTTCCTAAATTATCTCAACTTACTTTGACAAATTAAAACACACGTTTAAAGAGAATTTTTCCAAAAAAGATTTTCCAAAGAATAAGATAAAATTAAAACAGAAAATCTTTTTCAAAAAGATATTTTAACATAAAAGATATATTCGAAATTAATTTAGTTAAAATATGGAAAATAAAATCTTTATCAAATAAAATTAAATCCACTTGAATCCTAAATTATCATCGTACTTAACATTAATACAAGAAGCCTAAGATAAAGATAAAATACATTAGACTCCTTGAAACTCTGAGAAGCTTCGACTCTGAAGCTTCAGTTCCTCACTAAAGGAACTTGCCTTTGAAGCTTCAACTCTGGAGCTTCAGTTCCTCACTAAAGGAACACAACTTGATTGACTTCATTATCCTTCCATAGCTGAATTAGATCTTGTTCCATGCTCCCTTCTCACTCAAGAATTCCATAGCATAACCTGTCATAAATCAAAGCTAAAAATGAAAGTTAAACTTATATAGGTTTGCTTGGGTTCCTTGAGTCATCATCAAAACATAAGGTCAACAATATTCGCCCTTTTTGATGAATGACAAACCTAAGCAAACTCAGTGTAGGGAATAATTTCAAGCTTTAAATCCCACTAGCTCGAACCCCACTGTGATCATACACTAAAGTACGGTGGCGTCCAAAAGGGAAGAAGATAGAGCAAAAGAGTCGCCAACAAGTATTTAAGGAACTTGTAAACCGTTCACGAGGTGAAGGTTACACCCCTTAACGATCCAAGAGATCGTCAACTCCATAAGGTCATGAACCAAATAAGGGTTCGGGGATGATGGTACAAATCCAACCTAAAAGAGATTGATCCTTCCCTAATAATAGGCCTCTACTTTATTCTGATCTTATTCATGTGCGCTTTTTAATTAACATACAATCAATAGGATTAATCCTAAACCTGTTTTTCTATGTTGGTTGAATATTAATGCACAAATAAATTATTATTATTGGCGATCACTTGAATTATAATCAAATTAACCCTAACAAGATTATTAATTATCTTATTAAGCGTGATTACAAGTACAAATTCCCTTTAAACATGCAATAAAAGGTGATCAAGCAATAAATATAAATAATCAAGCAACATAATAATAATCAATATCATGAATAATAATTATAATAATAATAATAATATTCATAATCATGATCATGTTAATATTAAAGCATAATAATAGCAAGATCCTAGGCATGATACTAACAAGATTAATAACAAACCCTAGCATGTCACTAAGCAATAAAAATCAAATATTTAGCCCTAACATGATACTAACAATCATAAATATTAGGAAGAGAATAAAAGGCATCGTAACAATCATATTTAATATTAAATATAACCTAGACATAATACTAGGAATATAATAATAATACAAACATGATGTCTACATCATAATATCAATTAATCAATTAAAGTACTTACTTTGATGCTTCGTACCTCTTTCTAATAACAAAATACACACGTTAGTAACTTCAAGGAAATTAATAATCAAAACAATCAAATTAAATAATTGAAAGAGAGATTTGGGACCAAACCCTCAGAAATTAAAACCTTTCACGTCTAGGGCGAAGGCAACTTCGAATATAGCTAGGTGTATCTAAATCTTGTGAATGCGCAATTTTGTATAAAAAAACAAAGTTTAGAAAGAATGCTAAAGAAAACTTGTGAATGAGGAGAATTGGTTGTAGGGGAATGTAGATGATGAATTCGTGAATGAAAACGGAATTTTTGATACGATATTTATAGAGAAAATCAGCCAAAAAAAATAATGTAACAAAACAGAGTCTGACGCACGCAAAACAAGGTTGGCGCCAACCCTGGCTAGCTGGCGCCAGGCACCAGTGGCTAGCGCCAGGCGCCAATGGCTAGCGCCTGGCGCCAAGGCCTGGGATTGGACGCCAAACTGGATTTCAACGCGTTTTCGAAAATCTGATAAATTTCCTGTACTGGAGGATAAAATAATATAATCTCTTCGAAAATGCTATTTGATCTTGATTAAAACTCTGAAAAGTCAACAAAGTCAACTTATCAATGCTAATTGAATTAGGAATGAAAAGAACCTTCTAGAAGAATCTAGAAGACTAAAACCATTCCTAATTGCATTAGGAATGATAAATCATATTAGGCCATCCCCTAGATCATTGGGCCGCACATAAAGCTCAAACCGGGCCCAGTTTAGTAAATTGGCCATAATTTCCTCAATATTCATCGGAATTGGGCTTATAATATATCGTTGGAAAAGTCTTTGCAAGCCCCATCCAACTACACTACTATTGGACCCATATCATGGACCAACCAAACTAGATTGGCTATTTTCTTAAAATAAAGTTTTCAAAACATAGAGAAGAGAAAAGAAATAAAAAACTTTCCGCAACACTAGACCTTTCCACACTTTCGTTTCATTCGATTATGATTCGACGTGAAAGGTACTCATTAATGGGTTTGGTTTTGGGGAGACACAAATGGGTGTCTACACTCAGTAAAATAAAGAAGTAACAATCAAGAGAAAACAGAACAAAAAAACAAACTAGAGATAACAAGAAATATCTATAGAACAAGAAATTACAAGGAACAGATATACCTCAACATTAAGATGGATGATATACCTCAACATTAAGATAGATGGAGAGCTTGTCAACAATTGAGTTTGCCTGTTCTTTTCCCCCTTTTGGCTTTCATCAAAATTAATGCACATATATATCCAAACACAACACCATTATAATGGTTTGTGTCCAAAGCATAGAACAAAGCACATATAGGCAGAAATAGTATGCAAATAGTCATAAAGCAAGCAAGCAACATCCATATAAACAAACTGATGTTCCTCTAGAACATCAAAACAAAAGAAAATACCCTGTTTAATTGTTTACAGACTAAAAGAAGCAAATAAAACAAGTTCAATCCGGACCAAGTTCAAAGATAGAAAGTTTTAGAGCAAAGACAGAAATAAAGATATCAAGCTTTAGGGGCGAAGGACTGGGTCTCTTCTTCAGCATCATTCACTGGCACCTCCTCAATGACCAAGTCCTCCAGTTTCTTCAAAAGATCAGCCTGCCCCTGTGAGAGAGTTGATGTGCTCTGTTGCATTGCTGAGGTGAGCTTTGTGGAAGCTTTCACCAAGTCTGACACTACCTTCTCAAGAGCTTCAATCCTCTGAACCAGACCTGGTTGGACATCAACTAGCTTTTGCAATGTCTCCTTGAGAGCTTTAAATTCCAAGGTGGAACTCACTGTGCTGAAGGCAGCAAAACCTGAACTTGTAGGAAATGATTTTTCAACAAAGGTTTGAAGTATGCCCTGTTCCCCCTGAGAACCAGCTTTCTCTTCAAGGATCCCTTGATCCCCTGGTGCACTGTTTCTCTCCTCACTCAGATTAACAACTGCAGCAGACTATGCCTTGTCCTTCCCTATTGGCCTAATTGCCAACCTAGAACTCTTTCTCTTCCCAGAGCTTTGAGTACCCTTTTTGTTTGTCATCACAATCACCTCTTTCTTTTTTTGTTCTCCTTCTCCCTCACTGTCCTCTTCCTCCAACCACTTATCCAACTCTTCATCTTCCTTTTTCTTCAAACTACTCTCATCCTGTTTAAGCTTAGAAAGGGATTTGAAAAGGAATTGAGTAGTTCCTTCAACAACAGTTAGGTTTTGGGCTTCAAGAGTTTTGGGTTGGACATAATGGTTAGTTTTAAGCTTAAGGCATTCATAGTTTGTCATGGATATTCCACAGCTTTCAAGAAGAGTAATAATCAAATTTGCGAACCCAACCTTCAAATGATTGGCAAGACAGTGGGTGAGGTGCTGGATCATCAAAGATGGAAAATTTATCTGAATTTTATTTTCAAGGCAATACATAAGCACAGCATCAATGTGATTAGCCTCATGTCTATGCTGGGTTCTTGGGATGATAGCTAGGTGAACAAAAATAAATAGCAACTTTTGAATAGGTGAAAACAAATTATGGTTGGTTCGAACTTTGGAAGCTTTACCCCCAATTGATTCCACAATTTTTTCAATAGGTACACCATCAACACTCAATTCAGTTTCTCCTTTAAAATACTCATCAAACCCCTCATTAGGAGTTCCAAACACAGCACACAAATCATCAGCATCAAAACTAATCTTTTTGTTTTTAACTTTGCTAGTGCACACACCATTCACATTCTTAAAATTCGCACAAAATTCCTTTAGAGGAGCATGAGCAATCACATTGTCATAACATTCACTAAATGGCTTAATCCAATTTTGTGCTTCAAGAATATCAAGAAGTTCAGAGTACTTACTCGACTCACACCACTTTAGGTTTATACAAAACCCAGGAATGAATCGTTCAGAGCTGCTTCAAGCCTTTTGATAGCAGCTGACTTCGATTTTTCCCCCTGAATTGGTTCACCAAGTTCCTCATAGTCCAATTCTTCTTCAACCTCGATCTTTCTCTTTTTCGAATCACTGAGAGCCATGGGTTTATTTTGGGGTTTTTCAACAGCGGCTTTGACTGAGGTTTCATTCTCTATGTCCATGGGTGATTCCTTTTGAGGTGAGGTTTGAATTTTGGGTGAGATTTCCATGGGAATTGGAGAGGTGTCACTAAAGATGAGTGTGTATTTTAAAGAGTGAGGTGGTGAGGAACAGTGGTTAGGGTTTGGTTTCATTATATAGTGGTGGAATTTAGAGAGGTGAATTAGGTCGGTGGAATGGTGTAGAAGGTTAATTGAATGGGGTAGGCGTCGATTGATGAAGGATGACACAAATACTTCTCACTTGGTCAGATTTAATTTTTACTAAGATTGATTTGACAAGGAAAAGTCTAGAAATTATGCTTGATCAGAAACTTAGAATTGAATGCAAAGAGTCACGGGTATTTAATCAACAATTTTGAGGAATGAATTTGAAATTTAAAAGATAAACATTGTAGAATAATTCAAAATAAAAAATAAAAGATAAGATTTTAAATAGATAAAATCAATTAACTGGCTAGTTAATTAATTCAGAAAGAGATGGAGCAAAATCTTATAGATTATTTCGGAGGAACTAGGAACAAATCAACATAGTTTGTTATAACACAAATATGCCTAATGCAATTTTATTTCTTCACATACAACCACAATCCCATATGCAATGCCATACATTCTAATGCTCAGGACTATGTTTTCACATATTCAGATTGTGTAAGACATACATTGCATACATAATTGACTTATACCTTTGGGGGGAACTTGAGGTCTTCTTAACTCAATTGTATCATACCAAGTTCCATGCGCATCTTTTCAAATTTATCCCTGCTCAAAGGCTTAGTAAGAATGTCAGCAATTTGATTTTCAGTATCACAAAAATCCAATTTAATTAAGCCTTTTTCAACATTATCCTTAAGAAAATGATGCCTTATGTAAATATGCTTCACACAAGAATGATGAACTGGATCTTTTGAAATGCATATGGCACTTGTATTATCACAATAAATAGGAATACAATTATATTTCATACCATAATCTCTTAATTGTTGTTTTATCCAAAGAACTTGGGAACAACAAGCTGCAACAGCCACATATTCAGCTTCAGCAGTTGATAGGGCCACTGTATTTTGTTTCTTGGAGCCCCAAGAAACTAGACATGGTCCGAGGAATTGGACTATTCCGGAAGTACTTTTCCTGTTCTCCAAATCTCCTGCATAATCAGCATCTGCAAAACCTTTTAAATCAAAAGTATCACTTCTAGGATAGAAGAGACTGAGGTTGTCAGTTCCTTTGAGATATCGTAGAATCCTTTTAACTGTTGTAAGATGAGATTCTTTAGGATTTGATTGAAACCTAGCACACAAATCAACACTGAAAGCAATGTCAGGTCTACTAGCAGTTAAATAGAGAAGGGATCCGATCATACCTCTATACTTGGTTTGATCTACACTAGTTCCTTGTAGATCTTCATCCAATCTTGTGCCAGTTCCCATTGGTGTATGGTTAGTTTTTGCTTGATCAAGGTTGTATATTTTCATAAGTTCCTTGACATATTTTTGTTGGTGAATTGCAATTCCTTCTTCAGTTTGTTTGATTTGAAGTCCAAGAAAGAAGTTGAGTTCTCCCATCATACTCATATCAAATTCACCACTCATTAAATCAGCAAAATACTAGCTTGCACAAGATTTCATTAGTTGCTCCAAAGATAATATCATCAACATATATTTGAACAACTAATAAGTCAGTTCCTTCAGATTTCAACAACAAAGTTTTATCAATTTTTCCTCTTTTAAAATCATATTGAAGAAGGAACTTGGAGAGCCTTTCATACCAGGCTCTAGGTGCCTGCTTCAGCCCATAAAGAGCTTTATCAAGTTTAAAGACATGATTAGGAAATTGGGGGTTTTCAAAACCAGGTGGCTGTTCCACAAAAACATTTTCTTTAAGAAAACCATTTAAGAAAGCACATTTAACATCCATTTTGTATACCTTAAAACCCATAAATGAAGCAAAAGCAATTAACATTCTAATCGCTTCTAATCTAGCAACAAGAGCAAAAGTTTCTCCAAAATCAATACCTTCTTGCTGATTATAGCCTTTCACAACAAGTCTGGCCTTGTTCCTTAAAATAGTTCCATACTCATCCAGCTTGTTTTTGAAAACCCATTTGAGCCCTGTTACCTTTTTGTTCTTGGGTTTCTCTTCTAGATGCCAGACCCTGTTCCTTTCAAATTCATTAAGTTCATCTTGCATGGCAATTATCCAGTCAGCATCTTTGAGAGCTTCTTCATGATTTCTTGGCTCAATCATGGATAGAAAGGCTTGGAAGGCACATAATTTCCTCATTTGTGATCTGGTTTGAGTTCCTCTGCTAATGTCACTTATGATGAGGTTAGTAGGATGAGAGCCTTGATATTTGAAGGGCTTTGGATGAAACTCTCTAGCAGGAACTCCTATTTGAGGCACTTCTTCTTCTGCTTCCTCTGGTTCCTCTTCGTTGCCTATTTCTTCATGACCTTGTTCCTCCTGAATTTCAGGTGGAGGAACTTCATCATTTTCTTGATGATCTTGTTCAGGTTCAATTTGCTTTTCCTTGGGATGACTAGTTTCCTCTTCATCATCCTCCATGTCTCTAACCATTCCAATTTCATAATCATTAAAGTCTTGTTCTTGCACATTCATAAACATATTAGATTCATCAAATATCACATGAATGCTTTCTTTGACACACATATAGTATTTTTATTGTAAACTCTGTAAGCCTTGTTATTTGATGCATAGCCAAGGAACACAACTTCATCACTTCTTTCATCAAATTTTCCAATGTTCCTTTTACCATTATTATGAATAAAGCACCTGCATCCAAAAGCTCTAAAGTGAGAAATATTGGGTTTTCTGCCCTTAAACAGTTCATATAGAGTTTTATTGATGATTGGTCTCATCATAACTCGATTTATAATATAGCATGCAGTATTGATAGCTTCAGCCCAGAATTTCCTTGGTAGTCCACTAGCTATGAGCATTGTTTTTGCCATGTCTTCTAGGGTCCTGTTCTTCCTTTCCATAACTCCATTTTGACATTTTGTTAAGGAGTTCTTGGGGCTGAGAAGTTATGATCCATGCCATTCTCTTTGCAGAACGCATCAAATCTTGAATTTTCGAACTCAGTTCCATGATCTGACCGAATGTGGATAATTTGATTTCCACTAGTTTTCTGCACTTTCTTGGCGAATGACACAAATTCATCGAAGTTTTCATCCTTGCTAGACAGAAAAATCACCCAGGTAAATCTAGAAAAATCATCAATAATAACTAGAACATATTTCTTTCCACTTCTACTTTGAACACGCATAGGACCACACAAATCTATGTGAATGAGTTCCAATGGCTTTGTGGTGCTCACCAAGTTTTTACTTTTAAAAGATGGCCTGACTTGCTTTCCTCTCACACATGCATCACAAATACGTTGTATGAGGAACTTGACTGAGGGAAGCCCTATGACCAAGTTCTTCGCTCTAAGTTTATCTATGAGTGAGAAACTAGCATGTCCAAAACGCTTATGCCATAATAAAGGATCATCATTAATGGCACTCATGCATGTTAGGTTATTCCTTGGGACAGAATTGAGATCCACAATATATGTGTTCCCTTTTCTAGTTCCTTTAAGAACAACCCTTCCTGTTTTGTCATTAATGATGTTGCTTGAATCAGAAGTAAAACTTACAAAGTTTCCTTTGTCACAAAATTGTGATATGCTCAGCAAATTGTGCATCAAACCCTCGACCAAAAGTACATTTTCAATTGAATGGAAACTTGACCTTCCTACTTTTCCTTTTGCAATAACTTATCCTTTCTTGTTGTCTCCAAAGGTCACAGTTCCTCCAGAATAGGTCTCAAGTGAGAGGAATTTTGATTTGTCTCCTGTCATATGCTTTAAACAACCGCTGTCGAGGTACCACGTGTTGTTCCCCCTCACTAGGACCTACAAAAGAACTCATTGATTAGTTGTAGGAACCCAGGTTTCCTTGGGTTCCTTGGACGTTGAAGCAATATCAGATTTTCTAACCCAAACTTGCTTAACATTCTTACTAACAGATTGTTCCTTCTTATAACAAGTATCCACTAAGTGACCTGTTTTCCCACAAAAGGAACACACTTTATAGCTAGTTAAATCAACATATTTCTTTTTACCTTTATGCTTAGATCGAATGTATCCCAGTCCTTCAGTTCTTTTGGTTTGAGCATTCTCAATCCATTTAGGTATACCAAGCTGACCAGTGCTTCTTTCTTTTCTGATTGCAAGCTAGCTCCTTTTCTAAATTTGCCTTTTCAATTCTTAACTCATCAAGATTGTGTTTTAATTTTTCAAAATGTTAATTAAATTTAGGCAATGATTCAGAAGAGGAACTTGACAATTTAAAGTCAGTACTGGCAAGCTTGTATTGAGTCAGTTCTACATTAACCATAATATTTTCATACTTGAGTTTTTCATTCATTTCTTTTAGAAGAAGATTCTTGTCAAAAAGATCAAAGAATCTGCCTTGAACATCAGTACGCTGGTTTTCGATCCAGGTACTGTGTTCCTTGTAGACTTTAAGAGCTTTTTCACATTCATTCAGCTTTTTATAATCAATTATCCCGTCATCTTCCATTTCTAAAATGAAATGAATAAGTACTTCTTTAGGAAGAGTCATAAGGTGATTGGGATCAACACGTACCTCTTTAGCCAGTTCTTCATTGTAAGCCTTTTCATCACGTTTGGACATTAGACATAGATTGGCTGTTTCTTCTTTAGGTTGTTCCTCCTCATCATCACTCTCAGAATCTCCCCAAGCAGCAATCATAGCCTTCCTAATGTTTGCTTTGGTGTAAGGAGTTTTGTTGCTCTTATTTTGTTCCTTAGCCTCCCTTTTCCTTTCTTAGTTTCCCACAAAGGGCATTCACGAATGAAGTGATCTAGGGATCCACATTTGTGACATCCAGAATCAGCTTTTGAGTTAGAGGACTTTTTGGTGAAGTTCCTTGTTCTATTATTTTGATTAAACATTCTTTTAAACCTTCTCACCAACATAGCCGCCTCTTCTTCATCCACCTCAGATTCTTCTTGATCACCAGCTTTGAGAGCTAAGCCTTTTCCTTTGTTCCCTTCACTATTTCTTGTTCCTAAGTGCAACTCATGAGTCATGAGGGAACCAGCAAGTTGCTCAATGTTAAATTTCGTGAAGTCCTTAGTTTCTTGTAAGGCAGTCACATTGGCTCTCCATCTTTCATCTTGAAGGAGGCTCCTTAGAACTTTCTTGACCTCCTCATCAATAGGTATTTTCTCATTTTCACCAACGGTTTTGGTGATTTCGAAATCACCAACTTCGATAACTCTCCAAACTTGGTAGTTGTCAGCTTTGATAAAAATTTTCATCCTGTTCTTCCAATAGGTATAGAACTTCCCATTGAACATAGGAGGACGCTGCGTAGAGTAACCTTCTTCCAGTTTCTCGTGATTGTTCATTGTAGAGAATAAATTTCAAGCGTTAACCCCTAGCTCGAACCCCACTGTGATCATACACTAAAGTACGGTGGCGTCCAAAGGGAAGGAAGATAGAGCAAAAGAGTCGCCAACAAGTTTTAGGAACTTGTGAACCGTCCACGAGGTGAAGGTTACACCCCTTAACGATCCAGGAGATCGTCAACTCCATAAGGTCTAGAACTAAATAAGGATTCGGGGATGAAGGTACAAATCCAACCTAAAAGAGATTGAACCTGCCCTAATAATAGGCCTCTACTTTATTCTGATCGTATTCATGTGCGCTTTTCGACTAACATGCAATCAATAGGATGATATGATGTGGCTACAAAGGGTGCCTCAAATCATTGGTATACCTTGTGCTTAATTCGACATGGATTTTTATTTATTTTTTATTTTTTATTTTTTATTTTTTTAATTTATTTTTTGTTTATTTTTTTTTTTTAATTTATTTAATGCAACATAATGAAATGATCATATATAAGGAAATAAATTCTCATTTTATTAAAAAGGGAAAAAGGAAAAAAAAACTACAAAATTAATCTAAAGGAAAAGAAAAGGTGCCTATACTAGACTTATTGGGGAAAGGAAAAAATGAAAAAGAAATAGAAAAAGAGGTAATGAAATCTTGTCGTTGAAGTTCGCCTCTGTCTTGTGTTGTTTGCTCCGACATCATCCAGTCTTCTCGCTAGCTAGAGGCAATGGGATCTTATTTGCCTCTATAAGATCTTGAATGAGGTTTTGAAACCTGTAGCATTCATCAGTAGTATGACCGCGTCCTCGATGGTACTTGCAATAGGAGTTTGGATTCCATCTCGAAGATCGATTTTCTGGTGTTGGATCCTCGGTAGGGCCAATAGGTTTGATTAATCCTCGATCATAGAGACGATCGAAAGCAGCATCGTAGGTCATTCCAATGGGTGTGAACTCTCGCCTGGGTTTCCTTTTAGATCCTTGATTGTCCATGGCTAAGACACCATCATGGTCAAAGGTACTAACATTATTACTAGAGTGGGCGTTTTCGGAAGAAGAAGGATTGTCGTTCTTCTTTCCTTTCCAGCCACCGTGGTTACTATTGTTAGTAGCTTTTTGCTTTGCGAGGTCGTCTTCGATCTCGATACCTATGTCATAGACGGATCTGAAAGTATTCAAGTTGTGTTGATATTTTAAGTGTTTTGAATACTTTTCTTGGAGATTCTTGATAATCATCCTCACAGACTCCTTTTTGGTGGGGACCTCAATCATCTTGGCGGAAGTTTCCCTCCATTTATCAAATAAAAAAGTAAAGCCTTCATTCTCTTTTTGTCTTAGCATCTCAAGTTGTCTATGGTCGGTTTCAACTTGGATATTGCACTTGTACCTATCAACAAAAGCGTTTACTATCGATTCCCAGGTAGAGGTTTTCTCCTTGTCAAGGGAGAAGAACCATTGTTGACAAACGGTTTCAAGAGATAGTGGGAACAGAGAGGGGAAAACCTTCTTATCGATACCCTTAATGTTCATTATAGTTTCAAAAGCTGTTAGATGGAAGTAAGGGTTATCTGTTGCCTTGAATTTAGGGATGTCAGTGGCGTTGAACTTATGTGGAAGAAGTTCCTTGTCCAGCAAGACCCCTTGTGAACTCATGCCCTGAAATTTATAGTCGCTAGATAGCTTGCTTAGACTCTCTTGCATGAGGTTCATTTGTTGTTGCTTCACAGGGTCATCAATCTTGAGTGTGAGTAGCTTCAGTGTCTCAGTCACGTTAGTCAATTGACTCCTAAGTTCATTAACTTCCTCTTGAGTTGCCATTATCTTTTTAGCCTTCCTCTTTTGATGAATCGGTTTATCAAAAAGTAAGACTTGAACAAAGGTGTTGTCCTTGATTAATTGGCCTTATCTCCTCGACCAAGTACTGTGCAAAAGGAATTTGGGGATACTTATTGTTAATTATTTGACTCAAAGTTTATTCAACATGCAATGGATGGAGGAAGTGAAGAAAGATTGGAATAGGATGTGAAGAAAAATGATGTAGATGAAGGGATATGAAGAGAGATTGGAATAGAATGTACTCCCAACTCAAATTACAAAAAAGAACTGACTCATGCATGAACCTAAGACATGCTCATGGTGACATATACTCAAAGTGTGTGCTAAAATTAGTGAGTGAAGGTGATATGCTAAGACTCGTGTCATGGCCATGTGGCTAGACTATGTGACTAGACTCAATTAATGACTCGACAAGGTGTTATTGACAGCGAAAATTAACCGAATTAATTAGCAAACTGGCTAATTAGACACTAGGTGATGACTCAATCAATAATCTGAACTGTCGGCAAAACGACAGGACTGGCGTCGCACTGTGTAGTGTAGCGCCAGGCGCCACACTCCACAGAGTGGCGCTACAGTCCAGACTTTGGCGCCAATACTGGAGCTTCAATCTGGGACTGTTTTCGGTGTTATTAATCAACAGGGGTATGCCTAAAGTCGTACTAGGTCAATTCTGATTAAAAAAAGTAGAATTTATTGACTCTAATTAATTAATTAGGCAAAGTTCTTTAAGTCATTAATTTATTTAATCTCAACGCAAGTCAAACAAACGATTAAGAGAAACATAGAATATATGCACAACAAATAATGCACAATTAGTCAAGTAGGCACGATATGATGCAATGAGTTTGCAATCTAACCATGGCTCTAGTTCTCTAAAGTTCGGGATATGGTTTAGTCTAAGAGGGTCCATGGTTAATTGTCCGAATGCACCGCGCGTAAGCCTAACCGTGAAGGGTTGGCGCGAGTGGATGGGACACCGCGAGTTTTAGAAAAAACTTGCTTCCATGGTTTGGTGAATTCAACATTCTCGGATGTACCCTTTGTTACACAGAGCGTTCAATCGGGTAGATGGAGCATGAATTCCCAGAGGGTTATGTCCATATGTAGAACACATATGGGTTTCGGAAAAGTGAGAAAAAATTCAATCAGGAAGTAGGATCGAGCAAACAATACGAAAAACCGGTCGAAATTAGAATGCATATTTCTGGCTCGGTATGGGGGGAAGTTGGCGCCAGCAAACAGAGACTGGCGCCAGCTTTTAGCTGTAGCGCCTAGCGCCAATGTTGGCGTCTGGCGCTACGGTTAAAATGCTGGCGCCAATGCTCTGGCCCCTGTCGCTACTTCCCACATGCCTCAGCAGCTTTCTGTGCTCGATAAAATTTTCCAATTTCGCGCGGTGTTATTTCGGTCCTAGTTGTGAAAGATATTTCTCAAATTTCCTTCGTGTAAAATCCTATGTTTTTAACTCATTATGAACGGTCTTTCCAATGAGATCTTTTTTATGCATATGACAATAATGTTAATAAAAATTACGCACATGAAATACTTAGAACGTTTTGAGTCTCATCCACTCATTCTAAATCATTGCCGAAACAAATTCAGGAATTAAAATAGAAATCCTCCCCTGCGGAGTCGCCAAAAACTGTAGGGAATAAATTTCAAGCGATAACCCCTAGCTCGAACCCCACTGTGATCATACACTAAAATACGGTGGCGTCCAAAGGGAAGGAAGATAGAGCAAAAGAGTCGCCAACAAGTTTTAGGAACTTGTAAACCGTCCACGAGGTGAAGGTTACACCCCTTAACGATCCAGGAGGTCGTCAACTCCATAAGGTCTAAAACCAAATAAGGGTTCGGGGATGAAGGTACAAATCCAACCTAAATGAGATTGAACCTGCCCTAATAATAGGCCTCTACTTTATTCTGATCGTATTCATGTGCGCTTTTCGACTAACATGCAATCAATAGGATTAACCCTAAACCTGTTTATCTATGTTGGTTGAATATAATGCACAAACGAATCTATTATTGGTGATCACTTGAATTATAATCAAATTAACCCTAAACAAGATTATTAATTATCTTATTAAGCGTGATTACAAGTACTAATTCCCTTTAAACATGCATAAAATGTGTGATCAAGCAATAACAATAAATATCAAGCAACATAATAAATTATCAATATAATAATTATAATCATCACAAATATAATTAAGAATAATCATCATAATAACAATCATACTAATCATAATAATAATCATGTTGATCATAATAATAATAATTATAACAATAATAAAATTATAATCATAATCAAAGCAATTATAAAAATAATCATAGATCATGTTAAAGTATAATAATAATAGCAAGATCCTAGGCATGATACTAACAAGATTAATAACAAACCCTAGCATGTCACTAAGTAATAAAAATCAAATCTTTAACCCTAACATGATACTAACAATCATAAATATTAGGAAGAACATAGGAAGCATCGTAGGAATCATAATAAGCATATTTGATATTAAAGTTACCCTAAACATGATACTAGGAATATCATAATAACAATATAAACATGATTTCTACATCATAATATCAATAAATCCAATTAAAGCACTTACTTTGATGCTTCGTACCTCTTTCTAATAACAAAATACACACGTTAGTAAATTCAAGGAAAATAATAAAATAAACAATTAAATTAAATAATTGAAAGAGAGATTTGGGACCAAACCCTCAGAAATTAAACCTTTCACGTCTAGGGCGAAGGCAACTTCGAATATGGCTAGGTGTTTCTAGATCTTGCGAATGCGGAATTTTGTATGTAAGAAGCAAGTTTAAAAGAGAGAGAGAGAGAGAGATGGTGAATGATTAAAGAGAGAATGAGAACTGATTGTAGATGAATGAAGATTAATGTTGATGAGAATTGGTTAGTTGTTGATGAATGAAAACGGAGTTTTTACGACGTTATTTATAGAGAAAATCAGCCAAAAAGATAAAATTAACAAAGCAGAGTATGGGCGTAACTGAAACAGAGCTGGCTATTCATTCGATTGTGATTCGACGCGAAAGGTACTCATCACTGGGTTTGGTTTTGGGGAGACACAAATGGGTGTCTACATTCATGTTGCTTCCAGGAACTTAACTCGTCAGGGTTTCCTGATTTCTTCGAGGAACAGGCTCGGATACCAATTGTTGACTCAAATGAACAATACAAGAGGGGGGTGAATTGTATTGTAGAGGAACTACGGTAATTTTTGCGGAATTTATTAAGGAACTCGAATTAAAACTAAAAGTGCAAAGAGAGATTTTACGTGGAAAACTTCTTGGCCCTAATCAAGAAGATAAACCACGACCACAAGGGATTTTAAACTCAACTCTTAATAATAATAGGGCAAACAACATATTACAAATTAAGACTCTAAACTCAAGTTCCTCAACAAACTTAAGCTCTCTTTAACTGATCCCTCAATCAGTCGATCTCTCTAACTATCTCTTTCTCCTTGCTTCACTCAAAGCAATAAAACACTCTTAGAGTTTCCCCAAACTCTAACCCAATACAACTCAAGGTTAACCTCTAAATTGCTAAGTACAAAGACACTCAAGGACTCAAGTGGATTATGACTCTTTTGAAAACTAAAAGACTGTAATGCTCAAGTGTAAGTTTCCAACTGAAAACCTAGGCTATTTATAGAAGATTTAGGCAGTTAAAATAATCGTTGCCACAATCACCACTCAACCACAACTCCCTTAAAACTAGGAAGTGTAAGGAGTGGAATATTGGGCAGCAAGTAAATCGAAATACTAGGAAGTGGTTTTACTGCTTCCTAAATTATCTGAACTTACTTTGACAAATTAAAACACACGTTTAAAGAGAATTTTTCCAAAAAAGATTTTCCAAAGAATAAGATAAAATTAAAACAGAAAATCTTTTTCAAAAAGATATTTTAACATAAAAGATATATTCGAAATAATTGAGTTAAAATACGGAAAATAAAATCTTTATCAAATAAAATTAAATCCACTTGAATCCTAAATTATCATCGTACTTAACATTAATACAAGAAGCCTAAGATAAATATAAAATACATTAGACTCCTTGAAACTCTTAGAAGCTTCAGTTCCTCGCTAAAGGAACTTGCCTTCGAAGCTTCAACTCTGGAGCTTCAGTTCCTCACTAAAGGAACACGACTTCATTGACTTCTTTATCCTTCCATAGCTGAATTAGATCTTGTTCCGTGCTCCCTTCTCACTTAAGAATTCCATAGCATAACCTGTCATAAATCAAAGCTAAAAACGAAACTTAAACTTATATAGGTTTGCTTAGGTTCCTTGAGTCATCATCAAAACATAAGGTCAACATTTAATAATAATAATAATTAATATTTAATAATAATAATAATAAATAAATACTAATACTGATACTAATAATAATAATAATAATAATAATAATAATAATAATAATAATAATAATAATAGTAGCAGTAGTAGCAGTAGTAGTAGCAGGAGCAGAGGCAGCGGCGGCAGCAGCAGCAGCAGGAGCAGCAACAGCAGCAATAGCAGCAGCAGCAGTAGCAGTAGTAGGAGTAGTAGTAGTAGTAGTAGTTACTCTGCTGAAATCTGCTCTGCTCTGTTGAAATCTGCTCTGCTCTGCCTAGAAGCTCAAAAGAACAGGGCCTAAGACGTATATATTATCAATCCACCATAATAATATAGTAATAGATGATAATAAATGAAGTTAATATTACAGTATTATTTTGATGATTAATAAATGAAGTTAATTGTCTGTCTAACGACTGAAGATCCTCAAGAAACATAACTTGATGGATTTTTCTACAGCGATCGTTTGAAATATGACTACCTTATTATTTTAGTGATAAACAATATGAGCGATCTATTTTTTTACATTATAAATTGACACAATTAGTATACTAATTTCTATAGTGCAAATATAATTTTTGAAAATTTTAATCCAACATAAAGTAAATGTTATTGAATTGCAACAGATTGGATGGGGCTAAATTCGAATCCGATCCGCTTTATAAATCCCCAGGCTCTTAGCAACCTAGGCTCTTAGCTACGCCCTCAACCCCCTCGGCGCGCCAGACACTCCTTCGCCCCTTCATACCCTCTTAGCAAGTCCGAGCTCTCAGCTCACTCCACCCTTTCGGTACTTGCAGGCCAGGCTGAGCGCCCAGCCTAGTAAAGTCACGCAGGACTACCCCGGGCTTTCGGCATCTAACATCGCTCAACCCCGCTCTCTCCCTCCGCCCAGCTTGGCAGTTGTTTGTAGAATACCACTCACTCCCTCACCTCACTCCTCGCCACGCCCAGCTCCCCCCTCGGCTTGCTTGGATGGGCACCACCCCTCAACCGTTCGGCATTCCAAAAAACAAGATTATAGCTTGAAAAGCTGAGAGCTAGGCTTGATGAATCAAAGCCCTCAAATCTACCTTCTCGAATACAACAATTAAATATAGAAGAAAAGAGTTCTTCTCTTGGCTAGGCCTACCAAGACTTCAGACCTCCAGCAGACGAGCAAACCGATCGATATTTTCAAAAGAGAAACAACAAGTTTTCCAAGAAGTAAAAGAAAAAGTGAATTACTTTAATTATTTGCATAAGACAAATAAAGGAAGAGGGATATGTGTTGTTGAATTGGAAAAAGGGTGGTCCATATCAATATCTTTAGCTAAATGGGCTCTCAGTTAAGCGTAAGGCTTACCTCTCAATATATTATCAAGATAAGATATGCCTTCAGCAAAATACATGGGACTCAACCTGAAGAAAATACTCTGAAAGAAGAAAAACTCTCAGTTATCTACAAGCCGTCATTCATCATTCGACTTAGCTCTTGGATAAACTCTCAAAACCGCTCAGTCATCTTAATTAAAGTACTTATAATGCATTGCTTGGGGCTAGATTTCACCCTTGCAAGTCGCTCTCGGAGCTCTTTTTAGCCCTCAGGTACACCTGGGGCTTGTTTATTTTTAGCCCTTGGGTACGCCTCAAAGTCTACTCCGGCTTACGTGACAACTTCTATCATATTCATTCCGCGTGATATCCGAACTTCATGCGATCTCGTTCCCACATCACGTGTGGGGCTAAAAGTTTGGGGCAAGTCCATTGTCCTAAGCCCATTGACTTGGAATTACGAAAATACCCCTCCATGATCCAGCCCATCATTGGTCAGAGCAAAGTATGGATTTACCCCTAATCTGTCCAACTAAGTACAACTTCTACCATCTGAAAGTACGTCTGTAAAAAGCTCTCAAATCATTAATGATGGTAACTTTTTCCTAATTCTCTAAGCTTCTATATATACTTTCTCTCTCTAAAGTGCTCTCTTTCTACTTTCTCTCTCTAGAAAGTACATTTGCTGAATTAAGCATCAATCGGAGAGGCTTTCCCGGGTCACAACCCCGGGGCAGTTAACCTTCTCTCTTTTGCAGGCCGAGCTCTAGGATAGCAAGGTGGAGCAGAAGGACATTTGGACAGTTATTGGACTTAGCCTTAAGACATCTTGATATTACTCTAACCCTGAGGAGAATTATGTTTCCTGAAACACGTCCAAATTATAAAATAAAAGCATAGTGGTAATATGCATGTAGTATAACAAATCAAACAAGGAGTATTTTCTAAAAGGTTGAGGTTTAA
The DNA here is from genome assembly GCF_948465745.1 of Chenopodium album. Lineage (NCBI taxonomy): Eukaryota > Viridiplantae > Streptophyta > Magnoliopsida > Caryophyllales > Amaranthaceae > Chenopodium > Chenopodium album. The sequence goes on from NC_137840.1 coordinate 63,486,818, forward strand.
GCCATATGTTTCGGAATCATATTCTACGTTTGATCTTTTGATTTGGAGAGTTTGAGGTTCTAACCATGTTTACCCTCCTTTATTGTCGGTTTGTTTTCATTTTATGAGTAAAAATTGGGTGTTGCTTGAAAAAAAATACCATGTGTCCATTAGGGTTTTTGGTGCATATAAAAAAAAAATATTGATTAAGGGTGATTTGTTGTTAAATGCAAGATTTTTTTTTTTTAATGAAAAAGTCTAATTCTTACCCAAAAAATCATTTAGTTATCTTAGTATCAACTAATCATTCTAATTAAAACCTAGTTCAAGTGTTCAGCCATTACCAAACAAGCTATCATCTTCATTAGATGAGTTAATTATTTGAATTTTAAAGAGAAGGGCTCAATTACTTTAGAATATGAAGGGGATGTCATGATGTCATTTATTAGTTAAAGTTCACGCTACAATGGGGTAAATTTCATTCTCTATTTATAATTCTACCCATATATATATATATATATATATATATATATATATATATATATATATATATATATATATACTACCACCGTTACATATTATTTGCAACGATTTGACATAAAATATAGATGAAAAATGTCTAATCGTTGTAAATAATATGTAGCAGAAGTGATATTTCTTTTCCTTTCATGATCTTTAGCTTTGACCTCTCGTGCCTCTAAGATTTTAGATTTCTTTTTTCTTAAATTCTTGCTATAGGCATTTTAGTTGATGTCTATGAAGGGAGTTTCAATTTGACACCTTCTGAAAATATATATCTCGACTATTTATTTACTCCATATGTACATATTTAGCGGTTACATTAGTAGTTCTAAGTTTTCATCGCACTTTTATAGATTTAGTTGTTACATTCTCATGTTAGTGGCATGTTAGTTATAAGGGTTATTTATATGAGATCAGGCCTAGGCTAATCAAGTAGTAAAATATAAAGTAGGTATACCATATGATTGGGCCTTGATTTTCTTTTTTTTTTTTTGTTTTTAAGAAAGGCCTTGATTTTCTAAGCCGCTTCATTTATTCTGGCCAAAAATGGCCTAGACTGGTCTTAGCAAGCAACCACATTTCTTCTAATCTGTCTTTTTTTTTTTTTTTTTTTTTTTTTTTTTTTTTTTTTTTTTAACTTACCTTATTCTGTTGTACTTAAAAATGGTTTGATATGCTACATTATAGCCTATTTCCTTAAGCCTGAACAATTGATTATTGTATTTGTAGTAATTACTAGGAAACAAACATCTACAAAACAATCTGAAAAATGTCTTCTAGCGCGGATGTGGAGAGAGGAGACAGCTTCACGGAAGCAAGAATACAACTTCAAATACAATCAGCAGAAAATAATGTCGGAGAAAGTACAGGGCATCCATGGATGGTGTACTTCTGTACCTTCATTGCAGTTTGTGGTTCCTATCAATTCGGTGCTTGTGTATGTGCCATTTACCATATTTACACCCCGTCTATACACTCACTAGTTTATTTTACATTGGTATGCAGGGGAATATTATTGCTAAGAGTACTATGTACTTTTCATAATATTGAGCTAATATTGTGATCAGTAACAATCAGTTAAATTAAGTTAGCAAAAATTAAAGTAGTTGATAAATTAAGTTAGCAATATGTAAGGTCCTAACATGTTTATGAATAAGAAATAATAATAGTACTTTTCATTGATGAGGTATAGCTAATTAGCTATGTTATGGTTTGATTTAGGCAGGCTACTCGTCTCCCACTCAGTCCGCGATTACAGAAGAACTTCAACTGTCTGAAGCCGAGGTTTGATAACTTTCTTCTGCTATGACATAGTTGAAATGCCTTTTTTTTTATTGTGTTTGAAGCTCCTACTGTTTCTATTATTTTTCTTCTTTTTCGTGCAGTTCTCACTTTTCGGTTCCATACTAACTTTTGGAGCAATGTTTGGTGCTATAACAAGTGGATTTATAGCTGATTATTTAGGTAGAATAATGGTAAGATGTCTCAAGTGATACTTTATAGTCATAAATTTAGTGGTAAATTAATCCAACTTTCATGGAGTCTTTTTGAACTCTTGTGATTGTGAGAAATTGCAGGCAATGAAACTGTATGCACTATTCTGCACAGGAGGGTGGCTTGCAATATATTTTTCAAAGGTTGAATCTTGATACTTATGTTTTAACATTATTGCTGGAAGTATGTTCAACTTCAAAGAAACAAACATCATGATAATTCTTCTTTAATAAACCAGAGTTCTTTAGCTTTGCATCTAGGAAGACTCGCTGGTGGATATGGAATGGGCGCCTTCTCCTATGTGGTATGTATCAGTCTTTGGACCTGTTCATTTTTCTCATTGTACTGTAAAGATAAGTATGATAAGCTCAGATTTTGTAAGATAATGCAAATGATGACATTATCATCAACTTGAAGTATCTTTAAGTGTATGTATGCTACACATAAAAGCTTACTGAGATAAATAATAAATTGACAGGTACCTATTTACATTGCTGAAATATCACCTGTAAGCCTTCGAGGAGCACTTACAACGTTAAACCAGGTAGAGTTATATAATACTTGACTTATAATCATTCAAAATACATTTGTCCAATATCTGCACCAGCCCAATTTGCTTCTGTTTCTTATACAGGTCATGATCTCTACTGGTATTTCAGTTGCTTTTCTCCTTGGGATACCCTTATCTTGGAGGGCATTAGCGTTAATGGGTAAGGAATTAGTATAGAAAGATAATTGTTCGCTATTAGATGATATTGCAACAAATTAGGGACTAACTAAATAAATATTTTGCAGGATTAATCCCCTGTGGTATTATGCTTTTGGGTTTATTACTCACTCCGGAGTCTCCAAGATGGCTTGTAAGAACACGATATATATTGTACCTTTCATACATTATGTCATCCGAATATTCTATTTAATGAATATTTGGATAGCACATTGTACTATAATCCAATGTATGTTGACCAAAATACAAGCCATTATTTTTTTTTTTCCATCCTAAGCAGTAAGCAATCTAAATTAAGTGCAATGTGACTGCAGGCAAGAGAAGGAAGGACAGATAAATTTAAAGTTTCCCTTCAGAAACTTCGCGGGAAAAAGACAGACATAACCCTTGAGACAGCTGAGATCGAAGTACTAAGTTCATCAACCTTTTGTTCTGAAGAACTGGACTTATGAGCTTTCAGATTACTAATACGCGTGTGCATATGATTTTTTGTTTGACAGAGTTGTGCTGAGGAACTCAAACTACTGCCAAAAGCTAAAATCTATGATCTGTTCAGAAAGAAATATCTAAAATCTGTCATTGTGAGTGTTTCATAGCTCTAGTTATACAAGTATGAGTCAGTTTTTCATTATTTTTTGACATCTAGAGAGAAATGATAAAATAAAATAACTAACGAGCTTTTGTGTGTTGTGTAACATTACAAATAAGATCGGATTTAAATTTTCATTCTCATTAGTCATTAGTTAACATGAATGATTGCTTTGATGACATTGATGAATTTTTCACAGACAATGATTACACTTTCATCACTAGCACCACCATTTGTTACGAGTACTATCTACATTATTAATGGCCTGGATTGTATGCTCTTTATTAAGTTGAACTTTAATTGCATAAGTTCAATTAGTTGCAAAATTAATGTTTAGATAATTGCTCTGGCACCAGATAGGAGTCGGATTAATGATCTTCCAGCAGTTTGGAGGAATCAATGGGATTTGCTTTTATCAACATCTTCAAAATGGCAGGTGAATATCTTCATCTTATTCTTCATAGAAATAGATTAATATGAAATTCATAAAATTGCTTTGTTTTCTGCAGGATTTTCACCGAGAATTGGCACCATTATATACGCTTTTCTTCAGGTTCCTGAATTGTGATCAACCCATATTTAACATGATTCCTCTATTAACATAATTAACACGTTTGGCACCATAATTAATTATCATAAACTTTTATGTTACAGGTTGTAATTACGTGCGTTGGAGCAACTTTGATTGACAAATTAGGAAGAAAGCCACTGCAATTGGTACATTTTAGCACTATAATCAAATATAATGCAGGCTACACTTATTCTGCCTATGTAGGAGCTTACTTTACTCTGCACAGGTTTCTGCAGCAGGAGCAAGTGTAGGTTGCATATTGGTGGCAGTCGCGTTCTACCTACAAGTAAGGCAACCCGAAAAATGTTAATATCAAAACCTTATTACATAAATCATAACACCAGTTAATCTTGTATCTCTGTTTACTAAACTAGGCGCTGGCAAGTCCACAGAGACAGCAGGAATACTTGCCGCGACAGGCATACTGGTATGCAGGAGTTAAAATCAGCAAATTGAAAAATGAATAAACAAATTGATTACTTGTAAATGTTATGAGATTTCACACTTTCAGAGTCTTAATAATGTTAAATTCATTTTATAGGTATATGTAGCATTCTTTTCTATTGGATTAGGACCAGTTCCATGGGTTATAATGTCAGAGGTAATGCTTATTAGACAGTTAACCACATATACTAGTTTAAATGGACTAAATCACTGATGAATGTTTTTTTATGATGCAGATTTTCCCTATAAATATTAAAGGACTAGCCGGAAGCTTAGCCACACTTGTCAATTGGTTTTGTGCTTGGTTAGTCTCGTATAAGTTCCAGTTTCTGATGAATTGGAGTACATACGGTATGCAAATTAAATTTTGTATATGGCACTCTGACATTACATTAATTTCATGGAAAATTAACATAAAAACATGATATCAGAGTAAATAACTTTGTGTGTTTTTAGGTACATTCTTTATATTTGCCGGGATTAATGCACTAGGATTCCTCTTTGTTATCACGATTGTGCCTGAAACAAAGGGAAAAACTCTAGAGCAAATCCAGGCCGCCATCAACAATTAGCACAAGGAAAGAAGGTACAATCATCTTTTGAAAATTGGTGGCCTGGAAGCCATAAGTAATCTGTAACAAGATTATGATAGAAAAACGAGTCTCATTTTGTGTGTGAGATTTCTATGCAAATGTAGCAAAACGGTACACAAATGCAATGATAAAAGAATAGAAAGGAAAAAGAATGTAGTCGTCTATTTAGAATTAGTTGTCACATTGTTACCCCAACCACCTATAATTAGAAATATATGACATACCACATACATATAACCAAAAAAAAAAAAACAAAAAAAAATCTCTTTCAAAGAAATTGAATCTAATCTATACTGTTTAGTGTTTACCATTTACATTTGGTGATGAAATTACAAATTATAAGTTCCACTCTTTAAACATCAGACTGTAGTACTTAACATAGAAACTATAATTTATTCAAAAGGAGCACGATTCGTCTATGTTGGTCTTTGTAGAAAAGAAGTCAATACTTGGATCTGATATGTTTTCTTCTGATGAAGCAGCAGCTACATTAGCATGTATCTTTTTGCTCAAACACGCTAGCTCCATGGCGACTTGCATCATGGTTGGCCTTACAGCTCCTTCGGGGTGCAGACAACGCTTTGCAAGATTTACAACTACCATTATGTCTTCAATCATATGGTTACTTCCTAACAGTATAGGATCCAACATCTCATATAAAGCAGAATTATCCGTTATATTGATAAATTGCATCACCAAACTTGTTGCATCATCTAAAGTGACGCGAGTTGGCTTTTGTCCTGTTAAAATTTCAACAAGAACTACGCCAAAACTATAAACATCACTCTTTTCTGAAAATTGGTTTGACAAGAAATATTGAGGATCGAGATAACCAAATGTCCCTCTTACACAAGTCGTTACGTGAGTCTGGTCAATACTAATTGATCTCGAAATTCCAAAATCACAAACCTTAGCTACATACTTATGATCCAAAAGTATGTTACTTGATTTTATGTCTCTGTGGTAGATAGGAGCTGAAGACGACGAATGTAGATAAGCAATAGCCCCGGCAACTTCAGATGCAATTCTTAGTCGAATTTCCCAAGTAACTCGAAACTCTTTGTTAGGACTATGAATGAGATCCGAAAGAGTGCCATTAGGAATAAACTCGTAAACTAAATGTATAGTTTTTGTTTCTAAGCAACATCCAAGTAACTTTACTACATTTCTATGGTTGACTTGTGAAAGGATTATCACCTCGTTTATGAACTCTTTCCATTGATTTTCATCCAATGAGCTTGATCTTTTAACAGCAACAAGTTTTCCATCACTTAACATTCCTTTGTACACCGTGCCCTGCCCCCCTTTGCCAATAACGCGGTCGTCATCGAAATTGTCTGTTGCATCCTTTAGTTGTTTTTCTGTGAAGAGTCTAGTTTTCTCAGCTTCTTCTTGATTGAACTTTTGTTCTTTTAATTTACTCTTGAAGTATTTCTTTCTAAGCTTTATCTCCTTTCTGCTATCTTTTGTTTTACGCCACCAACATTGTGCAACACAACAGCATGCCAAAATTAATGAACCTACAGCTGCATTATTCATAGTCCTAGAGAGTCAACAATATATTGTAGATTAATGACGTAGATATATATAATATATATCAAGAAGCAAAAAATCTACATGTGAACCTGGACGTTTATAAACAATAAAAAATACATAAAAAATAAAGAAAATTTTGCAAAAAAACCACCTTTTATTAGAAATTAATTACAAGAAACCTCCTTTTATATATATATATATATATATATATATATATATATATATATATATATATATATATATATATATATATATATACTTTAATCAAAATTATTTTTGCAAATCAATACCTTTATGTCGGAAAATGAGATTTGACCCCATTTTCGGCGTTGACTACCCCATTCCACCCACGAAACCACCTCTATCCCCAGCCCCACCCACAAAACCATCCTTCATGGTGTTTACCACCCTAAACACACCCCTTTAACGATGTTGACCACCCTAAAAAATCCCTACCTTATAAAAAGTAGGAGATTGCTCTTATGAATAGTGCACGGACTATTATACCCCTTAAAATATTTATTTACCTTCTTATCCTCATGTGTAATAAAGTTTGCAATTTTATCAATTAATCATAAATTAAATGGAGCATTGGAATAATAAAGTTTAGAATTGTTTATAATTTTATGGTTTAATTATATAACAACATTAGTTACTGGACAACGAAAGGTTGTTTCTTTATGTGAGCATTAAGTAGCTCAACTAAAGTTTAGAACATTGCACAACATCCAACACATTTATCGTTTATATGCAAATAGCTTTGATAAAATATTATATGCAAATCGGCATAAGACATAGAGAACATCGATAATAATTCTACTCAAAGGGCTAACTATACCGCGCGCATCGCGCGCATTGCGATCCCTAGTAAAAGAAAAAACCAATAATGACTAATTTGTACTGTTCACTTGTTCAGCAGGCTACTCCGCCCATAAACACTGTATAATGTCCCAATGGAGCACATAAAAAAAAAAAAATGGGGGGAGTATGTAGCTCAAATCGTCAAATAGTTTAGTCAGTCAAACTTACTTGGTAGGACGAATCGAACTGCGAACAAAAATCGCTCATATGCTGTCAATCAAAAAACAAATTGTTTGGTTTCAAAAAAAAAAAAAAAAAAAAGAAAAAGAAAAAACGACAACAACAAATTGTTACTTTCTCTATTCATTAATTAAAATTATACAAAGTATTATATAACCTCTACAATTTTAAGGTCAAATATTATCATCAACTATATGCATTTTTTTGATCTTTAACTTTTTGAATTTTGCACAAATATTCATATTTAGAAATTATTGAGCAACTGATTAGGTACAAGAAGAAGGTAATTAAAGTAGTGTGTAAAAAATTGTTAGATAATTAAAATCAAAGAACAAAAAAGTGAAAAAAAAAGCCCTTCTATCAAAAAATTAAATAAAATTGTCTTTGATTTTGAAAGTCATGATATATTGTAGAAAAGACTAAAAAAATTAGTCACCTCTATTAGCATCATCATTAATTTAAAAACTGACAAACAAATAAAATAAAAAGAATATGTTTAAACTAAAAACAAAAAAATGAGACAAACAAATCATCAATATACAATAATTAGATTATTATACCTTCATTTTGGTTCTTTATATACCAGAGAAGCACGACCGGAACATCAACCATTAAAGGCACATTAGTTGATTGGGTTAGTACATGATTTGCCAAATACTCCCGACTTATCAAGAAGGCTGACCTGCAATAACGACCAGATGCATTGTTAACACTCACACTAATGCTATATTTTCGAGCCAAAGGGATGTTTATTTGGCAACAATTGTTATAACCATAACACTGGTCCAACTTCAACAGAGTATCTGTATTTGTATCTTGAATATTAGAAGCACAAGTGGAGGTGCATCCTTCTATATTACGATTTCGACCATCATCGAATGAGGCGTATCCATGGCATCCCACTGATGCAAATATATTTGGACCATAATAGGTGAATAGCTTCTCTCTAAATTCCCCAAAGAAAAATGGAGACCCCTTTAAATTAGGACTATTCCAGTGTATTGTAGTACCACTACAAGCAGAGACCGATGGGATCCTAACAGTTACTCCTCCAAATTGTCCGTATTTTTCAGGCGGGTTGTTTCGCACCTCAAGAATTTCAAGATTGAATTTCTGTAAGATTGGTTTACGTGATGAGTTGTTACAAGAGACAGCAAAGTTGTCATTGGAGTAGCAGCCGTGCTCAGGCGGCCCGATTCCAAAAGGGTAGGGAATGTCAATGTTACCGCAACGGTGTATGCAATCTGGATGTTGGTATTGTTGACATGGTCTCCATAAACAAGAGAAGAAGATTATTGACAACAACAACGCGTTTGAGTTTGGCATTTGTTTTAGCTTCTTAGGCATTCGAGTAGTTGAAGTAACAATTATATTGTGGTGAGTTGTGACTTGTGATGAGTCACTTGTCCTTTGGGTGATTTAGTATTACTCTATCTACCTCATACATCCTTTTCATTTATATTATTGAAGTTACATTAGACTAATTAAAGTTGAGTAATTTTATGTGTATTTGAAAGCTAGGATTTATGAAGAGATGATCTGGTAAAAGATGACAAAGATAAATTTCATTGAATGTTTCATTACACATTATTATAACAAATTTATACATAATAATTAAACTATTACTCCATAAAACAGAGCTAGTAGCTCTAATTTATACCAGTAAGTATTTTTTAATTGTAATATTTTTTATTAAAAAAATTATAATATCTATGTTGGAGTGTTGGACTTTCTGTCTATATGTTCCACAAAACATTCTTCAAAAAAAAAAAAAAAAAAAAAAAAAAAAAACCCTGTTCCACAAAACAGAGCAACTAGCTCTATTCTACTTGTTCCACTTTTATACTCCAAACAATTTTAAATGAAACTTATACTCTCTTCAATTTGGTTTTATTTAAGTGTCTCATTTTGTTATTATATATTATTCACTTAATTTAATTTGACTTTTTTTTTCTTTTTTTGAAACAATTCAAATTGACTAATATTACTGATTTATACTCCAAACAAAGTAAACTATTTATAACTCATATATGACCCGAGCCGTGTCAATACCATTGGGATCGAATAGAAAAAATGTTGAATTTATACACTTTGCTTGTGTCAATAATCATCTTGTGTTGTTCATGGAAACCATGTCAACAAAGGCAAGATACAGATTGCTTACACCGGTGCGGCAGTATTAACATTCCCTATCCCTTTGGAATCGGGCCGCCAGACGGCAAGGGCTGCTACTCAAACCCCAACTTCGCCGTCTCTTGTAATTCCTCCACTCCATCACCTATACCAGTTTTAAGCAAATTCAATCTTGAGATCCTCGAGATCCAACGTTCTGGTCGGAAAGGCTCCTGGGGCTCACTAATCGTTAAAATCCCAACATTATCTACGTGCAGTAGAAATAACAACAGTACAGAAGCAAAATGGATGAGCAAAAACTTGACTGATTCACCATTCAGATTTGCAGGAGATGCAGTAGATGGAAATGTATTTGCATCAGTTGGATGCGACGGACACGCCGTGTTCTATAACGAGACTGGTGGAATGATAGCAGGATGCACCTCAGTTTGCAGCCCTGATAACAGTCCATCTGCAGAAGCTGTAACTGTAAGCAGAAGCAAATGTTACGGTTATCGTTGCTGTCAAGTTCAATTGACTTTTGTGCATAAACATTTCATGGAGCTTGAACAATACGGAATAAGTGTAAGAACAACTAATACATCAGGATTTTGTAGAACGGCGTTTTTGATCGGAAAGAAATATTTAGAAGCTGGACCGCCGTTAGCGTCGGGGATCACTGCGGTATCGGTTGTGCTTAAATGGGGATATCCTCCCACATGGTTTCGTAAGCGTGCTTATCTCATCTAATTGTTCTTTAATTTAATTGAATTTAATTGATCAATAGATTGACAAAAGAACGTATCGTGATGGTCACATTACACATTTTTGTAGCCATGGTAATATATTAACTAATTAACAAATTGTTTTTTTTTTTTTTAAAAAAAAAAAAAAAAAAAAAAAAAAAAAAAAAAAAAAACTAAGTGTAGTTGTTTAAATGTGTAGTATGTGTTTATTTAAGACCATTCATTCGATCGACTAATTCATGAAAATATTAGGAAAACTTGTCTGAAAGAGACATATTTGTTCACTATTTTGTATGGAAAGACATTATATATTTAAAGTGGTCTAAAGGACCTTACAAGTTTATGTTGTTGTTTGGAGGGACCTTGAGACCGGAATCCGGCAATAATTGACTTTTTTCTCCGACATTAACCTCTCATATGACCTTAAAAAATGACCCTTTTTTTCCATGATTTCCCTCAAATTCCCTTATTTTGATTTGTGTCATTTAGGGATTTGAAGAGAGAAGGAGGAATTGGAGGGAAATCGAGGGAAAAAAAAAAAAAAAAAAAAAAAAAGAAAGATCGTTTTTTAATGTCACGTGAGAGGTCAACGTCGGAAATAAAAGTCAATTATCGCCGGATTCTGACCTTAAGGTACCCTCAAACAATAAAATAAACTTATAAGGTTCTTTTAGACCACTTTAAACATATAAGGTCCTTCTACACAAAATACTGAATATATGTCCCTTCTAGACAAATTTTACAAAATATTAAATTAAAAAATCATTTTAAAAAATGGAATGAAAATAATATGAGATATTTCTCTGATCGATAGATTGCTCTTTTTATTTAATTTATTTTAAATACATATCCTTGTCTATTTGATTTTATCTCTTCAAACTCTATGAATAACATCAATAAAGTGAGGAAGATTATAATCATGTTAATAAGGGTGTAGAAATGAATTTAAATATGGCGGGATAAGGGGATAAAATAATAAAACTTTCGATGAAAATAGAAAAAACAAAAGGGAAATTCTCAACGATAACCCCCAACTTGTGTAACACTGAAATGGTAACCCTTTTATTTTTCAATTATACAAAATGACCCCCATTAAGAAATTTATCATAGTTATGACATTAATGAGTCTTATTTGGTTAAAAGATTAAACCATGGTTAAATTTTTTTTTTTTTTAAAAAAAAAAAAATCAAATTAAAAAAAATTAAACCACCCAACCACCTTCACCTTCATCTGCCACAGCACACCATCACCATCACCCTCTCCCAGCGCGCGCCACCACCTACGCCTCCACCTCAACCTCACCAAGTCGCCGCTACCAGCCCCTCACCCCAACCCGACAACCCCACTAGACCCAATTAAGACCCTCTTTTTCTCCTTCAACTCACAACCCACACTTGGGTCACTCGGCGCACCTCCCGCTCTTTCACCTCCGCCCGGACCGAACCAAATCCGTAACCCAAACCATCCATTTAGGTTTTCGACAAAGATGTCAGTGGTTCGAAACCCTAACCCGAGCTATTGCACCTCAGTCGAAACTCTAACCATGGTGGTTTGGGTTTGATCTGGGCAGAAAAGAAAGAAAGAGGAGTTGCGGTGGGAGGAGAAAAGTGAGAGGAGAGAGAGGGAGCGTCGCCATCGGGGGGAGGGGAAGCTAGGGGGAATCTTAGGCGCCGGCGGGGAGGATGGCCTGGCATCGGCAGTGATGGTGGAAGGTGTAACGGTGCGTGGCTGGCAGGTTTGGAGATGGTGGTGTGGGTGGTGGTTGGTTTTTTTTTAAAAGTTTTTTTTTTCTAATTTTTTATTTTAAAAAAAATCTAACCATAGTTAGCTTAAATTAACCATTTAGTGAAAAAGGTTATACGTGAGAATAAATTCTTAATTGGGATCATTTTATATAAAAATAAAAAAAGATGGTTACCATTTCAGTGTTATAGAAGTTGGGGGTTACCATTGAGAATTTCCCAAAACAAAAATTGAATCTCTCAATGAAAACAACGTGTTTTCTTTGTGGCTGGCTACACTGCGTGGCCGACTGACATACATCAAAACATTGACCAGGTAACTTTTGAGCGACTGAGTTTCACTTGACCGATCAAGTAACCTTGACCGATCAAATAAACCCCTGATCAAGTAACCCATGAATAAGTAATCTTGAACACACACTATGACCAGTCATGTATGAAACTTTTTATAATGAAAAAAGAGACATAAAAAAAATATATATTTAATACTCCGTAATTAATACTCCACTATTTTCTTGAAACAATACATAACTATTTTTAATTTTTTTTTTTTGAACGGGAACTATTTTTAATTTTGGAATAGTTAATCCAATGAGTAATTAAACAAGCTTATCCTTTCCCGTCAAAAAAAAAAAAAAAAAAAAATTATCCTTGAATTTTATTCTTAATTTAATTTGTTCTTTTAGCTTGCTCTAGATCTTGAATAGCCAAAATATACCAAATAATGTTTTTGGGTCCACCAAAATTCTCTCTAATAATTAATTTCACATAACTAATGCACTTTATAAAATATAAACGTAAATAAACCAGTAAATTACCATCCAAATAGGGGACTTGTTACGAAATTATCACCCGTTAAATGTTTTTTATTTTTATTATTTTACTACCCTTAAATTAAAGAAGTTTTTCGATTCCCACTCTTTTTAAAAATCCGGTGTATTTTATGTTTGAGGGCCCACCTAACGGCTATATTGACCTTTTAGATTGATTTTTCCCCAATTTTTCTATTAAATATTAATCTTACTCCATATTATTTACAAAATAACATTTATTGTAAATAATACTGAGTAAGATTAATATTAAATAGTGTTCTATAATCCTATTGTACCATGATGTGAGTGTGTGTTATCTATAAATTGCCTACTTCTTTGTGGTTCATTTAGTCGTTTTTTTGATAATTGCTTAAATTTCTGTTACAGCTCTTACTTCAAAAGTTCTCATCCTCAGCTCTGTTATTCCAAGTAAGATAATTTTCTTTATGTACCATTATACTCAAATTTAAATGACTGATTTTCCTTGTTTTTTGGTTGGTCATACTTGTTACTACCTCCAATTTTTTTTTTTTTTTTAAGTGACACAGTTTGATCGACACGGAGTTTTAGGAGATTTTATTGACTTTAATAAAATAAGATGTTAGTGGAGTAAGTTGGAGGAATGAGAAATGATAAATTAAAAGAATGTGAGAGGAAGTGGGGGACCATGAAAGGAGTGAGAAATGAAATAAGATCTTAGGGCCTGTTCATATTTACTAAACTAAGCTGAACTGAAATGAATTGAACAGAACTGATTGGAGCTGAACTTAACAGAACTGAACTGAAATGAATATTTTATGAGAGAGGGAAATTAAGAGCTGAACTGAACTGATTAGAGCTGAAATGAACTGAACTGATTGGAGCTGAACTGAACTGAACTGAAAATAAGTAAATATGAACAGGCCCTAAGAGATAGTGGGATGAAGATATATTATTAAAATGTAAGGAATTTCTAAAAGATGAAGTGTGTCACTTAAAAAAAACGGCCGTTTAAGGAAAGTGTGTCAATTAAAAAAAAGAGGGAGTATTGAAAACTTATTTTTTCTTTTTAGAATGGCATAATTAAATATGAAAATTAAAAGAATTTTTCATTTTCGAAAATCATTGTGATAAATATTTGAAATTAAAAATTGAACAAAAGAAAAATTATTTTTAATAAGTTTTATCAACAACAAAATAAATCAAAAATCGATTACAAGCCATTATACTTCCGAACATTTTAAATTTAGCCAATCAAAATTAAGTATAGTGATAATCATCTTAAGGATGACTGCCGCAAAATTGCATGTTAAATGTAGTTTACTATAGTTGGCATGATATTCTCACCTTTTGGTCTATTTGGTACGCATGGTGTTAAATTGTGGGTTGAAGAAGAAATTTGCATATAAATTATTGTATGAAAAATCAATGTCAATTCTCATGGTAATAAATAACTAACGAAAACCCAAATTATTTCACATGTTTCAAAATTTTCATGACAATTATTGTCATATTTGTTTTAACACTGTGTGATGATGAACACATATAAATAGCAAATCATCTTCATCATTGTTACTTTTTAAAGTCAGTATTTGACAGTTTTTATTCGATACTTTTGATGGATTGTATAGTATTTTGTTCTTAATTCTCATTATAAATTTGGTTATATATGCAACTAAAATTATCTGCAATTATGATATTAATTATTTTTTTGTAACCATGATTCTAGTTGTTGGCATACCAATTATAATATATGGAGGATGTTGGGGGTGGTGGCGATTTAAAACTAAAAAGAGAAGAAAGGAGATCAAACTTAGAGCAATGTATTTCAAGGATAAACTAGAGGTACTAGGGGCTTCCAACATAGACACCGCCGAGAGGACTAAACTCTTCACACTTACAGAACTAAAGAGATTCACGAACAACTTTAGCAAGGATCGTGTACTTGGACAAGGAGGTCAAGGTACCGTTTATAAAGGAATGTTGAAAGACGGTCAAGTTATAGCTGTTAAAAGATCAAGAGCCCTCGAGGAAAGCCAATGGAAACAATTCATTAACGAGGTAATTCTATTGTCACAAATCAAACATAGACATGTAGTGAAGGTTCTTGGATGTTGTTTGGAAGATGACACACCTCTTGTAGTGTATGAGTTCATTTGTAATGGAACTCTTTCGGAACATATCCAAAAGTCCATATTCACATGGGAAATGCGCCTGAGAATTGCTTTTGAAACTGCTTCTGCAATTGCATACTTGCATTCAGAGTTTTCAACACCAATTTATCATAGAGATATTAAATCTAGCAACGTACTTTTGGATGAAAAGTTTGGAGCAAAATTGTCGGATTTTGGGATTTCTAGAGCAGTATCTGTGGAACAAACTCATGTGACAACTTGTGTCCAAGGGACATTTGGTTATTTGGATCCTGAATATTTCTATTCGAGCCAGTATTCTGAAAAGAGTGATGTTTATAGCTTTGGAGTGATTTTGGTTGAGCTTTTGACGGGAGAAAAACCAATTCGTACACCAATACTAGTAGATAAAGAAGAAGATACCGAAGATGATGAAGAATTAAGTTTGGTGATGTATTTTGCCTCATCAATGAAGGATTCTACTTTGTTTGATATAGTTGACCCTATGATCATAAAGGATGGCAAGAAAAAGGATATCATGGAATTTGCCAATCTTGCCAAACAATGCTTGAACCATAAAGGACTTGAAAGGCCAACAATGAAAGAAGTCACAATGGTTTTAGAAGGACTAAGGTACAAGAACTCATCATCTTGTTTGCCTCATCCACCAAATGATAACGCGATGGTTAAAAAATAGTACTTGCTTTATTGGAAGCTCTTGATCTATGTTCTCATAAATGTTAAAGATTAAAATTATTTCTGATAAACAATTACCAAGTCAGAGATCGTTTTTAAAAAGTGTGAGGAAGACTCCAACAAAAATAAACTGACTTTCATTATAATGTAACAATGGATAAATGTTGAATTTTCTAATCTAGTACTTCCTCTGTCCCTAATTGTTTGCTCCACTTTCCTTTTTAGGGTGTCCCTAAAAGATCGCCCCATTGCCCCTATACTACTTTTGGCATGTTTTCCTACTTGCACTCTCTCTATCTCTCTCCTCGTTGATACTTGTGCCAACCCATGTGCACCATTTTTTACTCTAAGCCTTAATAAAGTGGATTTATGGTTTGGGGCAAACAATTGGGGACGGAGGGAGTATGTGGAAACAATTATATTATTATTACAAAATTATGATAATTTTTTTTCTCTAATACTCTATATATCCGTATTTAGTGTATGGCTAAACAAAGTAGTTTAAGATTCAAAAAGCTATTTTATTAGTTTAAGCATTTTGTAATGGGAATTAGTTGATCAATTATTAATTTGATACTTTGATAAGGTAGAAAATACTATGCAAAGTACTTTCTTGTAGATGTGTTTGTTTGCTAGTCAAAGTAGTTTTTAAATAATCAACAAATTAAATGAATTAAGTTTGGAGTAAGCTAGTCTTGTTCCCTTTCATTATAAGTTTCAAGTTATTACAATGAAGCTCCCCTCATTTTGCAATACAAGCATATCAAAGTGTGATAAATTAAATGTCAGACACATTAAAGAGCAAATTACAAAGCATCGTAAATGAATTCAAAGGCTCATGGGTCGTCTAAGGGGGTATCTCCAACTCAATGATCCCAGAGAATAGCTCCACATCGTAAATGAAATTACAATATTATTACAGTACGTCGTACACCCTGATAGAGCTAAGAGCTAGAAACAAAATCCAACATGATGATGATATTAATTGAGTTGATAGGTTCAGTAACCATTTACGCTTCTAAAATTTTTAACAAAGCATAGATCTCACTTAATTTGCAACACAAGATGATACTAGAAAGAACTATTGCAGGCACATACACACCCATAAAAAACAATAACAAATCATAAGTTCCACGCCTTTAGCCATCAAGAGGAGCATGATTCATCTAAGTGGGTTTTTGTAGAAAAAAACTCTTGGCTTAGATTTGATGTGTTTCCTTCTGATGGAGTAGCAACATTAGCATGTACCTTTTTGCTCAAACACGCTAATTTCAAGGCGACTTGCATCATTGTTGGCCTTAAAGCTCTTTCGGGGTGTAGACAATGCTTTGCAAGACTTACAACTACCATTATGTCTTCAGTCATATTGCTACTTTCTAAGATTATAGGATCCAGCATCTTATATGAAGCAGATTCCTCTGTTTCTGCAAATTGCATTGCCAAATTCTCTGCATGGTTGTCTGAAAACAGACGAACAGCTTTTCGTCCTGTTAAAATTTCAAACAAAACCACTCCGAAACTAAAAACATCACTCTTTTCGGTGAACTGCCTTGAACGAAAGTATTGTGGATCAAGATAGCCAAGTGTCCCTCCTACACCATTTGATGATAAGTGAGTTTGATCCAAACTTATAGATCTTGAAAGTCCAAAATCACAAACTTTGGCTGTGTAATTGTAATCCAACATTATATTACATGGTTTAATGTCTCTGTGATAGATAGGAGTTGAAGACGATGAGTGAAGATAAGCAATAGCCCGGGCAACTTCAGATGCAATTCTTAGTCGAATTTCCCATGTTACACGAAACTCTTGGTTAGGACTATGAAGGAATTCCAAAAGAGTGCCATTGGGGATGAACTCGTAAACTAAATGTAAAATTTTAGTTTCCAAGCAACATCCAAGCAACTTTACCACATTTCTATGGTTGACTTGTGAAAGAATAATTACCTCATTTATGAACTCTCTCCATTGGTTATCACGCAATGAGCTTGATCTTTTAACAGCAACAAGTTTCCCGTCACTTAGCATTCCTTTGTACACCGTACCTTGTCCACCCTTACCAATTACGCGGTTTTCGTTGAAGTTATCTGTTGCTTTCTTTAATTCATTTTTCGTGAAAAGTTTAGTTTTCTCAACTTCTTCTTGGTTTAACCTTTGTTCTTCTAATCTTCCTTTGAAGTATTTCTTTCTAAGCTTTGTTTCCTTTCTTCTTTTTCTTGTTTTGCACCACCAACATTGGTCAATAATGTAGCACGTCAATATAATTGAACCTACAACTGCAATTTTCAAAGTCGTAGTGTGATGACTCATATAACTAATTGCCAAAACAACCACTTATTTAGAGACAATATATGTTGAAGTATTGATTCAAAGTTCATATAGTGTTTGAACTGGTGTTTTTTAGGTTACTCCTACTGTCGTTCAGATTTATTTTTGAAAATGCAGTTTTTGAGAGGAAATTTATTTTGTGCTATTGCAGAGTAAGATTCATGATCCGTATGAAAATAAAATTCCTCCTACACACAATCTCACTATATCCACTATTCTCTTTTGCATTACTCCTTTGTGATCAAGTTTACTTTTTAATATTGAGAGCTGTTACTTTTTAATCCACTATTAATAACTTTTGCTCTTCTTTCTTGTATCCTCGTATGTTTCATATACTTCCTCCATTCTTGAATAATTGACACCCTTAAGTAACCATTTTTTTTTTTCTTGCTATATACTACCTTTATTTTTATTAGTTGACACGTTTTGACTTTTGCACTATTCACACACTTCCATTTGATGATTTATATATAAGGAAAAATATAGTCAAGTGAGATCTTGTTAGATTAATCACAATGTATATTTTCAAAATATCAACTTTTTATATTTTTTTGCTTATCGGTAGTTTTAAAGATATTAACGATTTAATTTGTGCATTAACAAACGTGATTAAAGAAATGTGTCAACTAAAAAGAAACGGAGGAAGTTTATAACATTAAATGTTCCTTCCGTTTTTAAATACTTGCTTTATTTTAATTTTTTGCACTATTCAGTTGTCTTACTTTGACTAATATTTGTGATTTATACATAATAAAAAATATAGTCTTGAGGGTACTTGATGGAATCATCTCAATGAATAGATTATTAATTTTCAATTGTTAGAATTTATACTTATTGATAATTAAAGATATTAGTGATCAAAGATTAGCATCGGCATACGTGTCCAAGAGAAATTGAGCAAGTATTTAAAAACGGAGTGAGTAATAAGTTGTTATAAGAATGGAATCTGTTTTGTTCACCTTAATTGTTTATTCCAATAAATTCAATTTAGAAAAAATAAGTTCTGATAAGGGTTGATTAAGGGCATGTTCACTTCAGCTTAATTTCAGTTCAGTTCAGTTTAGCTTCAACCAGTTCATTTCAGTTCAGTTCCAATCAGTTCAGTTCAGTTCAGTTCAGTTCATTTCAACTCAGTTCAATAAATGTGAACATGTCCTAAGTTTAAATTATAACTAAAATAAATTTTATAAGGCCTAATAAGTTCAAATAAATTCAGATTAGATCAGAATAGTAAAAATCAGGTATATTATAGAAATATCAAGCATTTAGTAATATTCTATTTTTATAAAATAGCAATAAAACATGGTCAAAATTGAGAATTAAACTCAAATGTGTCAATTATTTATGAATGTTGGGAGTAATAATATAGATTTTTAGGTAAGTAGTTCAACATTTTTCCACATTAAAATTGTGCGTGTATTATTTTCTCGGTTAACACTTAACAACAACATTTTATGAAATTCATTTTTTTTTTTTAATTATTTTTCTTTTTCCTCAATAAATGTTAATCTCAAAGTTCAACTTGTACTAGTATTTTTTTTATTACTATCTCCATCCCAAAATGATCAACCTATTTGCATTAAAATACCCACCAATTTACAACAATATTTGTGCAAAATTAGCTTTCCCATATAAAATTTTATTTTTTCACGTATTTTTAATACTTTATCTCTCTACTTTTTTACAAACCTTATGTAAATTAATCTTTCCAATATGTTTTTAATTCTTTTTATTTGAGTTTCTTAATAACCGCGAAATCAATCCAAAAGGCTCGAAGTTTTGGAGACGAAGGGAGTATTATTTTTCAATTTCTACATCTTCCCTTTCACTTTGTACTGCAACCTTAATATAAGGTACGAAGTAGTAAACAAAGTAGAGAGAAACACTACTAAAATTCGGGAATATTGCGACTGTTTTATTGCGACCATCTTAAAAACGGTCGCAATTTATATTAATTACGACCGTTTTATAGCATGTCGTAATTTTCATTAATTGCGACCGTTTATTTTTATTATTGCGGCCGTTATAACGGTCGTTACAATTATATGAATTTATTTTTTTTTAAATAATTACGGCCGATCTAACAGTCGTAGAACCGGTCGTAACAGTTTTTAAAACAAATCGATTTGCTTTTGTTAAAACATGGGAAAGGGAAATAAGAACAGAGAAGAAGATGGGGGAAGAGGGTGAACCACAAACAGCGAAGTGAAGCGGTCGCTGCTCCGCTGTTGTTCCCACCGGCAACCTCACTCCGGCCATCGATGCTACACAGGTATGTTGTTTTAATTTTGTTTTTTTTTTTTTTTAATTTTATTAAGGCCGTTATTTTGTGCGAAAACCCTAACTTAGGGTCGCAAATCAACACCACGCAGGCCCACCGTCGCCGGATTCCCCTCCTGCTCTTCTCTCCTTTGTATTCCGACGGCGGTACTCAGGTAAGTGGATGTTAATTTTTTTTTTTTGAATTTCAGTTTATTTGAGCGAAAACCCTAAAATTTGGGTAAAAAACTTCTCCTTCGCAGGCCTACCGTTGCCGGTGTCCTCTTCTCTCTTCGCCTCCTCCGTTAGTTGTCCACCGTACACCAGGTAATTCATGCAAGTTTTTTTTTTTTTTTTGAATTTCTGTTTATTCTCTTGTTGCTATTTTTAATTGTTATCCTCTGGTTTCTTTATTGCTGCAAATGCTTTGTGCATTTGACGATAAGTTTAATTGATTGTTTATTTAGTTTTTGATGGATTGGTGGAGTAATATTTTTTTGGTTGTTTATTTAGTTTTGGATGGATTGGTGGAGTAATATTTTCATTGGATGTTCTTATCTTGTGGTATTATGGTGTTTGTTGATAGAGGCAATTAGGCAATACTTCTAATTATCTTGAATTTTAATTTTGTACTTAAGGATGAGGGTGTAGGCTATGATGAATTTTAATTTCTTGCGTTATTATGATGAATGAATTGAATGAGTTTTGGCTAAAAATAAAAGCTTGTAGCTAAACTCAACTGGTGTATTAAGTTTAGACTTGATTTGTATTGTTAACTATAGCATCATGGGTGTATTTGGGTACATGTTTAATGAGCTTTACCCTTTCATCATAATGTATTTTTGATTGAAAATATAATCTAATTGTTTATGGTTTTTAAGTTAAATAACATAAGTCGTGTTAAATGTTAAACTGTAGAAGCTGAAGATACTGGCTGTGAAGTGTAATTCCTCCAGAAACGAAGTAGTTTCAATTGAAAAGCCTAAACCATAATTACGAGGTCATTGGCCGGTCTACCACCATCTCCCCATTTTTCACTCATAGATACTTTGTATTATTTTATGGGTGGGTCAGTTGGGGTTTTGAAGAGGGTGTATGGCATATTGGCATGTGCCTTGGTGAGGTGATTTTTGGGGTGGGTAGTGTGGATTTTCAGTGTTAGATTGGTGGTTTCGTGATGGTTGGGGTGGGTGATTTCAAGAGTGATTCTTTGATCTCCTCTCTTCTTCCCAAATAAGGGGGAGGAGAAGTTCTTGGGAGATTGAGGTAGTGGGAGAAGATGGGTTTGCTGGGTATATGTTTCCAAGAGTTTTATACAATTGGAAATGCCGCATGTATTACTACTGTACACAAGATTTTTGGGTCCCTTAGCATAAAAGCTTGAGGCATGATGTCAAATTGTCAATGCAGGATGAGATGAAACTGATAGCTTGGTCAGATTGAACATTACCTTGGTTGTTGAGAGTCTGAATGGTATTGTAATCTTGTCTTGTTAATTTATGGTTATAGCTTTAACCCACATATATTAACATGTTATGCCATCTACATGCTTATTAGAACTGGAACCTATACAAATTTGATATCATAATGCGACTTATTAAAGAGGCTTGAGTATGAGTTAACATGTGTGTCTTCTTGTGGTAGCCTGGTTGGCTGATCTAGCTTATGGAATTAAGTATTGATTCTCTTATGGAATTGATCATTAAAGAGGTTTGCCTTTTATCATTTTATGAGGTTTAAAACTTATCGTCAAGTGTGTTGAGCATTATAGGTTTAATTGATTACTAAGCGATTTAATTTTTGTTTGGAATTTATTCAATTATTCATGGACCTAACAAATGTGTTGAGCATTTTAGTTGGGATTAAGTGTGTGTCCTAATGCCATTGTTCATATTTAAGAAGTTTTCTAATCTTTGATTGCATGTCTTTGTCCATTGTTGGTGACTGCTTTGGAGTATTTTAGCTTTTTGAGTAAAGATTGCAAGATGAGATGTTTTACTACCTTTGCCTTTTTTGTTTTATGGGTCTTGATTTCAATTGGGCAAAACTATAGATGTTTTGGGGGGTTAAAATATAAATGGTTTACTAAACAATGGAGTTTAGTTCCTTTGCCTATATGGTGCTACAATTAAATGGAGTGAGCCTATAGATTATTTGAGGGTGTACCTGTTCAAAAGAAGATTTCTAGTTGTGATTTGATACTTTTATGTTGCCAAAGTCAAGCACTCTACTAGATTGTTGCCTGTTATTTCTTGATTTGGAAATGTGATCATAGCTTTTATGTTGCCAACTGTCAACGTACTCCGTATTACTTACCAGACTAACCTGAAGATATTTGTGCAATAAAGTTTCTCCTTTTCAAAGACAACAAACAGCAAAATACAACTAGCAATAACGATAAATCTTATACAACAGGTGTATAATATACACATGCTAGTAACTGTAGATCGACTTAAATTAAAAATTAAACCATTAATTCTATTGTATAAAATACACTCGTTGCACAAAAGTTGGTGAAATTTAACTCTTGAACTTTTGATTAAAGCTATGTTCTCAGTCTTGACCTTTTGGTTGATTTTTTTTTTTAATTTTTTTTTAATTTCGTTATTTAATGTGAAATAGCTAATTGTGAGTCGCAAATTAACCCCTTTTGCAGCTCCATCGTCGCCAGATTCTGCTTCTGCCTGACCTTCCTCCTTTTGCTGTCTTTTTCCATCGCCCCCACTAGGTAAGTCGGCTGTAGTTGTTTATTTTTTTCATTTTAAAATTTTTTATAAAATCCCTGCCTAAAAGTGTAACACCACTATATACCAGGAACACCTTCGTCGCCGCCTGTCAACTCCTCCGCTGTGTGTTTTTCTTCCATTATTTATCTACTTCTTTTACTTGTGCAATATGATTCATATTTATGTTAGTTGTTATGGAGTTGTGATCCCATGTGTTGGAAAATTTTAGTTTGGTATTGATAGCTTGGTTCATTGTTGGATTTTTTACGCTTTATTATGCGTAGGCTAGAACTTGGATGTGTTTTGGTCGGAATAGAAATTTATTTTGCTTTATGTCCAATGCAGGACTGTTGGATGGTGTGAACTCATGTGTTGGATATTTTTAGTTTTCGTTTTAAAAATAAATGATTCTTATTGAATTACAATGACTTTATTAGAAATATGTATGTTTAAGGGGTTATTATAATCTTTTGAACAATAATTTGTATTATGGTTCTATAAAGTATTTTGTAAATTATTTTGTTTTTTCATGAAGGGTTACATGTTGTTGTTTTTTTTTTTTTTTTAATATTTTTATATTTTGATTTTTGTTATCAAACTCCCATCTATGTTAAGTATACAAATCATGTTGCTTCTATTATTTTATTAATGTTACATCAATTTATTTTGAAATGGTATAATTATAATTTTTTAGTGTAAGTTATAAATAATTTAATCAATATTGTAAATTATAAATAATAAGTATCTTAGAAAAAATGTTATAAAAATTATAATTATTTATCAAGTTAGAAGCATGTGACATAACATATGTTTAAATCTCTTAATAAAGAATGTGAAATCAGCTTTCATGTTCAAGTCATGATAAGGACCTTTGGATATCATTCCGATTCTAATTGTATCATATGCCAGTATTGTAATGAATACAAGTTCAGTGTGAATGATTAATGTGATTTGTTTTTCATAGTGTTGTAGAACTTGTCACCATGAAAAGGAAAGAGCGTTGGTGGATGTACGATAGATACGATGGCGGTAATGCTCGTAAACTTAGGCCAGAGTTTGTGGATGGTGTTGAACAATTCATACGGTTTTGTGAAGCTCATCCTGAGAGCCGGGGCATAGATGAAGTAAGATGCCCTTGTCTGTTATGTAAGAATAGACGTCTTCATGATGCCAACACAGTAAAACTCCATTTGTACAAAAAGGGGTTTATACCTGATTACTATGATTGTGTTTCTCATGGTGAAGGGTTCCCTACATCAAGTGTAGAGCAACCAAATACTTACCGTGAAATGGTTCTCGATGCTCTTGGGAGTAATCATGAACCACCAGGTGACGATAATACTAGTGGTTTAGACGAAGAGCCAAATGCTCAAGCAAAAGCATTTCAAGAGCTTTTAAAGGCTGCCAAGCAACCACTATACGAAGGTAGCTCCATGTCTGTTCTAGAAATGGCATCTCGAATTGTATCTTTGAAGTTGGAATACAATTTGCCCCATAGATGCGTTGATGGGTTTGCTTCATTACTGAACGAAGCGATTCTCGACAATAATAAGATGGGGAAAACATTCTATGATACAAAGAAGATTCTTAACATACTTGAGCTTCAGCACAAGAAGATCCATGCACGCCCAAAGGGTGGTATGTTATTTTGGAAAGCTGATGCTGAGTTGGATAAGTGTAGAGTGTGCGAAAGGGATAGATACAAGAGGACTTCAAAGGGGTCATTCGTTCAATTAAAAGAACTCATCTATTTTCCAATCACTCAAAGGCTACAACGGTTGTTTGCAACAAAGAACGTTGCGGAGGAAATGACTTAGCATTCCAAAAATCCAAGAGTCCAAGGCACAATGGCGCATACTAGTGATAGTGAAGCTTGGAAGCACTTGGATAGATCCTTCCACGATTTCGCATCTGAACCTAGAAATGTGAGACTTGGTATGTGTACCGATGGGTTTGCTCCTAATGGCAAGTTTGGTGGTCAGTATTCATGTTGGCCAGTCATTCTGACCCCTTATAACTTGCCTCCATCGATGTGCATGAAAAAACCATTTATGTTCCTTTCTTTTCTCGTTCCAGGTCCTAAAAATCCTAAGGGGACCTTGGATGTGTATATGAAACCGTTAATTGAAGAACTGAAAAAACTGTGGGATGTTGGTGCAACAACTTACGACATCTCGCAAAGAAAAAACTTCAATTTGCGTGCAGCAATCTTGTGGACTATAACTGATTTCCCAGCCTATGGTATGCCTCCTGAATGGGAAACAGCTGGTAAAAAAGCATGTCCATATTTCTTGGACAAATCAAAAGCTTTTTGGCTTGAACATGGTGGTAAAATGTCTTCGTTTGATTGTCATCGACAATTTCTTCCTCCTGAACATCCTTTTCGAAACAACAAAATTGCTTTTTGTAAGAACAAGGTTGAAAAGGGGACACCACCTCACATAATGTCCGGCGATGAGCTATGGCAACAAGTTCAACACTTTGCTAAGGTAACAGATGGACCAGAAGCACTTGCAAGCTTGAAAAAGAAGAAACTAGGTTGGTTTAAGCAAAGCGTTCTTTGGGAGCTACCGTACTGGAAGACTCTTCTCCTCCGCCACAACCTCGATGTGATGCATATTGAAAAGAATTTCTTTGACCAACTAATTCACACTGTGATGGATGTGAAAAAACATACTTCAGACACAATAGCATCTAGAAATGACATTGCCAAATATTGCAAATGACCACAACTACATGTGACGGAGGATGCGAGAGGCAAAGACACTTTGCCGAAAGCCCCATTCGCACTCGACAAGGCTCAAAAGAAAGTGTTATGCGAGTTGGTAAGGAACTTGAAATTTCCTGATGGTTATGCTTCTAATTTGAGTAGATGTGTAGATTTACAATCATGTAAGCTTCATGGTTTAAAGAGCCACGACTGTCATGTCTTCATGGAGAGATTGTTGCCAGTTGCTTTGAAGGAATTGCTCCCGGTCCATGTTTGGAAAGCTATTACTGAGATTAGTCTTTTCTTCCGTGATCTTTGTTGTTCCACCATCAAATTGAGTGATATGGAAAGATTGGAACATAACATTGGAGAAATTCTTTGTAAGCTCGAGAAGATATTTCCACCAGCGTTCTTCAACTCTATGGAACACTTACCAGTTCACTTGCCTTATGAAGCTAGGTTATGTGGTCCTGTCCAATATCGTTGGATGTATCCGTTTGAGAGGTTTAAGCTCCTACAAACTCATAGCTGCCATTTTCGTTTATACACCTATACTTGTTTGCATAACATATAACTTATTCAATATTTTTTATTATAGGTTCCTTAATCATTTGAAACGTAAAATTGGCAATAAGGCTCGTGTGGAAGGTTCAATATGCAATGCTTATCTAACCGAAGAGATAGGGTACTTTTTCTCTAACTACTTCCAACAAGGAGTGGATACCAAAACACGGGACTTATGTCGAAATGTTCATGATGATGTTGAAAGCACTTTGGATGATAGTGTTCCAGAACTGTTTAGGGTTGATTATGGACATGCTTCTACTGGTGTAGTTCGTTGCTATTTGGATGAAAAAGAACTACAACGTGCTCATTTATATGTGTTGGGAAATAGCGTTATTCTGGAACCATATGAGAGGTATTAAATTTGTAAATTATCACAGTCACTAAGATTTCATTAAATTTTACATCGTATCCAATGTCGACCACCTTCATCAATACTCTTTCTCTGGTTATATGGAAGGGGGTTTGAGGACCACATTGTTCAAATGCAACCCACTATTCGCAAAGAAGATGTGTGGATTAAACATGAAGCTGAATTCCTCGAGTGGTTTAGGTTGAAAGTGAGTATGATACGCATTTGACATCAAGACATTTTCTTACTTTGTTTCTATAACTTCACGACTAATATCAATTTATTTATATAATTATGCCATATGAGTAGGTGATTCAAGAAAAGCCAAATGATGAAATATTGTTTGCTTTGGCTATGGGCCCATCTAAGCGAGTGCGTACTTGGAGCCAATTCTATGTGAATGGATACAAATTCCAAACTTATGGCCATGGAAAACATAAGTCAACAATGAATTATGGAGTAAGCGTATCCAATGAAGATGGTGGTGATTATTTTGGTTTTCTAGAGGATATCATTGAGTTTGGAGTTCACTGGTGCCCTATGGACTTATAAGACTGTTCTTTTCAAGTGCAGTTGGATGGATTCCACTAGGGGTATGAACATTGATCAGTACAAGCTTGTAGAAGTCAATCATACCAAAAAATACCCCAAGTACGATCCATTTGTGCTTTCTTACCAAGAAAACCAAGTCTACTATGCACCTTACTCAAGTCTGAAAAGAGATAAGGGTCAATGGTGGGCTGTGTTCAAGACAAAGGCGAGGTCTGTTGTTGATGCACCAGTTGACGAAGACTTTCTACAAGAAACCAGTGCTGACATTCCAACTCTTTGTGCTCCGGATGACATTCCGGACTATGAAGGTGATGAAGAAGGTTTTGGAGATTCGGATACTGAAAATGAAGTGTTGCCCGATGCCCCTCCAGACGAGTCCTGTTTCGAATCTATTGATAGTGAGGACGAGGATGAGGATGACGGATTATGGGATGACGATACCGATGATGATCTTAGTGCTGATGGGGAGGACGATTCAACTGAGATTTAGGAGATTGATTGTAACCTTGTTTTGAATTTTTAATTATGTAATCTTAATGGATTTCAATTTATTTTAAAAGACCATCCTAGTTTCAATGTGATCTACTTTTGTAAATATGTTATTATTTATATTTTGCAAAGTCAAGGTTATGTGTGACAGTACCTTATAGATCGTGATATAACATGGCTATATGATTTTTACCGATGTTCATAATGTTTTTCTTATTGTAGGTTGTCATGGCCGGTGGTGATCGTCGGAAGCTGGGACATGCCACCCCGAGAGAATTGTTTCCGTCGAAAGGCCATGCAAATACGGAAACTTCTCAGGAAGTTACCCCATCCCCTGAGCCAGGTGTAGGTGGTTCTGGGACATCTACTCAGGTTCCTGAGACGCAAGACGGAAACTCTCCCATGGGTGAGGTTCCTACCCCCGTTGCGAGAAGGACTTTGCACCCGACGGGGTTATGGTAAGTTACTCATGGTTATCTTAATTTGCATTCCAACTTGAACAATCTTGGTTAGATTTTTATGTAATGACTTCATTTGTTTGCTTATTGGTACAAAGGTTCGATGATAACACCGTGAGCACCTCCATTACAAATATTTTTCAAGCACATTGGCGCGAACCATGGCTTAACTATGAAATGGTTGACAAGGATACTAAGACCCACTGGTGGAACTCGTTTACGGTATTATAAAACCCCCAAGTTTAGTTTACTCATCTAACTTTGTTGTTTTTTGGTTACTTATTACAATAAATTATCATACATTTTATTTTTCTTGTTTGCAGAAACAATACCTTTGGAATGCTGATCTTGATGCCCTCGTGAAGAATGAGTATGAAAAGAAGGCACATAAGAGGCTGAAAGAGATTACATACAATGCTTTGGTCAGAAACAAGTCAGTTCCCAAATGGATGGGAAAGTCTATGTTTGAGCGAATTATGGCGAAAAGAAAGGATCTGGTATTTCTGGAGAGGTCAGAGAAAGCAAAGAAGAACAGGAGGGGCGGCTCCCTGTCTAATCCAATTGAGTCGTCACACTTCCAAGGTTCTATCTCTGCATCAAAGCATGCAAAGAAAATGGTAATACTTAATGGTATATAATAATATTGATATGTTTTAGTAGTTACATACACTAAGCATTTATGGAGTTATTTGATTTGTGCAGGCTCAGAAAGCCGGTGGAGAGCTTCCAACTGCTCCAGAGGTGTTCCTAAAGACACATTTCAAGGAAGTTCCAGGAAAAGGAAAAGTTGCGGCTAACAAGAGGGCATAAAAAATCTCGGTAACACATCTAACTTTGGAAACTAATGAAATTATTTTTTAAGGAAGCATGCAAAACATAGGCACTTATACTTGTGATTTGAAATTTGAGGAACCTATAACCTTGTAAATGCTTGAAAATGTCTATGATTAATCAATTTGAACCTATGAAGATGTTTAATATGCTAAATATGAGTTGTTTGATTGATAAAATCTTAGAATATAGCAAAAACAAAGAAAATGGGTAAGTTAGAAGGTCATTTATGCCATTTAAGGCAACAAATGAACCTATAGCCATGAATATGCATGAAAATGTCTATGATTAAGCAATTTGAACCTATGAACATGTTTAATATGCTAAATATGAGTTGTTTGATTAATAAAATCTTAGAATATAGCAAAAACAAAGAAAATGGGTAAGTTAGAAGGTCATTTATGCCATTTTAGCCTAGTCATGAACCTATAGCCATGAATATGCATGAAAATATGTAAGTTTTTGCAATTTGAACCTATAAACATGTTTAATATGCTAAATATGAGTTGTTTGATTGATAAATTCTTAGAATGCAGCAAAAACAAAGAAAATGGATAAGTTAGAAGGTCATTTGTGCCATTTTAGCCTACTCATGAACCTATAGACTTGAATATGCATGAAAATGTGTAAGTTTTTGCAATTTAAACCTATAAACATGTTTAATATGCTAAATATGAGTTGTTTGATTGATAAACTCTTAGAATGTAGCAAAAACAAAGAAAATGGGTAAGTTAGAAGGTCATTTGTGCCATTTTAGCCTACTCATGAACCTATAGCCTTGAATATGCATGAAAATGTGTAAGTTTTTGCAATTTGAACCTATAAACATGTTTAATATACTAAATATGAGTTGTTTGATAGATAAACTCTTAGAATGTAGCAAAAACAAAGAAAATGGGTAAGTTAGAAGGTCATTTGTGCCATTTTAGCCTACTCATGAACCTATAGCCTTGAATATGCATGAAAATGTGTACGTTTTTGCAATTTGAACCTATAAACATGTTTAATATGCTAAATATGAGTTGTTTGATTGATAAATTCTTAGAATATAGCAAAAACGAAGAAAATAGGTAAGTTAGAAGGTCATTTGTACCATTTTAGCCTACTCATGAACCTATAGCCTTGAATATGCATGAAAATGTGTAAGTTTTTGCAATTTGAACCTATAAACATGTTTAATATGCTAAATATGAGTTGTTTGATTGATAAATTCTTAGAATGTAGCAAAAACAAAGAAAATGGGTAAGTTAAAAGGTCATTTGTGCCATTTTAGCCTACTCATGAACCTATAGCCATGAATATGCATGAAAATATGTAAGTTTTTGCAATTTGAACCTATAAACATGTTTAATATGCTAAAGATGAGTTTTTTGATTGAAAAATTCTTAGAATATAGCAAAAACAAAGAAAATGAGTATGTTAGAAGGTCATTTGTGCCATTTTAGCCTACTCATGAACCTATAGCCTTGAATATGCATGAAAATGTGTAAATTTTTGCAATTTGAACCTATAAACATGTTTAATATGCATAATTTGTTTTGTTTGATTTAAAAAAGCCTACCAAAAGAAGCTTGACGAGTCTTCCACTCAAGAAGGGTCAGAACCGGACCTTAACCAGCTATACTGGGAGGTCGTTGGTGGTAGGAAAAAGGGTGTAGTGAAGGGCCTAGGTGCAAGTGCTAATTTTGTTTTACACCCCCTATTCCGAGAAAGGCTCGCAATCGTACAATCCTTCTATAGCTTCACAGTTGGAGGAACGTGTGCAAGCCGAGGTTGCCGAGGGAATAGAAGAGGCAAAAGTGCAAATGCAGGCACAGATGGAGGCACAGTTTGCAACGCAATTGCAAGAGGCATTGAAGAAGGAGCGGGAGGAGGCAGCAATTGAGAGTAAGCGAATGATGGAGACAATGTTGCAGAACTTGTTCTCTAACTGTTCAGGTGGTCCTCTATTTCAGTTTCGTAGGGAAGATGACCCGAACATGAGTGGTGGTGGGCTTGGTCACCAAACTCCGGTGTCGTAGTTTTTGTTCATAAAGCTCTTACATTATTATTGTTGATATAGGCCTTAGTATTTTTTTGGGGGGAATATAGGCCTTAGGTTTTTTTTGGGAATATAGGCCTTAGGTTTTTTTTTTTTTTTTTTTTTTTTTTTTTTTTTTTTTTGGGGGCGGGGGGGGGATATAGGCCATTTCGTTATTTTTTTGGGGAATATAGGCCTGAAATTGGTATTATATTGTTACATGTTGGCCTTATCTATTTTTTGAAGGAACATAGGCCATTACTTATTCATGTAGACCTAACTTAGTTTTAAATTTAAGCTTATAAAACTATTACTAACTAATTACTGTTACTATTAACTTGAACATTATAATTGTATATATTGTTCGAAGTTGGACTTTTTAATTATTAATGTTATTATCTATATGGATTATGTATTTTATTTTTATTTTATATTAATTTTGAAATTAAATCACATGATAATAGGTTATAGGTTCAGGTTAGGATGGCATCGATAATGCAAATTGTAATTATTTGAAAATTGCATAATAATAATAAATTGTAATTCTATAAGGAATTGCGACCGTCTGTCTAACCTGTCGCAGATCCCATGGTTTTGCGACCGTCAAGGCATGTCGCAGACCACAGCAAATTCCGACCGTCTTAGGCGGTCGTAATCCACTAGCAATTGCGACCGTCTTTGCATGTCGCAGATCCCATGGTTTTGCGATCGTCAGGGCCTGTCGCAGACCACAGCAAATTGCGACCGTCTTAGGTGGTCGTAATTAGGGGTGTACTAAAACTGGCCCGGACCTGAAAACCGACCTCAACCGGACCTGTTGGGACCGGACCTGATCCGGACCTGTAGATTCAGGTCCGGTCCCGGTCCTTGAAATTCAAGGATTCCGGGTTTCAGGTCCGGTCCGGGTAAAACCCGGAAATTTCAGGTCCGGACCTGAAACCGGTAAAATTACTTTTTTTTATTTAATAAGCCTAAATAGGTCCATAAATAGGTCCAAACAGGTCCATAATAGGTCTAAACAGGTCCAATCAGGTCTAAATAGGTCCAAACAGGTCATCACTTTCATATTATTTAAAAAATAAAAAAATAAAAAAAAATAATCAGGTCTATTCAGGTCCAAACCCGAACCGGACCTGATTTTCCAGGTCTAGACCGGAACCGGACCTGTTGATTCAGGTCCGGTCTCCGGTCCTTAAAAATCAAGGATTCAGGTCCCGGTCCATTCAGGTCTGGGTCAGGTCCGGTCCGGTTTTGGACCGGTGTACAGCCCTAGTCGTAATCCACTAGCAATTGCGACCGTCTGGGCATGTCGCAGATCCCATGGTTTTGCGACCGTCAGGGCCTGTCGTAGATACCCGATTTTTGCGACCGTCTTAGGCGGTCGTAATTCCCAGAAATAGCGACCACTATGCCTGTCGCAATTAACAAATTACGTCAGTTAAAAAAACGGTCGTTGAAAATACGAAAAACAGTCGCAATTTGATCTGCGACCGCCACGTGGCCGTAATTTTTTTTTTGCGACCCTTAAAATTACGACCGTGCAGTTGCGACCGGTGACGGTCGCAATTGTGAATAGCGACCGTTTTCCTCAAAAATTACGACCGGTGCTGGCGGTCGCAATTCATTGGTTTTTTTGTAGTGAAAGTTTACATCTTTGATTTTGTTCAATACAAATTTTTGTATGCGGCAGGTGTTTTTTGTAGGGTGTTACTTGTTTTGTCTGGGGTTACTTGTATGGGTGTTACTCGTTTTGGTCAGGGGTTACTTGTAGGGTGTTACTGGTTTGGTATATGGAGTTTTGGTTTGGAGTTACTTGTAAAAGTTACTCAGAACACTACTAGGAAAGTGCCGACGCAAAAAATCCCTTAGAAACACCCTATTTTTCGTCGAAATTAGGGTTTTCGATGGAATTCCGTCGAAAACTGTCGTCGGAAAAACCTTTGTAGAATAAGGGCCTTTTTCGAGGAATTTCCGTCGAAAGCACTTTTCCGACGGAAATCATGCGTCGGATGACAAATTCTTGCCCGGGGAAGTTCGTCGTAAAATTCCGATGGAAAACAAATCCGTCGGAAACTTCTACAAAAAAAGATAAAAAAAACCAACCCTACCCCACACCACCACCCACCACCACGTCCAACCTCCACAGCCACCCCACAAGCCACCACCACGTCCAACCCCTACTGCCACCACAGCACCATGCACCACACCATCTAAACCAACCAGACCCTAAGCCGCCACCACAACCTTAACCCATTCAACCCTAACCTACCTAACCAGAATGAACCCACCAACCAGACCCACCACGACCTTAACCCAATAACCCAAATCTACCACCACCTCAACCCATTCAACCCTAACCCACCTAACCCAAACGAACCCACCAACCAGATCCACCACGACCCTAACCCAATAACCCAGATCTACCACCACCTTAACCCATTCAACCCTAACCCACCTAACCCGAACGAACCCACCAACCAGACCCACCACGACCCTAACCCAATAACCCAGATCTACCACCACCTTAACTCATTCAACCCACCTAACCCGAACGAACCCACCACCACGACCGTAACCAACCTAACCCTAAACCAATAACAAAAATCTACCACCACGACCTTAACCAACCTAAACCCACCCAATAACCCAGATCTACCACCAGGACCGCCTAAAATCACAACCACAACACAAAAAATTGAAAATAAAAAATAAAATTAAAAACAAGAAAACATACCTTTAAATACGAATTTGGCTTTGAATGTTGTCTCGAATTTGGTTAAATATGGTCACATTTGACCATGAAAACTCTAGATCTAGAGTTTTCATGGTCGAATTTAACCATAATAACCATTAATATCTAGAGAACCACCGTAACTCGACAGATTTGAAAAAGAAAAACACCCTTATGTCGTGAACTATGCAGTGCCATGTCGGTGAGAAAGAAAAGGGAAGGAGAAGAGAAAGATAAGGGAAAAAGAAAAGAAGAAGAAGAAGAAGAGAACAGAACGGGAAGGAGAAGAGAAAGAGAAGGGAAAAGAAAAGAAGGAAGAGAAGGAGAACGGGAAGGAGAAAGAGTAGAGAGAAGGAGAAAGGAGAAAATGAGAAATTAAGAGGAAAGAGAAAGTGAGGCGGAAATAGAGAGAAAGAGGGGGAGGGGCTGCGTTTTAAGTTTAGGGTTTGGTGAATTTTTTTTTTTTGTAAATTCTATTCCGACGGGAAATTCCGTCAAAAATTTCTGACGAACTATAAATCCGTCGGAAATTGTAAATTACGACGGAAAAATCCGTTAGAAAGTACATCTATTCCGACAGAATTGTTAAATTCGTCAGAAATAATATCCGACGGAAAAAAAATCCGTCGGAAATTTCGCTATTTCCGACGGAATTTCGGGTCCATCGGAATTTCCCTATTTTCTAGTAGTGGAATACAAGTAACACCTACAAGTAACGAGGAATGGGAAAATTTTGAGAAAGATCTTCTCGAAGCGCAATTGCTATTGGAGAACGAAGGAAAATATGAGGATTTTAAAAGAATTAGTGGGCAATTGGAAGAATACTCAAGGAACATGGCTCCCTATTGGAGACAAAGGGCAAACTTAAAATGGAATTATACTGGAGATACTTGTTCAAGGTATTTATTTAATTTTGTTTAAGGAAGGAAATCGAGGAACAAACTAGACGCAATCAAAGATGATAATGAAAAATGGGTGACTGAAGAGGATGAAATTGCAGGGAATTGCAGCAGCCTATTTCAAGGGTATTTATAGGGGGAATGATATATATGGCCACCAACTCATCAAGAAATACAGAGATTGAGCAGGGCATCAAGGGAATTACCAAGAAGCTTATTGAGGATCAAAGAAATTTACCCTCATATTTGTACACGAGAAGAGAAATTAAAAATGCTCTCTTTGCTATGAAGCCTTGGAAAGATCCGGGGCTCGATTGGATACCAGTGGGTTTCTACCAAAAAAATTGGAGTTGGATGCAAGATGACGTGATAGAGGCAGCGCAATTAGCACTGAAATCATAAATGGACATGAGTAAAGCCTATGATAGAATTAAGTGGGATTTCCTTGAGAAAATGTTATACAAATTTGGCTTGCCTGATTGGATGATAAGAACAATTATGAACTGTGTGAGCTCTACTTCCTTTTTTATAATCATAAATGGCTCCACACAGGAAAAATTTGCTCCTGAATGTGGCCTATGTCAAGGGGACCCCTGTCTAGTTATTTGTTCATTCTTTGTATGGAAGGCTTATCCGGGTTAATTAGGATTGAAGAAGATACAGGCAACATCATTGGGATTAGGGTGGCTTAAAGGACCCCAAAAATTAGCCACTTATTTTTTGTGGCTGATTCGGTCTTCTTTCTGCAAGGAAAGGATAGCAGTATTCAGGCCTTAACACTACTACAAAAATGCTCAAAGAGACCCAAAATAAGAGACCCGTTAACTACATAACCGGTCTCACTTAAAGGAGAGACTCGTTATCTTAAATAACAGGTCTCTCGAAATATAAAAAAGACCGGTCATCTAAGGTAACCAGTCTCAAGGTGCAAAGAGAGACCCGTCCATTCAAATAACAGGTCTCTCAATTTTTTTATTTTAAATTTGAGTAATTAGAAAGACATGTCAGTTAAAAAGACGGGTCTCCTAAAAATTCTTAAAATAGTGCTCTTGGTAGTTGAAAACCCTAACCCTTGAATTTAAAGTATTTACTCACTCATTCTGCTTACTCTATGATCCGCCGCTTTGCCTCTCATCACTCTAGCCTCTCATCTCTCTCCCTTTTCCTTTAATCTCTTTTCTTTCTTACTCCATTAATTTCCTTTAATCTCTCACTCCTTTAATTTCCTTCATGTTTTTCTCAATTTTAAGAATTGGTCTGAACTTCACTCCGCCATGATAAAATTTCAAGATCCACTGCATGTCAAGGTGAGTTTGTAATTTTTTCCCCCTGTTTTAAAGTGTTGATCCTTAATTTTTCGTATTATTCAATGAAAAATCTGATTTTCTTATTATTGTTTTTAATTTTTGTTTTGTACTCTTCTTTAAATTAGTTATGATAATAGATTTTTCATTTAGTGTTCTTGTTAATGTTTTTTAAACTTATTTTCGCCAAAAATAAATTATGAGATTTTAACATGATGTTTTAACGATTTCGTATTGAAGTTTTTTTTAATCAATATTTTTGGTTTTATTCCCTTTTACTTTTATGTGTTTTGACATTTTTTCCCCCTTAGATCTTTTGCAGTGTTAGATCTAGTTTAGTTTATTATTCGTTCAGTTTTTTTTTTTTTTTATATAATATTGTTCGTTTTATTCTTCCATTATGAGAGCCATATCTGATATGTTGATGTATTTTTTTTTTTATTTTCATTTTCATTTTCAATATCGTTTTTTAGTTTTTTTTTTATTATTATTTTCGTTTTTAAAATTTATCTTTTTAGTTTTTCCTGCCAATTCATTCTGTAGCTCGCTTTTGAAATTGGTTTAAATTATTTTTATAAATTTTCGTTGCTATTTTTCTTACTTTGTTTGATTGTCATTTAACGAATTTATAGTTTATATCCCGTATTTCATTAGCTGTGATTCAACTTTTTAGATCTTTGTTTTTCGTACTCTGTATATTTTAGTTTTTTTCCTTTTTTTTAGCTTTAATTTTTGGTTAAGTGTTCGTATTTTTCATTGTTCTTTTGATTTTGTTATAGTTAATTATGTTGGTATAGTGTTTCTGATTTTTTTTTTCAAGAGAATAACTTTTATTTTGTTTTACTGTTGTGTATATATTTGTGGTTACAGGTAAAGATTTCTACAAGTTTGAAGTGAAGAAATTGTAATTAAAGATCTTTAAAAGCGCAATTAGAGTTTTTGATTTTTATGTTATTTTTGTGTATTGGATTTTCAATTATATTTGTAATATTTGAGGTATATGACATTCAAGAATTATTTTTGTACTCCGTATTTAATATTGTACAAAGAAAAAAGAGTTATATTTACCAAGAGTTATTTGTGGTAATAAATAAGCTATTTTTTATTTATTTAAATGATATTCGAGAGACCTGTTAAGTTAAATAATCGGTTTCAATTTTCTCAAAAAGGAGACTGCTTATCTTCAATAGGCAGTCTCAATTTTTCACAAAAAAGAGACTGCTTATCTCCAAAAGGCGGTCTAAGTTTTCTCATTCTAGAGACCACTTCTAGTCAAGCAGTCTCTTTGCCAAAGAGACCGCTTAGCTAGAGACCGCCTCTAAAGCAATCTCTTTGGCTCATTTGAACGGGTCTCTTAGGCCGATTTTGTAGTAGTGTAAATGGAGTTCTTGATACCTACAGCAAGGCCTCGGGTCATCTTATTAATCAAAACAAGTCAGTATTGCTTTTTAGCTCTAACCTTGATTATAATGAATCCATGAAATATGCTAGGGATCAAAAGAAGCAGCAAGTTTAGGATATTTTTAGGCATACCAGCTGACTTTGACACGTCTAAACAACAGATTTTTGGATCTTTGGTTGATAGGGTGAAAGAAGGATTAAATGCTTGGAACTCTCTTTTCCTTTCTCATGATGCAGGCTTACTCTTATTAAGTTAAATCTTTCAAGTTTGGGAACTTATGTTCTCTTTGTTTTCAAATGTCCTATTAATATTATGAAAAAATCAATAGCATTGTCGCTAAATTCTGGTGGCTGGAAACAAAATAGGTAAAGGAGTTTATTGGAAGAAATGGGCTCACATAACTCAAATTAAAGAGAAAGGGGGTTTGGGTATTATGGATGCTTGTTTTTAATTCAAGCACTTCTTCCAAAGCAAGGGTGGCGCATCATACATGACATCGACTCTCTGATGATCAATAAGGTTTTTTGTCCTAAGTATGGAATTGACAGGAAGACTTTGTTTGAAGAGTCATGGGAAAATAGAAGAGATAGTTCAGATCATGGGGATGGAATGAAGTTATAAAGTGGGGATTACAGATTCTAAAACAAGGGTGTGCGTGGTCCATAGGTGATGGGTGCTATGCAAAAATTCACCATCTCTTGGTAAATGGCATGACACCTGAATGGAAGGATCAGAGTATACTTACACAACTGAGAAATTTGGTAGCCTTTGAAAAGAGAATTGGGAGTGGGATTTGGATAGGTGCAAGTTATGGTTCTCAAAGGATACAATTAACACTAGTAGAAAAAAAGCATTAGGCACCCCCCATATGGAACCGGTTCAGCCTAAACCGGTGCCCAAAACCGGTCTAGAATTGGGCGGCTTTTTACCAAAAGAGAAAAGGCACCGGTTCAGCCTGAACCGGTGCCAAAAATAAAAAAGGCACCGGTTTGAACCGGTGCCAAATTCAAAACAAAAAAAAACCGCGTCTTTTCCTCTTTTCTTCCTCTCTTTCTCTTTCCTTCCCTTCATTCGTTCATCCCTTCTTTCGTTCTCACTCAGAGTTGTCGTGCCTCCAACTTTTCCCTCCACCACAGCCGCCACCTTCACCGGCGCTTTCAGGTGCCTAAACCACCACCGTGAATCTCCCTGCCCTGCCCTGCCCTCCACCGCCTTTCTCTGTGCGAAACAAACAACAACAGTACAGCTGCAGCGCGCACCGCCTCCACCTCCACCAGCGCGCACCGCCTCCACCTCCACCAGCGCGCACCGCCTCCTCCACCAGCGAGGGTCTTTTCATTCTCTCATCCCCTTAGCTTCTTCCACCTCCAACTAATTTAGGGTAAGTTCATCTTTTCAAGTTAATGGGTTCATCTTATTTTAGATTAAAATTGTGCTTAGATTGTATATGAAATGCAAAGAAAATTAATGGGTTCATCTTGTTTTAGATTAAAATTGTGCTACATTGTTGGGATTAAAATTGTATGTTTGTGCTACATTGCTGGCTGTGAAATTTGTTTATGATGCCTTGTTTTGGGGAGTTTGGTTTTTGATAATTGAATCAGTTTAAGGATTTATTACTGAATTTTGTTGCTTGGATTCGATTTCAGCTGAATTCTGGCAAAGTTCTTGCTGTTGGATCTGGCCTTCGTGACAAGACGGGGAATCATATTCCTGTTGCTGTCAAAGAAGGGGATACTGTGAATACAGAGGAACTAGAGTGAAGCTTGGTGAAAAAGAGTGAGTTTATTTTTCTCCATGCACTTTTCTTTTTGTTCCAGATGGTGATTTCTTAGTCAAATTATTGTGATTGAATGCTTTGACTCTTGATCCTCGATTGAATATATTAGTAATTTTTCATTACCTTGTTCCTTAGTCGAGTTTTTGTATGTTTTAATGTGTATATTAGTGACCTTGCTTCTAATTAGTTGTGAATAAATTAGAAAATTGTGAATAAATTAGAGAACTGTGATTACATTATAGATTTGTGAATAATTTAGAGAATTGTGATTAAATTAGAGAATTGTGCATAAATTAGAGAAATAGTGATATTGCCACTTAATTAGTTGTGAATAAATTAGAGAATTGTGAATACATTAGAGATTTGTGAATATATTAGAGAATTAGTGACGTTGCTAATTTTTGTTTTTTTTAATATATAGATTCATATGTGAATTGAAGCAAGAGTTTAATTAGCTTGAGGACTACGTACATATATATTGAGCTCAAGTGGGTATTTGCTATATTGGTATGACTACTAAACTTTACTTAGCTATATTTCTTTCTATTCATCCATTTAATAAAAGTTTATTCATGAAATTGCAACTTGTGTATTGTTTAATTGCAAATAAATACAACAATATATAGAATACTTGAATTGCATCATCATATGCCTAGATACCCGTTCAAGGCTTTCTCATTAGGAGAAAGTCTTGAATAGTCCCCGGTTGGGACTGTTCTTGAATGTGTACTCTCACTTAGGTGGTGAATGTATGTTTTCTTTTCGATTTTAAGGAACATCTCGGCTTACATTTCCTCACTATGTTCTCTGGGTACATATGTGGGTAATTAATTATCTACATCGTGTACTTGGAGAACTAGGGGGAAATGCTGCCGGATTTTCCTTAAAATTGGAAAGTTGACATACATTCACTAGTGAGAGTAGACATTCAAGGATGGGTTAGGTTGGAGTGATAAGGACCCTTTGGAAACATGCATTTTTTCACTATATGAATGGCATATTCACGTTTTGTACTTGAATTTGATTTACATAAAATATGTAGCACTTACACATTATAATTATATGGTGCTATATATATGTTTAGAGACAATTTACTAAATGGAGAAGGATCGTGGTTGGATGTATGGTAGACGCGATACATTGGAATTTTGGAATGGGGTTCAAGAGTTTTGCGAGAGGGCTTTAGCTTATCAACGCACACTGGGAGGCAAAGGCCTTTATTGTCCTTGTGTTGATTGTAATTGTGTGAATGTGGTCGATAGTGTTGAAATCATTAGAGATCATGTATTATGTCGTGGGTTTAGGCAATTTTACCATGTGTGGATTTGGCACGGAGAAAGTGGAGAGTACAGTGGGGATCTTGATCGGAATGATGTGCGTGTTAGAAGCACTGAGATTCATGTGGACGAGGAATACGAGAATGATGAGTATATTGTTGATAATGGTGAGGATGGAGCCGATGAAGATCAGGCGGATGAGGTCGAGGATGAACAAGTGGATGAGATGTTGCAAGGTGTTGAAGGTGAAGTGTTTGAATTATTATTGGAGGCTTCCAAAAAGCCTTTGTATCCCGGGTGCAAAAAATACTCCAAACTATCGGCCGTGCTAACACTTTTCAACATTAAGTCGAAGCATGGGTGGACGGACATCAGTTTTACTTCTTTGTTGACCGCATTAAGTGATATGTTGCCTGATGGGAATGAAATTCCTAAGTCTTATTATTACGCAAAGAAGCTCATGTGTCCCTTTGGTTTGGAGTATAAGAAGATACATGCATGTCCTAATGACTGTATTTTGTATCGAAATGAGTATGAAAAACTGCAGGAGTGTCCACGATGCAAGCGGTCGCGGTACAAGCGCATGAGTTGCAATCCTGGCACGGAGGGACCTCCTGCTAAGGTGTTGTGGTATCTTCCCATTATTCCAAGGTTTAAGCGTCTGTTCTCAATACCAAAAGACGCTAAAAACTTGAGGTGGCATGCAGAGGGAAGAAAGAAAAACAGAATGCTGAAGCATCCAGCTGACTCTCCACAGTGGAAGAACATTGATTTGAAGTTTGAGGAATTTGGTAATGAAGTCAGAAATTTAAGGCTTGGGTTGTGCACGGACGGGATGAATCCATTTGGCACTCTTAGTACCCAACACAGCACATGGCCGGTACTTTTAGTGATTTATAATTTGCCTCCTTGGCTGTGCATGAAACGTAAGTATGTAATGCTTTCATTGCTAATAACTGGTCCTAAGCAACCTGGAAACGACATAGATGTTTACCTTGCGCCGCTTATTGACGACTTGAGAAAGATGTGGGACGAAGGGGTTTCCGTTTTCGATGCTCAACAGAACGAGATGTTCACATTGCGTGCAGCCCTTATGTGGACCATGAATGACTTCCCTGCATATGACAACTTGTGTGGGTACAAGGTCAAAGGGAAAAAAGCATGCCCCATATGTATTGATGACACATCAAGCGTATACCTGACTTATTCTCACAAAGATGTGTACTTACGGACTCGAAGGTTCCTTAGGCGTGATCATCCGTACCGTAGGCAGAAAAAGGCTTTCGATGGAACCGTGGAAGAGGATACTGCGCCTAGACCATTGACTGGTGCTGAGATTAGTGCTCGGGTGAAAGGGATACAAATGGTGTTTGGAAAATCAGAAAAAACTATGGTCTCAGCTGCTCTGTTTAAGAAAGAATCAATCTTTTGGAAGCTGCCGTACTGGAGAGAACATGACGTTAGGCATTGTCTTGATGTGATGCATATAGAGAAGAATGTGTGTGATGCTCTTTTGGGGACGCTTATGAATATCCCAGGCAAAACAAAGGACGGAAAGGGTGCTCGGTTAGATTTGCAAGAGATGGGGATTCGTCCAGAATTGTGGCCTTAAGAAAAGGTAAGAAAGGGAAAGGAGCCGAGAATAGAAGATGAAAGTGTTTCGAAAAAAGGGAAGGAGAAGAACAAGGGAAAGGGAAAGGCCAAAGATGTGTCAAAGAAGAAAGATAAGGGTAAAGG
Organism: Chenopodium album; assembly: GCF_948465745.1. Taxonomy (NCBI): domain Eukaryota; kingdom Viridiplantae; phylum Streptophyta; class Magnoliopsida; order Caryophyllales; family Amaranthaceae; genus Chenopodium; species Chenopodium album. The sequence continues at coordinate 63,528,953 of NC_137840.1, forward strand.
GAAGGATGAAAAGAATTATTTACCCCCGGCTTGCTATACATTGTCAAGGGTAGAGAAACGTATGTTTTGTGCATGTTTGTACGGCATTAAGGTTCCATCAGGGTACTCATCTAACATGAAAAGATTTGTAACCTTAAATGGAGAATTGAAGCTGACAAGTATGAAATCCCATGATTGTCACATTATGATGCAAGTATTCCTACCGATTGCAATCCGTGGAATTCTACCGAAACACGTGAGGGAAGCGATTACAAGCCTTTGTTCGTTTTTCAATACAATTTGTAGCAAAGTTCTTGATCCTTGTACACTAGATGCTTTGCAAGCTGATGTGGTTGTGACTTTGTGCAAATTTGAGATGTATTTCCCACCCTCATTTTTTGACATAATGGTTCATCTGGTTCTTCGTTTGGTGCGTGAGATTAAGTTGTGCGGTCTAGTGTTCATGAGGTGGTGCTACCCTTTTGAAAGACACATGGGTACATTACAAGATAAAGTACGGAACCGAGCTCACCCTGAAGGAAGTATAATGCAAGGGACAGTGGGTGAGGAGATAGGTAACTTTGTGGCGGACTACATAGCCCTTGCTCAACCTATTGGTCTTTCTACTTCTCGACATGAAGGTAGACTTGATGGTCATGGCACAATTGGGTCGAAACGAATGTCACCAGACCGAGATCAGTTCTTACAAGCACACCTATATGTGTTGCACCATGTTTCAGATGTGCACCCATATTTAGACGAGCACATGTCTTGTTTGCGTGCCGAATTTCCATCCAAAGGTGAAAGGGCACTTATGCAGTTGCATAATAAGAAATTTGTTGATTGGTTTCGTGAACGAGTAATGAGTGGATTGAATGATACTAATGTGACCGATACAGTATGGTGGCTTGCGTACGGTCCTAGGGATGATGTCCGTTCATTTGAGGGATATGACATCAATGGGTACACTTTTTGGACCGAGGCTCGTGATTTGAAATCTTCCTCCACCCAAAACAGTGGTGTAACTCTTGTGGCGTCGTCAAGGGAGTTTGCAAGTTCTAAGGATAAATCACCTGTCGATGCAGAGTTGTCATACTATGGTCGAATTCAAGAAATATGGGAGCTTGATTATTGTGACTTCACGGTTGCTCTTTTCAAGTGTAAGTGGGTTGATAATATCAGGCGAAACGTCAAACATGAGGACTTTACTCTTGTAGATCTTGGCCACTTGAATGATAGTGCGGAACCATTTATCCTTGCATCTCAAGCTAAGCAAGTGTTCTACGTAACTGACCCAATGGATTCAAAATGGTCTATAGTGCTAGCTGGCAAAAGAAGAATCCTAGGCATTGGAGATGTTGAGGATGAGGAAGAATATGATGTGTTTGATGATTCAGCACCTTTCACTGTTCCTAGACCTGGAGTACTAAATGACATAGACAACGAAGCAGGTTATATGCGATCAGACCACAACGAAGGAATTTCAGAATGAGGTAGTTTGATTAAAAGTTAGTAATGGTTTCATTGCAAATATAGTTTAGTTATCATGTATATAGGAGCATAAGTAAGCGAAAATGATATATTTGTAGTTTGAAATTGCCTAAGTGTACTCATTATCATGCATATACAAGGTTATAGGACCATAAGTAGGTGAAACTGGCATAAATAGCTTCTACTTAACCCAACTCCTTTGTTTTGTGTATGAACTAACATTTATTCATTCTAACAACCTATTTTCCATACGTAGATTGAAATTGGCATTTTGTACTCATTATCATGCATATACAAGGTTATAGGACCGTAATAAGTAGGTGAAAATGGCTAAAATAGCTTATACATAACCATAATAACTATTATGCATATACTTTACTATACACTAATATTGTTTTATGATTGCTTTGACAGGTGCTTATATCTCATGGCGGACGATCATGATCCTCGTTTGGTAGAGGACATTGACGATGATGAGTATGAGGACGAGTACGAGGATGACGACTCCGATGATAGTGATGCTCCTTATGATGTGAATAAGGAGGATGACTTGGGTGAGCCAGACGATCAGGCTCAAGATGAGTTCGAGCGTAGGCTTGACGATTTTGAAAAGTTAGCTGAACGTGCACCGGCCATTGAAAATACAGCACGTGAGATTGTTGGTGAGAACCCGACTCCTGAAAGTCAAGGCCAAGGACAAGATGAAAACAACATAGGTGGTGGAGGGGGGGAAAAGGCACCGGCTGAAAGAAAAACAAGGGGTCCGACGAGAAGCTTTAAGAAACCGGACGGTCCCATGGTCTTGGAGTATGACAACAAAGGCCAACCCGGGCCCAAATGGCGTCGACAATATGCTAATCAAGTTGGCTTATGTTCGCGGAAAATCCCCATTACACTTGTAATGCGGCAAGTACCTCCGGGTTTGATTCAAGCATTTTGGGATGATACAAGGGTAAGTGTGTTTTTGGCACATTTAGACAATTTAAGATACCTTAACCTTATGATTGTTTTTAAATAGAAACCAATAATCGGTTTTAATTTGTGCTTGCAGAGGCAGTTTTCTATTCCTAATGATCCCGAGAAGAAAAAGGTGTTTGTCTCTTTATTAGCGGAAAGATTCAGAGGCTTTAAGACCAAGTTAACTAATCGGTGGATCCATAAGAAGAAGAAGATGCAAACAAAGAAGAAGAATGCCAAAGAGGATAACCGTCTCCCGTGGCAAATATGGCCGACCGTGTCAAAAGATGATTGGGAAGAGTTCGTTAGAATGAAGAGTCAAAAGAAAGCCATTGTAAGTTTGTGTAAATCTAATGTCAATTGAATAATAGCTTGACACTTTTTGTATTAATGAGACTAACATTTTTTGTTTTGTAGGAACTTCGAGAGCAAAATCAAGCGAATGCAGAAAAGAAGGAATACGTCCATCGTATGGGTCCTAAGACTTTTGCTGAAAAGAGACCTGAGTGGGCCGCTTCGGGTTTATACCCTAAAGCGCTTCTAGTGGCATCGAAGGAACCCTCTAGTTCAACGATCACTACCTTGGTGAGTCGTGCCGGTGATTTCTTTTGTTCTCTCCATTCGTTTGATAAGAAAACCGGAAAATGGTTCATCAAGGGTCCGGAAGCTAAAAAACTGGCGGATAAGCTAGTAAGTTACCTATGAATTGTTGAAATTAAGTCACTTTTGCATCTAACCATTAACTATTTTACTGACCTCATTTTTCCTTATGCTATAGCTTGAGCACACTCAAGAGATGGTGGAGGGCAAATTTGAACCAAGTATTGAGAATGACCCTTTCACCATGACTTTGGGAAGGCCATACCATCCAGGACGAGTAGTAGGTTCGGGAGGGTCATTGCTTGGATGGAATAAGGTGATGGGTCCCGAATACACAAAATCGGGTACATCTCGAGCCAGTGTTAACTCACCTGGGGAGTTGGATGCCAAGGTGGCATCAATTAAGGAACACGTACGCAACGAGTTAGTTGGTGAATTTAATGCTTGGGCGAAGCTGATGAACTTACCGACTTTGCCGTTCCTCACGAGTACCCCGGTTGACTCATGTTCTGAACCAAAAGGACAAGGAGAAGGTGATAGACATGGAGGAGATGAGATACGTGGTGAAGATGTGTCACCTCAGGTAAAATCAACTGGGTTATTAAAAGTTTTAAAATACCGAGTTAATTGAGATTTTAGGTGCAATGATTGATGTACTGTTGTAGGTTCCTACTCCTACACATGCGGACTCGAAGGAGTTTGAAAATCCAACACCGCATGAATTTCCAGAGTTACAGGTAATTTGTAACCCTCTACCTTAATGAATTTTGTTATATCTATGTTGTTGTAAAAGTCCTACTTAACTATCTTCTTTTTATATATTTACTTGTGTAGGAAGACACCCGGTGTGCACTTCTAGCCCCGGGGCATGCAAATAGTACCGTGTTGAGTTTGGTGGCGTATGGTAGTGCCCAACTGACGACAGGTGCTACGGCGGGGCCACATCATTACTCTGTTGGGATCGATTCAGTGGTTGCGGGGATCGAAGACATCCCACTACCCGTACCGATAGAGGAGGTTGAGATAACAACACTTTGGCAAGCTGTAGGTAGCTTCGTTGATTGGCCACGTGCATGGGTGAAGTTGATTAATAAGGAGGTGAATTAGCTACTCACTTGACTATTTCATCATTTCATCAAAAAGTAGCCATTTTGAGCCGAAATGGCTACTTACTTACCTTTTTTCTTCATTTCTCAACTTAAAAACTTCTTGCATCTCAAAACAACTCATAATCACATATTTATAAGTGTTTGTCATTTCAAATTACATTAAAATCGCCAAGTTCTAAGTTTTTGGGTCAAATTCATAAAAAAAGGCCATTTTGAGCCGAAATGGCTACTCACTTGCCTATTTTCTTCATTTCTCAACTTATAAACTCCTTGCATCTCAAAACAACTCATAATCACATATTTATAAGTGTTTGTCATTTCTAATTACATAAAAATCGCCAAGTTCTAAGTTTTTGGGTCAAATTCATAAAAAAAAGCCATTTTGAGCCGAAATGGCTACTCACTTGCCTATTTTCTTCATTTCTCAACTTATAAACTCCTTGCATCTCAAAACAACTCATAATTACATATTTATAAGTGTTTGTCATTTCAAATTACATAAAAATCGCCAAGTTCTAAGTTTTTGGGTCGAATTCATAAAAAAAAGTCATTTTGAGCCGAAATGGCTACTTACTTGCCTTTTTTCTTCATTTCTCAACTTAAAAACTTCTTGCATCTCAAAACAACTCATAATCACATATTTATAAGTGTTTGTCATTTGAAATTACATAAAAATCACCAAGTTCTAAGTTTTTGGGTCAAATTCATAAAAAAAAGCCATTTTGAGCCGAAATGGCTACTCACTTGCCTATTTTCTTCATTTCTCAACTTATAAACTCCTTGCATCTCAAAACAACTCATAATCACATATTTATAAGTATTTGTCATTTCAAATTACATAAAAATCGCCTAGTTTTTCATTTTTTATTTTTTTAAAAAAATAAGCAACTTCCGTCACACCGGGAGACCCGAGGGAGCCGCCCCCGCTGCCGGAACAGCAAAGGCAGCCCCAACGAGGACACAGCAGCCCCGACAGGTGGCTGCCAAGGCTGTAGCAGCCACGGCAGGTGGCTGCCAGACTGCTGCAGCCTCGGCAGCAGCCTGCCTGGGCTGCTGCAGCCTCGACAGGCGGCTGCCATGGCTGCTGCAGCCTCGGCAGGTGCTGCTACAGCCATGGAAGCCGCCTGTCGAGGCTGCAGAAGCCCAGGCAGGCTGCTGCCAAGGCTGCAGCAGACTGGCAGCCACCTGCCGTGGCTGCTACAGCCTTGGCAGCCACCTGTCGGGGCTGCTGTGGCCTCGGCACGGGCTGCCTTCGCTGTTCCGGCAGCGGGGGCGCCTCCCTCGGGTTTCCCGGTGCGGCTGCCGTTGCATTTTAAAAAAAAAAAAATATTTAAGCAATTTTCATCATTTCATCAAAACGTAGCCATTTTGAGCCGAAATGGCTACTTACTTGCCTTTTTCTTCATTTCTCAACTTAAAAACTTCTTGCATCTCAAAACAACTCATAATCACATATTTATAAGTGTTTGTCATTTGAAATTACATAAAAATCACCAAGTTCTAAGTTTTTGGGTCAAATTCATAAAAAAAAGCCATTTTGAGCCGAAATGGCTACTCACTTGCCTATTTTCTTCATTTCTCAACTTATAAACTCCTTGCATCTCAAAACAACTCATAATCACATATTTATAAGTGTTTGTCATTTCAAAATACATAAAAATTGCCAAGTTCTAAGTTTTTGGGTCAAATTCATAAAAAAAAGCCATTTTGAGCCGAAATGGCTACTCACTTGCCTATTTTCTTCATTTCTCAACTTATAAACTCCTTGCATCTCAAAACAACTCATAATCACATATTTATAAGTGTTTGTCATTTCAAATTACATAAAAATCGCCAAGTTCTAAGTTTTTGGGTCAAATTCATAAAAAAAAGCCATTTTGAGCCGAAATGGCTACTCACTTGCCTATTTTCTTCATTTCTCAACTTATAAACTCCTTGCATCTCAAAACAACTCATAATCACATATTTATAAGTGTTTGTCATTTCAAATTACATAAAAATCACCAAGTTCTAAGTTTTTGGGTCAAATTCATAAAAAAAAGCCATTTTGAGCCGAAATGGCTACTCACTTGCCTATTTTCTTCATTTCTCAACTTATAAACTCCTTGCATCTCAAAACAACTCATAATCACATATTTATAAGTGTTTGTCATTTCAAATTACATAAAAATCGCCAAGTTCTAAGTTTTTGGGTCAAATTCATAAAAAAAAGCCATTTTGAGCCGAAATGGCTACTCACTTGCCTATTTTCTTCATTTCTCAACTTATAAACTCCTTGCATCTCAAAACAACTCATAATCACATATTTATAAGTGTTTGTCATTTCAAATTACATAAAAATCGCCAAGTTCTAAGTTTTTGGGTCAAATTCATAAAAAAAAGCCATTTTGAGCCGAAATGGCTACTCACTTGCCTATTTTGTTCATTTCTCAACTTATAAACTCCTTGCATCTCAAAACAACTCATAATCACATATTTATAAGTGTTTGTCATTTCAAATTACATAAAAATCACCAAGTGCCTATTATAAGTGATTGTGAGTTGAAACTTATTATTTCCCAAACTATTTCAGATTTCCAATGGAAGCAAAACTTCAAAGAGAAAGAGGGTGGAGAAGCCTAAAAGAATTGATCAACCTAAGAAGAAGCTTAGTGAACAACAGTCCAAGAGTGAACAAGCGTCGAAGTTGCACTCTTCGAAAGGTTCACCCATGCCACCTACTCCCATTGTTGAAGACATTGTTCTTCAATCGCTCTCTACTGACATGACCTTTCTTCACAACCGTGCTTGTCATTTGGTCGATCCCATGGAAGTTGCACTTCCTAAGGCAATGTTCCACTATGATGAGGATGCAATTGCATGGATCAGCAAAGAAGATGTGAAGGAATTTCTACGTGGTGCAAAGCTTAACATTTCCCTCATTCAAACATTCATGAGGTAACTTCAATGCCTACATAAAGTTCATACTTTTTTCAAGTTATTCAAATTGATGGTGATTATCCTACATCTGATAAATTAATCAATGTTCATGCACGCAGAGCACTACAGGAGCACTTAACTGACACTGATTCTCCGTGTAAAGTTGGGTGGTTATGCCCCGAGCAGTTATCCACTACTAAAATCATAGGCAACCCCCATGACGTGTTGTACTATGTTGAACAGAGTATAAGGGAATCAACGCGTGCGGGAGACAAGTTCATATTCGCCCCATGTTATAGAGAGTATGACTAACCATGTCAAATTCAATCGATTTGGCCTCATTATATGTTGACTCCTAAATATTAATTACCTTGTCTATTGTGAACTTATGTAGGGAGCATTGGAGCCTCATGGTGATTTGTAATTCCACTAACACAATTTATCACCTTGATTCAGCTCGATCATCGGAGAAGTGGCTCGTGAAGTCTATATTGCAAAAGTAAATATATATAGCAACCTATAGTGATGATTATTGCTAATAATAACTAATTTAGTAATCATACGACTAATCAAATTTGATTGTATTTTTTATACTACAGTGTTATGAAGAAGCTACATTGTCGTGCTCCAAAGGGTCCAACATGGAAAACACTGTTGGTAATTTACATGATATTATTGTGATTATCTTGAAAATCTATGGTAGTAAATATTTGCTCATTTCCTTTGCATGTTTCACTGATGTGATTTGTTTGTCATATGCTAGTGCGCACAACAAGAGAATGGACTTGATTGTGCTTTGTATGTGATGAGATTCATGCTTGACATTGTGACTAATTGTACGGACACTCAACAGCTTGATGAGGTAAGTCCTAAAATTTCTTGAAATGCTATATTGATGTGATTTCTAGCCTTAGACACCTAATATTATCCAACAATGACATGTTATGAGAAACAAAAAGGCTATTTCACAAGAAAGGTAGAAAATGGGTTGAATAGAAGTCATATGGGCCATATTAAGGCCATTTTGTGTTAATATGCTCTTTTGATGTGATTTCTTTCCTTATACACCTATAACTAGATAATATTGACATGTTATGAGATAAATAAAGTTCATTTAATAAGAAATGTAAGAAATGGGCAAAGTAAGGTCATATAGGCCATATTCGGGCCATTTTGGGTAAAAACCGTCATAAACCTTAATAAAATGCTCTCCTATACAATTTTAGGGCTTACACACATACAAATACCCAACATTGACATGTTATGAGAAAGAAATAGTTCATTTGATAAGTAATGTAGAAAATGGGCTATATAGAAGTCGTATAGGTAATATTTGATTAAATACATATTTTTTGCCTAATTAATTATTTTTAAAATAATGTTTTTGTATTTCAAGTTTTGCAAGGTCCAAAAGGATGGTCCGTTGACAATCAAGGAGCTTAATGAAGTTCTTGACATGTTGGCGTCTTTCATCACCTTCAACATGTAAATGGCATGCATTGTAATTGTAAATTATTTATGTTAACTTTTGAACTATATATAACTTATTATTCATTATATATGTGTACTTACTATTATTTGTATATATGTAAGCAACTTTTTTTTTTTTTGTATTGCGTTTGGGAATATTTATATCTATATATATATATAATTGAATTCTTGTATCTAATATTATTTTTGTATATAATAATTAATAATATTATTATTAGTTATTATAATAATAAAATTATTAATTATTATATTTAATATAATTGCTGGAATTACAGGGTATTATTATTGCAGGTTTTTTGTAAAAAATATTATTGCACGATGGAAAAAAAAAAAAAGAAAAAAAAATATATATATACAAAAGGCACCGGTTAGGCAGGAACCGGTGCCTAAACTATCCACCACCCAAAAAAAAAATGGCGGGAGTGCAGTATTAGGCACCGGTTAACCGGTGCCTATTCCACCCTATGGCACCGGTTAACCGGTGCCTATTAATCCCTATGGCACCGGTTTTGAACCGGTGCCAAATATGGGGTTTTTGGCACCCCTCAAATAGGCAGCGGTTCAAACCGGTGCCTTAGACTGGGTTTGAACCGCTGCCTAATGCGTTTTTTCTACTAGTGTAAAGAGATTCAGAACATTATTCCAAGGGAAATAGGTTTTGAGGACTTAATCATTTGGAAGGGGAACTGTAGTGGTAACTACACGATTAAAAGTCGATACTGGCTTTTGTTTGAAGCAAAGCATAACTCAAGTACAAATCAATTCTTGAGGGAATCAAGTAGCATCAACTAGAAGCGGTTTTGGAGATATGCTGGTACTTTGAAGCAAAAGACTTTTATTTGGAAGATTCTGAATGGTGCGCTACCTATTGGAAGTGAAAGGAAAAAACGAGGCCTGGGAGATAATCACTAATGTCCTCTTTGTTGGGGCAATGAGAATCAAAGCAGCTATCAGCTTGAGACTTTAGAACACCTATTTAGAGATTGCATTTTTGCCACATGTTTGGAAAGGTTGCAGCCTTGGTAGAAGCGTGACCTTTCAAAACAATATTCCAATTGCAGATTGCATTAGCAATTGACAAAGAATCCTGGGTAGGAAAGATAAGAGCTTGGAGGGAAGCTATCAGCTTTTCTTAGCACGCTTCAAAAGTATATGGGAAGCTAGGAATGTTATGATCTTCAAAATTTTGAGGCAAAACCCGTGGGCTATTATCAAAAGAATTGAATGCAAAACAGGGTGGTTCTTCCTCTTAAGAAATTGGAAACAAAAGAGGATGGCAATGACCCTAACCAAAACCAAGACAACAACGAACTTCTAGGCTTTGGTTCTAATTGTAGGGAAAGAAAATAAGTGAATAACAACCATGCATTAATTATTGGAACAGGTAATTGCAGGACTACAAGACTGGATATGCAGAAAGGAAAGCAAAAGTGAGAGAAGAGAAGTTGGTGCTGGCACCTGAGGACTGCTGATCAAATATTAGTGCAGGGTGAAGAGTGTTCCCACCAGGAGAAAGGAACTACCAGTATGCTTAGTGCCATTTACAAGGGTCTAAAAGATGCTTTAAGAAGCCGTAATTGGCATATGCAGGTTCGATGTCAGGATTCAAGGACAGTACAATGGCTGCAAGGAGAGCACACAGACTTATAGGGCAACAGGTTGTGGCTGCATAAAATTGTCAATTTAATGCCAAGTTTTCATCGTTTATCTATAGGTGACTTATATTTTGGGGATTAAGTCCCTTTGTACAAGCTTTAACAAAAAAAGATAAAAAATAAAAAAAGAATAATAATACTAAAACTTACTTGGCACCAAGAGTATGAACATGACTATGAAAATCAATTCTCCTGTAAATCAAATACGAAGGTTCAGTAACCATAGAATATATTCTCGAATTTAGAACATACTACTGGATCTTCACTCATTCATTTAGTGAAGGAAACTATTTACAGAAATTTAGAGCAAATAATAAGGGACAGGGGAGGAAAAGAACATGTTTTTATTTTTCACTAAATGGGAAAATCACTTATAACCTTGAGATGTCACATATTTAAGCCACACCAACTACATATGCTTATTGTGCACCAAAAAAAAAAAAAAAAAAAAAACATATGCTTAAAGAAAGAATTTCCTACTAGGCGAAATACTTTCATTAAAAGTAACCACAATATGTTATACAATGCTAAACCTTAAAATAGAGAGGGAGTATCTTTTTCAAACCAATTAATTGTCACATAAGAGTTTATACACCTTGGTCTCAGAATAATTGACATATTAAAATTTATATATATATATATATATATATATTCACTTTGGCTATAGTTTTTTACAACTAAATAAAAATTGTAATTAAATATATCATTTTATAGGTATTAACACATCAATAAAATTGCAACACGTGGCATTAGTAAGAGGTTGACCTTTGGTATGGAAGTGGGTCGGGTTAAATGGGAGACCCGCCCTTTCCCCACCCAAGAGGGGCAGGGATGGAGGGAGGTTTGGCAGGTGATGGAGCGGGTATGGATTTTAGAGTAAACCCGCCCCATATCTGCCCCGCTTCATACCCGCCTTATACCCACACTATAATTCTTGTAAAATAGTTTAGAATTTATGAAACTTGATACCCTTAAGGCCAAATAAACTTGAATAGTAAAAGTCCCTTTTTTTTAACCTAATTTGATATAGTTATCATTAATGTGATACAATATAATACAACATCATGGAAATGGGTTTGGAACGGGTATGAGGTGGGTATGGATATCCAAGTGGGTGATGGTTCGGGGATGGATCCTATCTTTAACCCGGTGGGGTGGGTATGGATGTGGATATTGTACCCGCCACGGGTGGTGGGGCGGGGATGGCTATAAAAATTTTAGGCGGGTATGTGTATGGAGGTACCATCATCTGCATCTGACCTGCCTATTGCCATCCCTAGTTGACCTAGTCATTTGAGGTTAAAGACTGTATATATGGATGAAGTCTCTTTAAAGTTGAGTCCATTGTTAGATAATCAAAGGTGGGACTGTGTTTAGCAGATGACCTAAATAAAGTTGGGACGGTGAAAATAGTATTCCCTCTGTGTTTTAATAGGTATTACACTTACCAAATGCAGTTGTGTTTTAATAAGTATTACACTTCTTGCTTTGCCAAAAAGCTACATTTTAATATTATTCCTTTCTTCTCTCATGACCCCTATAACCCTACTCAAACCTACTACTATATTTTTTTTTTCTTTTTTCCCACATTCATTACTTTCACTAAACTATTAATCATACTAAAATTTCTTTTACAAAATTTTTTTTACACGATCTACCCTAAATACCTATTATTTGATTTAAATTAGTTAAATTACCTAAAATTATGTGTGGATCAAAGGATAAAAATTTTTAAAACACGAAGGGAGTAGTAAGTTTGATTTCTTACAAAACAATAGTATTTAAGTTCAAATAAAAAAAGAGTTATCACAAAATAAAACTTAAATTTCCCTCAATAATATTTTTCACTTGCAACTCTTTGACTTTTTTTTTTTTTGGGTTAAAGTAGAACTGGATTACTTAATAAAGATTAGTAATTTCGTACAAGCATTCTAAAATGCACAAACTTTTTTAAAAAATCGGGTATACAATAATTATTGTACATCCATTAAATAAATAGCCTAAACTAATAAAAAGTTACCCTTGAAATGAATGCTGCACAAAAGCAACTCAATACAAATAAAAATTATCTACACTTTATTAGTAAAGAATCGTATTTTAAATGACTAAAAATCAATTATTAGTGATCGAATGTAATTACACTACCTTTATAGAATTTTTCTTGTTGTCTAATTACATAAAAATTGTATTATGTTTAAAGTTACTCATAAGAAGGCAAAAAGTTACCCTAAAATTAGTTAAAAGTTACCCTTATAGTACTCGATGTACAATAATACCAGTGTAAATCGAGTGTATACAAAAGTTTTTCTTTAAAATGGGGGAGGGAAGGGGGGTGTTTTTGTTTTGATTTTCAGAACAAGGTGGCGCAGTATCGGAAATATTTTAAGTTGGGGTATCGAATAATAAGACAGGGTCTGGGTTGGGTAAATTTTTAAAGTTGAGTTATACTAAATTATTATGTCCACGCGAATCCAAACGTGAATCAGATATTTTTCGAGTCGGTTTCGAATCGGATCGGCTGTGCTATTGACACCTCTAGTTTTCTTGACTACCATATATATAAAGTTTTTTTAGAATAGCAACTCTTTGATTGAAATGCACTATACATTATTTTATTTGATCCACTTTATTGATTTATACTTCATTATTCCTCTAATATTGCAACATAGATGCATGAGGGACACAAATTTTTAATAAGAGGAGAGAAAGAGTGAGTGTAATGAGCAGAAAAAAGAATAGAAAGCATGTACAAATAGCAAAATATTGAATATTGTTGAACTTCTTCAAGTATAAATTGTTCCATTATTTGTGAAATAGAGAAAGTATATGGGATAAAATCTAGTCACGATTGTTAGTTCTATCTTCATTTATAGTTTCATCCTAATTTCTTATTGGGATATTCTTTTTACACTCATAAGGTTTTTTTATTATTATTTTTTTAACAGCTAAATTCCAATTATCTTTATCAATCATGAATTATTAGTACAAAGGAGTTTTTTGTGAGAAACTAAAATGTTTAAAGAAACTACTAAAAAAGACTACCTAATAAAAGGTATAATGTTGTAAGATATTATGTTTGACCGAATTTTCACTGTTAACTTAATTTTATGACGTTGATGCACCTTAAATCACCTCCGAAACCACCGTGAGGAAGGTGGTAAGGTTATTTTCGGGGTGGTTGGGGGATATTCCGAGTTAGTGAGGGTAAATTATTGCTTCGGATGATGGTTTTTGGAATTTAAGGTGGTGGTTTTAGGGTTGAAAGGTGGTTTAGGTGTGATGGAGGTAATTTCAAACAAGTTGTGTTAGTTTTGGGAATGAAAGTGGTGGTTTCGAGAGTGTTTTGATGTTGAACAACAGTTAAAATTCGGTATAGGTAATATTTTACAACCCTTTACCTTTTCTTGGGTAGTTTTTTTTATAACATTTTACCCTTAATTATTAGATAGTTTATTACAACCTTTTTTTAATTAAATAGTTTCTCATGAAATCAGGCTTTTATTATTAGGTGATTTTTGACAAAAAAATCCTAAATTAAATTAACCATTACATTAAAATAAAGTTGATTAAAATCTTTAACTAGAGTTAGTTTTTTTTAAATAATAAAACTATTTTAAAAATTATTGTAAAAAGAAAACCACCACTCATACCACACTAGCCTAGCCACCCCTTCCTTCCACAACTAATCCCCTCCCTTGGTGCCAACTTCTCCCCGACCTTTTTCCTCCTATCGCATCTCCCTAAACCACCCAACCCCCTTCCTTTAAATCCCCCCCTCCCAACACACACACACACACACACAAAACCCCATAAAACCATTCCTTCCCACTAGAGCTGGTTATTGGGCGGGTCGGGTCAGGGTCGGTTGCGGGTCATGGTCAAAGATGATCACATTTTATAGGGTCAATATAGGGTCGGGACAATGCGGACCGCGGGTCAATAATGGGCGGGCCTACAAAATATCAATTAAAATAAATATTGGACAAAGCCATTATTAAATACATATGATTACAAATTAATAAATAAGAGTTCTGCCCATTAATAGCCCAGTCCATTAAAAGCCCTATAAGCTTGGCCCTGACCCTATTATTAATGGGCTACCCTGTCCAATAACCACCTCTACTTCCCACCCATGAAACCCCCAACTGAATCTAGCAAGGGTTAGGGGAGGGTATGGTTAGGGTTTTTAAGTGTAGGGAAATGGTTTTAGGGGTTCTGGTGGCGAGGGAAGTGGGGTTTTGGGGGAAGGTGGATTAGGTGGTTTTGGAGGGAAGAGGGATGTGATATGGGAAGTTCTACGCCGGGGTCAGGCTGGGCGTGGAGGGAGGCTGGTTGGTTGGTGGTCAGTTGGGGAGGGAGTGGTGATGGGGTTTAGTTCAAGGATATAGTAATCATTATGTCTCTAGTTAACAATGATTAGGCTTATAATTGTATACTCCGGCCTTTTGTTGAAAAAAAGAAACGTTTCTTCTTGTACATGTATGTCAATGTAACACTTTGACGGATAATATCTATAATTATCAATAAGTAAAAATTATAACAATTGAATATTAACAAACAGTTCATTTGGATGATTTCAATAAGTGTTCACAAGATTATATTTAATTTATTTTTACATATAAATCACAAATATAAGTCAAAATGAATTGGATAAATAGTACAAAAAATCAAAATGTTTCCTTTATTTAAACACGGAGGGAGTATTATTATTTGTTTATCTTTTTTTTTTTTTTTTTTTTTTTTTTTTTTTTTTTAATTTAATATCTTTTAATTTTTTGTATGTGAAGAAATAATGGCCAGGTAGAAATACATTTGACAAACGTAAAAGTCAAAATGTCACAATATAGAAAGAAAATTAAAAATGTGAAGAGATAAATTTTACCAACAAAATAAGAAATGGCAAACGGAATTTATACCTATGAGAGGTACCAATTTGGTTTTCCAATAAAGCTTCACCGGAAAGGTAGACATCGACGTTACGTTGGATGAAACATTTGCTAAATATTCTCGACTTACCAAAAAGGCTGACCTGCAATTCTCTGATCCATTTTTGGCTCTCACAGTTATATTATAACACGAATCAATAGGTATTTTTACTAGGCAGCAGTGGTTAAACCTGTAACATTGATTCATCGTATCAGCTGAAAACGTCGAACTTTGATGATGATGATCAACAGCACAAACTGAGGTGCATCCTTCCATCTCACCTCTATCAGTATCGAACAAGGCATATCCATCACACCCCACTGATACGAAAACATTTGATTCGTCTAATGAAAAAGCAAACTCATTCGACTTTGGACTGCTCCAATGTTTCTGAGTACCATTACACGCAGTGACTGATGGAAACTTAACTATTAACGTCTTACTTGAGTTTAGCACCTCAACAATCTCGAGGTCGAGTTTTTTTAGGTATGGTATTGATTGATTATTTGAGGATAACTTACAAGAGACTGCAAAGTCTTGGTGGGAGAAACAGTGTTTCGGACCAATACCAAATGGGTAAGGGATTTCAATGTTTCCACACTGGTGTTTGCAATCTATATAAGTATGTTGTTCAGTGAAACAACACAATAATATGATTATTGATATAAGAAAAAATAATGAGTTTGATTTGAGGATTTTCATTTTAATTGTTATTCTTCATCAGATTCATATTTACAGTGTTATCTAGGGTGTTTGTTTAGATATATAGAGTTTAATTAGATTTGATTCGGAGTAAGGATATACTGTATAATAGAAATGAATTTAAGGCCAGTCCTAAGTCAAAATTAATCAGCTAATGGTGGAGCTTGATTCCGTGGATGTGATTTAATTAGAGTATTGTGAAATTAATTGCCGCACAGTCAAGTTGATAGCTATCAAATTATCACATTCAATTGTTATTGTCTTTTCTACTTATCTATATCTACATTATTATTAAAACTCATAGGACGTGTCACCCTTACTTATAACTAGATGAAGTCCATGCAATGCAGAGTTTGTTTAAAATTTTTAAAATAATTTTTTTATATATATATATTTATGTGCTAAAATTTGTTATATATTTTGATAAAATTTCTGATATCAAAAGATAATATTTTATATTTAATTAATTTAAAATGGGAAATATTATTAGCCAATTTAGCTTATGTGTCATTTAAATTACGAAGTATTTAATTCTAAAAGAAATTATTAATCTCATATTTAATTGGCTACCCACTAAAATTTATTATCTTACATGACGCGCTGAAAAAAAAAAAATCTTACGTGGCTCTCTAAAAACTTGGAAAAAAACTCCCATTCATATATATACATATATTAGATTAGATTTGGTGTCATATGTACATCCTATGCCACCCTATGTGTCATCATCGGTCTCATCACCATTCTTAATTTTACTACACTACGTGAAAAAATGAATTTGGCACCGGTTCAAACCCAGCCTAAGGCACCAGTTTGAACCGGTGCCAATGTGGGGGGTGCAAAAAAGGGGTTTAAAAAGGCACCGGTTAACCGGTGCCAAAAATGGGTTAAAAAAATTATGGAATTGTTTTTGGCATCGGTTAACCGGTGCCCAAAGTGCCAAATATTATAATTTTTGTTTTGTTTTGTTTTGTTTTTTTTTTTAGAACATCAAACAATTAAAAATCAACTTAAATTATTTAGAACATCAAAATATAGATCGAATTTCAATCAACATAATAAAAAATTTACAATATATAATCAAAATAATTTTACAATATAGATCAATACAGTAGTAGTTCAATTACAACATATAAAAAAAATTACAATATAAATAAAAAAAATAAACTCAATATTCTTGCATCTTGATTCTTCCATTTAAGATCTAACTCAAGATACCTGCAACAATTAAAGCAAAAAAAAAAACGATTAACATAATTAAGCTTCGAAAAAAAACCAACTAAGATTCAAACCCAGAAAAAATTTGAAATCGCAAAAAAATTAAACCGAAAAAAAATTAAATCGAAAAATACCAAGAAATCGAAAAAACCCTGAAATGGAAATAAATTGAATTTGAAAAAAAATTGAAATCGAAAAAACCCAGATAAAAAATATAAATTAAAAAATCCAGAAATCGAAAAACAAAAAATCAAAATCGAAAAAAAAATATATTAAAATCGAATAAACAAAAACAAAAATCGAAAAAAATTCAAAATTATAAATAAGAAAATATATAATCCAGAAATCAAAAAATCAAAAATCTAAAACGAAAACAAAATATATTAAAATCAAATAAACAAAAATCGAAAAAAAAAAAAATTGAAATCGGAAAAAAAATAACCAAGAAATCGAAAAACAAAAAAATCAAAATCGAAAACAAAATGTATTAAAATCGAATAAACAAGAAACAAAAATCAGGAAAAAAAAAATCAAAATCGAAAACAAAATATATTAAAATCGAATAAACAAAAATCGAAAAAAAAAAATTGAAATTGAAATCGGAAAAAAAATAACCAAGAAATCGAAAAACAAAATATCAAAATCGAAAACAAAATGTATTAAAATCGAATAAACAAGAAATAAAAATCAGAAAAAAAAATCAAAATTGAATTCGGAAACAAAATAACCCAGAAATCGAAAACAAAAAAATCGAATTAAAATCAAGAAATTATACCCTAACCTTGCTCATGCATGTGTTCGTGGTGGATTAAACCAAAGTTTTTTGATGAAACCCATAAAAAATTAAAGAGAAGAGATGGTGGCGGCGGCTTTGCGGTGGTGTTGTTGTTGTTGCGGTGGTGTTGTTGTTGTTGTTGCGGAGATGTTCGAAGAGAAAGAGAAGAGATTGGGAATGAAGGAGAGCTAGAGGAGAGAGAAGGGAGAGCAGAGGAGAAGGGAGAGCAGAGGAGAAAGAAGAGGCGGAGTGAGAGGAGAGAGAAGAGGCCGACTGATTTTAGGGTTAGTCGTTATAAGAGGCCGAGTTATAAGAAGAGGCGGGTTTTTTATTTTTAAATAATTAAAGGCCCGGTTCACAAAGGCACCGGTTCAAACCGGTGGCCTCTATGATTTTGGCACCGGTTTGAAGTGAATCGGTGCCTTTTACTCTGGTTCAGCTTCCCACCAATTTTGTAGGCCATTTTTGGCACTGGTTTGGACTGAACCGGTGTCAATTAGGAGGTGCCTTTTTGATATTTTCTACTAGTGCTACATTAAATTATAGTAATGTGTAGTTAATTTAAAAAATTCTTAATTGATGTAAATTTAATTTGATTTAATATAATAACAGAGGTTTTTCAGTGCGGCAGGCCATATGGTGCGGCAGAGGTTACTTGTAGGGTGTTACTGGTTTTGTCTAGGGTTACTTATAGGTGTTACTTGTATTTTGGGTTACTTGTATGAGTTACTTGTAGGTGTTACTTATGTTTTGGGGCTAGCTACTTGTATGAGTTACATACCCTACAAGTATCCCCTGATCACACAAGTGGAAAAAATGCCATTTATAACAGCCTATTTGTAACGGGCAGTAGTTTGCCAGTTATAATAAACCTATTTGTAACGGGCAAAATAACTGTCAGTTACATTAAAATAGCATAGTGGTACGGAAAAGAGTATTCGTAACGGGCAAAATGATGTCCGTTACAAAAATCAAATTATTCGTAACGGGCAGCGTTTTGCCCGTTACAAATAAGTTGGGATTCGTAACGTGCACCAATTGCCCAATACGAATAGGTTTATTACTTAGATGTTATAAAACCCTAAAAGTGCCTAACTACTTTTTTTCACTTCACCTTTTCTAGCAGCCGTCTCATACTCTCTCTCCTCTCTCTTACCCTCTCTCTTTCTCTCTTCTCGGATTCTGCTTCTTTTAATGGATATTGTTTCTCACTTAAATTTCTCTTCCACTTCTCCTTACCTCCATTTTCTTTCTCCTTGCTCCATTGATGAACCTCCCTTCAATTTCCCATTTTCTGATTTTTGATTTGATTTGATTTATTTTTTTGTGTGTTTTTTCGATTTGATTTTGTTATTCACTACAAGAAAAATCACTTTTCGTAGCGATTATTTCGTAGCGATTGTTCAATCACTACAATATGTAAGTATGTTTGTGAAATAATTAAGGATGTCGTATCATTTTTACAATCTCCATGGTTTTCCCATATAAAATCGATACGGAAAGCATACTAATACATATCCACACTATTTTTACACATTTATATAATTTTGAGAAATTGTATCATTTACAATCGCCACTAAATCCTAAAAATCGATACGAAAAGCCTTTTCAACACTAGATATATAAATATATTTTGACAAAGAATACATAAAATATGTCATAGCTTATTGGTAAATATATTTGTAGGGCATTTTTTCCCCTGATGGTGATTATTGGTAAATATGTCATAGCTTATCCCCATTTTTGGTGATCGAAACACCATTTTTGACAAGTATCCCCTGATCACACAAGTGGAAAAAATCCCCTGATCAACTTGTATGAGTTACATACCCTACAAATATATTTTGACAAAGAATACATAAAATATGTCGTATGAGGTTGCATGTTCGAATCTTGTAAAGATCATACGCATGTTTTTTTTTTTTTTTTTTTTTTAAGAAAATGAGTTAAACATTTATAGCGATTGTAATCGCTACAATAATCACCACGATTGGATGTAGTTTTTCGTATCGATTATTGAGGCCAACCCCAGCGATATTGAAAACCACTACTAAAGGCTAAGGCAACGGGGGATATTGTATCGAATGACCATTCGTTGGAAAAGCTTTTTGTTGCAATTACAATCGATACTAAAGGTTAAAATAATCGCTACGAAAAGGTTATTTTCTTGTAGTGATTTTATTGTTTGGGGTTGATTAGGTGAGACGGGAAGAAGGATTAAGGATTTGAGCTCGATTTTGTAGAAGAGGTTTAATTTGCGATTATCCGGCACCAATAAGGCGATTTTGTAGAAAGCTGGCATCGATAAGGCGATTATCCGCTAGATCTCTGCAAAGCGGCGGCAGTGATACTCCTCCTCGGGTTTCGCCTCTTTTCATCTCCTCTTTTTCTTGCAGTCATGTCGATTTTTTTAAAATTTTTTTGTTTGATGAATTAGGGTTAAGTTAGTTACAGATCTTGAATTTCGTCTTTTAATTTATCGTATTTTGGATGATTCATTTCTTGTTGGTGTTTCGATCTGTTTATGGAATTAGTTGATCGATGATTTTATCGGTTTTGGCTGATGGATTATTTAATTTTGGTGATTATTTTGTTGTGAATTGAGGTTTAATTGTTGCGAAGAATGAAATTTTACATGGTATGGCAGGGGTTGATTGTATGGTGTTACTTGTATTATGGGGTTACTTGTAGGATGTTACTTGTATTCTGAGGTTACTTGTAGGGTGTTACTGATTTTTGTGAGGGTGTTACTTGTATTATGGGGTTACCCGTAAGGTGTTATTGGTTTGATCATTGGTTACTTATAGGGTATTACTTGTATTCTGGGGTTACTCGTACGGTGTTACTTGTTTTGACACTAGTGGAAAAAAGGTTATTCGTAACGGGCAAAAATAGTCTATCAGTAACGGGCGGCGGCCGTTACGTATGCTGCCGTTACGGATAGGTAATGTTATTTGTAACGGGCACTGCCGTTACAAATAAGTAGTTATTCGTAATGGGTAGGTGAAATGTCCGTTACGAATAACCACTTATTTGTAACAGACAATTAAAATGCCTGTTACAAATAACCCCTTATTTGTAACAGACAATTACAATGCCCGTTACAAATAACCCCTTATTTGTAATGGACAATTACAATGTCCGTTACAAATAACCCCTTATTTGTAACGGACAAGTACAATGTTCGTTACGAATAACTAGTTATTTGTAATGGGCATTTATGTTGCCCGTGACAAATAATGTCTAAAAAAGGCAAAATTTTAGGGGTATTTGTAACAGGCACATTAAAGGTGCCAGTTACAAATACCCCTATTTTTATCCATTCACCATCTATAAATTAACTATAATAACATATATCAAATCCAATCTTTACATATTACCAAAGACCAAATCCAATTTTACATATTATCAAGCACTAAATGCAATTTTACATCTCAATAATATTGTAAAAAAAAAAATAAAGTAAATAAAGAGAAACAACAGCATCCAAGAGAAGGGAGTAATCGCAACTCCAACTGCAGCAACAACTATAACCATTGAAACAACAATAGCGCACAGCTGCATCATCATAGAAAAAACCATATTTAAAAAATTTTTAAAAAAAAAAGAAAAAACGATTAGGTATCAACGTGTAAGCAAGATACAATCAGGTCAGAACAAAGTCACCTGGGAATCATCCGCAAGACCATGTCTGTACCAGCAAGGCATCCAATTTTTCAACTGAATTTCAAGCTGGCCGCTGAACGAGAGGCACAGGCTTACCATCTGTAACAACAAGATATTGAAGCAATCCTGTTTCAGTACACAATCTATGCCAAAAGAAAACTGAGCAGATAAATAGTAATGCACCAAGTCATGTCAACATCATAATATTTCAACCACAACACATTTCAAGCTACTAATTGTTCTTTTAAACAAAGTCACTCAAAGAGAGCTATAATGTCAAACAACCTAACAGTGACAGAAAAAGGCCAACCTCTTAGGAATCTCTAGATTAAAAAGAATGGAAAGGACAAAATTACTTTTTAGATCTCTAATTCCAACTTTAATATTTGTTACACATTTCTCAACATTTTATTCATGCCTATTTATACGATCCTACATTGAAAAAAGCATGTCTAATTACTAGTTCTGGACGAAGACATTGACCCCAATTATCATGAAATAACAGCCAGCTATAGCAACAATGTTTCACCATAACAACTTAAATGCAGTTTCTTGGTCACATATTTTCTGCCCTGTCACTATTTTGGTGAGAGTGAGGAGTGCAAATGCTGCACAAACTACCTGCATTATTTGTTTAAGTCCAAAAAGTAAGGGATACCAGAAGCTAAGCCCAAGACTAATCAATTCCATACCAAGTCAGCTCTCAATTTGATGCAAGACAATAGAATTTGGAGTATAAGTGTATAACCTTATAAATCATTGCAAAATAGCAAAGCAGAGATGAACCATGCTCCTCCTATAAACATTATTTTAGTCACACCAAAACTATCAAACTAAGATCTTGCTAGACTAACAAACATAAGAACCAAAGGCTTTTAAGATATCTACAAGGATACCACTTTAAATCAGTTCATATAAATTAATATGGGAATATCAGTCACATTAAAAAAATTCATACTAAAAACATTCCTCAAACCAAAAAAAAATCAATATAATACTTCTATACAGCAGTTTACAGTCAGTAAAATCCACAATAATCAAATTCCATTTCATAAGCACATTTTGAAGGGTCTCAAGTATAAATCAAGTTTTATATTTATTCAACTCATTTCGCAGATTAGCAGGCAACTATAAATCTATAATATAGTATTCATCAACGCTCAGATCAGCTACATAAAAACCATTAAATTTCGTAGCTATGTAATTTCATTCATAAATTCAATGAACAAAAACAAGGTTTAACAAATTATATACCTTCTGGCAGCAAGACCTCCGAGAAGCTTGTAACGAAGAGAATCGCACTGAGCGATAATGGAATTAAATTTCTTCTACACAATTGAGCTCAGCTCCCTAATCTTTCTTCCCTTTTCACCTAATCAACTCCAAACAATAAAGTATCAAGATGAAAATTGCAAAAATTGAAAAAAAATAAAAAAATAAAAAGCATCAAGTCAATCAAAAATCGAAGAAAGGGGGAAACTACCAAGGACATTTTGGGTATGACTAGCCTTAATGATCAGTACACAGACGTCCCTAACGTTAACACCAACACCCAACAGATGACATGAACCTAAATTAAACGATCAGGGTCACTGTACATATTCAGCCATCTCTATAAGATTAAAATGATGCATACATTCAGCAATCTTAATAAGATTAAAACACATCATACATCCAGCAAACTTAATAGGATTAAAATGTAGCATATGTTATAGGATTAAAATGTAGCATACGTTATAGGATTAAAATGTAGCATATATTCAGCAACAATAAAATGCAGGCATTTATTCAGCAATCTATCTTTATAATATTTAACATGCAGAACTTGATACAAAAATACTTAACATATCAATTGCTCAAATCCTGAAATAAAATCAAGTAAAAACCCTAAAATTATAATAAACAAGTACTAAAAAAACTAATCTAAACTCCTGTCCACACCATTATATTCAGTTTACTTATCAATAATTTAGATCGATAACAGGACATAAATCAAGGAAACAAGCCATAATAACATAGACACATAAAGATACATAGCATCACAAACATGAATTTCAGAAAAGTAAAAAAATAACAGAATATCAAAGATCTCTAATGAAACTTCATTGAGTTAAGCGGCCGATGATTTCTACGACCAAATTAAACGGCCTTCAAACCACCATCATCACCAAAAATTTGTTTGAGTATAGAATCCAAATTATTCTAGCAAAATAAACTGCTTGTTTGAGTATAGAATGTAAATTGGGCTAATTAAAAGCTCGTTTTCAGAGGCACACCAACTGTCATTTTGTAGAATCCCAAGTATAAATCGAGTTAAATAATTATTCAATACATTTTGCAAATTAACAATCAACTACTTAGGAATAAACAACCAATTCATATTAAAATCAGAAAAACAAACTACATGTGGCCAGCCACATACAAAAATTTGTACTATAATAATGTTATAATAACTTGGAAAAGTCTTCTATGTATAACCTCTTTTAAAATTTTTTATATATATTAATGATTGATAATACAAATATTTAATATTTTATTCACTTATTAATATTGTTCAACAATAATCTTTTTTATTAATTTTGATACAATTTAAAAATTTACGATGTAGAATATTAATAAGAAAGGTATACAAAATTGAACATAAATAGAGATAAAAATAAATACTCTCTCCATTTCTAAATGTTTGTCATTTTAGGTGCCTCTAAAGGCTTAAATGTTTGTCAGATTTCAAAGTTTTATTATTATTAATTTATATAAAAAGACTTTTATATCCTCAATTTTCTTTTGTCCTTATTAAGTCATCTTCCTATTTTACCCTAACATATGCCATAAAATTGTGCCAAATTTAATTTTTTACACTTTTAAATCTCTCAATTTCTCTTTCAGATGATGTACTTTAATTACTTTTTAATTGATAATTTCTCTTTCCCTTATACTTTCAGTACTCCACGAACTCCACCTTAATTCCTGTGATTTCATTGAAGTGACAAACATTTGGAGATGGATAGAGTATAAGATTTTTTGGACTCTGTACGATGTGTATATGCAACCCATCAGTTCAGCACATCACACGTCTGCTACGGCTGAGCTATGACTTTTAGCACCAAATCAATATGAACATTTAATTTATATCCTAGTATTTTAATGAGGCTATTTGATTATTAAAGAATTGGGAGTTGGGAGTTGGGACATGGGATCGGGAACCTACCAGCCCCCCTCGTGGCTCCGCCCATGCTTGTTTCCCTTCAATAGACCCACCAACCTTCGAGGTGAAATCTTGATAGCAATTCACACTTTATTTCGAGGATGCCCCAATTTCTCATGGTAAGAAACAAATTTTGTTTCTTAGATGACATTTTCGTAAATAAACCAACAACTTTATTTAATTGTGGAGCCCATAATAATGAAAAAATTGTTGATTTATTCACAAAAATGCCATTATGAGAAACAAATTTGAGGGAATTTCCCCTTTATTTCCTCCCTTTGTTACATTGAACTGATTGCATTCATTATTTGTATTTATAATTATAAAACGAGTTGGGAAGAGTGAAAGTGAGTCACTTGTAACAAAATTTGGAGGATTAATATTGTAACGTAATAAATGGAATTTATATATGTGATGAAGAATATTTGACCTAGAAGAGAGTACAAGTGTACAGATAAGAAGAAAAAAAAAGTGGTGTTTTGTACTTTTGTATGGTTTGTAAGGGTAAAAGATACATTGTTTGGCCCGACCTAATGAAAATCTTAAGCTCATTTTTTCTCGTCTCAATAATAATATCATCTTGTTTATGGAGACCATCTGAGCTACATAAACATACAGATTGTAAACACCTGTGTGGAAATATTGAAATTCCGTACCCGTTTGGTATTGGCCCTGAGACCGCGAATCACTGTTTTTTAGACTCCAACTTTGAGGTCTCTTGTAATTCTTCCTCTTCATCAAAACCAAAACCAATTCTAAAGAAACACAACCTTGAGATTCTTAAGGTTATACTGAATAGACCTTATGATCCCACGAATTACTATTATCTAAACGAACCTCGGAATATAGTAATTGTTAAAATTCCATCAGTTACTACTTGTAGTAGTCGTAACGGCCGTACTTTGACAAGCCACAACCTCACCAACTCCCCCTTCAGATATTCAGTTTCCGAAAATGTTTTTGCGTCAATGGGATGCGATGGATACGCATTATTATACAATGATACAGGTGGAATCATTGCTGGATGCGCCTCAGTTTGTGCCCTGTATCCACCTGCAGCAGTTTTAAGAGGAAACAGATGCCGTGGTTATCGTTGTTGTCAGGCTCGTTTGCCATCTTCATATACAAATATCAAGGAATACAGCATATTTGTGAGCACCAACAATAATTGCAGGTCTGCCTTTTTTATTAGCCAGGAATACATGGGAGCTAAAGAACTGTCATCGTCTCAGATCGCTGTCGTGCCTGTCGTGCTTGTATGGGATTACTTAAATACTTCTGGTAAGTGGTAGGAGTAACAATGGCAAGGTTTGTTTTTTTTTTTTTTTGGAAAAGTTTTAAGAAGATTTGACAAATTGTTCAAAAAAAAAAAAAAGAAGATTTGACAAAATCCGAAAAGAAGGTAAAAAAAAAAAAAAAGAAAATCGGAGGGAAATTTTTTCATTGAGGAGATTTCACTGTTGTAATTACTGCTATCTTTCGTTTCAGAGAATTGGTGGCGCACCATCGGTACCATCAGTACCATTGGAATAGTTGTATTCATCTTTTTTACAGGTAAGATGATTGCTTTCCTTTTGGTGCTAGAAAATTTTTCAAACAACCTTGTTGAATTACTCCCATCAAGTATAAAGGTTGGCTATCTTAAGAAGGTTTCTAAACTAGCAAACTTTTACTTGACCCCTTTCTTTCCAGCTTGATCTTTTACTAATTCACTACAATGGTTTGTCTCTATAGGACATGCTCGGATTTGAGAGTAATATATTAAGGGGGTAATAAAAGTTAAACTTGAAAAAACATATATAAGTATTTAGATGTGATGTTGTAGGAGACAAGGGGTTTATAAGTGAAATAAGATAGTTGTGGCATGAGGAAAAGAGAGAGACAGAGGAATTATTACCCATATCATAAGGGTAATAGTTACCCACCCTCCCCTTAGTGTAAGTGTGTGTTAATCTTAAGTTTTGATGATGACTCAAGGAACCTAAGCAAACCCATAAGGGCTTTAATATTTGTCTATTAGCTTTGATGTGTTGACAGGTTTTAAATGCTACGAAGTTCTAGAGTCAGAATGGAGCTTGGAACAAGGTCAAAAGAAGAGCTTTGGACAAGGATAGAAGACAATCAGAAGCTAAGTTCCTTGAGTGAGGAACTGAAGCTCCAGAGTCGAAGCTTCACTAGGTTCCAAGGAGTCTATTGTATCTTTAATATTTATTTTAGGCTTCTTGTATATTTGTTAAGTACGTTGATTATTGATAGGATGATAAGTGGATTTAATTTCAGTTTATAAAGATTTTATTTTCCTTGTTTAAAAAGATTTTATTTTATTTTTGGAAAATTATCTTTTATTCTATTTATTTTAAAAGATTTTCTGTTTTAACCTTATCCTATTGTTTTGGAAAATCTGACTTGATAAAATCTTCTTTGAAACTCTTTTTAACGGTTCTTTTACTTGGTCAAGGAAGTTGAGAAATTCAAGGAAGCAGTAAACCACTTCCTCAAGAATACTTCAGCTTGCTGCCCAAGCCTCCACGAACTGCACTTCCTAGTTTCATGGAAGTTGTGGTGAAGTGGAAGTCAAGGCAGACGTGGGAGTCTTTCAACTGATTTCTTCTAGTATAAATAGAATTGGTTTTCCATTTTGAAAAGTACACTTGAACATTACAATCTTCTAAGCTTTTCGAAATGAGTCAAAATCCACTTAAGTCCTTGAGTGTCTTTGTACTTAGCATCTTAGAGTTTTAATTCGAGTTGTATTGGGGAAGAGTTTGGGTAAACTCTAGAGTGTGTAGATTGCTTTGAGTGAAGCAAGGAGAAAGAGAGAGATTTGAGAGCTCAACTGATTGAGGGATCAGTTGAGGGGGAACTTAAGTTCATAGAGGAACTTGAGTTTAGAGTCTTAATTTGTAATAGGTTGTTTGCCCTATTATTATTAAGAATTGAGTTTAAAATCCCTTGTGGTCGTGGTTTTTCTTCTTGATTAGGGCCAAGAAGTTTTCCACGTAAAATCTCTCTTGCACTTTAAAGTTTTTGTTTAAGTTTCTTTTAGAACCACGCAAAAATTACCCCAGTTCCTCCACAATACAATTCACCCCCCCTCTTGTATTGTTCATTCGAGTCAACAATTGGTATCAGAGCAGGTTCCTCGAAGAAATCAGGAAACCCTGACGAGTTAAGTTCCTGGAATCAAGATGAACAATCACGAGAAACTGGAAGAAGGTTACTCTACGCAGCGTCCTCCTATGTTCAATGGGAAATTCTACACCTATTGGAAGAACAGGATGGAAATCTTCATCAAAGCTGACAACTACCAAGTTTGGAGAGTTATCGAAGTTGGT
Organism: Chenopodium album; assembly: GCF_948465745.1. Classification (NCBI taxonomy): domain Eukaryota; kingdom Viridiplantae; phylum Streptophyta; class Magnoliopsida; order Caryophyllales; family Amaranthaceae; genus Chenopodium; species Chenopodium album. Next base: position 63,556,978 of record NC_137840.1, read on the forward strand.
GATTTTGAAATTACCAAAACCAACAGTGAAAATGAGGTAGTACCTAAACCTATGTCTGAATTTGATAAGGAAGATTTTGAGAAAATGGAAATTAATGCACTTGCTGTTAAATTACTTCATTGTGGTCTTGGACCCCATGAACACAATCGTGTTATGGGCTGTAAAAATGCTAAAGAAATTTGGGATTTACTTCAAGTAACTCATGAAGGAACTAACGAAGTGAAACGCTCTAAAATTGACTTGCTCATGTCAAAATATGAACGGTTTGAAATGCAACCAAAAGAATCAATTCAGGAAATGTTAACTAGATTCACTAACATTATTAATGAGCTTTTTTCTCTTGGAAAGCAAATCCCTATTGATGAGCAGGTCAGAAAAGTTCTAAGAAGCCTCCCTCAAGATGAGAGATGGAGAGCCAAGGTAACAGCCTTACAAGAAACAAAGGACTTCACAAAGTTCAACATTGAGCAACTTGCTGGTTCCCTCATGACTCATGAGTTGCACCTGGGAACAAGCAACAGTGAAGGAAACCGAGGAAAAGGCTTGGCTCTCAAAGCTGGAGATCAAGAAGAATCAGAAGTAGATGAAGAAGAGGCAGCTATGCTGGTGAGAAGGTTCAAAAGAATGTTCAACAGAAACAACAGGTCAAGGAACTTCACCAAGAAACACTCTACTTCAAAGGCTGACTCTGGTTGTCACAAATGTGGATCACTGGAACACTTCATTCGTGAGTGTCCACTTTGGGAAACAGAGAAAGGTAAAGGGAAGGCAAAGGAACAAGTTAAGAGCAACCACAACAAAACTCCTTTCAACAAAACAGACATAAGGAAGGCTATGATAGCTGCATGGGGAGATTCTGAAAGTGAGGATGAAGAGGAACAACCTGAAGAAGAATTAGCTCATCTGTGTTTGATGGCCAAACGTGATGACAGGGCTTACAATGATGAGCTTGCTAAAGAGGTATTCCTTGATCCTAATGTACTTAAAACTTATACTAAAGATGCTCTCATTGATTTAGTGTTTGAAATGGAAGATGAATGGACTCACACTAGTATTCGTCTAGGTGAGTGTCAAAGAGCTCTCAAAGTCTGCAAGGAACACAGTACGTGGATTGAAAATCAACGAACTGATGTGCAAAGCAGATTTTTTGAACTTTTTGACAAAAATCTTCTCTTAAAAGAAATGAATGAGAAACTCAAGTTTGAAAATATTATGGTTAATGTTGAATTGACTCAATATAAACTAGCTAATGCTGAAATATCTCCAAGTTCCTCCTCAGAATCTTTGCCTAAATTTAATGAGGATTTTGAAAAATTAAAAATTGATCTTGATGAGTTAAGAATTGAAAAGGCAAAATTGGAGAAGGAACTTGAGCTTCGAAAAGAAAGATGCATTAGTCATGTTGGAATTCCTAAGTGGATTGAAAATGCTCAAACCAAAAGAACTGAAGGTCTAGGATTTATACGTTCTAAGCATAAGGGCAAGAAAAAATATGCAGACCTGCCTAGTCATAAAGTTTGTACCTTCTGTGGTAAAACTGGCCATCTTGTTGCCACTTGCAACAAGAAGGAACAGTCTGTGAACAAAAATGTTAGGCAAGTTTGGGTAAAGAAATCTGATATTGCTTCAACGTCCAAGGAACCCAAGGAAACCTGGGTTCCTGAAACTAACCAATAAGTTCTTTTGCAGGTCCTAGTGAGGGGGAACAACACATGGTACCTCGACAGTGGTTGTTCAAAGCATATGACAGGAGATAAATCAAAGTTTCTCTCACTAGAGGCCTATCCAGGAGGAACTGTGACCTTTGGAGATAACAAGAAGGGTGAAGTAATTGCTAAAGGAAGAGTAGGAAGGTCCAGTTCTCATTCTATAGAAAATGTACTTTTGGTCGAGGGTTTAATGCACAATCTGCTGAGCATATCACAATTTTGTGATAAAGGAAACTCTGTAAGTTTTACATCTGATTCATGTAACATCATTAATGATAAAACAGGAAGGGTTGTTCTTGAAGGAACTAGAAAAGGGAACACATATATTGTGGATCTGAATTCTGTTCCAAGGAACAACCTTACCTGCCTGAGTGCCATTAATGATGATCCCTTATTATGGCATAGACGCTTTGGACATGCTAGCTTCCCACTCATGGATAAACTTAGAGCAAGGAACTTGGTTATAGGGCTTCCCTCAGTCAAGTTCCTCATACAACATATCTGTGATGCATGTGTAAGAGGCAAGCAAGTCAGGTCTTCTTTCAAAAGCAAAAACATGGTAAGCACCACAAAGCCATTGGAACTAATCCATATGGATTTGTGTGGCCCCATGCGTGTTCAAAGTAGAAGTGGAAAGAAATATGTCTTAGTTATAATTGATGATTTTTCTAGATTTACTTGGGTGATTTTTCTGTCTAGCAAGGATGAAACTTTTGATGAATTTGTATCATTTGCCAAAAGAGTTCAAAAGACAAGTGGAAATCAAATTGTCCATATTCGTTCAGATCATGGAACAGAGTTTGAAAATTCAAGATTTGATGACTTTTGCAAAGAAAATGGCATGGATCATAACTTTTCAGCCCCTAGAACTCCTCAACAGAATGGAGTTGTTGAAAGGAAGAACAGGACATTAGAAGACATGGCAAGAACTATGCTCATAGCAAGTGGTCTTCCAAGGAACTTCTGGGCTGAAGCTATAAACACTGCTTGTTATATTATTAATAGAGTTATGATGAGACCAATCATCAATAAGACTCCTTATGAACTGTTTAAGGGCAGAAAACCCAATATTTCTCACTTTCGAGCTTTTGGATGCAGGTGTTTTGTCCATAATAATGGAAAAAGGAACATAGGAAAATTTGATGAAAGAAGTGATGAAGCTGTGTTCCTTGGCTATGCATCAAATAGCAAAGCTTACAGAGTTTACAATAAAAATACAATGTGTGTAGAAGAAAGCATTCATGTGATATTTGATGAATCTAACATGTTTATGAATGTACAGGAACAAGACAATAATGATTATGAAATTGGAATGATTAGAGACAGGGAAGAAGAAGAAGAATCATCCAAGCAAACCAAGGAAGCTAGAGAGGAACCTGAGCAAGAACATCAAGAAAATGCAGAAATTCCTCATCAAGAAACCACGGAGGAACAAGATCATGAAGAGACAGGCAACGAGGAAAATGCAGAAGAAACTGAAGAAGAAGTGCCTCAAATTGGAGTTCCTGCCAGAGAGTTTCATCCAAAGCCATTCAAATATCAAGGCTCTCATCCAACAGATCTTATTATAAGTGATATTGGTAGAGGAACTCAGACCAGATCACAGATGAGGAACTTCTGTGCCTTCCAAGCCTTTTTATCCATAATTGAGCCAAGGAATCATGAAGAAGCTCTGAAGGATGCTGACTGGATAATTGCCATGCAAGATGAACTCAATGAGTTTGAAAGGAACAAGGTCTGGCATCTTGAAGAGAAACCAGAACACAAAAAGGTGATAGGGCTCAAGTGGGTATTCAGGAACAAGCTGGATGAATACGGAACAATCGTAAGAAACAAAGCCAGACTTGTTGTGAAAGGATACAATCAGCAAGAAGGTATTGATTTCGAAGAAACTTTTGCTCCTGTTGCTAGATTAGAAGCTATTAGAATATTAATTGCATTTGCTTCTTTTATGGGTTTCAAACTGTATCAAATGGATGTTAAATGTGCTTTTCTAAATGGTTTTCTTGAAGAGGAGGTGTATGTAGAACAACCTCCTGGTTTTGAAAATCCCCAATTTCCTAATCATGTCTTTAAGCTTGATAAAGCTCTTTATGGGCTGAAACAAGCACCTAGAGCTTGGTATGAAAGGCTCTCTAAGTTCCTTCTTCAAAATGATTTTAAAAGAGGAAAAGTAGATAAAACTTTGTTTTTAAAATCTGAAGGAACTGATTTACTAGTTGTTCAAATATATGTTGATGATATTATTTTTGGAGCAACTAACGAAAACTTGTGCAAGTACTTTGCTGAACTAATGAGTGGTGAATTCGAGATGAGCATGATGGGGGAACTCAACTTCTTCCTTGGACTACAAATCAAACAAACAGAAAAAGGTATTGCAATTCACCAACAAAAGTATGTCAAGGAACTACTGAAGAAATATAATCTTCACCAAGCAAAGACCTACCATACTCCTATGGGAACAGGCACAAGGTTAGATGAAGATCTACAAGGAACTAGTGTAGATCAAACTGGATACAGAGGTATGATTGGATCTCTTTTATACTTAACTGCTAGTAGACCTGATATAGCATTTAGTGTTGGCTTATGTGCAAGGTTTCAATCTATTCCTAAAGAATCACATCTTATAGCAGTAAAAAGGATCCTAAGGTACCTCAAAGGAACTGACAATCTTTGTCTATTCTATCCTAGAAGTGATACTTTTGAGTTAAAAGGTTTTGCAGATGCTGACTATGCAGGGGATCTGGTGAACAGAAAAAGTACTTCAGGGATGATTCAGTTTCTTGGGCCATGTCTAGTTTCTTGGGGATCCAAGAAACAGAACACAGTGGCCTTGTCAACTGCTGAAGCTGAATATGTGGCAGCTGCTGCCTGTTGTTCTCAAGTACTCTGGATAAAACAACAACTAAGAGACTATGGTATGAAGTATAATTGCATTCCTATTTATTGTGATAATACTAGTGCCATATGCATTTCAAAAGATCCAGTTCATCATTCTCGTGTAAAGCATATTCATATAAGGCATCATTTCCTTAAGGATAATGTGGAAAAAGGCTTAATTGAATTAGATTTTTGTGAGACTGAAAATCAAATTGCTGACATTCTTACTAAGCCTTTGAGCAGGGACAAATTTGAAAAGATGCGCATGGAACTTGGTATGATACAATTGAGTTAGAAGACCTCAAGTTTCCCCAAGGTATAAGTCAATCATGCATGCATTATATGTGTCTTACACAATCTGTATATGTGAAAACATAGTCCTGAGCATTAGAATGTATGGCAATACATATGGGATTGTGGCTGTATGTGAAGAAATCAAATTGCACTTGCTTATCTATATTACTAACAAGCTATGTTGACTTGTTCCAAGTTCCTCCTAATATTTTCATAAGATTTCGTTCTATCACTTCTTAAATTAATTAGCTAGTCAGTTAATTAATTTTTATCTACTGGAAAAATCTTATCCTTTTATTCTTGAATTAATCTCTCAAGTTTATCTCTTTAAATTTAAATTCATCCTAAATTAAATACCCTAGTCTTTTCGAATTCAATTCAAGTTTCTGATCAAAAATTTCTCTATTTAATCAAGACTCTTGATGTCAAATCATATTAAATGAATCTTCCATCTTTAATCTGACCAAGTGAAAATAATTTCTCAAAACCTTCCTCAAACGACACATACCCCATTCAATTAACCTTCCACACTCTTCCACCGTCTCACATTTTCCTAGAAATTACCTCCACTATAAAATGAAGCCATACTCACCAAACCCTAATCACTATTCTTCACCTCCTCAATCCGTAAAATACATACTGCATTTCAACGATTCATCTTACTCACCCATGGATATTTCACCTAAAATACAATTTACCTCACAAAAGGACTCACCCATGGATATTGAGCAAGAAACTCAACCCAAAGCAACCCCTGAAAAGCCAAAGAACTTGCCTGGAGATAGAAGTGAAACAAAGAAACGCAAGCTGGAGGAAGAGGAACCAGAGGAACAAGGATGGGAAGAGATGGGAGAACGGATTCAACTGGAGAAACCACCCACTGTCAAGAGAATCGAAGCAAGTTCTGATCGCTTCATTCATGGTTTTTGCATCAATTTAAATTGGTGTGAAGTCTGTAAGTATACTGAACTACTTGAGATTTTAGAAGCTCAAAATTGGATTCAACTGTTTAGTGAAAGCTATAATAATGTGCTTGCTCATGCTCCCTTAAAAGAATTCTGTGCAAATTTCAAGAATGTTGATGATGTGTGTGTTTCTAGAGTCAAAAACAAGAAAATTAGTTTTGATGCTGATTATTTGGCTGCTATATTTGGTACTCCGAATGAGGGGTTTAATGAATACTTTAAAGGAGCCACTGAAATTGGTGTAGGTGATGTGTCTATAAAAGAAATTGTGAAATCAATTGGTGGGAAAGTGTCCAAAGTCCAAACCAATCATAATCTATTTTCTCCCCTTCAGAAAGTCCTGTTTGTCTTTGTCCATCAAGCCATTGTCCCTAGAACCCAGCATAGGCATGAAGCAAATCACCTAGATGCTGTGCTTATGTATTGTCTAGAAAACAAAATTCAGATAAATTTTCCATCCATCATGATTAAACACCTCACTCATTGCATCACAAATCACCTGAAAGTTGGCTATGCAAACCTGATCATCACTCTCATAGAAAGTTTTGGGATTTCTGTAGAGAACTGTGAGAGCCTCAAACTCCAAACAAATCACTTTGTCCAACCTAGAACCCTTGAAAGCAGAAACCTACATGTGGTTGATGGTGTTACTCAGTTCATCCCAAAACAATCTAAAGCCAAGGAAGAGGTGAAGGTCATGACTGAAGATGAGGAGTTGGATAAGTGGCTGGAAGGAGAGAACAGTGAGGAAGAGGGAGAGAAAAAAGGAAAAATGAAAGATAAGGAAGAAGGTTCGGGCTCTGAGAAGAAGAAAAGTAGTGCTCCTACTACAGGGAAAAGAAAGAGCACAAGACTGGCTGTTAAGCCAAAAATGAAAGTTGGAGCTCCTACTTTTGTTGATTTAAGTGAGGAGAAAGTACTAGTTCAGGGGGAACAGGGGACTTTTGTGCAGGAAACAGGAGAAAGTCAGTCAGTTCATGCAAGAGAAAGTGTAGGCTTTGCAGGGTTCAGTTCTGTCAGTGCTGCTTTAGAAATGAAAAATCTCAAGGGAACAGTGCAAAAGCTGGTGGATGCACAGGCTGCTATGGTTCAAAAAATTGAGACTCTGGGGAAGATGGTGTCTGATCTGACAAAAGCTTCTACAGAGCTATCTACAACAGTTCAGCAGCGCACTGATACCATTTCCCAAGGGCAGGCTGATATTCTGAAGAAGCTGGAAGACTTGGTGCTGGAAGAGGTGTCTATTGAAGATGCAGGAGAAGAGCACCAATCCACTGCCCCTGAAGCCTAATATTATTTTTCTTCTGTTCTGTTTCCAAATTTGGTTGACTTTTGAACTTGGTCTTGTTTGAAATTTGTTTAATTCTGCTTCTTTTGGTCTGTAAACACTTAAAACAGGGTATTTTGTTTGCTTTTGGATGTTCTGGAGGAACATCAGTTTGTTTATATGGATTTTGCATGCTTGCTTTATGACTATTTGCATACTATTTCTGCCTATATGTGCTTTGTTCTATGCTTTGGACACACACCATTATCATGGTGCTGTGATTAGATATATATATTTGTGTGCATTAATTTTGATGAACGCCAAAAGGGGGAAAAGAAGGCAAACTCAATTGTTGACAAGCTCTCCATCCATCTAAAACTAGAAGGTATAATTTTCAGTTCCTTGTTACTTGTTAATTTTTAAAGCTAGTTCATTTTTATTTTAAAGTAGTTTTTTTTTTCTTTTCTGATTGTCTTTCAATTTTATTCATGAGTTTGCTTAGGTTTGTCATTCATCAAAAAGGGGGAATATTGTTGATCTTAAGTTTTGATGATGACTCAAGGAACCTAAGCAAACCCATAAGGGCTTTAATATTTGTCTATTAGCTTTGATGTGTTGACAGGTTTTAAATGCTACGAAGTTCTAGAGTCAGAATGGAGCTTGGAACAAGGTCAAAAGAAGAGCTTTGGACAAGGATAGAAGACAATCAGAAGCTAAGTTCCTTGAGTGAGGAACTGAAGCTCCAGAGTCGAAGCTTCACTAGGTTCCAAGGAGTCTATTGTATCTTTAATATTTATTTTAGGCTTCTTGTATATTTGTTAAGTACGTTGATTATTGATAGGATGATAAGTGGATTTAATTTCAGTTTATAAAGATTTTATTTTCCTTGTTTAAAAAGATTTTATTTTATTTTTGGAAAATTATCTTTTATTCTATTTATTTTAAAAGATTTTCTGTTTTAACCTTATCCTATTGTTTTGGAAAATCTGACTTGATAAAATCTTCTTTGAAACTCTTTTTAACGGTTCTTTTACTTGGTCAAGGAAGTTGAGAAATTCAAGGAAGCAGTAAACCACTTCCTCAAGAATACTTCAGCTTGCTGCCCAAGCCTCCACGAACTGCACTTCCTAGTTTCATGGAAGTTGTGGTGAAGTGGAAGTCAAGGCAGACGTGGGAGTCTTTCAACTGATTTCTTCTAGTATAAATAGAATTGGTTTTCCATTTTGAAAAGTACACTTGAACATTACAATCTTCTAAGCTTTTCGAAATGAGTCAAAATCCACTTAAGTCCTTGAGTGTCTTTGTACTTAGCATCTTAGAGTTTTAATTCGAGTTGTATTGGGGAAGAGTTTGGGTAAACTCTAGAGTGTGTAGATTGCTTTGAGTGAAGCAAGGAGAAAGAGAGAGATTTGAGAGCTCAACTGATTGAGGGATCAGTTGAGGGGGAACTTAAGTTCATAGAGGAACTTGAGTTTAGAGTCTTAATTTGTAATAGGTTGTTTGCCCTATTATTATTAAGAATTGAGTTTAAAATCCCTTGTGGTCGTGGTTTTTCTTCTTGATTAGGGCCAAGAAGTTTTCCACGTAAAATCTCTCTTGCACTTTAAACTTTTTGTTTAAGTTTCTTTTAGAACCACGCAAAAATTACCCCAGTTCCTCCACAATACAATTCACCCCCCCTCTTGTATTGTTCATTCGAGTCAACAATGTGTAACTATAAACTCAAAATGAGGGTATTAATTAGTTCCTCTTTTTCATCTCATACGGTCATACCACACCATAACTACTTAATTTTCTTTATGACCAAACCATCACTATCTTCTCCTTCCCTATATTAACTTTTATTTTGTTTAATTTGACTTTTATTACTTAGTAATACATCTCCCGCAATCCAAACATGCCTTAAATAAGTGTTTTTATTTATCTCGTTATTATCCCATCTCTACTTTAACCGTCTTCTTGTACATTCGTTCAGAATCAGGCCCAGCTATTAGCCTGTGTATCCTAGCCTACAGCAAAGGGCCCCCCAATGAAATGGAGCCTCGAATATAAGACAATATACTGATATAAAATGAAAGCTGCAAACAAATAATAGTTGATATGTTGTGTCATAATGGTAGCTAGATTCTTGTAATTATACATGAGAAGAGATTCGAATCCCATTACCGCCTTATAATTTTATTTTATTTTTACCTACAAACTTTGTCTAAGTTGTTTTATATCTAAAACTCAACTATTCTGGTAAAAGTGTCATTTTCTCCATTAATGCAATTTGACAATTAACATATTGCAATTATCACCTCTAATATGTACTCCCTCCTTTCTCAAAAGAACGACCCTTTTAGGTTGATTTCGCGGGTATTAATAAAATTAAATAAAAAGAAGTAAAGTATATTGGAAAGATAAATTTATATGAGGTTTACAAAAAATTAGAGAGAGATAGTAATAAAAGTATATGGAAAAAAAACAAAATTTTATAAGGGGAAGCTAAATTTGTACAAATATTGTTGTAAATTGGTGGATATTTTAATGCTAATGGGTCATTCTTTTTGGGACTAAAATTAGGTCAAATGAGTCGTTGATGAAGTAGCAAATATTATTTTGAATCCGTGAAAACTGCAATTACCCCTCTAAAAATTCCAATAAACAATTATATTCCATGATGATTTTCTTTATTTTTTCTTTTAATTAATCGATTCAATTACCTCAAATCATATTGTATTTGAGAGGCCTAATTGTAAAAATTAGCACAGGGCCTCCTAAATAATTGAGACCGCCTTGGTTCACTCTTTCCAAATTTTCGTACAAACAAGACATAATAGAGAGTCAAATATTATGGAACAGGAAGGAATAATTTAATTGTTTGCAAAGCGGAAGCTCGTGAACATTTTATAACTTTCTATCGACAAATATATTAATTTCTTTCTTAATTTGCGTCGGTTTTGGGGTAGAGTTCAAGCTTACTATATTCATGATTTCTTTTTTTTTTTTTTTTTTTAAGAAATTAATTACTCATGATTTCTAATCAAAGGTATGAAAGGATAATTTTGTTAGTCTCAGTTATGAGAATGCTTAATGTAATGTTTGTTGTTATAATGAATGCAGTTATTGGCATACCACTAATAATAATATGTTGCTGTTGTTGGGGTTGCTGGCGATCTAATACTGAAAAGACAAGAAAGGAGATCAAACTTAGAGCAAAATACTTCAAGGAAAAACTAGAGGCACAAGGATATTCAAATAGCAGCGACGTCTCAGAGAAGACTAAACTCTTCACACTAACAGAACTTAAAAAATATACAGACAACTTTAGCAAGGATCGTGTGCTTGGACAAGGAGGTCAAGGTACTGTCTACAAAGGAATGTTAAAAGACGGTCAAGTTATAGCTGTTAAAAGATCAAGAGCCCTCGACGAAAGCCAATGGAAACAATTCATCAACGAGGTAATTCTATTGTCACAAATCAAACATAGACATGTAGTGAAGATTCTTGGATGTTGTTTGGAAGATGAAATACCTCTTGTAGTGTACGAGTTCGTTTCTAATGGGACTCTTTCAAAACATATCCAAAATCCCATTGATGAGTTCATATTCACATGGGAACTGCGCTTGAAAGTTGCTTTCGAAACTGCTATTGCAATCACTTATTTGCATTCAGAGTTTTCAACACCAATTTATCACAGAGACATTAAATCTAGCAACATTCTATTGGATAACAAGTTTGGAGCAAAATTGTTGGATTTTGGGATTTCTAGAGTAGTTTCTGTGGAACAGACTCATTTGACTACTGCTGTCCAAGGAACGTTTGGTTATTTGGATCCTGAATATTTCTACTCGGGCCAATATTCTGAAAAGAGTGATGTTTACAGTTTCGGAGTAATTTTGGTCGAGCTTCTAACAGGACAAAAACCAATTCGAGAACTAAGACCAGTAGATGACACTGACGAAATCGAAGAAGAAGAAAGAAGTTTGGCAATGTATTTCATCTCATAGATGAATGATAACACTGTGTTCGAGATTCTGGATCCTTTGGTTTTGGAGGGTAGCAAAAAAGAGGAAATTATGGAATTTGCTAATCTTGCAAAACAATGTTTGAATCCAACAGGGCTAGAAAGGCCGACAATGAAAGAAATTACAATGGTACTAGAAGGGCTAAGGCATCCAAATTCATCTTTTGAACCCAATGAATCCGAATATTGGACAGCAATGAGTTCTACTCTGGCCACTCTATCTATGGAAACAGACGATGCTTTTCTAATATCGTTGACATATGATCAAATTGCTCTCACTACGAATTCGAATTCTGCTGAGGTTGAGATGCATTTACGTCACACTTATTGATGAAGAACCGAAGAAGGAGGCCTTGTTGAGCAAAATTTATGTAATATGTGTGGAATTTGGTATATTCTGTGTTCAGCAAAGTATGTATGATCTTTTAATAATACTGTGATGTGTAGAATGGTTAACTTGTTAAAGTATGTATGTTTCTTTTTGTGTTGATTAATGGCAGTCAATAGACTATTAAAGAATTTTGCCAATTCAAGTATGAGCCACACCCCATTGATATCTTATATCAACCAAATATTGTTAATATAATGGCAAACTTGTAATATTTGTGAACTTTTTCAGAATTCCACTACTTCAGTAGTGGAAGTATGACGTGGCCCCCGTTTTGTAATTTTTTATTATATTCTTATAACGGTACTTGAATTTGACGGATTCTTAATGTCATCTCTTCTAATTGAGGTTGCTGAATAATTGACCTCCTAGATGGATGAGGAGAGAGAATAATAGAGGTTACTGCTCGTCAAACGGGAGGAATATGGTTGTCGGCGGTGGATAATACTGCACCCAACGTCGCTCAAACACGAAAATAGCAACAGTATTTCGGCTTGATACATGGATTGCAGGAGAGAGATTATGCTAGATTTTGCCATGGAAGTCGGAACCGAGATCGTAGCAGATATCGCACCGGCGTTGCACTTTTGAAGTTATGAAGTTAACAACAGTCCACCATAGTTGCTGCAATGAGAGAAGACCCCAGCTGCAATATCTAAGAGAGAGAAAATGACGTTAACGAAAAGTTAAAGTAGTTAACTTCTGTTAACGTGCTTCGCAACCAAAAACGGAGCAAATATAACGGGTTGATGTCCCTATTCCAGTAGTGCCCTTACTTTATTGACTGATTTGACGATAAGGCCCTTATATCAACGTTTTTGGTTGATATAGGATATCAATATGTATTTGCTCTTCAAGTATGGCGAAATGGTTTTCAAGTATGATTATACTTCTTTCACTTCAATTTATTTCTAGTTGTATTTTACTTTATTTTGTCACGCACACCTTTTATTTATAGGTATAGATCGAATCAAAATTACTTCCTCCGTTATTTTATTATTGCACCACTTGCCTTTTTAGGAAGTTTCATAAATATTGCACCATTTTCTCTTCGGAAAAAAAAATTATTTGTGATCACACTACAAATACCCAACATACCCTTGCTTTTTCACACTTACTTTTTAGTTTATCAATACGTCACATGGGCAATTTTGTATTTTTATCTTTCTCTCTCTTACTTTTTTCCACTACCAAAATATTTTTACCCAACCCCTATGGTGCAATAATAAAAAAACGGAGGAAGTATAAAAGGCTTACATGTCAAAAAAATTGTATGGGAGATTTGAGACCAATTTGAATATGATACATGCATATATTATTATCTATAGTTACAGATGTCAATGGGGCGGGTCAAGTAAGAGACCTGCCCCATCCTCGCGGGGATGGGTCCTTGTTTTGTAGGTGGTGGGGCAGGGACGGGGATAAAAACCATATTCGCCATAGGTGATGGGATGAGGGTGGATTTTAGGTTGTACCCGCCCCATCCCCACTTAATACCCGTCCTGCCCAACTTCGTACCCGCTCCATCCCCACTTCATACTCACCCGCTGTAGACACTCATTTGTGTCTCCCCAAAACCAAACCTAGTGATGAGTACCTTTCACGTCGAATCATAATCGAATGAAGTGAAAGTGTGGAAAGTCTAGTGTTGCGGATAGTTTTAATTTCTTTTCTCTTCTCTCTGTTTTAGAAAACTTATTTTAAGAAAATATCCAATCCAGTTTGGTTGGTCCATGATGTGGGTCCAATAATAGTGTAGTTGGATGGGGCTTGCAAAGACCTTTCCAATGATATATTATAAGCCCAATTCCGATGAATATTGAGGAAGTTATGGCCAATTTACCAAACTGGGCCCGGTTTGAGCTTTATATGCGGCCCAATGATCTTGGGGAGGGCCTAATATGATTTATCATTCCTAATGCAATTAGGAATGGTTTTAGTCTTCTAGATTCTTCTAGAAGGTTCTTTTCATTCCTAATTCAATTAGCATTGATAAATTGACTTTTGTGACTTTTCAGAGTTTTAATTAAAATCAAAAAGCATTTTCGAAGAAAAGATACGATTTTATCCTCCAATACGGGAAACTTATCTGATTTTCGAAAACGCGTTAAAAACAGGCTTGGCGCCTGACTCCAGGCATTGGCGCCTGGAACCAGGCTTGGCGCCTGGTGCCAGCCATTGGCGCCTGGCGCCAATTAGCCAGGGTTGGCGCCAGCTTTGTTTTGCGTGCGCCAACCTCGTTTTGCGTGCGCCAAGTGCTCTGTTTTGATATTTTATCTTTTTGGCTGATTTCTCTATAAATAACGTATTAAAAACTCCGTTTTCATTCACCAATTCTCATCATTCACGAGTTATCATCAACAATCAGTTTTAATTAGTATTCGCCTACAATCAGTTTTCATTCAATTAATTCTCATCATTCATATTTCAATTCTTTCTTATTTTCTAAACTTTGCTTTTACATACAAAATTCCGCATTCACAAGATCTAGAAACACCTAGCCATATTCGAAGTTGCCTTCGTCCTAGACGTGAAAGGTTTAATTTCTGAGGGTTTGGTCCCAAATCTCTATTTCAATTATTTAATTTAATTGTTTGTTTATTATTTTCCTTAAAGTTACTAACGTGTGTATTTTGTTATTAGAAAGAGGTACGAGGCATCAAAGTAAGTGCTTTATTGATTCTATTGATGTTTTGATGTAGGGATCATGTTTAGATTGTTATTATGATATTCCTAGTATCATGTCTAGGGTGAATTTAATATTAAATATGATTCCTGCGATGCTTTCTGTTTTCTTCCTAATATTTATGATTGTTAGTATCATGTTAAGGCTAAAGATTTGATTTTTATTGCTTAGTGACATGCTAGGGTTTGTTATTAATCTTGTTAGTATCATGCCTAGGATCTTGCTATTATTATGCTTTAATATTAACATGAACATGATTATGATTATAATTGTTATGATTATGAATATTATTATTTTGATGATGATTATTTAATTTTATATGATGATATTATTATTATTATGGCTATTATTATTTTGATGATGATTATGATTATGTTGCTTGATTAATTTGTTATTGCTTGATCACACCTTTTTATGCATGCTTAAAGGGAATTGGTACTTGTAATCATGCTTAATAAGATGATTAATAATCTTGTTAGGGTTAATTTGATTATAATTCAAGTGATCACCAATAATAGATTTGCTTGTGCATTATATTCAACCAACATAGATGAACAGGTTTAGGGTTAATCCTATTGCTTGCATGTTAATTAAAAAGCGCACATGAATACGATCATAATAAAGTAGAGGCCTATTATTAGGGCAGGTTCAATCTCTTTTAGGTTGGATTTGTACCTTCATCCCCGAACCCTTATTTGGTTCTAGACCTTATGGAGTTGACGATCTCTTAGATCGTTAAGGGGTGTAACCTTCACCCTGTGAACGGTTTACAAGTTCCTAAAACTTGTTGGCGACTCTTTTGCTCTATCTTCTTTCCTTTCGGACGCCACCGTACTTTAGTGTATGATCATAGTGGGGTTCAAGCTAGGGGTTTAACGCTTGAAATTATTCCCCACAGTTTTTGGCGACTCCACTGGGGAGGATTTCTATTTTAATTCCTGAATTTGTTTCGGCAATGATTTAGAATAAGTGGATGAGACTCGAAACGTTCTAAGTATTTCATGTGCGTAATTTTGATTAACATTATTGTCATATGCATAAAAAAAGATCTCATTGGAAAGACCATCCGTAATGAGTTAAAAACATAAGATTTTACACGTAGAAAATTTGAGAAATATCTTTCACAATTAGGACCGAAATAACACCGTGCGAAACTGGAAAATTTTATCGAGCACAGAAAGCTGCTGAGGCATGTGGGAAGTAGCGTCAGGGGCCAGAGCTTGGCGCCAGCATTTTAGTCGTAGCGCCAGATGCTAGTATTGGCGCCAGGCGCTACAGTTAAAAGCTGGCGCTAGTCTCTAATTGCTGGCGCCAATTTCCCCCAATACCGAGCCAGAAATATGCGTTCTAATTTCGACCGGTTTTTCGTATTGTTTGCTTGATCTTACTTTTTGATTGAATTTTTTCTCATTTTTCTGAAACCCATATGTGTTCTACATATGGACATAACCCACTGGGAATTCATGCTCCATCTACCCGATTGAACGCTCCGTGCAACAAAGGGTACATCCGAGAATGTTGAATTCACCAAACCATGGAAGCGAGTTTTTTCTAAAACTCGCGGTGTCCCATCCACTCGCGCCAACCCTTCACGGTTAGGCTTCCACGCGGTGCATCTGGACAATTAACCATGGACCCTCTATTGACTAAACCATATCCCGAACTTTAGAGAACTAGAGCCATGGTTAGGTTGCAAACTCATTGCATCATATTGTGCCTACTTGACTAATTGTGCATTATTTGTTGTGCATACTCTATGTGATTTTTCCTAACCATTTGTTTGACTTGTGTTAAGACTAAATAATCTGATTAATGAATTAAGGACTTTGTTTAATTAATTAATTTGAGCTAATAAATATACCTAAAATCGAGTCATAGTTCCTTTAAGTCAACCCGGATTTTTTTATTCCCGTATACTGCACAAACGTCAACTTGATTTAGTCATAGCTGGAGTTCTAGAAAGAACTACGAGTCGTACAACCTATGGATCTGTAGCCCCGAGTTTTACATTTAATTTGGCGTTGGTTTCATCCAAATCAGAGTCACAGATAAAAAGTTATGACTAAAATACCACAGTTTGTCAGGTTTAATGCATATACGTGAAGTCTTAACTTAGTCTTTGCTTGAATCTAGTCACATAGTCTAGCCACATGGTCATGACAAGAGTCTTAACATGTCACCTACACTCACTAGTGTTAGCATACACTTTGTACATACTCTTTTCACACCATGACTATGTCTTAGGTTCATGCATGAGTCGGTCTTTTTCCGTCATTTGAGTTGGGGGGTACATTCTATTCCTAATTGTTTATATCCCTCCACCTCCATCATCTTTTTCTTTTTTCACATTCTATTCCAATATTTCTTCACTTCCTCCATCCATTGCATGTTGAATGAAGTTTGAGTCAAATAATTAACAATAAATATCCCCAAATTCCTTTTCCACAGTACTTGGTCGAGGAGAGAAGGGCGATTAATTAAGGACAACCTCTTTATTCAAGTCTCGCTTTTTGATAAACCGATTTGTCAAAAGAGGAAGGCTAAAAAGATAATGGCAAGTCAAGAAGAGGTCAATGAGCTTAGGAACCAATTGGTTACCGTGACTGAGACACTGAAGCTACTCAAACTCAAGATCGATGATCCCGTGAAGCAACAACAGATGAACCTCATGCAAGAGAGTCTAAGCAAGCTATCTAGTGACTATAAATTTCAGGGCATGAGTTCACAAGGGGTCTCGCTAGACAAGGAACTTCTTCCACATAAGTTCGACGCCACTTACATCCCTAAATTCAAGGCAACAGATAACCCTTACTTCCATCTAAGATCTTTCGAAACCATAATGAACATTAGGGTATCGATAAGAAGGGTTTCCCCTCTCTGTTCCCGCTATCTCTTGAAACCGTTTGCCAACAATGGTTCTTCTCCCTTGACAAGGAGAAAACCTCTACCTGGGAATTGATAGTAAACGCTTTCGTTGATAGGTACAAGTGCAATATTCAAGTTGAAACCGACCATAGACAACTTGAGATGCTAAAACAAAAAGAGAATGAAGGTTTTACTTCTTTCTTTAATAAGTGGAGGGAAACTTCCGCCAAGATGATTGAGGTCCCCACCAAAAAGGAGTCTGTGAGGATGATTATCAAGAATCTCCAAGAAACCCATGCGAAAACGCCCACTCTAGTAATAGTGTTAGTACCTTTGGCCATAATGGTGTCTTAGCCATGGACAATCAAGGATCTAAAAGGAAACCCATGCGAGAGTTCACACCCATTGGAATGACCTACGATGCTGCTTTCGATCGTCTCTATGATCGAGGATTAATCAAACCTATTGGCCCTACCGAGGATCCAACAACAGAAAATTGGTCTTCGAGATGGAATCCAAACTCCTATTGCAAGTACCATCGAGGAAATGGTCATACCACTGATGAATGCTACAGGTTTCAAAACCTCATTCAAGATCTCATAGAGGCAAATAAGATCCCATTGCCTCTAGCTAGCGAGAAGACTGGATGATGTCGGAAAAAACAACACAAGACAGAGGCGAGATTCAACGACAAGATTTCATGACCTCTTTTTCTATTTCTTTTTTTTCCTTTCCCCAATAAGTCTAGTATAGGCACCTTTTCTTTTCCCTTAGATTATTTTTGTAGGATCATTATTTTTTTTTTCTTCTAATAAAAACGAGCATTTATTTCCTTGCATATGATCATTTCATTACATTGCATTAAAAAAAAAAATCCATGTCGAATTAAGCACAAGATATACCAATGATTTAAGGCACCCCTTGTAGCCACATCATATCTCCTTTCACCTTTCAAATATGCAATCCTTTCTTCATAAACCACTTTGAGCCTCGTCTAACGATAGACTTTTCTTTTTTCAACCTACATCTACCTAACCTTGGGATGTGATGGTGTGCAACTTATGCAATTCTAAAGAAAGCTTGAGCAAATTCAAAAGATTAAAATAGCAAATAGCAAAAAACAAATAAATAAAAGTGTACAAAAGGGCAAGTGTTCCAATGTCTTTGATATGAAAATGTCTTCAATATGAACACGTCTCAGATTGCGTCTCGTATCGAGTGCTCGGTACCGTGCCTGAGAAACATGAATGCCAAGTGAGTGATAGAACGCATGATCGGGATTACCTACACTTATAAAAAAATAAAATAGATGCTAAAGCAAAAGATAAAAGTAAGCTAAAAAAAGAGTAGAAACTCAAGCATAAAAATATAAAGATTCAAAAGCGAGGTTGCACACCTTGGGGGCTTATCTAGGGTCTTGAGCCTTTATCCCCTTCTTCTTCAAACCTTTAGCCTAACGACGTTACAATCCTTAAAAAAAGACCTTTTTGAGGTATACACACTTGTGCGAGGTTCGGTTAGAGCGACATTCGGCCTGATTCCTAACGGATACGTAGGCAACCTCTTATCGAGGTGCGGCCGTAATAAAAATGCATTCATATTCACATTCACACACTTGCACCATGATCATATCAAGGGATCTCCTGTGCTCATCCCTATTCACTTAGAGCTAGACTTGGGGGCTTGATCCCTACATCATTAGCTTACCTAGCCTAAGAGTCACCATTATTTGATTCTTTTAAAAATAATATTTTTTCCATACACTTAGCTCTTGTGGCCTAGCTTTAGTCTCACTTTCACACACCGCACAGATACATAACCAAATATACTTCCCTTAGGAACCCTTTGTCATGGATCATCGTTGAAGCATGCCTTGTCATATCAACATCACTCATCATTGCATCACGAAGAATGAAGTGCTTAGCCTCCGTGCCTAAGTTACCTAAATGCTTTCATCATTGAGTCAACAGTTGAGATAGCCTAGGATGGATTAATCCTTGCACCTTGAGAGACAGTATCAAACAACATCTGAATAAGCTCATTCAACATGCATATTCAAACTTCGATTCTTTTTTCGCGTCTTTCTTTTTCGGGAGAAAGTCGGTTTCTCCACAAAAATGATGGAAAATTTTTGCTTTTCTGCATTTTCGAGTCGCACGATCACATTACAATGCACATACGAGTCATGTACACATTGAGTCATGTCGTGTCATATCACTTTGATTTGAGTCTAATACATGTGTCAAACACTTTTAGTCGAGTCAACCTCGAGTTAATCACAGTGAGTCAAGATTATGCCTTGAATCGTGTCAATTCGATGAGTCAAGCAATGCTAAACCTTAGGTCAAACCCAAGATAATTAAAATTGGCAAAGTTCTATAGTAAAAAACAAATACAGGTGTAGCAGAATAGGGAAGACCCTACTCCAATTCCTGGCGCTAAATCTTTTCAGCAACGACAGAGCTCGAAGCCTCTCAGAAAGGTGATTTCGACCTCATACGGCAATTTCGGGTTCCTTGGTACGCCAGTTAGCCCCTATAAGCAATTTGACATGATTAAGTAGTCGGTTTGATTACAATTGCAATAAGTGATCGACCTGACGAAAGATCGTCTCACTTAGCTTAAGCGCCTAAAACACTGGCTCATTACAATCGGTTCAAAAGCAAGCACTTAAACGACAATATTTCCAAATTTAGATTGTCGCGCATTCTTTTAAACAACAAAGTTTTCCGAAAATTGGATTGACATCCCCAACTGACAATATTTCCAAAAATGGATTGTCGTGCATCTTCTTCAACGACAATTTTTCCAAGATTGGATTGTCATCTCTGGCAAAGTTTCCAAGCGTGGATTGTCGTGCTCCTTCTTTGTTTGGCATGTTTTTCCAAGTTCGGATTGTCATACATTCATAAATCGCTGGCAAGCTTTCCGAGATTGGATTGTCATACACCCAGTTCCCTATGGCAAAATTTCCCAAAGGATTGTCATAGGTCTCTACTCATCATAAATTTCGGCAAAGTTCCTCAACGTGGATTGTCATTCATTTCAATAAGTGGAAAATTTTCCCGAAGTGGATTGTCGGTCGACTCTTTTCCGCAAATGTTCCAAGACGCGGATTGTCAATAGTGGCAATATTTTCTTAAAAGGATTGTCGCATAGCGTTGACAAATTTCCAAGGTGGATTGCTTTCAGGAGTTATATTCCAAGATGTGGATTGTTGATCGTAGCAAAGTTCTTATGAAAGATTGTTACGAAGCATTGGCAACTTTTCCGAAAATTGGATTTTGGCAAATTTTCCGAGATACGGATTGTCGCTTCATTGTGGCAACATTTCCAAGGATGGATTGTTACGTGGCATTGACAACTTTCCCTAAATCGGATTGTCATACATCATACAAGAGTTGTGTTGGAAACTATTCCCAAATAAAAGAGGATTGTCGGCATACTGGTTCACAAGCAGCAAAGCGCCGACGTACTGGCATAGCAGCATTAAGGATTAAAAGGCAGTGATCTTTTCGAAGACCATCACAACGGAAATTGGAGTCATATCAAAAAGAAGCTCTTTGTTCAGAGACAAGTGAACATCGAAACAACAAGGTGGCGTTCCCTAGATTGTGGAGAATTGTCACAAACAAATGAGGATTGTTTCAGAAGAAGCAATCTTCGATATTATTCCCTTGGATGTGGACTACTATCATAGCGGAGGAGGATTGTTTTAGGCGAAGCAATCTCTAATTTGGAAGCAGTTACGGGCGTAGCGGTTTTCAAGAGGGATGGCATTCTCTAGCTTGCAGGAGGTCATCAAAACAACAAGGATACAACAACAATCGGTTACTTTCAGAGATGTGTGCTCGACAGTGCAAGATACGCGTTTCTTAAATCTTTTATCTGTTTAACTAATGCTAGTTTTGCAGGTATAGGCGTTACATGAGTGGTTTAGGATCGCAGAACATTCTGAATCATTCTCCGTCCCTATCGATACTTTGACTTTTGTTTTCGAAACTTGCGTTTCTCCAAACTTAGTCAAAGTCGGGGCTTCTGTAGACACCAATTTGTGTCTCCCCAAAACCAAACCCAGTGATGAGTACCTTTCACGTCGAATCATAATCGAATGAAGTGAAAGTGTGGAAAGTCTAGTGTTGCGGATAGTTTTAATTTCTTTTCTCTTCTCTCTGTTTTTGAAAACTTATTTTAAGAAAATAGCCAATCCAGTTTGGTTAGTCCATGATGTGGGTCCAATAGTAGTGTAGTTGGATGGGGCTTGCAAAGACCTTTCCAACAATATATTATAAGCCCAATTCCGATGAATATTGAGGAAGTTATGGTCAATTTACCAAACTGGGCCCAGTTTGAGCTTTATATGCGGCCCAATGATCTTGGGGAGGGCCTAATATGATTTATCATTCCTAATGCAATTAGGAATGGTTTTAGTCTTCTAGATTCTCCTAGAAGGTTCTTTTCATTCCTAATTCAATTAGCATTGATAAATTGACTTTTGTGACTTTTCAGAGTTTTAATTAAAATCAAAAAATATTTTCTAGGAAAAGATACGATTTTATCCTCCAGTACGGCTAACTTATCTGATTTTCGAAAACGCGTTAAAAAGAGGCTTGGCGGCTGACTCCAAGCATTGGCGCTTGGAACCAGGCTTGGCGCCTGGCGCCAATTAGCCATGGTTGGCACCAGCTCTGTTTTGCGTGTGCCAACGTCGTTTTGCTTGCGCCAAGTGCTCTGTTTTGATATTTTATCTTTTTGGCTGATTTCTCTATAAATAACGTATTAAAAACTCCGTTTTCATTCACCAATTCTCATCATTCACGAGTTATCATAGACAATCAGTTTTAATTAGTATTCGCCTACAATCAATTTCATTCAATTAATTCTCATCATTCATCTTTCAATTCTTTCTTCTTTTCTAAACTTTGCTTTTACATACAAAATTCTGCATTCACAAGATCTAGAAACGCCTAGCCATATTCGAAGTTGCCTTCGTCCTAGACGTGAAAGGTTTAATTTCTGAGGGTTTGGTCCCAAATCTCTATTTCAATTATTTAATTTAATTGTTTGTTTATTATTTTCCTTAAAGTTACTAACGAGTGTATTTTGTTATTAGAAAGAGGTACGAGGCATCAAAGTAAGGGCTTTATTGATTTTATTGATGTTATGATGTAGAGATCATGTTTAGATTGTTATTATGATATTCCTAGTATCATGTCTAGGGTGAATTTGATATTAAATATGATTCCTGCGATGCTTTATGTTTTCTTCCTAATATTTATGATTGTTAGTATCATGTTAGGGCTAAAGATTTGATTTTTATTGCTTAGTGACATGCTAGGGTTTGTTATTAATCTTGTTAGTATCATGCTTAGGATCTTGCTATTATTATGCTTTAATATTAACATGAACATGATTATGATTATGAATATTATTATTTTGATGATGATTATTTTATTTTATATGATGATATTATTATTATTATGGCTATTATTATTTTGATGATGATTGTGATTATGTTGCTTGATTAAATTGTTATTACTTGATCACACCTTTTTATGCATGCTTAAAGGGAATTGGTACTTGTAATCATGCTTAATAAGATAATTAATAATCTTGTTAGGGTTAATTTGTGATGTGTCCGTTTTATATAGTATTTTACCCCCGTCCCTTGGTCGTAATTAGTAGTGTTTTTGGCTCTTTAGAGCCACTTTTATTACTAATTGGTGTTTTCCAGTGTTTTCGTAGATTTGCTTGACTTTTGCAGGGATTTATGCTTTTGGAGTATTTTCCCGAGATATTTTGGAGCAATCACAAGCATTGGAGAAGCACGACCAGACTTTATAGCCCAGGGCCGGTTAGAGCCATCGAACCGGTGATTAAGGGCTCGGTATAGGTGATACCGGGGCATTTGGACCGAGTATTCAAGACCCAAAGAAGAAACCCAGATTGGCCCAAATGATCCGCCCGGCCAAAAAGGCTGGCGCCCGGAGGCGCGCCCGGCTGGGCGGGAGAAGCTTGGTCTGGCGCCCGGTGACGCGCCTGGCTGGGCGCGAGATTTGTATTGGAGTAAGAAAAAGGCGCGCCTGATCGGGCGGTGCCTCGCCTGATCGGGCGCGTGTATTTTTAGGGGACGATTGGCGTCGTTTTATTTTGTTTTAGTTTAGGATTTTTGTACGGAGTATAAATACTCCTCCTTAATACGATTTTAGGACCTTTTCTTCTTTTCTTAATATTTTTCTCTTAGTCTTTCTCTCTCTACTTAGACTTCTCTCTCTAAACTCTCTTTCTAAACCTTTGTTCTTATTTCTTTGATTAATTCCAGATTATTTTGGTAACGCTTTCTTTTCCTTTAATCTTATTTATTCCTTTCATCATGATTTATTTTATTTCTTTGTTTAGTTTATATTTAATTATGTGTGAGTAGTTTAATTTCTAGGGTTTGTGGGGATCTATAAATAATATGAAGGGGTAAATTATTGTTGTTGATTATCAATGCTAGATTAATTTCCTATTGATTAATTTAATGCTCTGTGACTAGATTAGGCCGATCTTTTATGCATGAGTTTGACAATATTGATTCAAGAATCGAGAGATGAGGATTAATGTTTAGGTCTAGTTTCAATAGGCAAGTTAATTTATAAATGGTTAAGTCAAGATTCGAGAGATGAGATTTAATACCGATAAATTAATTGTGTGATTGTAATAAGTAGCGAGAGCCCTTTACAATCTGGTTGATTGATGCATTGATGATTAACTATTATTGATTGTTGGTATTGCATGATAATTTCTTATTGGATTGTTTTAATGTTTTACAATTGCGGCTTGTAAAAGTATAGCAATATTAAATTGATGAATCGAGCAGATGTTAATTTGATATTAAAGGCTATTTTCAATGAGAACTTAGATCTAGTAAATTGCGAGAGCTTGTTAGATCTATGTTGATTAATAAATTGCGAGAGCCTGTTAATCATGTTATTTATGCAATGTCAATGATTGATTACCCTATTTTACCCCGGAATATTATTTATTGGTGAACCTATGCCCTAGATCCTTTATATATTATTTTCTCCCTATTCTTACTCTTTTTAGTTTAGTTTCTTATTCAACTATAAATATTGGTTACTTAAATAGTTTAGATTATAATAATAAATTAGGAGTAAAAAGACTAGTTTCCCTGTGGAGATCGACCCTACTTCCCTATCTACCTTAGTTAGTGATTTAGGTAATTATTTTTTATTAGGGGATACGACTTTACCCTGTCAATTTGATTATAATTCAAGTGATCGCCAATAATAGATTTGCTTGTGCATTATATTCAACCAACATAGATGAACATGTTTAGGGTTAATCCTATTGCTTGCATGTTAATTAAAAAGCGCACATGAATACGATCAGAATAAAGTAGAGACCTATTATTAGGGCAGGTTCAATCTCTTTTAGGTTGGATTTGTACCTTTATCCCCGAACCCTTATTTGGTTCTAGACCTTATGGAGTTGACGATCTCTTGGATCGTTAAGGGGTGTAACCTTCACCCTGTGAACGGTTTACAAGTTCCTTTAACTTGTTGGCGACTCTTTTGCTCTATCTTCTTCCCTTTCGGACGCCACCGTACTTTAGTGTATGATCACAGTGGGGTTCAAGCTAGGGGTTTAACGCTTGAAATTATTCCCCACACCCGCCTAACTTCGTATCCGCCCCGTACCCTTATCCATATATATTATTACATATAAATATATACTTTTAATTTTTTACTATTTTAAATAAAAATTAAGTAAAATAATATAGTAAAAGTATAATACTTTGTAATAGACTTAAATTATAAACAAAAAAATAAAATGTATATATAGTGGTGTTTGAAAGGTGGGAATTAGGTGGACGGTGGATATCCTAGTGAGGGGTGGGACATGGATTGGTTTGGGATTGTACCTGCTGAGGCAGGGATGAGGTCGGGATATATTTTGGACCCATCGCGGGGATAGGGGTGAGGATGGAGTTGAGAATGTTTGGTGGAGATGGGGATGGGAAAGTCAACCATCCGCCCCGACCCGCCCCATTGACATCCCTATCTATAATATTATTAAATCGCATGGGGACAACATATGCGACATGTATCACTCCATGTCGTAATGCAATTTATTACATGGCCCCACATGAATGATGACATGCCGCCACATAAAAATATTTGGATCATATTTTATTCCTCACAACCTTTGGGATTTCCAACTTCTATGACCATTATTGTTCTTTTTAGTGGACAACGACATTGATTCGCCATAAACAAATTCAATTTTACTATATTTTATTTGTTTTTATATTATTCGACAACTAATTTCACTCTGTCGCTTCATTAATATTACCTCCGTTTTTTATTAGTTGACACGTTTTGAGTTTGACACTATTTACTCATCTCTCTTTGACCGTGTTTTGTGAGTTATACATAATGAAAAATATAATCATGTTGGGTCTTGTTAGATTCGTTGCGGGATACATATTCAAAATATCATTTTTTTTTTATAATTTTTACTTTTTCGGTAATTAAAGATATTAACGATTGAAGTTGTGCATTGACAAACATGACTAAAGAAACATGTCAACTAAAAAGAAATGAAGGAAGTATTTATGAGTTGTAACTTTTCATTATCTAAAAAGATCGCCAATGTTACTAGACATTTGTGTATCGTGTGTTGCTTATTCCACTTTTTGTGGTAGTATAAGCATATTATATAATTTCCTACTTTAATTTATAATAAAACTTATACAACTACATCTTTAAGGGAATCTTTACATTTTTATTTAAACAAAACTCGGGCATCGCCTTGGCCTTATACGAGTTAGTTTTTAATTTGTAAGAGTATGTGAATGTTTTAAAAAGTGTTGCTACTAAAAATAAACAGGGGTAGTATAAATAGTTATTTAGCTATATAATCATTGATTATTGTTTGTATTTTATATTTTTTTGACAAAAAGTTCATATAATGAAACAACATAACATGCTTAAGAACTAACTAAAACAAGAAAACACAAGAACAAAAATTAAAAGGATTAGAAAAGTAAATGACGTCGACGAGCTCGAACAACCAACCAGTGAGCAGGAGCAACCCACAAATGAGGGACCTTACGAATCCAGCAGGAATCGAATTGTAATATAATGTCTCTGATATCCCCCAACAGCCAAACACAAGAAATATCATCTGAGCAGGAACAACATAGCATGGAAACCAAAACAGCGTTGTCTGTGTAGATGAGGGGACACTAATACATTTTTTATCAAATGCCACAGCCTAATAAAGGCTAATGCAACGGTATTTTAATTGTCTTTGCAATAGAGTAGGCTAATGTTGTAAGAAGTAGAGCTTTTACCACGGCTCTAATGAACCGTTGCATCAGCCTAGATATTTCAACAAAAAGGAAAGCTATTGCAACGGTTTGTGATTATGGTAATGGAAAAAGTATGAGGCGCGCTGAAAATTTCAACTTCCCTCTACTTTTTTTGCCCAAATATTTTGAACCCTTACACTATTCCAAGGGCAAAAAATAAGGAACCCTTACACTATTTTCTCTCTACTGTACTGTTTTCCCCATTTTCGTTCCTTCATTCTTCCAGCGCAATTCTCCATTTTCCCCAATTCTCCATTTCCCCCAATTATATTAAGCTATTTTAATTAGCAATTCCAAAAACTTTAAATTCTCAATTTTCCCCAAATCTTCGATTTTAAGGCCATAAAATACTCAAAAATTACTTATAATTTCTTGAAAATTATGATAGGAAAACTTAGTGAAGTAGAGGAAGGCGGAACTCAAGAGGTGGCGTAATTCAAGTGACGTTTGGTTGCTCAAGAGGCGGCGTAATTCAAGTGGAGAAGTTCCATTTTTGTCTTGCATGTCCCTGTTGCTGATATCTCGACTTTGAGTTCAAGGTATACAACGATTCTTCATTTCAGAAATTTCTTAATCGAAATTTTTGTTGTTGCATTTTTGATAAAATAAATTTTAAATTTTTATTGCTGTCTTTGGGAATTTGTATTTGAGGCCATGGAATATGAAATTTTCTTTATCTTTGAGTTTGAATTTCAGGTTTTTTTTTTTTGTCAAATTTTACTGTGAAAATGCTATACATTTTTGGGGTATGTTTGGTTGAATTTGTAGTTGTTTTTGCTTGAATTATATGGGGAAAAAATGCTGTGATTTTCTGGTGTATATTGTGCTCGAAATTTGGGGTGTGCTGCTTGATTTTGATAAATTAAATTTTAAATTTTTAAGTCACAAATAGATGCAATTCTAAGCAAGAATAGAGTTAACTAATTTAAGAGTTCTGAACAGTTACCCATGTTTTCCATTAGTTTGGGCATCACAAAAACAACTAACAACATGAAGCCAACCATAAGACCCATAGGGCTCTTCACTAGAGAAAGGGGTGAGAAGGGTTCCCTTTTCTGTGGTTAGCAAAGCATGACCAATTGTGTGAGATTCACTGTTAATCCACTGCTGTTGGATAGAATGATACTTCGTGATAAACAAGACTAGTTCATGGCTTACCTCATAGAGTCATAGTAGTATTTCTCTCTTAAGGGCTCCAAAGCCAACTCAAACAACCCTCTTCTGGTTTCCGTCAATGCAGCCTGGACTTTTTCAGGGTTTCCAGCACTAACATCAACACAAACCTACAAAAACAACATGAAAAAATACTAAACAGTGATTATCCATACCTCCAAAAAATAAAAATAAAAAACCCCATAAAATAGACATACCGGTGAAAAGAAATAACCAGTTGCAGCCACTTCAATTAGATGGGTGCCAGCTGGAACGTTATGGCTTTAAGCCTAGTAAAGGAATAATGTATTGAGCAAGAGACAATTAAGTATTAGTGAATTTATTCTTCATCCATTAGCATATGTATGAATCACAATTCAAGCAAGACATTGAGGATTGATCCAAAAGGAATGGCCTTATCCCCACAGATTTATATGAAGTCTTATAATGAAATAAACTGTATTCAAAATAAACATAAAATTTAAAAGTACACTTCGTAGGATCTACATGGTAGGATACAATAAAAAAATATCCATCTGGCCTAAAAAATGTAACCCTTTGACCACCATTGAGTATCACTTTGATATTTGAAGTCTTTGCAAGCAAACCACGTGGCTTTATTTTCCTAATATAGGCTAAAATGGATGCTTTGGAGTCTTCCCAACATGAGGATGGTAGTAACTCTAAGGACCCTTACTCCGAAGTGATTCCAGAACCTAAGCGTAAAAGCCAGGTACGCCTACAAGGAAAAGGTGTGAAAAAGTCAGATTTGAAGAAAAAAGAAAAAAAGTCAGATTTCATATTCCCAGCGGAATTCTTAGAAAATATGCAAGCTCAATTAGTACAACAGCTTGCACCAAGCGTAACAACTGCAATTTTGACTCAACTTCGGGATGCTAACCCCGGGATCAATCTTGTCATTCCTGATTTTTCGATTCCATCGGCTCCAAAGGATGCATGTAGTGCGCCACATCTTCTCGTTGACCAAAATAGGCAATCTTCTAAATCTGAGGCTATAATTAATCAGGTAACATAAATTATTTTTTGTTGCTTCTGTCTAAATTTAGTTTATGCTATTGACTTGATTCTGCCGTAGCTACTGCTGAAATATTGTTGTTGTTCATGTATTTTTCTGATGCACACTTTTGCTTTATTGCTTTTATTTCTTTTTAATGGTTGATTATTTTGTTGTTTGTTGTTGCTTTTATTATTGTATGTTGCTGTTGTTGATGTTCATGCTTTTGGTTGGTTTTGTCTGCCTTATGTTTCCCCCCTTTTTTCACTTATATGGCTGTACACTTTACTGCTTAAATATTGTTGTTGTTCATGTATTTTTCTGCTGCTGTTGTTGATGTTCATGCTCACCCCCTTAGTTGTGTATTTTTCTTCACTCGCCTCAGAATTTATAGGCTGCACGATCATAAGCATAAGCATATATTATTTTTTTGGTGTTGATCAGTCAAGTGTACAACCATATATTATTTTTTTTGGTGTTGATGATGCTGATACTGAATATCTTATATCATCAGTTGGTGTTGGGTGTTGTAAACCTGTTGTAAATGGTGCTGTAATCTCTAATAATTCTTGATGATTTATTTGTACCAAGAATATTTTTTTTTTTTTTACAACTACAAAAAAGGGAGGTTAATCCCTAAACTTAGTGAATCTAATAGAAATACAATGAAAATAGGGTACAATGTCATCAATTTCTTTTTTTATCATCCTATCCCCTACCATACTAATATGATCACTTTGCACCCACTTGAGAATTCTCCTGTCTACAACCTCAATAATCAAGTGCCAAAGCTGCAGTCTTTGAGCTTCTTCTAGGCCTCTAAGAATCACACTCATAGTTTCAGCTTCACAGTTCTGTTGTTGTTGCTGATTTTCCCCTCGTTTAAAAGTGACACCATCAGAATTCAGGAGACATTCCCATTTTCTTTTCTTCCCATTCCTTCGATTGTGAGAAATACCTAATGTGATAGTGCTGCAAACCCCAGCTCCTGTAACCAATTATATACTGTCTATGTGTTGACAACTAACATCGCATATATCTGAATTAAAGGCCTGCTGATTGTCCTGTTCTTGCTCAAACCCTGGAGGACCTGACTCAGAGCTCCCAAAGTCTGCAAAAACCTCAGATTTTGAGTTATGAAAATTAGAGTAAAGAAAGCTCATTTTTCTTTCCAAAGAAATGATAGTACCAAGAAAATTAAAACAGAGGATTTTTGCATAGTTTTTGGATAGAAATTGTCCATTTTTCAACCCATTGGTGGGTCTGTGCTCTTGATTCATTACACCACTTTCTTATAATAATATGTCAAAAGCTATAGTTGTATTATTTTTATTGTTGTGCTTTATGAATACTACAATTTTGTTGTGCTTTATGAGTTTCCTTAATTCGGTTAAATTATTTAGTTAAATTATTTAGCCACATTATTTTTCTATTGTTTAGTTCTATTATTTTATTCTTTTTTACGTGTAGGTGCATGGTGAGCAAAATGGAGATGAAGTATAGTGACTACATGACTAGCTAGTCATCTAACAAACGGTGCAAATATTTTGGCGACTCATATTCTATTAGTTCAAGTTGTGAAGATTTGAAAAATCCGACTTATATATATGTTGGAATTTGTATTTTGGACGATTAAATTAATTATATAACTTTAGTTTATTAGTAGGGTGTCATACCGAAAATAAGTAAGTAATATTTTGTAATGTACGTATTTAGCATTATAATTATTATATAAATTTAATGAATTTTTGTTTCTCTTAGCTTGTTAGTATATTTAGATTTTTAGTGACTAATTTAATTAGTGATTTAATTTACAACTAATTTAACTAACTCATATAATATTATTTTACCGTTCCATTAAAAAAATATAATAATAATAATAATAATAATAATAATAATAATAATAATAATAATAATAATAATAATAATAATAATAGTAGTAGTAGTAGTAGTAGTAGTAATGTCGTTGCAATAGATACACTCTCCATATATCGTTGTATACAACAACCGTTGCATTAGGTGCCAATTTCATCATAATTATTAGGGAAAATTTGTTAAAAAGGACCAAGGAAGGTGACTCTTTTGTTCAGAAGGACCAATTAAGACAAAAGTTGTTCAGAAGGACCATAAAACACATTTTGGGTTGTTGAGAGGGACCATGTCACATGTTCAGGCAAGTCAACGTCGGAGTCCGGCGTTGACCGTCACGTGCTAGTCACGTGACTCATTAAGTTGGCTTAATTTTATTTTTTTTTCTTTTTTTTCCCATTAATCCTAACTAATTCCCCCCAAAAATCACCTTTTTCACCCCAATTTTGTATTTCTTCTTCTTTCTCTCTCCTCGAAGTGACTGAACATGCATTTAGTTCGGTCTGCCATTGTTGGTGAGATCAGAGGAGCAATTTAATAGGGTATTAAAAGGTAAAGTCTTTTAGTTCTCTATCTCTTGTCAGCTTAATTTAGTTGTTTACTCACCATTTTCTTCACTTAGTTTTTGCTTTTCGACCCTAACAATGGCGATAGGAAAGGGAAAGCAGAAGGGAAAGCGAAAAAGGCGGATAATTTTTAACGACTTGATATTCAGCTACACTAAAATCCAAAAGTCGAGGTAAGCAATTGGAAATTTGTAGTTCCATTGGTTAGGGTTAGTTGCGATTTTTTAATTGCTGAATTGTGGTCCATTTATTTAATTAAGTTGGATTAAAGTAATGAAATGATGTTTAAATAACAGTATACCTAGTTAATTGTGAATACTTTATTGGTAGTTTGATTTGTTTGTGTGAAATGTGATTTACAATGTTTTGTGTTCTGGGCTGCTGTTAAATAGAAGGAAATTAAGTCAATTTTTGTTAATTCTTTCAATCAGGTTTAACGGTAAGGATCACGTGCCATATGAAGTGATTAAAATGAGTGAAAAAATTAACATAAGATTGTATTATGGGGGGAAATTTGTGACTAAAAAGGGAAAAACAACCTATGAGCCAGGTGACAGTGATTACTATGGGTTGTCATTGCACCCAAATGTGGATGAGTTGGGTTATTTTGTGTTTAAGGACTGGGTTATAAGGGAATTGGGATATAAAGAAATGGGTCAGCTATGGTTTAGGAAGGATGGGCATAGTTTGTTTTTTGGTAGGCAAGAGCTGAAAGATGATGGGGATATTACTGACTTTTTATTTGGGAGAGAAGATGATGGATGGTATCATCTTTACCTTGTGCATGAGCCTAAGGGGGTGGATTATGCTAAATATTATGGGCCAATAAATGGGTGGTACACTGACACAAAATCTGAGGGGGGTACAAAAGATTTGGGTAGTTTTATTGCTACAAGTGAGTCAAACCAAAGTGACTCAGCAACACAGTCACACCTGGTTAGGGGTGGGGCCCAGGAAGAAGATGCTTTTGTTGAAAACCCTAGATCTAAAAAATGAAGAGTCTCCTTTACAAAATGCTCCCTCAACCACCACAAACCAAAACACCTTGACCTTATCTTCAAAACCCACCCTGCACACTGTTTTACCTCCAACCTAGAAAAAAACCAAAAAAAGGTTGAGACTTAAGCTACAACCCATCCCAGAAACACAAGATCTAGAACAACCATCTGAACTTGAGAGTTTCAGTGATGTCAATGACCATGATGTGTGCTTGATTAATGATGATTATGAGGACAAGAGTGATGATGATTTGTTTTCTAAGTATGTAGACCATGAGATAAGTGATACAGTAGCTAGTAGTTTGGGTGGCCTTATTAAATCCCATAGGAATACAGAAGCTGCAGAGGGTCAGTTTGAGGGAGTGCATGGTGGGACTATACAGCTGAATGATGATGAGGATCTGAATGATAGTGATGATGATCTACATAGTGTTCATGGCTCTGATGATGAAATAGATGCATACCCTGTTTTCAACCCAGACACTGACTTTAAAAAGAACATTCAGTTCTCACGTGGGTTGAAATTTCCAACTATGCATGTGTTCAGAAAAGCTTTAAGACACAATGCCATTGAGAATGGCTACAATTACTATTTCTTGCACAATAAGAGCCATAGAATAATTGTGTACTGTAGAAGGAGGTGTGACTGTGAGTGGAAGAAGGGCAGATTGGTTGAGTGTAAGTGTAACAAGAGGAGGAAGTGTTTGTTTAAGGTTTATGCTGCAAAAGTAAAGAATGAAGAGACTTTCCAAATAAAAAGTATGAGGTTAACTCATGTTTGTGGGCATCAGCATGAGAATGATAAGGTAAATGCAGATTACCTAGCAGAAAGATACCTTGAGGACTTTAGGGATGACTCTAGTTACAAGATGAATGCATTTATGAAAAGAGTTAGAAGGGAGTTAGGTGTTGAGGTGGGGTACTATAACTGCTACAATGCAAAACAAAAAGCTCTGAAGATGATTTATGGGGAAGCTGCTGATGAGTACAGAAAGGTTTGGGAGTATGTGGAGACTGTGAGGAAATATTATCCAGGTAGCTCAGCTGTTGTGAAGCTCCAAGGACTGGAAAACCCCCCACCTATATTTCAGAGGATGTACATATGCCTACAGCCATGTAAAGAAGGTTTCATGGCTGGTTGTAGGCCTATATTAGGGGTTGATGGGTGCCATTTGATAGGACCATACCCAGGCATATTACTTACAGCTGTAGGGAAGGATGGGAATAATAACATATTCCTTGTGGCTTGGGCAGTGGTTGAGACTGAGAACTCAGAAAGTTGGACATGGTTTCTTGATCTCCTGGTGAAGGACTTAGGTTCTGTGGCTGAATCAGTTACTTTGGTTAGGGAGCATGAGGATATTGATGTGGCCTTTATGTCTGATAGACAAAAGGTATGAGTTATGTTTATGCATGTTTGTATTGCAATTTTTGTTGTCTTCTGTGGTTTTGTTTTGACTGTCTTGGTTGCATTGTAGGGACTATTGGATGCTTTCAGGACTGTAATTCCAAATGCTGAAACCAGATATTGTTGTAGGCATATCTGGACAAATTTTAAGGGAAAGTTCCCTGGTGAGGCATACAGGGAGTGTTTTTGGAAAGCTGCTAGATCTTCCACAAAGGTATGAAGCAAAAATGTTGGTTGCCAATATTATGCATGTTTGTTTTAAGTTAGGAGTTTAGTGAAATGTGCATTCAGAACAGAATATGTTTATGCATGTTTTTTTTTAACTTAGATGATTGGTGGAATGTGTGTTAAGGACAACATATGATGTTTATGAGTATTTATTTAATGAATGTTTAGTTATTGATACATGTGTATTTGAACCCAACACCAATTTGATAGCCACATGAAGGACATAAAGAAACTAAATGTTGAGGCTTATAACTACCTTGCTGCCATCCCAGTTATTCATTGGTCTAGGCATGGGTTTAGCACTAGAGACAAATCAGGGATGTTGTTGAATAATTGTTGTGAGTCATTCAACAATGTTTTGAAAGAGGCTAGGGCTAATCCAATATTATCTTTGATGGAGTGGATAAGACGATATGTAATGATGAGATGTTGTGCAAAGAGGGAGGGATTAAAAGATTTTCAAGGAGTGATCATGCCAAGTGTTGTGAAGATGATAGAGAGGGGTCAAAAACAGATTTATAATCTGAGGGTTACACAGGCAGATGTCCATGAGTTTGAAGTTGATGATGAGGGTGATACCTATGTGGTAAACCTTGAATCCAAGAGATGTGGCTGTTATAGATGGACCTTGATGGGCATCCCATGCTGGCATGCTTTGGCTTGCATTTCCAAGAAAAGACACAACTATGAGGAGTATGTGCATCCAAATTACCTTGTAACAACATATATTGCAACATATGGTCCTGCTTTCCATGCCATGCCTGGACAGAAGCAATGGGAGAGGTCTGCATTGCCAGAACCATTACCACCACCTTACAGAGTAATGCCTGGAAGACCATCAAAGAAAAAAAGGAAGAAAGAACCAGGGGAGGGTAAAGATAAATATGTCAAAAGACCCTACAAGCAGAATAATTGCTCTAGGTGTGGTGGTGTAGGACACAATGCAAAAAAGTGTTTCAGGCCTCTAAAGAAGAAGGGACCTGTCAACAAAGGAGGCAGACCACGCAAAAATGACAAAGGAGCAACCACCTCTGCTGCAGCTGCCACACAAACTGCTCCATCTTCATCTCAGCTTGCAAACTCCTCTTTAAGGCAAGCAGCTCCTACTTCAACTCCATCAGCACCCACCTCTTCAAGGCAAGCTTCCCCCTCAAGGAACAAAAAAAGGACAGCCTCTATTAATGCCATCCAAGCATCACAACCTTCCCAAAACAGTTGTGTATCAGAAAATTAGTGTTGTACTTGAAGACAAAATTATGAGCTTTTCATTTTCTTTTGGACAACTTTGCAATTTCAACATATTTTTGTACTAAAACCTTCAACTTGGCTGTTTTGAATTGATTGCAATGATTAGCTCAAGTTTCAAGTTATATCCGATGTTTTTTTATTTGGTTTTTTTTTTTTTAATTTGTTTTGATTTATCAGATTTAAGCATTACATTAAAAAAAATAAAATAAAACAAGGAACCAAAAGATAAAGGAAGTCAAACAGTGATTCATTAAACCAAATTGGCAGTACAACATATCTCACCAACCTATTATAACCTACTTATTCAAATGCTAAGTTTCACTACAATGGAACTAACAACAACTGATACAAGTCCACAAAATACAAGTAAAATAAGAAGTTGATGATTGTTAATGTCAGCTTGTTGACCACAGTTCATGATAGCTTGATTCACATCCAACCTCTTCATCTCATCCTCTTATTCTCTTCACTAACCTTTGTTTCTCTTGTTCCATGCAAGCTACTCTAACCTTGAGCAAATTCATATCAGAAGATAACCATGGGTCCACGATGTCCTTTGCGCCACTGGAATCCCACAATTGCACTTAGTCTTCTTCAATTCTCCCATATTCCTATTCTTGCAAAATCAATTTTGAAGTACAAAAACAAACAACATCAACCAAAATCCCCTAAATTCGACAAATTGAAACCAAATTCACAGTACTAACCTTGTTCCTCTTCTCCTCAATTGCAATCTCGAATAATTTGTCAACAAAAAGAGGTGCAATTGCAGACTTGCTTTGATTCTAGGGCTCGTCACTTCGAGGAGAGAGAAAGAAGAAGAAATACAAAATTGGGGTGAAAAGGTGATTTTTGGGGGGAATTAGTTAGGATTAATGGGAAAAAAAAGAAAAAAAAAATTAAGCCAACTTAATGAGTCACGTGACTAGCACGTGACGGTCAACGCCGGACTCCGGCGTTAATTTGCCTGAACATGTGACATGGTCCCCCTCAACAACCCAAAGTGTGTTTTGTGGTCCTTCTGAAAAACTTTTGTCTTAATTGGTCCTTCTGAACAAAAGAGTCACCTTCCTTGCTCCTTTTTAACAAATTTTCCTAATTATTAGTCGGTAATCTATTTCCACGGATAATTTATGCCGTTGCATTAGGTATTGAGCTAATGCAACAGATCATAGATACCGTGGCATTAGGTGTCATATACCGTGGCATTAGACCTACTGCAACGCCAGCAGATGGCACGTTACATGGCCGTTGCAATAGGCCTAATGCCACGGATTTTGACACCTAATGCAACGAAATTAAGGGTTACAATAGGTTAAAATGTAGTAGTGGGACACAAGAAACCCTTTTGCCTAGCAGCCTGAAGAGCCCAAAAGCAATCCTGTAATTTCGACTGTAAAGCCGACGTAGTTTGACATGCACAAGCACCACCACCCAAAACAGTAGAGGAAAGCTTCTCCCTGAAAATCCAACCTGCTCCTGCAGTATGATTGCGAACATTCCAAGCACCATCAAGGACAATACAACAATTTGTGAGACATGAAGATAAACCATGTAAACACCCAAACGTAATAGGGGAAGGACAAGGAGACTGACACCGTCAAACAAACGAAACAGAACTAGATAGCTTGGTAACTTCTAAACAACACAATGTCCACTGCTCAGAAATATAAAGAACTGAAGCAGGAGACCAGACCGCTTGTTTAAAGATAAATTGAGTACGAGTAAGCCAAATCGCCCACAAAAGAGAGACCACAATGGCTAAATTATGCCCATTATGAGATTTTCCATAAGTAGAGACCAGCTTTGCGAACCATTGAGGAAACAAGTGTACAAACAAAGAAGCACGTTGGAGGGCTAATGGACCAGTTGCCAAGAGGTGAGAAATAACCGAACAATCCCGAAATAGATGCGAATTCATCTCCATGTGAGCATCACAAAGGACACAGACAGGATAAACTAGAAGACCCCGGGAATGCAAGGTAGCACAAAAAGGTAAAGCATCGTGGAGCAATTTCCAGCAAAACATCCTTAACTTAGACATAATCGGCGTTCCCCAAAAATGCTTCCACCACAAAGCCGCAATCGGATCACTAGGTATCGACACCATGTATTGGCGAATTAGCATTGCATAAGCCGATTTCAAGGAAAACTGACTGTAGGGAATATTTCAAGCATTAACCCCTAGCTTTATCCCCACTGTGATCATACACTAAAGTACGGTGGCGTCCAAAGGGAAAGAAGATAGAGCAAAAGAGTCGCCAACAAGTTTTTTTTAGGAACTTGTAAACTGTTCACGAGGTGAAGGTTACACCCCGTAACGATCCAAGAGATCGTCAACTCCATAAGGTCTTGAACAAAATAGGGTTCGGGGATGAAGGTACAAATCCAACCAAAAAGAGATTGAACCTGCCCTACTAATAGGCCTCTACTTTATTCTGATCGTATTCATGTGCGCTTTCTGACTAACATACAATCATAAGGTTTAACCCTAAACCAGTTTATTTATGTTGGTTGAATTTAATGCACAACAAAACTATTATTGGCTATCACTTGAATTATAATCAAATTAACCCTAAACAACATTATTAATTATCTTATTAAGCGTGATTACAAGTACAAATTCCCTTTAAACATGCATAAAAGGCGTGATCAAGCAATAACAATAAATATCAAGCAACAAAATAATAATAATAATAATAATAATTATAATAATAATAATAATTATTATTATTATTATTATTATTATTATAAATAATAAATAATTAATAATAAATAATAAATAATAAATAATAAATAATAAATAATAAATAATAAATAATAAATAATAAATAATAAATAATAAATAATAAATAATAAATAATAAATAATAAATAATAAATAATAAATAATAAATAATAAATAATAAATAATAAATAATAAATAATAAATAATAAATAATAAATAATAAATAATAAATAATAAATAATAAATAATAAATAATAAATAATAAATAATAAATAATAAATAATAAATAATAAATAATAAATAATAAATAATAAATAATAAATAATAAATAATAAATAATAAATAATAAATAATAAATAATAAATAATAAATAATAAATAATAAATAATAATAATTAAAATAATCATGTTAAAGCATAATAGCAAGATCCTAGGCATGATACTAACAAGATTAATAACAAACCCTAGCATGTCACTAAGCATAAAAATCAAAGCTTTAACCCTAACATGATACTATGATGAATATTAGGAAGAAAATAGGAAGCATCATAACAATCATACTTAATATTAAATTTACCCTAGACATGATACTAGGAATATCATAAAAACAACCTAAGCATGAACTCTATATCATAACATCAATAAAAACCATTAAAGTACTTACTTTGATGCCTCCTACCTCTTTCTAATAACAAAATACACACGTTAGTAACTTTAAGGTAAATAATAATTAAAACAATTAAATTAAATAATTGAAAGAGAGATTTGGGACCAAACCCTCAGAAATCAAACCTTTCACGTCTAGGGCGAAGACAACTTCGAATATGGCTAGGTGTATCTAAGTCTTGCGAATAAGGAATTTTGTATTTGAGAAAAGGATAGTTTAGAAAAGAGAGAGAGAGTGTAATCAAGAAAATCTTGATGAGAGTTGATGAGAATTGATGAGAATTGATAATTGTAGGTGTATGAAAACGGAGTTTTTAACACGTTATTTATAGAAAAAATCAGCAAAAGAGATAAAACATCAAAACAGAGTTCTGACGCAGATAAAATTTGATTAGCGCCAACGCCGGCCATTGGCGCCAGACGCTAACATTAGCGCTAGGCGCTAATGCTAGCGCCTGGCGCCAAACGTAGCGCCAGGCGCTACAGCTGGCGTTTGGCGCTGACTCAGAAATTCACGCATTTTCTTAAAATCAGATAGAAATTGCCGTACAGGAGGATAAAATCGTATTTTCCTCAAAAACGTTCTTTTATTTTAATTAAAACTCTGAAAAGTCAACAAAAGTCAATTTATCAATGCTAATTGAATTAGGAATGAAAAGAACCTTCAAGAAAAATCTAGAAGACTAAAACCATTCCTAATTGCATTAGGAATGATAAATTCATATTAGGCCCTCCTCTAGATCATTGGGTCGCATATAAGGCTCAATCCAGGCCCAGTTTAGTAATTTGGCCATAACTTCCTCAATATTCATCGGAATTGGGCTTATAATATATCGTTGGAAAGCTCTTTTCAAACCCTATCCAACTACACCATTATTGGAATCATGTCATGGATCAACTAAACTGGATTAGCTGTTTTCTTAAAATAGGTTTTCAAAAACAGAGAGAAGAGAAAAGAATTAAAACTATCCGCAACACTAAACTTTCCACACTTTCACTTCATTCGATTATGATTCCACGTGAAAGGGGCTCATCACTGGGTTTGGTTTTGGGGAGACATAAATGGGTGTCTACAGAATCCCCCACTTTGACTGAGTTTGGAGAAACGCGAGTTTCGAAAACAAAAGTCAAAGTATCGATAGGGACGGAGAATGATTCAGAACGTTATACGATCCTAAATCACTGTAACGCCGATACCTGCAAACTAGCGTTATTTAAATAGATAAAATAGTTAAGAAACGCGTATCTTGCACCGTCGAGCACACGTCTCTGAAAGTAACCGATTTGCTGCCGCTTTACTGTTGTTTTGATGACCTTCTGCCAAGAGAATGCCATCCCGCTTGAAAACCGCTACGCTTGTAACTACTTTCAATATCGAAGATTGCTTCGCTTGAAACGATCCTCTTCCGCTTTGCGACCATGTTCCACGTCTAAGGGAATATGATTGAAGACAACTTCGCTTGAAATCACCTTCAGTTGTTTTTAGAAAACTTTCCACAATCTAGGGAATGCCATCTTGCTGTTTTGATGTTTACTCGTATCTTAACAAAGAGCTTCCTTTTTTTTTAATATGTTCACGCACCTCTGAACAAAGAGCTTCTTTTTTTTTTAATATGTCCACGCGTCTCTGAACAAAAGAGCTTGAAAGAAATGTCCACGCGTCTCTGAACAATAGAGCTTTGATGATATGATGCCCACGCGTTTCTAGAGCAAAAGAGCTTGAAAGAAATGTCCACACGTCTCTGAACAAAAGAGCTTGAAAGAAATGTTCATGCGTCTCTGAACAATAGAGCTTCGAATGATATGTCCACGCGTCTCTGAACAATAGAGCTTTTGAATAATTTGTGATAATATTCCGAAGAAAAATTTCCGAAGACCAACGCTTGCCGATCTCTAAAGCTCGCTTGAACTTTGCTTCCGCTATGCTAGTACGTCGGCGGTTTGCTGCTTGTTAACCATTATGTCGGTGTCTCCGTGATGAGCCAACGCTCAGGCGCTTTAAGCTAAGTGAGACGATCTTTCGTCAGGTCGATCACCTATTGTGATTATAATCAAACCAACTACTTAATCATGTCAAATTGCTTATAGGGGCTAACTAGCGTACCAAGGAACCCAGAATTGCTGTATGAGGTCGAAATCACCTTTCTAAGAGGCTTTGAGCTCTGTCGCTGCTGAAATATCTCTGGCGTCAAGAATTAACTCTATCGCCAGACGCTGTAATCTAGCGCCAGGCGCTAAAAATTATTTCCAGGCGCTAGATGTTTTCGTCTAGCGCTGGAGTATGGTCTTCCCTATTCTGCTGCACCTGTATTTATTTTTTACTATAGAACTTTGCTAATCTCTTTAATTATCTTAGGGTTGACCTAAGGCTTAGTGTCTCTTGACTCATTGACACGACACGACTCAAGGTATAAACTTGACTCGTTGTGATTGACTCGAGGATGACTCGACTCAAAGTGTTTGACACATGTGTTAGACTCAAATCAAGGTTATATGACACGACATGACTCAATGAGTGCATGACTTGTGTGTGCATTGTAATGTGATCGTGCGACTAAAAAATGCATAAAAGAAAAAATTTTCCGTCATTTATGTGGAGGATACTGACTTTCTCCCAAAAAAGAAAGACGCGAAAAAAGAATCGAAGTTTTGAAGGTGCATGTTGAATGAGCTTAATTAAATGTTGTTTGATACTATTTCTCTAGGTGCAAGGATTAATCCATCCTAGGCCATTGTAGGGAATAGATTTCAAGCTTTAATCCCACTAGCTTGAACCCCACTGTGATCATACACTAAAGTACGGTGGCGTCCAAATGGAAGAAGATAGAGCAAAAGAGTCGCAAACAAGTTTTTTAGGAACTTGTAAACTGTTCATAGGATAAAGGTTACACCCCTTAACGATCCAAGAGATCGTCAACTCCATAAGGTCTTGAACCAAATAAGGGTTCGGGGATGAAGGTACAAATCCAACCTAAAAGAGATTGAACCTGCCCTAATAATAGGCCTCTACTTTATTCTGATCGTATTCATGTGCGCTTTCTGATTAACATGCAATCAATAGGTTACCCTAAACCTGCTTATCTATGTTTGTTGAATATTAATGCACAAATAAATTAAACTATTATTGCCGATCACTTGAAATTATAATCACAATTAACCGTAACAAGATTAATAATTATCTTATTAAGCGTGATTACAAGTACAAATTCCCTTTAAACATGCATAAAAGGTGTGATCAAGCAATAAATATAAAATCAAGCAATATAATAAAATATCATCATCACGAAAATAATTAATAATCATATCATAATAATAATCATAATAATAATAATAATAATAATAATAATAATAATCATAATCATCATAAATAAAATAATCATCATCAAAATAATAATAAATTATAACGATTATAATCATAATCATGTTAATATTAATATTAAAGCATAATAAAAATAGCAAGATCCTAGGCATGATACTAACAAGACTAATAACAAACCCTAGCATGTCACTAAGCAACAAAAATTAAATCTTTAACCCTAACATGATACTAACAATCATAAATATTAGGAAGACCATAGGAAGCATCGCAACAATCATATTTAATATTAAAATTACCCTAGACATGATACTAGGAATATCATAATAACAATGTAAACATGATTTCTACATCATAATATCAATTAAAACCATTAAAGTACTTACTTTGATGCCTCGTACCTCTTTCTAATAACAAAATACACACGTTAGTAACTTCAAGGAAAATAATAAACAAAACAATTAAATTACATAATTGAAATAGAGATTTGGGACCAAACCCTCATAAATTAAAACCTTTCACGTCTAGGGCGAAG
Organism: Chenopodium album; assembly: GCF_948465745.1. Classification (NCBI taxonomy): domain Eukaryota; kingdom Viridiplantae; phylum Streptophyta; class Magnoliopsida; order Caryophyllales; family Amaranthaceae; genus Chenopodium; species Chenopodium album. The sequence continues at coordinate 63,599,147 of NC_137840.1, forward strand.
GCAACTTCGAATATGGCTAGGTGTTTCTAGATCTAATGAATGCGGAATTTTGTATGTAAAAAGCAAAGTTTAGAATAAGAAAGAGAAAGAGAAAATAATTAAGAAAACTTGATGAGAATTGGTGAATGATTAAGAGAGAATTAGAGAATTAAAGATTGCGAATGAAAACTAATTGTAGGTGAATGTAGATGATTGAAAACGGAGTTTTTAATACGTTATTTATAGAGAAAATCAGCCAAAAAGATAAAACAACAAAACAGAGTCTGACGCACAAAAAACAGAGTTGACGCAAACCCTGGCTAGCTGGCGCCAGGCACCAACACTGGCGCCAGGCGCCAATGGCTAGCACCAGGCGCCAGACCTGGTTCCAGGCGCCAAAGCCTGGGGTCAGGCGCCAAACCAATTTTCAACGCGTTTTCAAAAATCAGATAAGTTTGCCGTATTGGAGGATAAAATCATGTAATTTCCTCGAAAATGCTATTTGATTTTAATTAAAACTCTGAAAAGTCAACAAAAGTCAATTTATCAATGCTAATTGAATTAGGAATGAAAAGAACCTTCTAGAAGATTCTAGAAAACTAAAACCATTCCTAATTGCATTAGGAATGATAAATCATATTAGGCCCTCCCCTAGATCATTGGGCCGTACATAAAGCTCAAACCGGGCCCACTTTGGTAAATTGGCAATAACTTCCTCAATATTCATCGGAATTGGGCATATAATATATCGTTGGAAAGGTCTTTGCAAGACCCATCCAACTACACTACTATTGGACCCATATCATGGACTAACCAAATTGGATTGGCTGTTTTCTTAAAATAAGTTTTCAAAAACAGAGAGAAGAGAAAATTAATTAAAACTATCCGCAACACTAGACTTTCCACACTTTCACTTCATTTGATTATGATTCGACGTGAAAGGTACTCATCACTGGGTTTGGTTTTGGGGAGACACAAATGGGTGTCTACAGAAGCCCCCTCTTTGACTGAGTTTGGAGAAACGCGAGTTTCGAAAACGAAAGTCAAAGTAGCGATAGGGACGGAGAATATTACTGGTGTTTTCTTTTTGAGGGTTTCCATTGCTTTAATAATTTCTTTGTCTTTTTCATCGTTAGCTAAGCAATGCTCGTCATCTTGGGTTAGAGAAGAACACAAGAAGTAAGGAGAATGAGAAATAATATTATACTCTGAGATCATTACATCAAAGAGTGATATGTCCTCAGGGACTGGATCACTAACTATCCTAGGAGAAGAAATAGCAGGGGGAGGTGTTACTGCTAAAGACTTAGAGGACTCTAGGGGAAAAGACTCTGACTCAAACTCAGACTCAGACGACTCTTCAAACATCGGTCCTTGCCCTATCGTGATGGATATCTTCCTTCCCCTTGGAGTAGTCACCTTGATAGTCTTGCGCCACCCTTGTAGTAATCCTTCAGCTGGAGTAATTAGCTTCTAGGAATCGAAGCTTTCACTTTGTAGGAATGTTTGAATGAGCGAGGAGTTATCTTCTTTATAAGTTGGCTCATTCTTTTCTCGCTCGAACAATAATCCCATGACGTTAAAGTCAAAGCATGGGGGTACTTTCTCCTTGTAGACAGGAGTTGGGATTTCATCAATGAAGTAAAAATCCAAGAAAATCTCAAATCTCGGTTGTCGTATGCCGTTTACAACAAATGGCTCGGGAAATCCATGGCATGGATAGTCCTCTCCTTCTTTTATAAACTGACCATTAAGCGTAAGAGGATATTGATCCATTGGGATTGCTTTCTTTTGAATGCGAGCGTCCCTACGTGCTTTTGACTTTTCCTGGGCTCGCTTAAGATCCTTCCGAGTTGGTTCGAAACCAAGTCCGAAAGTGTCTAACTTAGGGAGGCCAGGTGACTCCAGTGGTTTTGCCATTCCTTTCTTCTTTCCTATTGTCATCCCAGGAAAGTGTCCTTGTTTCTTCAGCATGGCATTGACAATCATGTTGGAATGGGGGTCATGGCAAAGAGGGGTCCAGTCATCCTCCTGGATTAAAGAGACTTCTTCGTTAAAGCCCCATAAATCTTCATCATCTTCGTCGTGCTCTACATTAATGATTGGATTCTCTATGGATTTAATCCTCATAGGCAAAGCATCGATAGTGATTGGAATTCCCCCAACTATGGCTTTTACTTGTTGGTGGAGAGATGAAGGGACGGCCTTTAGATCATGAAGCCAAGGGCGTCCCAACAACAAGTTGAACGAAGCTTTAATATCTACTACTTGGAAAGTAGTAGCATGTTCTATTGCTCCTGCTGTTACATTTAGGGTGATCTTGCAAAGAGCTTGACGACGAGTGTTTTCGTAGGCCCTTATTCCTTGTGTAGACGGAGTTAAATCTTCGTCCTTTATGCCGAGCATCCTCGCAGTTCTAAGTGGACAGACGTTGATCGTCGATCCATTGTCTACAAGAGTCATAGGAACATTCATCCTCTTGCAAACTACTGTGAGGTTTAATGCCTTGTAGTGTTTGTCACCTTCTGGGGGTAAATCTTTGTCAGAAAAGGTGATCAAATTAATCAGACTAGGAAGGTCACTTGTGAGGAAGTTGTCTAGTCCCTCAGGAGTAGTGTCAGAATCTATCCCGATTTTGTCCAAGGCATTCATTACAGCCAACCTATGTTCTCGAGATGTTGCTAGAAGTTTCCATACATTCATCTCAACCTTTGTCTTCTTAAACTACTTAACAATATCATTGTCTTCAATGATAGGTATGGGAAATTGTTGTGTGGTTGGCATAGGTTGTGTTGAAACGAGAGGTTGCATTCTCCCGGATCTTGTGAGGACGTCTATCGATGAGTCTTCTTCGGCCTAAATGTCATCTATGGTGTATGACACAGAAGGTGAAGGTCCTACTATGTCCTTTAGATAGACATCTTCTTCATCACTGTCCCAAACTCCATTGACGGTTGCATCCTCTTCTTGATGAACTTGGACTAGTTTCTTTTCATCAATCATTTTTTGAACCAAATCCTTGAATTTGAAACAGTTTTTTATAGTGTGAACCCCTGATGGATGATACTGACAGTAATATCTATCCGTCCTTTTCAACGATTTGAATGGTCTCGGTTCGAGAGGTTTAATCTCGCCACTCTCGGAGAGCATTTCGAACATTTGTGTATATGGGATCCCAATTAGAGTGTAGATTCTATTGCTCTTCTTGGGTTTTTCAGTGACTTGTAAGGGGAAGTGCTTTGCCTCATAAGTCGTTCTCACTTGTGTGAATTCTCTTTTAGGTTCATCTTTCGGAAGTGGAAACTCATCATATTTCTTATGGAGTTCGTTCATAGCTTTGAGAGCTTCGCGTAGTAGCTGCGATACCTCCCTCATAGACAAAGTGAGCAATTGTATATCTTCCTTATTTGCCGGTTCTGGAAGGTTATCCTTAACATCGAAAAAGATTTCCTCTTATTTTTCTTTGACAGGTCTAATGAGAGATGAGGGGTCAACCTCGTTTTCCTCATCAGAGATAGCCAGGGTATGAGCGAGAGGTGCATTGTCAATGCTTGGCTTCTTACTGGCAGGGGGCAACGATAGCTTGTTGTTGTCGATTAGGTCTTGGATAGCTTCCTTAAGCTTCCAATAGTTTTCAGTGAGATGGCCCCTACCTTGGTGATACTTGCAGTGTGCATTGGGATTCCAATTAGCCGACCTCTTCTCAACTGGTGGGTCCCCAAATGGTCTAATAGGAGTTATAAGACCTTTTGCATTTAATCGATCAAATACGGTGTCATAACTCATGCTAATAGGAGTGAAGTTCCTCCTAAATGGTTTCTTTTGTCCTTGATTGTATATAGCAAGGACTTCTCCTAAATTAAAGGTGCTAACATTGTTTGAGTGGGTGGTTTTGGAAGAAGAAGGATTGTCGTTCTTCTTTCCTTTCCAGCAACTGTTAGAGTTATTGTTGGCAGCTTTTAATTTAACCAAGTCATCTTCAATATTGATCCCAATGTCATAAACGGCCTTGAAGGTATGGAGGTTATTTTGATATTTGAGATGCTTGGAATATTTTTCTTGGAGATTTTTTATGAACAGTCTCACAGATTCTTTTTCACTTGGCACCTCAATCATCTTAGCTAAGGTTTCTCTCCATTTGTTAAAGAAAGAGGTGAAGCCTTCATTCTCTTTCTGCTTGAGGATTTCAAGTTCCCTATGATCAGTCTCGACTTGAATGTTGCACTTGTACCTATCAACGAAAACGTTTGCTATGGACTCCCAGGTGGAGTTCTTTTCTTTCTCGAGAGAAAAGAACCATTGTTGGCAAACGGTCTCGAGAGATAGTGAGAACAGAGAGGGGAACACTTTCTTATCAATACCCTTGATACTCATGATTGTTTCAAATGCTCTTAAATGAAAGTAAGGGTTGTCAATTGCTCTGAATTTTGGGATGTCGTTGGCGTTGAACTTCTGCGGAAGAAGCTCTTTGTCCACCGAGACCCCTTGTGATGTAAGCTCTTGAAACTTGTAATCGCTAGATAACTTGCTTAGACTCTCTTGCATGAGATCCATCTGTTGTTGCTTCACGGGATCATCGATCTTGAGTGAGAAGTTTCAGTGTCTCAGTCACGGTAGCCAGTTGGTTCTTAAGATCATTGACTTCTTCTTGTGTTGCCATTATAGTCATAGCTTTCCTCTTACGAGCTATGGGTTTGTCGAAAAGTTGGACTTGTACGAAGAGGTTATCTTTGATTAACCGTTCTTCTTTCCTTGACCACGCGCTGTAAATTAAACCATTTTGCGTTTTAATTACTCGACTCGAATTAACTTGACTTTACGGTTTATTTTAAAGAAGAAAAGAAAAAAGAAAAAAGAAAAGGGTGCATATTTTTGGCAAAAATAATGTACATATTTTTAGGGAACTAAGTATAGTTTTTTTTTTATTTGGAGGATTAATATCCGACTTACCCCCCTACAAAAATGACGGAAAAAACGCGCACACAAGACTCTCTTAAACATGGTCAAAGTATGTGGATTTGTGTGTGCGTTTAGTGTAAGTGGCATGCTTGGACTCTTGGGTAAAACCATGGACTTAGTGCCTAAACTCGATCAGTGACTCAAATAAGTACTATTGACAACAAAATTTAACCGAATTAAATAGAAAACTGGTTAATTAGACCCTAGGTGATGACTCGACCAATAATCCGAACTGTCGGCCAAACGACAGGACTGGCGTCGCACTGTGGAGCTTGGCGCCAGACGACATAGCTGTCGTCAGGCGCTACACTCCATGATGTGGCGCTACAGCTCAGACCTTGGCGCCAATATTGGAGCTTCGGTCAGGGACTGTTTCCAGTGTTATTAGTCAATTGGGATATGCCTAAAGTCGTACTAGGTCAATTCCGATTAAAATATTAGACTTAATTGACTGAAATTAATTAATTAATTAGTTAAATAGGCAAAGTTCTTTAAGTCATTAATTAGTTTAGTCACAACACAAGTCAACAAACGGTTAAGAGAAACATAGAATATATATGCACAACAAATAATGCACACTTAGTCAAGTAGGTACAATATGATGCAATGCGTTTGCAACCTAACCATGGCTCTAGTTCTCTATAGTTCGAGATATGGTTTAGTCAATAGAGGGTCCATGGTTAATTGTCCGGATGCACCGGGCGGAAGCCTAACCGTGAAGGGTAAGCGCGAGTGGATGGGACACCGCGAGTTTAGAAAAAACTCGCTTCCATGGTTTGGTGAATTCAACATCTCGGATGTACCCTTTGTTGCACGGAGCGTTCAATCGGGTAGATGGAGCATGAATTCCCAGAGGGTTATGTCCATATGTAGAACACATATAAGTTTCAGAAAAGTGAGAAAAAAAATCAATCAGGAAGTAGGATCGAGCAAACAATACGAAAAACCGGTCGAAATTAGAACGCATATTTCTGGCTCGGTATTGGGTGAAATTGGCGCCAGCAAACAGAGACTGGCGCCAGCTTTTAGCTGTAGCGCCTGGCGCCAATACTGGCGTCTAGCACTACGGTTAAAATTCTGGCGCCAATGCTTTGGCCCCTGACGCTACTTCCCACATGCCTTAGCAGCTTTCTGTGCTCGATAAAATTTTCCAGTTTCGCGCGGTGTTATTTCAGTCCTAGTTGTGAAAGATATTTCTCAAATTTCCTACGTGTAAAATCCTATGTTTTTAACTCATTACGGATGGGCTTTCCAATGAGATCTTATTTATGCATATGACAATAATGTTAATCAAAATTACGCACATGAAATACTTAGAACGTTTCGAGTCTCATCCACTCATTCTAAATCATTGCCGAAACAAATTCAGGAAATAAAATAGAAATCCTCCCCAGTGGAGTCGCCAAAAACTGTAGGGAATAGATTTGAACCTTTAATCCCACTAGTTTGAACCCCACTGTGATCATACACTAAAGTACGGTGGCGTCCAAAAGGGAAGAAGATAGAGTAAAAGAGTCGCCAACATGTTTTTTAGGAACTTGTAAACCGTTCATAAGATGAAGGTTACACCCCTTAACGATCCAAGAGATCATCAACTCCATAAGGTCCTTAACCAAATAAGGGTTCGGGGATGAAGGTACAAATCCAGCCTAAAAGAGATTGAACCTGCCCTAATAATAGGCCTCTACTTTATTCTGATCGTATTCATGTGCGCTTTCTGATTAACATGCAATCAATAGGTTACCCTAAACCTGTTTATCTATGTTGGTTGAATATTAATGCACAAATAAACTATTATTGGTGATCACTTTAGATTATAATCACAATTAACCCTAACAAGATTAATAATTATCTTATTAAGCGTGATTACAAGTACAAATTCCCTTTAAACATGCATAAAAGGTGTGATCAAGCAATAAATAGAAAATCAAGCAACATAATAAAATATCATCATCACGAAAATAATTAATAATCATATCATAATAAAAATCATAATAATAATAATAATCATAATCATCATAAATAAAATAATCATCATCAAAATAATAATAAATTATAACAATTATAATCATAATCATGTTAATATTAATATTAAAGCATAATAAAAATAGCAAGATCCTAGGCATGATACTAACAAGATTAATAACAAACCCTAGCATGTCACTAAGCAATAAAAATCAAATCTTTAACCCTAACATGATACTAACAATCATAAATATTAGGAAGAACATAGCAAGCATCGCAACAATAATATTTAATATTAAAATTACCCTAGACATGATACTAGGAATATCATAATAACAATGTAAACATGATTTCTACATCATAATATCAATTAAAACCATTAAAGTACTTACTTTGATGCCTCGTACCTCTTTCTAATAACAAAATACACACGTTAGTAACTTCAAGGAAAATAATAAACAAAACAATTAAATTAAATAATTGAAATAGAGATTTGGGACAAAACCCTCAGAAATTAAAACCTTTCACGTCTAGGGCGAAGGCAACTTCGAATATGGCTAGGTGTTTCTAGATCTAATGAATGCGGAATTTTGTATGTTAAAAGCAAAGTTTAGAAAAAGAAAGAGAAAGAGAAAATAATTAAGAAAACTTTATGAGAATTGGTGAATGATTAAGAGAGAATTAGAGAATTAAAGATTGCGAATGAAAACTGATTGTAGGTGAATGTAGATGATTGAAAACGGAGTTTTTAATACGTTATTTATAGAGAAAATCAGCCAAAAAGATAAAATAACAAAACAGAGTCTGACGCACAAAAAATAGAGTTGGCGCAAACCCTGGCTAGCTGGCGCTAGGCACCAACACTGGCGCCAGACCTGGTTCCAGGCGCCAAAGCCTGAGGTCTGGCGCCAAGCCTATTTTCAACGCGTTTTCAAAAATCAGATAAGTTTGCCATATTGGAGGATAAAATCATTTAATTTCCTCGAAAATGCTATTTGATTTTAATTAAAACTCTGAAAAGTCAACAAAAGTCAATTTATCAATTCTAATTGAATTAGGAATGAAAAGAACCTTCTAGAAGATTCTAGAAGAATAAAACCATTCCTAATTGCATTAGGAATGATAAATCATATTAGGCCCTCCCCTAGATCATTGGGCCGTACATAAAGCTCAAACAGGGCCCAGTTTGGTAAATTAGCCATAACTTCCTCAATATTCATCGGAATTGGGCTTATAATATATCGTTGGAAAGGTCTTTGCAAGCCCCATCCAACTACACTACTATTGGACTGATATCATGGACCAACCAAACTGGATTTGCTGTTTTCTTAAAATAAGTTTTCAAAAACAGAGAGAAGAGAAAAGAAATTAAAACTATCCGCAACACTAGACTTTCCACACTTTCACTTCATTCGATTATGATTCGACGTGAAAGGTACTCATCACTGGGTTTGGTTTTGGGGAGACACAAATGGGTGTCTATAGCTATCTCAATGGTTGACTCAATGATGAAAGTATTTGGGTAACATAGGCACGGAGGCTAAGCACTTCATAATTCGTGATGCAATGACAATCATTATGATTGATGAGTGATGTTGATATGACAAGACATGCTTCAATGTTGTGTTAAGATTTCATGACAAAGGGTTCCTAAAGGAAGTGTATTTGGTCATGTATCTGTGCGGTGTGTGAAAGTGATACTAAAGTTAGGTCGCAAGGGTTAAGTGTGTGGAAAGATATATTGAAAAGAGTCAAATAATGGTGACTCTTAGGCTAGGTAAGCTAATGATATAAGGATAAAGCCCCCAAGTCTAGCTCTAAGTAATTAGGGATGAGCATAGGGAATCCCTTGATATGATCATGGTGTGAGTGTGTGAATGTGAATATGAATGCATTTTTATTATGGCCGCACCTCGATGTGAGGTTGCCTACGTATCCGTTAGGAATCAGGACGAACGTAGCTCTAGCCGAACCTCGCACAAGTGTGTGTATACCTCAAAAAGGTCTTTTTAAGGGTTGTAACGTGGTTAGGCTAGAGGTTAAGAAGAAGGGGATAAAAAGCTCAAGACCCTCGATAAGCCCCCAAGGTGTGCAACCTTGCTTTGTATTTTTTTTTTATGCTTGAGTTTCTACTCTTTTTTTTAGCTCTCTTTTTGCTTTTTTTATTTTATTTCTATAAGTGTGGGCCATCTCGATCATGCGGTCTATCACTCACTTGTCATTCATGTTTCTTAGGCACGGTACCAAGCACTCGATAAGAGACGCAATATGAGACGTGTTCATATCGAAGACATTTTCATATCAAAGACATTGGAACACTTACCCTTTTGTACACTTTTATTAATTTTTTGCTTTTTTTTTTTTTATTTTGATCTTTTGAAATCACTCAAGCTTTTGAGATTGCATAAGTTACACACCATCCCATCCCAATAGATGTAGGTTGAAGAAATAAAGGTCTATCGTTAGACGAGGCTCAAAGTGGTTTATCAAGAAGAGAGTGTATATTTGAAGGGTGAAATGTGATATGATGTGGCTACAAGAGGTACCTCAAATCATTGGTATACCTTGTGCTTAGTTTGACATGGATTTTTTTTTTAAAAAAAAGTGCAATATAATGAAATGATCATATGCAAGAAAATAACTGCTCATTTTATTAAAAAGGGAAAAAGAAAATAATCTACAAAATTAATCTAAGAGAAAAGAAAGGTGCCTATGCTAGACTTATTGGGGAAAAGGTAAATAAAAAATAGAAAAAAAAGATCATGAAATCTTGTCGTCGAAGCTTGCGTCTTGTCCCTTGGCTTATCATCACTTAGTGTTCTTGCCGATTGGAGGTATTGGAAGCCCGTTATTGTCGATCAAATATTGGATTGCTTCCTTTAGCTTCAAACAGCTCTCAGTAGTATTACCCCTACCTTAATGGTACTTGCAACGCACATTTGGATTCCAACTAGGCAATCTCTTCTCAAGCGGGGGGTCTTAAAAAGGTCCAATAGGGGTAATGAGTCCCTTGGCATGGAGTCGATCGAAAGCATTATCGTAGCTAATTCCAATAGGGGTAAAATCCTTTTTTTGTTGCTTTCTAAATCCTCGATTATCCATGGTTAAGATCTCATCAAGGTCGAAAGTACCAACACTGTTACTAGAGCAGGTGTTTTCGGAAGAAGAAGGATAATCGTTCTTCTTTCCTTTACAGCTACTGTTGTTATTGTTACGAACCTTGGCCTTCTTGTCGCGCGGAGGAACATGAAGGAGATTTGAGTCAATGAGATCTTGAACACGATCCTTGAGGGCGAGACACTTTTCGGTAGTGTGACCGCGACCTCTATGGTATCGACAATAGGAATTTGGATCCCAATTGGGAAAACGTTTTTCAGGTGGAGAGTCTTGACTGGGACCAATGGAGTGGATAAGACCTTGATCGTGAAGACAGACAAAAGCTTCATTGTAAGTCATTCCTATTGGTGTGTATTCTTCAATGGACCGTTTTGCCCGTGGCTTAGGAGCGTTGAGTTCTTCATTAAATCCTTGGCGAGAATTTTGTTCGATGGCCATCACCCGATTTTCTAGTCCTTCTACCACATTCAAGAGCATGGCAACGACATCTTGCAGTTTTTGAACGTCCTAGTTTAGACTTGACGAGTCTTCCCTGGTATTATCTAAGAAAAGGATTTCATCCTCCTAGATTATGGTCACTTCATGGAGAGAGGTTATATAAGATGTCTCGATCCTGGGCTCACCTACAGGTGTGATAAGAAGTGATGCATCGAAGGATGTTTGATCTTCTTCAATGGCTAGAGCCTCGAAAGTTTTATTGTCATCGATTAGATCTTGAATAGCTTCTTTGAGTTTCCAACACTCCTCAGTGTCGTGACCCTTTCATTGGTGATATTTGCAGTGCTTATTAGGGTCCCACTTGGGTGGCCTGGCCTCTAGAACTGGATCTTTGACGGGCCCTATGGGCACGACTAGTCCTTTGTGGTGTAGCTTCTCGAAAGCTGTTTCATAACTCATATCAAGTGGAGTGAACACCCTTTTTGACCTTTGGATTCGTGATTTAGAGGCGTTCGTGGCATGTACCTCATTAATGGGAGAGGAAGAAGAAGGATGGTCGTTCTTCTTTCCTCTCGCACTATTATCTTTCAGAAGGTCATCTTCAATGTCAATTCCTATATTATACACAGCCTTGAAAGTATTCAAATTGTGTTGGTATTTTAAATGCCTTGAATACTTCCCTTGGAGATTCTTGATAAACATTCTCACAGATTCCTTTTTAGTGGGAGTTTTGACCATATTAGCAGAAGTTTCCCTCCATTTGTTGAAGAAAGAAGTGAACCCTTCGTTTTCTTTTTGTTTTAACATCTCAAGTTGTCGATGGTCTGTTTCGTCTTGGATGTTGCACTTATATCTATCTATGAAAGCGTTTGTTATCGACTCCCAAGAAGAGGTTTTCTCTTTGTCAAGGGAAAAGAGCCATTGTTGACAAACGGTCTCAAGAGATAGAGAAAATATAGAGGGAAACACTTTCTTATCAATACCCTTAATACTCATTATGGTTTCAAAAGCTCTTAGATGAAAGTAAGGGTTATCTGTTGCCTTGAATTTTGGGATGTCAGTGGCATTGAACTTATGCGGAAGAAGTTCTTTGTCCACCAAGACCCCTTGTGAACTAATGCCCTGAAATTTATAGTCACTAGATAGCTTGCTCAAGCTTTCTTGCATGAGGTTCATTTGTTGTTGCTTCACAGGGTCATCAATTTTGAGGGTTAAAGCCTTTAACACCTCAGTCACGTCATTCAATTGATTCCTAAGTTCATTAACTTCCTCTTGAGTTGCCATTATCTGTATAGCCTTCCTCTTTTGACGAATTGGTTTATCAAAAAGTGAGACTTGAATAAAGAGGTTGTCCTTGATTAATCGCCCTTCTCTCCTCGACCAAGTAATGTGGAAAAGGAATTTGGGGATATTTATTGTTAATTGTTTGACTCAAACTTTATTCAACATGCAATGGATAGAAGAAGTGAAGAAAGATTGGAATAGAATGTGAAGAAAAATGATGTAGATGGAGGGATATGAAGAATTAAGAATAGAATGTACCCCCCAACTCAAATGACGGAAAAAAACTGACTCATGCATGAACCTAAGACATGGTCATAGTGATATGTACTCAGAGTGCGTGCTAAGACTAGTGAGTGTAGGTGACATGTTAAGACTCTTGTCATGACCATGTGGCTAGAATATGTGACTTAGTGTCTAGACTCAATTAATGACTTGACAAGGTATTATTGACAGTGAATTTAACCAAATTAATTAGCAAACTGGTTAATTAGTCACTAGGTGATAACTCGATCAATAATCCAAACTGTCGTCAAAACGATAGGACTGGCGCCTCCCTTTGCAGTGTAGCGCCAGACGACAGAGCTGTCGCCAGGCACCACACTCCATAGAGTGGCGCTACAGTTCAGATTTTGGCGCCATTACAGGAGCTTCAATCTGAGACTGTTTACGGTGTTATTAATCAACAAGGGTGTGCCTAAAGTCGTACTAGGTCAATTCTTATTAAAATATTAGACTTTATTTATTCAAATTAATTAATTAATTAATAAATTAGGCAAAGTTCTTTATGTCATTAATTTATTTAATCTCAACACAAGTCAAACAAACGGTTAAGAAAACATAGTATATGCATAACAAATAATGCACAATTAGTCAAGTAGGCACAATATGATGCAATGAGTTTGCAACCTAACCATGGCTCTAGTTCTCTAAAGTTCGGGATATGGTTTAGTCAATAGAGGGTCCATGGTTAATTGTCCAAATGCACCGCGCGGAAGCCTAACCGTGAAGGGTTGGCGCGAGTGGATTGGACACCGCGAGTTTTAGAAAAAACTCGCATCCATGGTTTGGTGAATTCAACAATCTCGGATGTACCCTTTGTTACTCAGAGCGTTCAATCAGGTAAATGGAGCATGAATTCCCAAAGGGTTATGTCCATATGTAGAACACATATGGGTTTCAAAAAAGTGAGAAAAACTCAATCAGGAAGTAGGATCGAGCAAACAATATGAAAAACTGGTCGAAATTAGATCGCATATTACCAGCTCGGTATTGGAAGAATTTGGCGCTAGCAAACAGATATTGGCGTCAAGTTTTAGGTGTAGCTCCTGGCGACAGGACTGTCGTCTGGCGCTTCAGTTAAATGTCTAGCGCCAATACTCTGGTCGCTAACGCTAATTCCTACATGCCTCAGCAACTTTCTGTGCTCGATGAAATTTTCCAGTTTCGCGCAGTGTTATTTCGGTCCTAGTTGTGAAAGATATTTCTCAAATTTCCTACGTGTAAAAATCCTATGTTTTAACTCATTACGGATGGTCTTTCCAATGAGATCTTTTTTATGCATATGACAATAATGTTAATAAAAATTATGCACATGAAATACTTAGAACGTTTCAAGTCTCATCCACTCATTCTAAATCATTGCCGAAACAAATTCAGGAATTAAAATAGAAATCGTCCCCAGTGGAGTCGCCAAAAACTGTGGGGAATATTGCAAGCATTAACCCCTAGCTTGAACCCCACTGTGATCATACACTAAAGTACTGTGGCGTCTAAAGGGAAAGAAGATAGAGCAAAAGAGTCGCCAACAAGTTTTTTTAGGAACTTGTAAACCGTTCACGAGGTGAAGGTTACACCCCGTAACGATCCAAGAGATCGTCAACTTCATAAGGTCTTGAACCAAATAGGGTTCGGGGATGAAGGTACAAATCCAACCTAAAAGAGATTGAACTTGCCCTAATAATAGGCCTTTACTTTATTCTGATCGTATTCATGTGCGCATTCTGACTAACATACAATCAATAGGTTTAGCCCTAAACCAGTTTGTCTATGTTGGTTGATTTTAATGCACAACAAAACTATTATTGGCGATCACTTGAATTATAATCAAATTAACCCTAAACAACATTATTAATTATCTTATTAAGCGAGATTACAAGTACAAATTCCCTTTAAACATGCATAAAAGGCGTGATCAAGCAATAACAATAAATATCAAGCAACAAAATAATAATAATAATAATAATAATAATAATAATAATAATAATAATAATACTAATAATAATAATAATAATAATAATAATAATAATAATAATCATAATAATAATAATAATAATAATAATAATAATAATAATAATTATAATTATAATAGTAGTAATAATAAGGAAAATTTGTAATTATTAATCCCAACTTTTGCCCATTTACTTTCATTAATCCCAACTATCGATTATTATTGAATAATCCAAACTTTGGGGGGCATTTTCTTTTATCAAGTCATGACCGGTCAATAGAAGTCAATGAACTATTATAACAGGTAACATGACACGTGTCAAGCCCTGATTGGTCAAAAAAATTAAAAATTACAAAAATTGAAAAAAAAAAAAACAAAAACCCCAACCTCTCCCTTCCGTTCACCGGACCACCATACCCTAACCCCCACCCTGACATCCCAGCCACCCTTTTACCACCGTGAAACATAAACCCCCACCCCTAACCTCGTCGACCACCGCCTTTGAGCCACCAAAACCAACCGATCGGTGAACCCCGACCCCCAAAACCACCAGCTGCACCACCACGACCCCTAAAATAACTAAGTCACGCAAACCTCGGCCCCCATTACAACCAGGAGCGCGAATCTCGACCCCCATTACCACCAGAAGGATGAATCCCGACCCCCATTACCACTAGTAGCGCAAACCTCGACCCCCAAAATCAACAGCCGCGCGAATCATGACCCCCAAAATCACCAGCCACAAAACCGCAGCCCTTAAAACCACCGTCCACCACGAACCTCGACCCCCAAAAACATGACTTCCCTCCCTCACGAAAACAACCAAACACGCCTTCCCCACCATGTTGTTAGGGTTTTCATGAGTGGGGGAGGGAGATTGGTGGTTTTCGTGAGTGGATGAGGGAGATCGGGGTGAAGGGTGGAGATGCGTCTAGGAGGATTTGCGGTGCTTAGAAGTTGTTTTTGGCGACGAGGGGTGAAAATGGTGGCTTGGGGGTCGTTGTCGACGACGGGGGGGGTGAGGTTGCGGTGGTTTTCAGTGGGGTTAGGGGAGGAAATGGTGGTTTCCGGTGGTGTTAAAGAAGGAGGTGGTGGGGCTATTGTGCTGGTGGGTTTGGTTTTTAATTTTTTTTAAAAAAATAACTAATGAAATTGCGACATGTGGCATGTAAGAAAAAAAATTATATTTTAAACAGGTCACCGGTTATTTGACCTGATAAAAGAAAATGCCCCCCAAAATTGGGATTATTCAATAAAAATGGATAGTTGGGATTAATGAAAGTAAATGGGCGAAATTTGGGATTAATAATTACAAATTTTCCTAATAAACAATAATAATTAAAATAATCATGTTAAAGCATAATAGCAAGTTCCTAGGCAGGATACTAACAAGATTAATAACAAACCCTAGCATGTCACTAAGCATAAAAATCAAAGCTTTAACCCTAACATGATACTATCATGAATATTAGGAAGAAAATAGGAAGCATCATAACAATCATACTTAATATTAAATTTACCCTAGACATGATACTAGGAATATCATAAAAACAACCTAAGCATGAACTATATATCATAACATCAATAAAAACCATTAAAGTACTTACTTTGATGCCTCGTACCTCTTTCTAATAATAAAATACACACGTTAGTAACTTCAAGGAAAATAATAATTAAAACAATTAAATTAAATAATTGAAAGAGAGATTTGGGACCAAACCCTCAGAAATTAAACCTTTCACGTCTAGGGCGAAGGCAACTTCAAATTATGCTAGGTGTGTCTTGATCTTGTGAATGCGGAATTTTGTATGCAAAAGGGTTGGTTTAGAAAGAGAGAGAGAGAGAGAGAGAGAGTAATCAAGAAAAACTTGATGAGAGTTGGTGAGAATTGATGAGAATTGATAATTGTAGGTGTATGAAAACGGAGTTTTTAACACGTTATTTATAGAGAAAATCAGCCAAAAAGATAAAACATCAAAACAGAGTTCTGACGCAGATAAAATTTGATTAGCGCCAACGCCGGCCATTGGCGCCAGGCGCTAATGCTAGTGTCAGGCGCTACAGCTGGCGTTTGGCGCTGACTCGGAAATTCACGCGTTTTCTTAAAATCAGATAGAAATTGCCGTACAGGAGGATAAAATCGTATTTTCCTCAAAAAGTTCTTTGATTTTAATTAAAACTCTGAAAAGTCAACAAAAGTCAATTTATCAATGCTAATTGAATTAGGAATGAAAAGAACCTTCTAGAAGAATCTAGAAGACTAAAACCATTCCTAATTGCATTAGGAATGATAAACCTATATTAGGCCCTCCTCTAGATCATTGGGCCGCATATAAGGCTCAAACCAGGCCCAGTTCAGTAATTTCGCCATAACTTCCTCAATATTCATCGGAATTGGGCTTATAATATATCGTTGGAAAGCTCTTTTCAAGCCCTATCCAACTACACCATTATTGGAACCATGTCATGGACCAACCAAACTGGATTGGCTGTTTTCTTAAAATAGGTTTTCAAAAATAGAGAAAAGAGAAAAGAAATTAAAACTATCCGCAACACTAAACTTTCCACACTTTCACTTCATTCGATTATGATTCGACGTGAAAGGGACTCATCACTGGGTTTGGTTTTTGGGAGACACAAATGGGTGTCTACACTGACCGTCACGAGTAAACTTCCAGTAAGCGAAATCATCCATCAGTTTCCGATGGCGGTCAGCAGACTGGTTACGTGAAGCCGTAAAATTGTCAAAGAGCCGATGGACCTTGGAGGTATCCCACGCGTAAGAATGCGGATCAATGATAGAAGAAACATTAGTCGGAACCTCCGACTCACTCAAACCAGATTATATGATTTTATATGATTTTATCCTCCAGTACGGTAAACTTATCTGATTTTCGAAAACGCGTTAAAAACAGACTTGGCGCCTAACCCCAGGCCTTGGCGCCTGGAACCAGGCCTGGCGCCTGGCGCTAGTGTTGGTGCCTGGCGCCTGTTAGCTAAGGGCGGCGCCAGCTATGTTTTCTGTGCGTCAGACTCTGTTTTGTTTAATTTATCTTTTTGGCTGATTTTCTTTATAAATATCGTATTAAAAACTTCGTTTTCATTCACCAATTCTCACGATCATTCATCTACATACAAAACTCCGCATTCGCAAGATCTAGAAACACCTAGCCATATTTGAAGTTGCCTTTGCCCTAGACGTGAAAGGTTTAATTTCTGAGGGTTTGGTCCCAAATCTCTCTTTCAATTACTTAATTTAATTGTTGTTTATTATTTTCCTTGAAGTTACTAACGTGTGTATTTTCTTATTAGAAAGAGGTACGAGGCATCAAAGTAAGTACTTTAATTGATTTTATTGATTTATGATGTAGAAATCATGTTTAAATTGTTATTATGATATTCCTAGTATCATGTTTAGGGAAAAGGTTATAATATCAAATATGCTTAAATATGATTCCTGCGATGCTTCCTATGTTCTTCCTAATATTTGTGATTGTTAGTATCATGCTAGGGCTAAAGATTTGATTTTTATTGCTTAGTGACATGCTAGGGTTTGTTATTAATCTTGTTAGTATCATGCCTAGGATCTTGCAATTATTATGCTTTAATATTAACATGAACATGATTATGATTATTATTGTTATAATTTATGATGATTATGAATATTATTATTATTATTATTATTATTATTATTATTATTATTATTATTATTATTATTATTATTATTATTTTGATGATGATTATTTTATCTATGATGATCATTATTATGATTATAATTTTATTGTTATGATTATTATTATGTTGCTTGATATTTATTTTTATTGCTTGATCACGCCTTTTATGCATGTTTAAAGGGAATTGGTACTTGTAATCACGCTTAAAAAGATAATTAATAATCTTGTTAGGGTTAATATGATTATAATTTCAAGTGATCGCCAATAATGGTTTATTTGTGCATTACATTCAACCAACATAGATAAACAGGTTTAGAGTTAATCTATTGATTGTATGTTAATTAAAAAGCGCACCTGAATACGATCAGAATAAAGTAGAGGCGTATTGTTAGGACATGTTCAATCTCTTTTAAGTTGGATTTGTACCTTCATCCCCGAACCCTTATTTGGTTCTAGACCTTATGGAGTTGACGATCTCTTGGATCGTTAAGGGGTGTAACCTTCAGCTCGTGAACGGTTTACAAGTTCCTAAAAAACTTGTTGGCGACTCTTTTGCTCTATCTTCTTCCCTTTTGGACGCCACCGTAGTTTAGTGTATGATCACAGTGGGGTTCAAGCTAGTGGGATTAAAGCTTGAAATTATTCCCTACACTGGGGAAACGGTTTTATTTTTATTTCTAATTATTATTAGAGTCTAGATTATTTTTATTTTATTTTTATTTTAATTTTTTTTTAATTTTATTTTTTTATGAGTTGAAAATATCCATGCTTACGCCACTACAAAAATTATATAATTTTTATGCAGCACCTAACTACTGTAGTTTTCAACGTCTTTATCATGAAAATCCTGAATGCCCTTAAAGTGAGTTTTTTGTGCGTGCTCCGGATGATTTTAGAGTCTTTCCATATACATATGATCATATTCGGAAACGATTAGTTGCTAATGAAAGTTATTGGAAGGCTCTTGATGAAAAAGTCTATGGACACTATAATAATATGAATGTTATTGAGGATAAGAACCATTGGTTATAGAATTTGTGGTTGAAAAATCATTGGTTGACGAATCGGTAATTGAAAAATCATTAGTTGTAGAAGCGGTGGTTGAAAATTCCTTTTTTGATGATGAGGTTATTCGTAAGGGTGGAATTTTCAAGTTAATACTGGATGATAAAGACAATGACTACCTCCATGTTTGTTCTATTAATTCTAAATTTTTAACGGAGGAAGTAGAAGGTTGTGGTGTATTTTCATCTCTCTCTTTTGATTTTTCCTTCTACCTTGAGTTCTTTTTATGTGCTCCTAACCTTTTCTTTGTAGGGATTAATGTGCTTGGAATTAAGCCCTATATAGTGTTTAATGACATATGTTTGCAGGAGCGTTTGATAAGTTACTCAAAGCATTGAATTCTTCTGATTGAGAGAAGGAGTAAGGTCGAGCGCGACCTTGATAAACTAGCGCTTTGCGGGAGGCAACCCATATTTTAATGTGCTTTTTAGTTTAGTTTTTTCTTATGTTTGTGTGTGTGTTTTATTTTATTTTATTTTTATTTATTTTTTTAGAGAGGTAAGGAGAGTGTAACTAATGCTTGTGGGAGTTTGTTTTTGTGCAGATTTTGAGCTAGAGAAGGATTCATTCACGCTGGAGCTGCACTCGTATTCTATCGGGTAGAGCTCGCCCGATCAGGCGCGCGTACGCGTCAGCAAACTTTGTCAACTTCGACAGGCCATAACTTTTACGTTTCTTACGCGATTTTTACGTGTGACCTGTCGTTGGAAAGCACGTCAAGTCTAGTTTCCAATGCAATTAGAATCATTGTATTATCATTTATATATCAAAAGTTATGATCAGAATAGTGCACCTGACTCAAATTTGAACTTTTTCCCACTAACACTTTGTTTCTTTCTTGCCCAATTTTGTTCCAAAGAGATGCATTGCAATCCTTGAGACTTTGGTGACATTGATGTGGTGATGATGAAGAGTAATCGCCTTGACTACTATCTTCCCTTTAAGACAATGAGGATATTGTCTAATTTAGCTTGGGGGGAGGTTCTCGTGTTCGTATGGTACATCTTTCACTCTCTCTCTTCTCTTTTTATTTTTATTTTTCTTAGTATAGATTTTATTGCTTTCTTAGGTTACTTTTATTCCAATGAATTATGAATCATGCTTCCCTGTGCCCCTTGATGAAAATTTTCGAAATTATTTTGATTCTTGGTTATTGATGATTAATATTGAGGATTAGTTGATCATGATTTGATGTTTGATTGCCTTGAAACCTTAACACGCGTTAATTTTTCCCAACTACTTGTGAATATAGTGCTTGACTAGTTGATTTGGTTAGGAATGTGTGTTAGTTCCTGGTATGTCAATGAATTTAAGTATTGGTTTGCAACTATAAGTAATGTTTATATGATTCATTATTATGCACATTGAGGAGGACGAAGGCATTTGTTATTTTAGGTAGCCTCCAGATGATTGTAGATACATTTGTTCCCTTCTTGCTACCCATGTTGTTGCTTTGACTTTTTGTTGTTTGTTAGCCACATTACAAGCCTATTTTGCCCCATTGGTTACTAGTCCCAAGCTTGGCTTGGGGGAGCTATTAGTGAGTGAGGTGAGGGAGTTTGTAGTGTGCTTATTATTTGCACAATTTGGGTGGGTTTTTTGAGAAGTAGTTTTGTTTTTTATCGTGTTTATTTTTTATGAGTTTGAGAGTTATATTTTCTTGAAAAAATAAAGCATGATGTTATGAAAAAAAAAAAAGAAGTTCAAGGAAAAAAAAAGTGAAGAAAAAATAAGTGAACTTCAATAGAAAAAAATAAAACAAAAAGAAAGAAAAAGTGTTCAATGTTCAAATGTTCTAGTTGGAGGTTGATCAAAAAAAGAAAAAAAATGGAGCTTCAATGAAAAATTCGAGTTTGGAAAATAAAGTTTGTTTATTCACTCCACTTCTTCCTTATTATATTTTTATGAGTGATATGTAGGTGTTGGGATTGTTTATTTTTATTGGAGTATATTTGGTTGATATAGAGTTGGTTATGTAGGAGTTGTTGATCATTATTTATTTTGACCATGGCTTTTATTAGAATTTGCTCCCTTTAAGCATAGCTTTTCTCTCACTTATTCCCAAATTTATCCTACCCTTTACCCTAACCTTACATTACAAGCTTTAAAGACCTTCCGACCTTTGTGCTTAGAGTTGTATGAATGTGAAAGTGTTGTTTATCAATGCAAGTTATGATTTGACATATTTCGAGTCGACTAGTAGGTTGAGTGTACATCTTTTTATACACACGAGAGTGTGAGTTGGGGGGCATTGTTCACATTAAAGGGGTTGGTTGGAGAGCGATCGATTACATCTTTTACTCGCCACATAAATGAGAGTCGAGTGTGTAAGCACTAGTCTTGAATTTTATATGCTCTTGTGGTTTGCTCTATATGACAATTGTTAGGGAAGATTGGTAGTTAGATGGATTTGATTTGTTGACTTTGATACATGTTTGTCAGATTTACCTTGAATTATATTTATTAATTTAAATTGTTTTTGGGTTGAAGTATTGATTTATTTATTCATTTCTTTGCTTAGGGACATGCAAAGGTTTGGCTTGGGGGAGTTTGATAAGTCTATTTTATATATATTTTTATTCCCGGTCCCATGGTCATATTTGTGCTTATTTGAGCTCTACGGAGCTATTTTTATTACTAATATATGTTTTCTAGTGTTTTTGTAAAGTTGGTATTATTTTGTAGGAATTTGTATAATTATAATGATTCCCGAGCTTATTGAGCCACTACAAAGATATTAGAGACGGAACGTATAATGATTATCGAGCTTATTAAGCACAAGGCAGAGTTAGAGAAATTTAATCCGGTGATTAAGGGCTCGGTACGAGAAAAGGTCCAAGATTTTACAAGTTATATATATCACGGACCAAACAAGTAAATAAACTTGAACCAATAAACTCTAAAAGACCAAGTCCAAGAACAATAGAGAAATGGAGCATTAAAGCCCAGCTCGTTGCTCAACTGACTAGGCCCGGCCAGGTGGCCCAATTCCCATTCGGGCTAGTATGCTGAAGGTTGTTTTTGTTAAGTCGGTTTGTTGATTACTTGGGCCTAACATAGTACTCCGTATCTGATTGGGGCAACGAGACTTGCGAGAAAGAGCTTCTGATTATTTTTTCTAATTGGAGTTTTGTTGGGAATAGGAAACTAAAAAGTTGGGGGTTGGACTTTCCATATAAAAGGAGTAGTAGTAAGTAGGTTAAGGGAGTAGCTTTTAGATTAATTAGTTTAGTTTTCTTTTCTTTAGTTTAGTTTTAGTTTTCTTTTCTCTTTCTCTCTCTAAACTTTCTCTTTTCATCCTTTATTTAATCTGTTTCCTTGATCATGTCTCAAATAATTGCTTTGTTTATTTTATATTTAATTATGTGTGAGTAGTTCTATTTCTAGGGTTTATGGGGATCCATAAATAATATGAAGGTAATTTATTGTTGATTAATTTTCAATGCTAGATTAATTTCCTATTGATTGGTTTAATGCTCCGTGACTAGATTTGCGCAGATCTTTTATGCATGAGTTTAACAATATTGATTCGAGATTCGACAAATGAAAATTAATGTTTAGGTCTAGTTTCAATAGGCAGGTTAATTTATAAATGGTTAAGTCGAGATTCGAAAGATGAGATTTAATACCGGTAAATTAATTGTGTGATTGTAATACGTAGCGAAAGCCCTTTATAATCTGATTAATGCATGCATTGATGAATGATTATTATATTCTACCCTGGAATATTATTTATTGGTGAACCTATGCCCTAGATCCTTTTATATATTATTTTCTCCTTATTCTTAATATTCGTAGTTTAGTTCCTTTTGATTATAATACATTGGTTACTTCATAATCTAGATTATATTAGTTAATTAGGAATAGAAAGACTCGTTTCTCTGTGGATTCGACCCTACTTCCCTATCTACATTAGTTAGAGGATTAAGGAATTACTTTTGATTTGGGGAGACGACTTGAACCTGTCAAAATTTGATTTGCGGACAACACCCGACCTCTTTTCTTCTTCTTTCTTCGTCTTTTTTCTCATTTTTCTTCTTTCCTCCATAACTTTCTCTCTCTAAAACTCAAATTCTCTCTACCTTCTCTCTAAGATTTCTTCTCCAATTCTCGCCCAATTCCAAAACTTTTTACATATTTGTAATCCCCTCTTCATCCTCTACATTTCTATATAACAATTTTCGAATTTCTTTCAAATTAATTTCATACCCATTTCTACCATGGCTTCAAAGAGGGCTCGGTCTATTTTTGGTAGGAGCTCTAGTTCGTTGGAGGAATTCGACCCGAATTTGCAACTCCCGTACTGGCCGACGATCCACATTGCTAGCCAAGAGCAAAAGGAGCGGCTAGAACACCTAATCGGGCGCGAGGTAATTCCTTCTTGGTGGTTACACCGCCCTACTTTAGAATCGTTTGGTTTGTATGATTTTGTGAAACGGTTTTTAAATGACATAGGCATGAGAAAATTTGTTGATATGCACTATCCTACATACCGTGAACTAACTTGTGAATTCTTGTCTTCTTTAAAAGTTGTAAATAGTAGAAATGGGCCGAATTTAATTTTTAGGTTGAACAATAGAAATATTAGTTTAACATTTGTGAAATTTTGTAAATTATTTGAATTAAATTCTGAATTACCATTCCAATGGCAAGCTGATTACAAAATGGGTGATATATATCATGCTTTGACTGGTTTGCCTAATCCCGACCCCCAACATGCTAGTACCAAACCTATTCATCACTTTGTCCCAAAAATCTGGCAAAGATTTGCGGGTTTGTGTTTTTTAGGTAGGAACGAGCCCCAAAACGCCCAAACTAACGAGCTAGCTGTTATAGGTCACTATGTGTCTGGGTTTGGGAAATTGAACATAGGTAGATATATTATTCACCATCTGAGCAGACATGCCACGGCCAGTACCACATCTCGCACCCCCATCCGTATAGGAGGCCTTATCACTCGAATAGAAGAGAAAAAAGTCGGTTTTGTAGAGGATGGACCCCACCAACTGACCGACTGTGGACCAGATACCTATATGATTGCTAGGTATTTTGAGGAGTTGGGGTGGGTACGACCGGATAGCGAGCAAACACCCTTTTGGTGTATTAGGACTAGGAGCAAGCAGCCTTTGCCCATCTTTCCCCTACCTAGTCCTAACTTGACCGTCTTTCCCCTAGGGCAACCGTCCTACACATATGATCTTTTAGTTGCCAACGCTAGGGGGCAAGCACCACCACCACCAGTTCCATCACCCCAGCCTCAGCCTCAGCCCGACGTGGCATTTTTTCCACCTCGCATGTCTCACTCCGTCCCCCATGTTGACTCTGACCTAGGTTGGGACCTTTAGAGTATAGGTCAGGCCTTAAGACGTATCGAGCATTCCTACACTGACCTTAAGAGGATGGTAGGCTCTATAGACCAGAGGTTAGGGTACCTGGAGAGGAACCAGGGTAGAGCTCTCTACCCTATGTACGATGATTATGCTCGTCGGGCAACATTCCCGACGATGCTATTTACCCTGACTGGTTTCAGCCTCCACCCCAAGGATACGATAGGGATCCCACTGCCCGTGGTATTTACACTGACTATTCTGCCTTCCATGGGTACGGCCAGGTAGACCTAGCAATCCTGACCCAGACCCGATGACCCGACCCGAATGACCCGACCCATGACTCGAAATTGACCCGAAAATAATGACCCGAAATTGACCCGAAACCCGAATTAGCCCGACCCGACCCATACCCAACCCGATGTGGAGTTGACCTGACCCTTACCCGAAACCTGAAGTTAACCTGACCCGATTATACCCGACCCAATGTTGACCCGATACCCAAATTGACCCGACCCGAAATTGACCCGTTACCCGAAATGACCCGACCTGAAATGACCCGACCCAAAGTTGACCCGATACCCGAAATGACCCGACCCGAATTTGCCCCGATACCCGAAATGACCCGACCATAATCGACCTAATAACCGAATCAACTTGGCCTAGATTTAACCCGAATTAATTGACTTGAACATACCCAAAAGGCCAAAACCTAAACTAACCCGAACTAAAACTACCTTATACGCAAAATGACCTAAATCGATTTAAGCCTCTATTACGTGTGTGACCCGAACATGACTAAATCGAAATAGCTTGAACCAACCGACTTGGTTATTAAAACTTTGTTAGTAATGTGTAACATTGTAAGTAAATAATTTACATATATTTTGCATTCCTTTTCCACCATTGTGTTTAAACTTATAACAAATTGGTAAAATGATTGAAAATTTACGGCCATTCTATAAGATCCATACACCAAACTTGCGGAGTTTCAGTGTTTCACCGCAAGATTAATAAAAAAGTTACTAAAATTTCAGTAAATAATTGTATGCATAAATTAACTTGAAATTAAGCTCTAAAACATTTTCAATAGCAAATTAATGCTAATTACTAATAGTAACAACTTTCACAAGTGTTGAAATAAAAGTGGTACAATAATTTCTACATCAACGTCTTCATAACAAAATGTTCAATACTACAAGATCTCATTGAAAAAGAAAGCAACCACACTAATATTCTAACTATTCGATACTATCGTACTCCAATATTCCACCCTTAAATTTTTTGACATCAAGCACGTGTTTCGGTTGGAGCCCAATCCACATAAGAACCAACAAATCTATCATCTTCATTTGCTACATAAATATAAAAACAAAAATTACTATAAATATAACGTAAAATATATAATTTAAAATCAATAATATAACTAAACACTGTAAGTCTATAAGTGCAACAATAAAGGTATACATGTGTTAAAAAAAAAGAGTAAAAATACTTACTTTCATATGAGAACATCCAACTACGAGTTGTTATTAAAGCCTCCACATTTTCAGGAATGTAAGAACTTTTTCATTTATTTAATATTCGACTGCCTATGCTAAAAGTTGATTCTGAAGCAACAGTTGTCAAGGTCACAGCCAAAATATCTCTAGCAAGATGGGAAAGCTCTTTATATCGATGTTCATTTTCTTTCCAAAAAGCTAATATGTCAAGCTCCGCCGTTCGATCAAGTTTAGGGTCCTCGAGATAAATATCCAATATTGTTCTCTCACCTAAAGTAGAAGAGGCCTCTTTATCGTCATATGACTGAAATTCACATTAGAAATTAGTTAAACAAAAAATCATAAATTGGAGACAAAAAAGATAAACTAAATACAACAAGAACATAATGGCAGCACCAGATAAACTAGAAAAACAAATTAAAACCAGAAAAAAGAAGGTAGTTGCCTAAAAAAAAAATTAGAAAACAGAAGGTACATAGTTGCATAAAAAAAAAACAAAAAAAAAAAAAAAAAACCAGAAGATAGTTAAAAAAAAAGAGCTCAAAACAGAATGTAGTTGTATAAAAAACCAGAAGACAGGGGCAATTCCAATAACAAAAGAAGGTAGTTGCAAAAAAAATAATGTATTGCAATTTAAAAAAAACAGAAGAATAATTACCGCAAAATAGTCAAATTTTCGTTTGCGATTTCCATATGAAGTACTTGTGGAGGTTTTGGAGCTTGAGGCATTTCCCATGTTAGTGTTGATGTTCGGTGTCGTTGATTTTCCATTTTGGGTATATAACTTGTAAAACTTCTCCAACTTGAATTGAAGATCACTAACTTTCAAGGTAGCCTCTACATCTCCAAATATGTTTTCATAACAAAACTTTAACACAGATAATTTGTAACGAGGATCAAGAATCACAGCAAATGCAAATAACATGCTATAGTTATCCTCTTCTGAGTTGAACCAATACTTGTCAAACTTGCTCTCCAAACATTCCCAAAATACAGATTTGAGGTAGGATAATCACTTCCCGAAAACAACTCAGCTATCTCATGAAACGGTTCTAAAACATCCCGAAATTTCTCAAGTAAATCCCACTCTTCAGACTTAGGACAACAATTCTGAACATCAGACAATTCCCTAAAAGCTTCACGATATAAAATAGCTCTATCAAGCATCATGTATGTAGAGTTCCACCTTGTTGGAACATCAAACCACAACGATTACTTCACACAAGATCGGAACGTATTTTTTCTTGTTTTAGAATATTTAATATGCTTCACACAAAGTCTTACTTTCTCAACAATATGTTTAATGACCTTAAGTCCATCTTTAACAATGAGATTTAATACATGTGCAGCACATCGTACATGAAAAAAATCACCATTGTACAACAAAGCATCTCTTGCAAGTAGAGTTTCTTTCAAATAATCTTGCATTTTATCATTACTAGAAGCATTGTCTAATGTGAAGCAAAAAATCTTATCATCAATACCCCAATCTTGAAGCATGGACAACACAGCAGAATACATGGTTTTTCCAGTGTGTGGTGAGTCAATATGACTGAAATTCAACACTGTACTAATTAATTTCCAATTATCATCAACATAATGAGCAGTCAAACACAGATATCCCTCAGTTTGACAAGAAGTCCACATATCACATGTCAAAGAGATACGACTAGAGACTTTACGAAGAGTTTCCTTTAACTGAGTCTTCAAAGTTTTATGCAATTTTAAACAATCAGCTTTAGCAGTATTTCTAGAAATGAAATTTACTTCAACATTTAAATATGCATGTATTTCTCTATTACCATCATGTTCAACCCAAGAAAAAGCATATCCATGCTTTATTATGGCTTTAGCTACCAAGTCTCTATACACCTTCTGGTCAAAGATCATTTTACCTTTGTTTCCTCCTTGGTTTTTCAAATGTTTTGCATATGCGCTGCATTTCCTAAGATGTCTTTGCATATTTTGTGTTCCATAATGGGCATCGGAAATGAAGGAAGATTTCTGGCAATGTTTGCAAATTGACCTTTGTTTCCCATCAATAGATTCTGCCTTGTCAAGTGTGAGAAATTCCACCCAAATTGAGCTCCGTTTCTTATCTAAAGCAGCAAGTACAGGTTGTATAGTGTCATCATCCACATTATTGCGTTCAATTGTGGCTACATGTGTAATAGGAACTTCAGCTTCTTCCTCTGGTGGAGTTTCATAGAATATTTTGTCTGGTGAATGAACAGGAGGTTCATCATAAATAATATGATCCATGCTGTAAAAAAAAAAAAAAAAAAAAAAAAAAAAAGAAAGAATAAGATCATTAGTACACTTTTAATTGAATTGACAAAATTTTCATGATACAAAGAAAGAGTATATATTGTGAGTATATTTAGAGTACATCAGATTGCCACAAATTCAAGTTAAAAGAGAATAAAACCATGATTTGATAAGATAACTAAATAAGCATAACTCAGTTTAGTTGAGAAATACAAGAAACGCAAACGAAGCTAGCTATTGGTTAAGAGTATTGTAGACAACCTTAAAATCAGCTTGTAATTACAATTAACTAGCGTTTAAGCACCATCCACCTAAAAACATAATGGAAATGATTTTTGAATAAACCAAGAGCAGGGGTATACCAGAATACTCAGACCTTATAATAAGACAGATTATAGGAGCAAAAATAGAGTACTACAGTTGGTAGGATAGTAAGAGAGGATGTTTCAAGCAACCCAAAAAATGATAGAATTCCTTCTTAAAGCTACCAATTTCAATAATTTCATAGTTTTAAAATCCATATTTCCTTCGGCTGTGAACCTGTGCCACTCACACCAAGAAACATTGATAACTCCAACTAAACACTCAAAACTTCTACAGCAAGCTAATAAATTGATCAATGCTACATTCATAAACATTCACCAATTCCCAAAAGGCAGCCAACTTCAATAACAACGTCTCAATATATACTATCAGCCACGAATTCGGCTAATATCACAGACCATTCATACCTAGGAGCATAAAAACTAATCAATTTTATTGCTAAATAAAAAACGTAACTACGGTACACTTAAAAATCCTAAACCAAGCAAAAGTTTCCAACTTTAAATAACAACATTACAATTTACAATATCATTTCTTGACATAAACCAATACTACATCACTAAAAAAAAGCAAAATAAATAATGCAAAAAACATATTAACCAATTTTAACAAACACAAAACTAAAATCAAATCAACAAAAAATAAAATCAAATGTAGAACCAATCAAATCAAACCGATTAAAAAGCCGATAAATACAACCCTAACCAAATTGATACTAATTTACACAAAATTAATTTTAAAAACCTAATTATAGAGAATAATCAAATTTCAGATATAAAAGAGAAGAAAATACCTTAGATTTCCCCACAATAAATGACGAAAACACTTATCTTGAGGTGAAGTAGAATTGGTGAGGATTTAGATTGGTAAGTGAGATGGAATGAGTATAGAAGAGAGAGAATGGAGTGAAAAACAAGAAGGACTGAACAAATTAGGGGTTTTGGTTGATTTTAGAAATGTACTCCGTAGAATGATTTTTGCCTCTCTTAGAGTCTTAGTAATAGTTAGTGGAGTACTAGAGTAAGATATTTTCATATTTTTACTCTTTTTTGTTTGATTTTTTTATTATTTCTTTTGGTAAATTTGGACTAATAGACAAGGATTCAAGGAGGGAGTTTTACCTCTAGAGTTTTGCTTTTGGCGGGCTGAATTTCACAAAAAAAAAAAAAAAAAAAAAAAAATTAACCTTAGATAGATGCTTTGTTAATTATTTCATTATGGTGGTAAGTTTCCCTCCTAAATTTTCATTTTTAACTTTTGTTTATAATGATAAACATATCTAATTGTAACTTTATATCCGAATTTCTTGCAAATGAAATTTAAAAATATAATATAGGGTTTGTTCACATTTATTGAATTGAGATGAATTGAACTGAACTGATTGGAGCAAAACTGAAGTGAATATAGCTTAAATGAATATTTTATGAGAGAAGAAAATTAGGAGCTGAACTGAACTGAACTGATTGGAGCTGAACTGAACTGAGCATAGGAGAACCGACAACCTATGAAGTAACCTATACTGAAGACATGGCTTAAACTAAATTTAACAATCTTATTATGATTTTGACTCGTTATAAATAAACAGAATTAGATTGATTGAATAGGTTTTTACAATAAGCTAATAATACCTTAATGGTGTTAATTTGCTTTATTATTACTCAAATTATACAAAAACATCATCTTACATGATAACATGTTTTTATTTTTAATTCATAAATAGTTCCACTTAATTAAAGCTGACGCTTATTGTTATCAGCTTGTCTTGTGTGTGGCTAGCCACACCGTGTGACCACTTATAAAAGAATAAAGTAACACCTATAAAATTGGCCAAGTAACCCCTATTATGCTAACGAGTAACCCCTATTACTAACACTAACTGAGTAACCCCATAATACTGATCAAGCAACCCCTTTACACAGACCAAGTAACCCCTATTACACTGACCAAGTAACCCTTGCCACACGGTGTGACCAACCACATATAAGACTTTGTGTATTGCTATTGTTACCCACTTTGCTTTTTTTTTTTTTTTTTTTTTTTTTTTTTTTTTTTTTTAAGTGCTTAACTAGAACTTTCTTTTTTTCTTTTTAAATCTAAATTGGGATTTCATACTATATTATAATTTGAGTTTATAATCAATATTAGTGATTTACTCATAAGAAAAAATATAATCTACTAAACTCTACTTTGTAAATACTTATTGAGATAATGAGATTGTCACATTGAATAGTTTGTTAAGATTCATTTATTTTATTTGTATACTTATTGATAATTACAAAATTTATGTTAAAGTTTTGCATTCATCTGTATTATTGCATAAATGTCCAATGAAAATGGAGTATATAAATAAAAACAAAGGGAGTATTATAAATAAATAAAATAATAATTGAGTTTGATGTAGCTAGAGCCTAAATGAGTAGCCGAGTAGGGGCCCATATTGTATCTTGGTTTCCCACTTATTGTTTGTAGGTTGTATGATTTTTTCTATTTTTGATATATAATAAATTAATAATAATAATAATAATAATAATAATAATAATAATAATATTATTATTATTATTATTATTATTATGACAACAATAATAATGATATTAACACAAACAACTATGTTTCCTATTAAAAAAAAAACAAAACTAATAATTAATCCGTATAAAAATTACAAAATCTACTAATTTCAGCTTAATTGCTTGACTCAAATTATCGACCCAAATGATCCGACCCGAACTTGACCCGACCCGATCTTGACCCAATATATGGACTCAAATACTGACCCGACTCGAAATGACCCGACCCGAACTTGACCCGACCCTAACTCGACCCGACCCAAAGTTGACCCAAAGTATTGACCCAAAACCCGACCCGATCCGATAATTTATTGACCTGAACTTGACCCGACCCGACCCGGAATGACCCGACCCATAACCGACCCGAATGACCCGTTTGCCAGGTCTACTGCCAGGACATTCCTTTCAGGGGACCGGCGGGGGGGACTTTTCAGGCTGATTATTTTGGTGGTAGCTCTTCTGGTGCAGGTGGCAGTGGAGGTGCAGGTTCGGCTCGATGGATGAGGATGATTAGGACTAGCTATTCCGGGCTAGTTCCCGAGCCAATGAGGACATTGTCTGATTTTGGCTTGGGGGAAATTTCGGATTTGGTATTTTTCTCTTTCTCTTTTATTTTATTTTTGGTGTGTTTTCTTAGGTATGATTTATTGCTTTCTAGGTTAGTTTTATTGCTTTCTTATATATGAAAAATATAAAAAAAATTGAAAAATAAAAAAATCCAAAAATACGTTCCAATGAATTGTAAATCATGCTTCTCTGTGCCCCATACTTGAGAAAAATTGTTTTGATTCTTGGTATTTGATGATAAGCATTGTGGATTAGT
Organism: Chenopodium album; assembly: GCF_948465745.1. Lineage (NCBI taxonomy): Eukaryota > Viridiplantae > Streptophyta > Magnoliopsida > Caryophyllales > Amaranthaceae > Chenopodium > Chenopodium album. The sequence goes on from NC_137840.1 coordinate 63,630,663, forward strand.
TGATCATGATTTGATGTTTGATTGCCTTGAAACCTTAATATGCGTCAATTTTGTCCAACTACTTATGAATATATTGCTTGACTAGTTAATTTGGTTAGGAATGTGTGTTAGTTCCTAGTATGTCAATGAATTTGAGTATTGATTTGCAACTATAAGTAATGTTTATATGATTCATTATTATACACATTGAGGAGGACAAAGGCATTTGTTCTTTTAGGTAGCCTCCAGATGATTGTAGATACATTTGTTCCCTTCTTGCTACCCATGTTGTTGCTTTAACTTTTTGTTGTTTGTTAGCCACATTACAAGCCTATTTTGTCCCATTGGTTACTAGTCCCAAGTTTGGCTTGGGGGAGCTATTAGTGAGTGAGGTGGGGGAGTTTGTAGTGTGCTTATTATTTGCACAATTTGGGTGGGTTTTTGAGAAGTAGTTTTTTTTTTTATCATGTTTATTTTTGATGAGTTTGAGAGTAATATTTTCTTGAAAAAATAAAGCATGATGTTATGAAAAAAAAGAGAAGTTCAAGGAAAAAAAAGTGAAGAAAAAATAAGTGAACTTCAATAGAAAAAAATAAAACAAAAAGAAAGAAAAAATGTTCAATATTCAAATGTTCTAATTGGAGGTTGATCAATAAAAGAAAAAAATGGAGCATCAATGAAAAATTCGAGTTTGGAAAATAAAGTTTGTTTATTCACTCCATTTCTTCATTATTATATTTTTATGAGTGATATGTAAGTGTTGGGATTGTTTATTTTGATTGGAGTATATTTGGGTATGATAGAGTTGGTTATGTAGGAGTTGTTTATCATTATTTGTTTTGATCATGGGTTATACTAGTATTTGCTCCCTTAAGCATAGCTTATCTCTCACTTGTTCCCTAATGATTCCTACCCTTTACCCTAGCCTTACATTACAAGCTTTAAAGACCTTCTGACCTTTGTGCATAGAGTTGTATGAATGTGAAAGTGTTGCTTATCAATGCAAGTTATGATTTGACATATTTCGAGTCGACTAGTAGGTTGAGCGTTCATTGTTTTATATATACGAGAGTGTGAGTTGGAAGGGCATTGTTCACATAAAGGGGTTGGGTGGAGAGCGATCGAGTACATCTTTTACTCGCCACAAAAATGAGAGTTGAGTGTGTGAGCACTAGTCTTGAATTCTATATGCTCTTGTGGTTTGCTCTGTTTAACAATTATTAGGAAGGAAAGGTAATTGGATGGATTTATTGGTTGATTTTGAAGCATGTTTATTTGATTTACCCTGAATCATTTGTGCTTGATTTTTACTTTTTGGGGTGAAGCATATTTATTGATTCATTGATTAGATCTTTGCTTAGGGACAAGCAAAGGTTTGGCTTGGGGGAGTTTGATGTGTCTATTTTATATAGTATTTTACCCCCGTCCCTTGGTCATAGTTAGTAGTGTTTTTGGCTCTTTAGAGCCACTTTTATTACTAATTGGTGTTTTATAGTGTTTTCGTAGATTTGGTTGACTTTTGCAGGGACTTACACTTTTGGAGTATTTTCCCGATATATTTTGGAGCAATCACAAGCATTGGATAAGCACGACCGGATTTTATAGCCCAGGGCCGGTTAAAGCCATCGAACCGGTGATTAAGGGCTCGGTATAGGTGATACCGGGGCATTTGGACCGAGTATTCAAGAACCAAAGAGGAAACCCAGATTGGCCCGAAGAATTGGAGCCCAATCATAGTCCAATTAGTGGCCCAAGAGAGCCGCCCATCCAAAGAGGCTAGCGCCTAGAGGCGCGCCCGGCCTGGCGGAAGAAGCAAAGTTCGGCACCCGGTGACGCGCCCGGCTGGGCGCGATATTTGTACTGAAGAGCAAAAAGGCGCGCCCGATTGGGCGATGCCTCTCCCGATCGGGCGCGTGTAATTATTAGGGGTTAATTTTGTCGTTTAAGTTTGTTTTAGTTTAGGATTTGTACGGAGTATAAATACTCCCCCGTAAAACGATTTTAGGATCTCTCTTTTACTCTTTCTTTACTCTCTTATTTGTTTTCTTAGATTTTTTTCTCTCCTATATCTTTTCTCTTAATTTATTCTTAATTCCAGATTTATTTTGGTAACTATTTCTCTTCTCTTAATCTTAGTTGTTTATTTTATTCCTTTAATCACGTATTTCTTTATTGCTTTGATTTGTTTAGTTTTTATTATGTGTGAGTAGTTCTATTTCTAGGGTTTGTGGGGATCCATAAATAATATGAAGGGGTAATTTATTGTTGTTGATTATCAATGCTAGATTAATTTCCTATTGATTGATTTAATGCTCTGTGACTAGATTAGGCCTGATCTTTTATGCATGAGTTTGACAATATTGATTCGAGATTCGACAAATGAGAATTGATGTTTAGGTCTAGTTTCAATAGGCAGGTTAATTTATAAATGGTTAGGTCGAGATTCGAAAGATAAGATTTAATACCGGCAAATTAATTGTGTGATTATAATACGTAGCGAAAGCCCTTTATAATCTGATTGATGTATGCATTGATGAATGATTGTTATATTCTACCCTGGAATATTATTTATTGGTGAACCTATGCCCTAGATCCCTTTTATATACCATTTTCTCCTTATTCTTGATCTCTGTAGTTTAGTTTCATATTCAACTTATATATTGGTTACCTAATAATCTAGATTATGTTAGTTAATTAAGAATAGAAAGACTCGTTTCTCTGTGGATTCGACCCTACTTCCCTATCTACATTAGTTAGAGGATTTAAGAATTACTTTTGATTTGGGGATACGACTTTACCCTGTCAAAATTACACGCACAACAACAAACCGTGCAGTGCAACGACACCGAAGCACCACAACAACACATTATACCTAAGTAGCACACCAATCCACAAAACATAAACCAATGAAGGGCAACAAGTACTTGAATGAAATCAAAAACCGAAATTTGGGATTAAATCTCTAAATTAACCAGACCAAACGTTGTTGCGTAAAAAGTTAATAAAAAATCGAACCCTTCAATCTCTAAAAATTGCGGACTCAAAACAAAAAACGGATGAACACACCAAGATTGAACAAAAATCCCTAGAAATTAGAGAGGCACTAATACCATGTTTAAATCAATAAAGATTGGAGAAAATGACCTACCCTTACATAGATTAATACGACAAATATATACACACAATACAAGAGACCTAACTTGCCTAAAACTGCTAAACAGATAAACTTGACAAATATACAATATTAACATATATATAAAATCATCCGACTTCTAATAAAGTGTAGCAACTAAAAATAAACAAGGGTAGTATAAATAGTTATTATAGCTACATATAATCATTAGTTATTGTTTGTATTTTCTATTCCCTCTATTTTGCAATATTTGACACACTTTTTTTCCATTAAGATTTTAAAATTTGACACACTATTTTAAAGAAAGAAAAATTCACCATATACCCCTGAATTGCTACAAAAATTCACCATGTAACCCTTAAATTTTAATGGATTGTATAGTATTTTGTTCTTAATTATCATTATTATAAATTAGAAACTACTTTTGATGGATTGTTGACAGGCTCAAGTCGTATTCACCTAATAAAAAATAAAACCTAAATCCACTAACTATGTAGATAGGGAAGAAAGGTCGAGCCAGAGGGAAACAAGTCAATTTACTCCTAATTAATTAAAAGCAATCTAAATTATCAAGTAACCAAATTATTATAAAAAGGGTAATTAAACTACTAGAAGTAAGAGTAGGAAGGAAATAAAATAAGAGATAAATCAATGAAGGAAAAACCTAGTGCATAGGTTCACCAATAAACAATATTCTAGGGTAAATCATAATAAGCAATCATCAATGCATCAATTAATCAAATTATAAAGGGCTTTCGCTACATATTACAATCACAGAGTTAATTTACCGGTATTAAATCTCATCTCTCGAATCTCGACTTAACCATTTATAAATTAGTCCGCCTATTGAAACTAAGCCTAAACATCAATTCTCATTCCTCGAATCTCGAATCAATATTGTTAAACTCATACAATTAAATCTGCGCAAATCTAATTGCATAGCATTAAATCAATCAATAGGAAATTAATCTAGTATTGACAATCAACAATAATAAATTACACCTTCATATTATTTATGGATCCCTGCAACCCTAGAATAAAACTACTCGTGCATAATTAAAATTAAACTAATGAAAGCGATTAAACAAGTCATGATTAAAAGCAATAATTAATTAAATAAAACAATTAAAGTACGCATATAAAAAACATTAATATAAGAACTCATATGAAGACAATAATATAAAAGCGTAAAAAAAACCACAAAGTTCCGCAAATAACTCAAAACTAATTACTGGAAACAAATTGTAGTAAATTACTTTGCTAATTTGTTTACTGCCGAGCAGGATGATAGCAGCTACAATATTCCTAGGGGACTTTGCTCTCAATTTTCCCAGGAAGATTGGAGTAAGCTTTGTCGACCTTACACTAAAGCTGACATTGACTTTGTTATTCAGAATATGGGTGCTCTTAAGGCACCGGGTCCCGATGGGTTCCTGGCTCTCTTCTACCAAAAAAATTGGAACTTAGTGGCTCCGAATATTTATGAGATGGTTTTGGCAGCGCTTGAGGGCAAGGGTCTCCCGGATACTTTTAATGAAACCTTCTTAGTCTTGATCCCAAATCTTGACAATCACGAAATGCCCTCCCAATTTCGCCCAATTGGTCTTTGCAATGTCACTTACAAAATCATCACAAAGGCCATTGTGAACCGAATGAAATTGGTGCTTCCAAAAATAATTGCTCAATCTCAATCTAGCTTTGTACCGGGGAGACAAATCACGGACAACATTGTGATAGTGCAAGAGGTTTTACATACCATGAAACGAAAGCAAGGTGGAAAAGGATATATGACCATTAAAATTGATTTCGAAAAAGCCTACGATAGGCTTAAGTGGTCATTTATTAGAGACACTTTACTTGAAATGCATTTCCCGAAAATTATGATTGAGGTTATCATGGAGTGTGTCACTTCCCCCTCGATGAGAGTCCTTTGGAATGGAGAAAAATCCGATGTTTTTTACCCTTCAAGGGGCATAAGGCAAGGTTATCCTCTTTCACCCTACCTTTTTGTTCTTTGCATGGAAAGACTTAATCAGATAATCGAAGAGGCAATTTGCAATGATAAGTGGAAACCTATTTATGCGAGTCGAGGAGGTCCTTTACTTTCGAATCTTTTCTTTGCCGACGACTTGATCTTATTTGTTGAAGCCTCGGTGGAGCAAGCCTTTGTTATCAAAGACTGCCTTGAACGATTCTGTCACGCATCAGGGCAAAAGGTGAGTCTTCCAAAGTCTCGGGTTTATTATTCTCAAAATATTCAGCCTGCAATTCATGATGATATCAACATTGCCTTGGGGATGCAATCTACTGATGACTTGGGTTTCTACTTGGGAATACCGACGTTAACCAATCGTGTCTCAAGAGAAACGTTTTCTCATCTTTGTGAGAAAATAGATAGACGCTTGACAGGGTGGAGGACAAAATATTTGTCTTTGGCAGGCCGCATAACTCTCACCAAATCGACCCTTACCACTCTATCGAACTACTCAATGCAAACCGCTAAATTGCCTCGTTCAATTTGCGATGATATTGATAGAAAAGCTAGGAGGTTCATATGGGGAAGCTAAGATGAGAAACAAAAAATCCACCTTCTTTCATGGGAAACATTGCAACTGCCGAGAGACAAGAGAGGCTTAGGCCTTCGCTCTGCTAGACAAGCCAACTCGGCTTTCCTCATGAAGCTTGGTTGGCGTGTGCTTAAGGAACCCCAAGCCCTTTGGTCTCAGGTTCTTCGATCCAAGTATTGTAAAGGCCGATGCGACATTGATATGTTTATTCCCACCTCTAACATGTCGAATGTTTGGCGAGGTATAACTGATAATGCTGCTTGGATTAAACAAGGCTCGCAAGTTGCAGTGGGAAATGGTAGGCGAACCCTTTTTTGGGATCATAATTGGGCCTCAGGGAAACCTCTTCGTGACTTTTCCACTGCCGCAATCCCTAGCTCTGTTGAGGGTGTTATTGTCGAGGAAATGTGGGATCATCAAAGCGGTTGGAGGTGGGATTTATTTTCTCATCTTCTTCCTGACCAACAATTGAAGCAAATTGCAACTTATTCTCTTGTGGATAGCTTAGATGCTGAAGACATTCGCTATTGGAAGGGAGCAGCTAGTGGTAATTTTTCCATTAAGAGTGCTCTAAAGCAAATGCGAGATGATGATGTGATACCAAGAGACCCTAGATGGGACCTTGCTTGGAAAATCCCAGCCCAGCAAAGAGTGCGCACATTCTTATGGCTTGCTCTCCATGACAGGTTTCTTTGCAACTCGAATAGGTTGAAGAGAAAGCTTACAGATGACCCACGTTGCCCAAGGTGCACTCCTCCCATGGATGAAACTTTGATTCATCTCCTTCGAGACTGTCCAATTGCGATTGATATCTGGAAAAATATTGGAGGTATGGCTCGTCTTCCTGCCTTCTTTTCTGGTAACCTCAATGACTAGATTGTGCGAAATTTGGATGCAAATGGTCCTAATGTTTCTGAAAAATGGCCGTCTTGTTTTGCTACCACTCTATGGTGGATTTGGAGATGGAGAAATTGCTATGTTTTTAACAGAAGTGCTGAAATTCCTAAGGAAACAGGGGCTTTTATTCTTCACCAAGTTGATGAAGTTTGGGAAACATTCACCAAGCCGAAGCCACATCTGATGCAGCAGGGGCAAGTACCTAAGCAAAAGTCTGAAATTCTTGTACGATGGCTAGCCCCTCCTCATGGCTGGTGGACCTTAAATACTGATGGGGCTGTGAAGGGATCTCCAGGACTAGCTGGTGGTGGGGGTATCATCCGAGATGCAAAGGGACGCTTTGTGAAGGGGTTTGCTGCTAACTTCGGGATTTGTCACGCATATAGAGCTGAACTTTTAGCTCTTGAATATGGCCTCAAGCTAGCAAGACAACTGGGAATTACAAGCATTGTTATACAAATGGATAATAAAGCATGTGTGGAAGCAATTACAAATGCCAACCAGCAGCAGGGAGAATGCGTGCACCTAGTTAATAATTGTCGTAATCTTTGTAATTTTTTTGGTTCTTCGTTTGTTATGTTTCATTGTTTTAGGGAAGGGAATAGAGTAGCAGACAAACTTGCTAATATGGGTGTTATTCTTCAAGAGAAGCTGGTTTATTTCGATGATCCTCCAATCGAAATAAAGAACCTTCTTTGGGAGGATACGGTGGGGGTGGCTTTGCCACGAATGGTTGTGTAATTTTGTTTTGTGTGTTTCGGGCCTTGCCCTCGTTTGCATCAAAAAAAAAAAAAAACAAATTACTGGAAACTATAATAAAACAAAAATAAGATAATGAGTAAAAGCTAATTTAAAGTTGCAGTAAAACTAAACTAAAAAGAGTACTCTAAAGTCTCTAATGGTAAACAACCGCTAAAAACGAATCTAGGGAAAAACAATGAATCAAAAAGTTGCTGAAAATTTAAGACTAAAAGTCTAAAGGAAATTCATCTAACCTCCCTTAATCCTACGTACTCCCCCCTTTTATAATTCACAAAGCTATTAGGCTTTTCACAATAAAATCCCAAACAAACCGACAAAGCAACATTCAAGTAGCATACTGATCGGGCCCGTTCCTTCACGCCAAAGTCGATATTCTTAGGTGCACACTCATGTACCTAGAAATAGGTGTAACAATAGCACAAATATGAACATTAGCTTTCTTCTCCTCTATTTTTCTCCTTTGTTTTTTATTTTCTCTCTCCTCTGTTTTTTAATTTTTCCCCTTTTTTCCCTTTTTTTGATTAAATTTGTTTCTTACAACATGAAAGTAGTTATTAAGTATGAATTTTTGTGTGAATTTTGATTTTGTGCTTTAATTTCGATTGATTAAGGTTTATATGAATCCTTGAATTCACAAATTATACTCGGTTTTTTCTCCTTCCTTCGTTAATTCTTTTTTCCTTTTTTTTTTTTCTATTTTTCTCGTTTTTTTTATTTAACGATTGAATTTGTTCCTTACAATATGGAATTGGTTGTTTATCTGATTTTTTGAATTCATATGAATTGAATTTTTTTTAGCTTCGATCAATTTCATCTGTGTATGAATTTCATCCAATTTTCTAACATTTTTTTTATTAATGAACATAATCATGCAAAATATGAACATATGCATAGGTTCCCTTAAATGTGAACATTAGGTTTTCAGAAGGTGAACATAAGCATAAAACATATGAACATATGCATTTAAGAAAGTAAACATAACAATTCAAAATATAAACGTAAGCATTGGTTTTCTTAAAGTGAATATAACCATTTAAAAGGCAAATATATGCGTAAAAAAATATGAACATATGCATTTAAGAAAGAGAACATATGCATAAACAGACTTAATGAGAATATTTATGAACAACAAATATTTACTATGAATATATACATTATGAACATAAAAAAAATATTATTATGAATATAAATGAATGTAAGGCATTTAATTGTGAACAAAAAAAATTGAAGAAATAAAAAATAATACGATTATGAAACATATGCATCATAAGTATTAAAAATATGAACATATGCATTCAAAATATGAACATATGCATTCAAAATATGAACATATGCATTGGTTCATTTATATGTTTATATTTTGAATGCGTATGAACATAGTTAAGCATTTCAAAAGGTGAACATATACATAAAAAATATGAACATATGAATTAAGAAAGTGAATATAAGCATTTCAGAAAGTTTACAAAATGATTCAAAACATGAACATAAGAATTTAAAATATGAACATATGCATTTCGCAATGTGAACATAAGGTATCCGTTTGATTTCACTAATTTTTTTGACAATTCCAATAAAAATTTCGAACAATAGAGAGTATCGAATAAATATTCAAACAAAATTAAGTGATAATCATATAAATTCAAACAAAATTAAGTGAAATTTACATAAAATTGCCTTTTTTTAGGGAGGATCCTTTTGATTTTGCATCTCTTCTCTAATGTCCATTAATGTTTTTGCAGTTTTTTAGTGAGGAAATGAAATAGAGGAGAGAGAAAGTGAAAAAGAGGAGAGAGAAAATAATATAGAAGAAAAAAAGTTTTGAGTTTGGAGGTGATGTTACATTTATTGGGTGAGGGTGGGTGTATTGGGTATGAGTGGGTGTATTGTTGTTTCCAGGTTTTTTAGTTTTAGGGCTTTTTTTAATTGGGTTGTGTGTAATTGGGCTTTTGGGCTGCATTGTTACACCTATCTAAGGTGCACAATTGCTTCTTTTTACTTTGGGCCCAAGCTTGAGCCTAATCTTTGATTACTCTATTTGGACTATTACTTTAATGGGTAGCCTGTAAAGTTAATCCTTTGCGAAATCGAGCCCTTAATCACCGAACTAATTTTATTTAGCACTGCCTTGAGCTTCAAATATACGGTCATGAAATACGATCAAATTCCAATATCTTCGTAGTGGTTTAATAATCTCGGGAATTATTATAATTCTGCAAATTCCTACAAAATAATACCAACTCTACAAAAACACTAGAAAACGTATATTAGTAATAAAAATAGCTCCGTTGAACTCAAATAAGCACAAATATGACCGTGGGACGGGGAATAAAAATATATATATATATATAATAGACTCATCAAACTCCCCCAAGCCAAACCTTTGCTGGTCCCTAAGCAAAGCAATGAATATATAAATCAATACTTCACCCCAAATACATTTAAAAATCAATAAATATAAGGAAAAATGAAATCTAAAACCCAACCTTTGGCCGGTCTGACAGTAAATATCCAACCTTTTAGTAATCTCAGAAAAATCCAACATTTGGCCGGTCTGACAATAAAAATCCAACCTTTCAGTAATCTCAGAAAAATCCAACCTTTGCCCCTCACCTTTTCCAACAGATCCATTACCTGTTGATTACCGTTTTTTGTAAGTTATATGCCACGTGTCAGTCGTTAATTGGTCAATAATTTTTTAATCATTAAAAAACAAAAAAAAAAAACAAAAATAAAAACAAACAAACCACCAGCCACCTCCCCCAGCCCCCGCCCCACCCCAGCCACCTCCCTCACTCCCCTGCTATTTCCCCCCACCCCAACCAGCCCCACCATCGGGGTTGCCGGATTCCGGTGATCCCCCCCCACCCCTTGCCGCAACCTCCCCAACCACCAAACCCACCTACGATCTAAACCCTAACCACCCTAAGCCCGACCCGTTTCCACCACTCCCCTCCCCACCCTAAACCCGACCCCAGTTTTCTAATACCCCTGACCCATTTTTGGGGTTGTGGGTTCGATTTCGGGGTTGTGGGTTCTTGGTTTGAGTTCGGGGTTGTGGGTTTGAGTTTGGGTTGTGGGTTTAATTTGAGTTGGGGTTGTGGGTTGTAGTGGTGGGTGGTGGGTGGTGTCGTGGTACTAGGTGGTGGTGTAGGGTGGTTTCGTGGTGCTAGATGGTGGTGTTGGGTGGTTTCGTGGTGATAGGAGGTGGTGGTGATAGGCTGGCGGTGATAGGTGGTGGTGGTGTTGGGTGGTTTCGTGGTGCTAAGGTGGTGGCAGAAGTGGTGGTGGTGTAGAGAGAAAGAAGAGTAGTGAAGGAAATTAAAAAAAAAAAAAAAATTTAAACGGTTTAACAAGTTAAAGGTCAAATGGACCTATCAAAGAAGGTGGGGTGCAAAGGTTGGATTTTTTTGAGATTAATGGAAGGTTGGATTTTTATTGTCAGACCGGCCAAAGGTTAGATTTTTAGATTCCATTTTTCCTAAATATAATTCAAGGTAAATCCGACAAATAAGTATCAAAGTCAATCAATCAAATCCATCCAACTACCATTCTTCCCTAATTAACAATTGTCAAGTAGAGCAAACCACAAGAGCATATAGAATTCAAGACTAGTTCTCACACACTCAACTCTCATTTATGTGGCGAGTAAAAGATGTACTCGATTGCTTTCCAACCATCCCTTTAAGTGAACAATGCCCACCCAACTCACACTCTTGTGTGTTTAAAATAACATACACTCAACCTAGTAGTCTACTCGGAATATGTCAAATCATTCTTTGCATTGATAAACAACTACTTTCACATTCACACAACTCTATGCACACGGTCAGAAGGTCTTTAAATCTTGTAATGTAAGGCCAGGGTAAAAGGTAGGAAATATTTGGGAAAATGTGAGAGAAAAGTCATCTTAAAGGGAGCCAAATCCTAGTTAAACCAAGATCAAAAATAAATAATGACCAATAATCTCCAACATACTCTACTCCAACAAAAGTTCACCAAATACAACTCCAAGTATAAACAATCCCAACACTTACAATTCCAATCATAAAAATATAATCATATAACACTTGAGCGAATAACAAACTTTACTATTAAACTTGAAATTTTTATTGAAACTCAATTTTTCTTTCTTTCTTTTGATCAACCTTCAGTTAAAATATTTGAACATTAAACAATTTTTTTTTCCTTTGCTCTTTTTTTTCTTTTCTTTTTTCTTTTGAAGTTCACTAATTTTTTTTCACTTTTTTTTTCTTGAGCTTCTCTTTTTTTTTTTTTTTTTTTTTTTTTTTTTTTTTTTTTTATCAACATCATGCTTTATTTTTTCAAGAGATACTACTTTCATAATCACAACCACAATCAAGAACAAAACAACTTCACAAAACCCACCCAAATTGTGCAAATAATAAGCACACCACAAACTCCCTCACCTCACTCACTAATAGCTCCCCCAAGCCAAACTTGGGACTAGTAACCAATGGGGCTAAATAGGCTTGTAATGTGGATAATAAACAAGAAAAAGTCAAGGCAACAGCATGGGTAGCAAGAAGGGAACAAATGTATCTAATTTCATCTGAAGGCCACCTAAAAGAATAAACACCTTCGTCCTCCTCAATGTGCATAATAATGGGTCATACAAACATTACTAAAAGTTAAAAATCAATACTCAACTTCATTGACATACTAGGAACTAACACACAATTCCTCACCAAATCAACTAGTCAAGCACTATATTCACAAGTAGTTGGACAAAATTGACGCATGTTAAGGCATCCAAGCAATCAAACTTCAAATCATGATCAACTAATCCTCAATATTTATCATCAATAACCAAGAATCAAAACGATTTTGAAAAATTTTAATTAAGGGGCACAGGGAAGCATGATTCATAATTCATTTGAACGTATTTTTGGATTTTTTATTTTCTATTTTTTTTTGTATTTTTCATTTTTTCAAAACGATAAATCTATACTAGAAAGCAATAAAAACTATACTATGAAAGAAAAAAAAAATCTAAACTAAGAAAACAAAGAAACTAAACTAAACACACCAAAGAAAATAAAAAGAAAAGAAAGAGTACCTATATATACAAGAAATTCCCCCCAAGCTAAATCAGACAATGTCCTCAATGGCTTAAAGGGAAACAAGTAATCCAAGTGACTACCCCTCATCATCAAACTCGTATCCACCACCATCCCAAACATTGCAATGCATCACCTTGGTACAATTTTGGACAAAAAAGAAACAAAGTGTTAGTAAGAGTAGAAGCAAAAACAAGTCATGTTCACTATTTTTCTCATAACTTTTTATATAAAAATGATAATGCATTGATTCCAATTGCATTCGAAAGTATACTTGAATATATTTCCAATGATAGGTCACACATCAAAAACCGATAAGAAACGCAAAAGTTATAGCATTTTGAAGTTGGCCAGTTTTGCTGCCGTGCTCTCGAGCCCGATCGGGCGAGATTAGCCCGATAGAGCCCTACTCCAAGGTACGGTCAGGTGGTTTTTCACCACTTGATGCAAGAAATTTCTTCCTACACTCGATTTTCTTCGTTTTTGCCCTTGATTGAGCAAATATCACTCGATCGGGTGGAACTTTCACTACGGGCTCAAACTCTACAACTTGTTTCTCAATCTCCACTTGTTCATCTTTAAACCCAAGCCCTACACAATTTAGAACTCTTTCTATAGCATCCACTTCATCTTTCCAAGTACTAGTTTTTCCTACAGAAGATGCAACACAAGATACCGCCTCCAAGGGATCTCTAACGGGAGCTTGGGGCTTATTAGAAAAATTATTTACATCAACCACACCAATACTTAAACACCTTTTCCTGTAACATTGGGCTTTTAGGGACATTATTTAGATTAAAAGTAATATTATCATCCCCTACACATAATGTAAGTGTAGGGAATAATTTCAAGTCTTTAAAATCCCACTAGCTTGAACCCCACTGTGATCATACACTAAAGTACGGTGGCGTCAAAAAGGGAAGAAGTTAGAGCAAAAGAGTCGCCAACAAGTTTTTAAGGAACTTGTAAACCGTTCACGAGGTGAAGGTTACACCCCTTAACGATCCAAGAGATCGTCAACTGATCCATAAGGTCTTGAACAAAATAGGGTTCGGGGATGAAGGTACAAATCCAACCCAAAAGAGATTGAACCTGCCCTAATAATAGGCCTCTACTTTATTCTGCTCGTATTCATGTGCGATTTCTGACTAACATGCAATCAATAGGATTAACTCTAAACCTGTTTAATCTATGTTGGTTGAGTTTAATGCACAAATAACCTATTATTGGCGATCACTTGAATTATAATCACAATTAACTTAACAAGATTATTAATTATCTTATTAAGCGTGATTGCAAATACCAATTCCCTTTAACATTCAATAAAAGGTGATCAAGCAATAACAATATAAAATATAATATGATATAATGCATATCAAGCAACATAATACATAATCAACATCATTAATAACAATAATATCAATAATCATAATCAATAATAATCATCAATAATCATAAAATTATAACAATTATTATCATAATCATATTCATGTTAAAGCATAGCAAGATCCTAGGCATGATACTAACAAGATTAATAACGAACCCTAGCATGTCACTAAGCAATAAAAATCAAATCTTTAACCCTAACATGATACTAACATGAATTAATATTAGGAAGAACATAGGAAGCATCGTACTTTTAATCATACTTAATATTAAAGTTACCCTAGACATGATACTAGGAATCAAAATAACAGTCTAAGTATGATGTCTACATCATAATATCAATTAAACCATTAAAGTACTTACTTGGATGCCTCGTACCTCTTTCTAATAACAAAATACATGCGTTAGTAACTTCAAGGAAAATAATAAATCAAACAATTAAATTAAATAATTGAAAGAGAGATTTGGGACCAAACCCTCAGAAATTAAAACCTTTCACGTTTAGGGCGAAGGCAACTTCGAATATGGCTAGATGTATCAAGATCTTGTGAATGCGGAATTTTGTATTTGAAAACAAGAAAGAATATAAGAAAAGAATTCTAATGAATGAAAGAGATGAATGAAAGAGATGAATGAATGAAGAAGAGAATTGATGATTCTTCGTGATTGAAAACGGAGTTTTTGATACGATATTTATAGAGAAAATCATCCAAAAAAGATAATTTAACAAAACAGAGTCTGAAGATCGCAAAACCACCATGGCGCCAGCCCTGGCTAATTGGCGCCAGAACCAGTGGCTAGCGCCAGGCGCTAATGGCTAGTGCCTGGCGCCAATCCTGATTCCATGCGCCAATCTTGATTCCAGGCGCCAAGGTCTGGGGTTGGACGCCAAACTGACTTTTAACGCGTTTTCGAAAATATGATAAATTTCCCGTACTGGAAGATAAAATAATATAATTTCAATCGAAAATGCTATTTGATCTGATTAAAACTCTGAAGAGTCCTAATTGAATTAAGAATGATAAGACCTTCTAGAATGTTCTAGAAGACTAAAACCATTCCTAATTACATTAGGAATGATAAATTATATTAGGCCGTCCCCTAGATCATAGGGTCGTACTTAAAGCTCAAACCGGGCCCAGTTTAGTAAATTGGCCATAACTTCCTCAATATTCATCGGAATTGGGCTTATAATATATCGTTGGAAAGGTCTTCGCAAGCCCCATCTAACTACACCACTATTGGACCCATATCATGGACCAACCAAACTGGATTGACTGTTTTCTTAAAATAAAGTTTTCAAAAACAGGGAGAAGAGAAAAGAAATAAAACTTTCCGCGAACACTAGACCTTTCCACACTTTCGTTTCATTCGATTATGATTCGACGTGAAAGGCACTCATCACTGGGTTTGGTTTTGGGGAGACACAAATGGGTGTCTACAGAAGCCCCCACTTTGACTGAGTTTGGAGAAACGCAAGTTTCGAAAACAAAAGTCAAAGTATCGATATGGACGGATAATGATTCAGAATGTTCTGCGATCCTAAATCACTCTTGTAACGCCGATACCTGCAAAACTAGCATTAGTTAAACAGATAAAAGAGTTAAGAAACGCGTATCTTGCACCGTCGAGCACACGTCTCTGAAAGTAACCACATGTTGTTATTGCTGTTGTTTTGACGACCTCCTGCAAGCTAGAGAATGCCATCTCGCTTGAAAACCGCTACGCCTTGTAACTGCTTCCAAATTAGAAGATTGCTTCGCCTGAAACTATCCTCCTCCGCTTTGATAATATTCCACGTCCAAGGAAATATCATCGAAAATTATTTCTCTTGAAATAATTCTCATCCGCATTATGATCATCTTCCATGCCTCAGGAACTATGATCGAAGACAACTTCGCCCGAAATTACCTTCAGTTGTTTGTGACAACTTTCCGCAAGCTAGGGAATGATGCCGAAGACATCTTCTCTTGAAGTCATCCTCATTTGATGCGACAATTTCCCAAAGGAGATTACCGAAGATCCACGCCTGTCGATCTTTAAAAGTTCGCATGAACTTTGCTTTTTGCTATGCCTGTACATCGGCGCTCTTTTGCTTTGAACCTATATGTTGGTGCCCTTTGCTCTTGAACCTATATGTCGGTGCCTTTTGCTCTTGAACCTGTATGTCGGTGCCTTTTGCTAATGAGCCAATGCTTAGGCGATTTAAGCTTAGTGAGACGATCTTTTTATCAGGTCGATCACTTTACGTAATCAAACCGATTACTTAATCATGTCAAATTGCTTAGAGGGGCTAACTGGCGTACCAAGGAACCCAAAATATGTTGCAGAAAGCTAGCACAACCCCAATAGGTGGCTGACTGCTTTGGCGTCGCTGAAAAACAATCAGCGCCAGCCATATGGCATTAGCGCCAGGCGCTGGCATTGGCGTCTGGGGCCAAGCACAAAACGTGATGCCAATGCCTAGGAACTGGCACCAACACGAGAATCTTCTTTAATTTCCATTTTCCGTTCATTTCTTGCTCTGTTCGTCGCGAAACAGCCCGAGAGAAGTCCGAAAACTTCAATTGATCGTTGCTCACTCATTTCTCAACCGAATTCGCTCAAATTTGTTGCAAATCAAAGCTCTCTTCATCTATATTCCCGATCTATGTAAGTTTTCCTCAAACTCACACTGGTTTTTATGAATTCTTGGCATGTTTATTCACGAATTTCATGAAAATTCGAAACTTATAATGCTCAATTTGCTTTGTTTATCAAGTTTTATGCCATGAAATTGCTTGTTTATGTTTGTCTATTGCCTTGGGAGTAATTTGAGACTTGTTTGACTCAATTTGGTGAAGAAATGAGCAATCTGCCATTGTCGGACCTCTTAAGGTTGTGAAGAACAATGTGGCTTGTTCTTGATGTTTTTCGTTAGCGATTCTTGTTCAATTTGTCACAATAATCACTATAGTGTTGCAAGAAATTGTTTGATTGCTTGAAAAAATGCTGTCATGCTCAATTTGAATTTGTGCTCTGTTTTAGTACTACGTACTCTGTTTTCTCGAACACAGTATCATGCGGCTAGGCGAGCCCTTAGATACTATAGAACCTTAATTTATGATGATTCTGCACAATGTAGCATGGCTAGACAACGAGGCTCAGGTTCACGGTCCCGAAACACTAGACGGGAGCATGAGCCCGTGGAGGACGACACCACACCGTCCACTTCGCTTGGTTGGTTCCCGGAGTGGGATGAGCAGACCTTGTTCTTTGCCCCTATCCACCACATTTCCGAGAGGGTGAGACGGGGAACCGAGCCTGGGAGGACACGGCATCACGGCTCCGGCTGTGATGGTCTAGGCGATTTGTATAGGATGCACATCGCCAGAGACCGCGAGACGAGACTCCTATGGGAGTCATGCGGACTAGCTGCCCTGTTCGAGACTTCTGAGGCTATGGTTGCCTCCAGCGGGGGTCACCACGTAGTACGCGCTTTGGTGGAGTTCTTCTGGGACACCACAAAAACCTTTCATTTTCCCTAGGGTGAGATGATGGTCACTCCTAAAAACATCAGTCTCATCACAGGACTGGAGTTCACTTCTGTGCCGTTGCCGTTCGACGGCAGTATCGACGTCTTTTCTCCGGAGGTCGAGGAGCTGTTGGGGCCGATTGCTGTTCAGGCCCGAGCTGAGGTCGAGACGACTCAGTTCAGTGCTAGAGGGATTTGCCGCTCGACGCTGGCAGCGGCTCTTGATGACGATGCGACCACCCGAGAGCAGCGGGTGCGCATCTTCGTGCTGATGTTGTTGTCAAGGACATTCTCCCCTGACAGGGGTAGTAGGGCACTGCTTTACTATCTCCCTGCTGTTCGCGATCTCCAGCGGATCGGGACTTCTGACTGGGCCAGCTTGGCCTACACCGACTTGGTTCGCGCGCTGAGGGACTCGTGTCGCCACCGGTCCTTTAGGACGAACGTTGCTTTCTCTGCTTTCTGGAAAGTCGTAGAGGTAAACCTTATTCCCTATAAGGTTTAGCCCTACATGTTAGTTAGCATTTACTCACGCGTTTAACTTCTTGTAGATCTGGTTCTACAAGTACTTTCCTTCCATTGCGCCGGCGAGACCATCGCCGAGGGGGTATCCGGTGAGTGCCTCTTGGGGCGGCCACCATGTGGACCTGTCTACTGCACGTGTCCGGAGTCGGACCATCTCGGTACGACTTTTAGTGTTTATCTTGCTCTTCTATGATATTTTGGACATGTTCTTACCCGATTGGTATTTCTTATAGGGACCTGAGGTAGTATACCGACCGTGGGGTGGTTGGACAGTCCCTGGATTAGCCGTACAGTACTCTGCTGAGCGTCGCTACTTTCTGGGGACCTATGGAGCGGTTGTTTATTTAGGGGAGAGAGTTGCTAGACAACACTCTTCCGATGCTTTCGTCGTTCCTGCTCCTCCACCACGTTACATGTTCGACGAGAGAGAGTTGTCGAGCATGGCTGAGGAGTCTGGTTCCCTCTGGCGGTCCCATGTGATCCTTGGGCGGAGTTATGCTGAGGAGCTACTTCCTTTGTTAGCTCCAGCCCCTGTACCGGCCGAGGATTTGAGGGTAAGATCCTTAGCTTTTGTTTTTCGCTAAGTGGCCCCCAAGTAATACCTTGCTGATTTCTTTCCGTTTTATCAGGATGGTCCCACTGAGTTCGTGCCACCCCGTATGTCCATCCACTACCAGGGGACATATGGGCCGATCGAGGAGATGATTTCTCCGGCTCCTGAGGGCGAGCGCTTCATGGAGCGGTCGATTCCTCGTCACCAGACCAGGGTAAGTCTAGTTTTAATCTTGTATTCAGTCATCATGTATTTTCACTGACTTATTTTCGTTGATAGTTCTCACGCGAGGTGGTTTCGGCTATGGCACGGTGTATAGATGCCTTCCGGAGCCAGCTCGTCCGAATGAGGAACGCGGCTACATGTCGTCGGGACGACGCTGTCCGAGAGGTAACGTTTTTTGTTTTCACTTATATTTTCTGCATTCTGGCTTTAGTTTTACCTTGTTTCTAATTTAATTCTTTTTGCAGGGTTAGCCGATCGCTTCTCACACCCGTACGAGGCCTGAGGGGCGGAGAGATCCGGCGAGGTCTAGCTCGAGACGTCGTCGCACTTCGTTAGGAGGTAGAGGTGGTCATTCGGAGGCTGCTCGAGCCGATGTTGCTGAGGGCTCAGGGTCTTCTTCTGAGGGTGCTCCTGTTGCACCGGTAGGAGAGGCTACCTCGGCTTTCAGAGGTGGTGGGATGTACGAGGTTAGATCGTCATCGCAGCAGCCTCCGCGGTCTCAGCCTCAGGTTTACCTTGGTTGGAGCGGTCCTGTTTTGAGTTTCCCTCCTCCTAAGGAGACTGGAGCTGGTGCTGAGGCCGGAGCTGGGGGAGAGGTGACTTCTCGGACGGCGCAGTTTTATGGCATGATGGGCCTACGTCCTCCGGCGCCGTAGTTTGCTTCTGTATATGTATTTTATTTTGACTTTTTATAGAATTTTGCCTTTGACTTATTATTTAGACACTTTGTACTTTATGTTATGTTATTGTAAATTCATTATTATTTATTATGTCAGTGTATGTTAGTGTGTGCAAGTGTGATAACAATTTTGCGCAAAAATTTCGTCATTTTTATTATTGATGGAGGGTATTATCCGACTCTCTCCCCCAAAAAGAAAATAAAAAGGAAAAAATAAAACGGAGAAAAAAGCTGATTTTTGAAAATTAATATAAAATTCAAAAAAGAAATAAAATTAACTAAAAATAATTGCTATATTTAATTAATTAATTAAGAAAAGGATAGAAAAATATTTAGAAAAAATTAAAACGAGGCCATAAAGTCATTAACCGACTCCAGTTTAATATCAAAACGCAACTGAGCATGCGTGGCCTCTCTGCTGATTTGGTGCCAGCTGGCGCCAAGCGCTACACCTAGCGTGTGGCGCCAACAGCTGCTGGGTGACGCCAATGTCACGTGATTTTGAATATTTGAATCACGTGATTTTGCTATCAAGTGGGTCATCCCATGGTGGAAAATAAAAAGGATGGTTGGTGTTAACAAGCAACCTTTCTGCCGTCTCCCAAGCTTGTCTCGCGTGACATATTATTATCCCTGCAGGGTAAAGAGACAATATGGCTTGCTTCAAAATATTCCTTCTGGGGATCTTCGTCCTCCCTATGAGTATCCCGTATCTCAAGAAGTAGATAAATTTGACACTTACTTGAGCGCTAGACCTTTATGGGAAGTAATTACCCAAAAGGTTCCCCCTTTTTTACCTAATGATGTAAAGAAGTGGTTGTTGAAGAAGTCTTCAATTGATCAGAGTAGAACTGATGTGAAGAATTGTCTAGGTGACAGGGTGACACCGGCCAAAGAACGCTTAGGTGCAAGAATTGAGTTCAAAACACCTACAATGCCTAAGAAAAAGAATACTACTAAAGACAAGGGGAAAAGGAAAGCTACAGACAAAAAGGTTTGGGTGGAAAAGAAGCATGGGGTGCTAGCTGAAGGAGAAACAATCTATTCTAAAATTGAATGTAGGTCCTCTAAAGGATGCCTACTAGATAAAGTAATGGATGAAGAGGAAGAAACAGAAAAGAATTGGAAAAGAGCAAAGAAGGAGAAAAAAGATTAGAACATTGCTTAGCTTTAGATTTATTAGATTGTTAATTTTAATTTAAAGTTAATTTGCTTCAGCCTTATTTGAATTCCATTAACAATGTAATTTTCTTTCATTAATGAAATTTCAGCTTTCAATTAAATTGTTACTTTAAATTTATTTTATTAAAGCAATGAAAAACCGAAAAAAAATTAATTTTCCAGAAATTCTTCGAATACGGAAGTCGAAAATTTTCCAAAAAACACCGAAATTCGCCCTGATTTTATTGCCGAGCTGGCGCCAGTAATTGCAGATTGGCGCCAGCTATTGAGGTCTAGCGCCAGGCGCCAATATCATCGGCTGGCGCTAACGGCCTATCGCTGGCGCCAGGCTCTGTTCTGCGACGCCTGTAGCTTTTCCGACTTTTTGTTGACTTCTAGTTGATTCTGGAACGCGGAGATGTCAAATAATAAAGTGGCCGCACCCGTAATGGGTTGCCTGGGTTGCCTACGTATCCTTTCCTAAGGAATCAGGCCGAACGTAGCTCTCTTGAGTGTTCTACTCAAGTAATTATGGGTAGTATTTTTTAAGTTGGTCAAGATTGGTCATGTTTGAGAATTTATTGCCATCCATATCAGTTAATTTTGCTGCACCACCTGACAGGATTGTTTTGACAATGTAGGGGCCAGACCAATAAGGTCTAAACTTTCCCCTTGGATCTAAAACATTTTACCTTAACGCTTTTAATACCAAATCTCCTAATTTGATATTTCTTGTCTTGACCTTCTTATTAAAATGTCTAGCCATACGAGTTTGATAGCACTGAGTGTGATGTAAAGCTTCTAGTCGTTTTTTCGTCGAGTAGGATCAATTCTTCATATCGTGCCCTAGTCCATTCGACTTCATCGAGTTTACTCTCTAGCGCAATACGTAGAGATGGTATTTCTAGTTCGACAGGTTGTACGACATCCATTCAATATACCAAAGAAAATAGTGTATTTCCTGTTGACGTACGGATTGACGTGCGATAACCCCACAATGCAAAGTGAAGCTTGTCAGGCCAATCCTTATAATTTTCTGTCATTTTCTCGATGATAGTCTTTAAATTCTTATTAGCTGCCTCGACTGCTCCGTTTGCTTGAGGTCTATAAGGGAACGAATGATGATGTTGGATACCATATTTATGTAGCAATTCTTCACATTCGGCTTGAAAGTGAGTTCCATTGTCACTTATCATTTCATGTGGAACTCCATATCGACAAATGATATTTCTCTCGATAAAGAGTGCTACATGTTTTGTAGTGAGTTTAGCATATGATTTCTCTTCGACCCACTTCGTAAAGTAATCAGTTGCTACTAGAATAAATTCGTGGCCTCCTGTCCCTGGGGGAGTGATCTTGCCGATTATGTCAATTCCCCATGTAGAGAATGGCCATGGTGATGTGTAGGTGTAGAGCAAAGATGGAGGAACGTGTTGTAAATTGGCATAAGTTTGACACTTAGGGCATCTTTTCACATATTGATGGCAGTCCCTATTCATGGTAGTCCAATAATACTCTTCTCGCATTATTTTCTGGACTAACATTTTGCCATTTACATGAGTTCCACAGACTCCTTCGTGGACCATTCTCATTATTCTTTGTGCATCCACCTTCCCTACACATAGGAGAGCTCGACCTTTAGGTATCCTTTTATGTAGCTCGTTGTCTATGAGTACATATTGAGAAGCCAAAAGTCTCAAGGCTCGTTTCGCTCTTTTGTCAGCATGAGGAGGGTATTCTCCATCGGTGACATAGTTGAGAATGTCTGTGTACCATGGTTCTTCTTCTTGTTCTTCATCTTTGTCTTGGACTGGGTCGTCGTCTTCTATAGCCTTTATATATGCTGGTTTGTGCCTTTTTTCGATAGTTAGAGGCATTTGCTCGATATCCGTGGGAATCCTAACCATTGAAGCTAATCTTGCCAAGGCATCAGTAAATTGGTTTTCTTCTCTAGGTAGATATGTGTATTCCACCTTCTCTAACTGATCGGTAAAAGTTTCCAGATAAGTTTGGTAAGGGGCTAGGCTTTCGCTCCTTACTTTCCACCTTTTAGATATTTGATTGACAATTAGAGAGGAATCTCCGAATATCCTTAACTTCTTTACTCCCAATGCCAGAGCTATTTCAAGGCCTACCACACATGCTTCATATTCAGCAACATTGTTGGTAACGTCGAAATTGAGCTTTATTGAGATTGGGACATGTTCTTCTTTAGGTGATACTAGTAGCACTCCGACACCACATCCCTTTTGATTTGAGGCTCCGTCGAAATATAAGGTCCAAGTATCATCTTCGGTGACCATCAAATCTTCATCTGGAAATTCATTGTCCTGTATTGGTGTCGAGTCTTCTATTGGAAAATCTGCCAGAAAGTCTGACACCACAGATCCTTTAATAGCTTTTTGTGGCATAAACCGCACATCGAACTGGGCTAAGTTGACTATCCATCTTGAAATACGTCCATTGAGTGTTGATTTCTCGAACAGATATTTGATTGGATCTAATCGAGATACCACGAAAACGGTATGCACCAACATGTAATGTCTTAACTTAGTTATGGCCCACACCAAAGCAAGGCACAATTTCTCGAGTAGTGTATATCGTGTTTCGTATTCGAGCATCTTCTTACTTAAGTAATAGATTGCATTCTCTTTGTGTAGGCGTCGCTCGAAGTGCGCCTACGTAAAAAGCATGTTGTGAATATGCTTGGCATTCATAGGAAGTGGGAATTGACATTATGATTAGGGACAAATAAAGTAGGGAGCCGCCAACAAGTTTTTAAGGAACTTGTAAACCGTTCACGGATCATAAAAAGGCAACCACGATAGAGGGACAACGAAGGCAACGATTGACCCATGAAGGTTACACCCCATTCATAATCCATGAGATTATTAACTCCATATGGTTCGGAACCACGAAAGGAGGATCGGGGATGATGGTACGAAGTGAGTCATGGAGTCACATTCGCCCGTATTGGCCTCTACTCGATTCTCATAGTGAAAAACATTCCTGTGATCTCAAAGGCATACAAACAATAATTCAATTCGCTCCAAACTATTATTTAACTAAATTGGTTCAAAATTAATGCACACATAATTCTAAATATTTGGTGATCACTTGATTAAACAACAAGATTAAAAGGGAACCTAAACCGGTTGTCCAAATTATCTTATTAGTCGTGATTTTCAATTACATATTCCCATTAACATGCAATATTGTGATAAAAATAAATAAATAATAGAATCAATATAGATATAAAAACCAATTTAATCATAATTCTAACAACAGAAAAATCGTTAGAAAAATAATAATAAAAAAGAGCATAATTCTTACTTTGAATCTGTTTGCTTGCAACTACAAAATAATAAACGAGTTAGTAACTTCAAGGAAATAATAAAACAACAATTAAATTAAATTAAATAAAAACAAGGTTAATTTTGGGGCCAAACCCTCAAACGATTCTACCTTTCACGCCTTGGTTTAAGGATAGAACCTCGAGTAAAATATGGACTCCTTTGAGTGCTTGAAGAAGGAATTTTGAAGTGAAAGGGGTAGGCTAGTGTTTAGGTTAAGAGCATAGAAGAGAGAAAATAAGAATAATAGAATTCTGGTTGCCCCGTTCATCAGAAATGAGGGGGTATTTATAGGGAAATGTGCTGAGGGAGCACATGGAACCCTAAAATGATAAAAACCCTAAAAAAGCATTCCGTGACACGGTTAGACTGTACCGTCAGAGGGTACAAGTTCCTGTGACACGGTCAGTTTTTGGAGTGTTGCGGGAAATTTTCAGAAAACGGAACGGAAAACGCGTTAAGGGTTTACGCGGAAAGGACACGGAACTCCCCGTGTCACGGCAGACCTCCCGTGTCACGGGAAGTACCACCGTCAGACGGGAAGAGTTCCCGTGACACGGTCAAGCTTGACCGTGACACGGTCAGTTCCAGTCCACTTTTCCGTCTAAATTCATTTTTAACCCTAATTTCTTTCGGCTTTCTAAGTGCCGATTGATATTTTCGAGCTTTTTTCTGACTTTTATTATTCGGGCTAAAATAAGAAAATAATAAATAAAAATAAATAAAATATTTGGGCCAAAAATAATAAAATAAAAAGACTTGGGCTTAAAATTAATTAACAAATTAAAACTATGCTTTTACCAAACACCAAGACATAGACCTTTCGAAAATATGAATTTAATACGATATTTTAAGCACTCTCGGGATTAAATACTAAACCCGACCAATGGCGGCGGTGAAAGGTTATTTATCATCGGGCTTGATTTTGGGGAGACATTTTTAGGTGTCTAAAGAAGCCCCCACTTTGACTGAGTTTGTAGAAACGTCAGTTTCGAAAACGATAGTCAAAGTAGTCGATAGGGACGGAGAATGATTTAAGACGTTCTGCGATCCTAAATCACTCTGTATACGCCAATACCTGCAGAAAAATGTTAATTCCACAGATAAAAGAGTAAAGGGATAGAATACATATCTAGCACCAGTGTGTCGGTGACAAATGAGTTTGGTATTTTCCTATACTTGAAGGAATCTACCGAGTGACATTGGTTGAAACGCTTTCCATGCTTGAGGAAAGCCGACTGAAGAGTTTGGTACCTTTCTAAGCCTGAAGAAAGCTACCGGATAATACTTTCCATGCCTGAGGAAAGTCGACAAACGAATTTGGTGTCATTCTATGCTTGAAGAATTCTACCGATAATGCCTTCCATACTAGAGGAAAGCCGACAAAGGGATTTTTGTGGTTTTCTATACTTGAAGAAAAATCCACGGATAATGCTTTCCATGCCTGAGGACAGCCGACTTGGCAGTTTTCTATACTTGAAGAAAAATCCGCCGATAACGCTTTCCAAGCCTGAGGAAAGCCGACTTGGCGGTTTTCTATACTTGAAGAAAAAATCCACCGATAACGCTTTCCAAGCCTGAGGAAAGCCGACTTGCTGAAAATTGATAAGTGTATGATGGTTCGATTATCCCCGAACGTGGGCCGCAGATATTTCACAATTTTAAGCCGATTATCCGACTATATTAAATGCTTAAAATGCCGAAAAATAGGCTTTGACGCTTGCTAGGGGTAAAATAGTAATTTTAATCCCTCTTAAACATCAGTTGGGATTTTCTGCGTAACTGTAGCGAAAAATGATCGCCCAAGAAACTCGAAAAGTCAGTCAAACTGGTCAAAAAGCTAAGAATATTCCCTGACCAGGCTCAGATTTGCCGCGCCACGTAAGAAGGTTCCCGTGACACGGCGGTCAGGGATTCACGTCTGACGGGACTAGTATCCCGTGTCACGGGACACATATTTTTCTTTTTTTCTTTTTTTTTTATTTTTTTTATTTTCGCTGTTTGAATCAGTCAACAACGGCTCTTTTTTGTCCTTTTCTGCCTTTAAATCCGCGTGCACCATTTTTTCATTTCACATTTCTTCTTGTTTTCACATTTGCTTTCACCATTCACCACTTTAGCTTCTCTCTTTCCAAAAGCTGCCGCGCCACGCCTGGCGTTAACCGCTGGCCGTTCGAAACTCGCCGTGACACGGTAATGGCGACCGTGACACGGTTAGTCTCTCTCTTTTTTTTTTTTTTTTTTTTTTCTTCTCCTTTTTTGCTTTGCTGCGGTTGTTTGGCTACTGCGCTGCTGCTGTTTCGTTGCTGCTTCTGTTTCTGTTCCTGTACTGCCGTCCAGTTCACCGGAGCTCTGTCAGCCTTGAAGGTTTGCCGTGACACGGTTGCTCTTGACCGTGACACGGTTAGTCTTGCCCGTGTCGCGGCAGTTGCGCTGGTGACCGGAACATATTTTCGAGTTTTGGAGTTCGAATTTCACCAATTTTGTTGTAATTTCTCGATCTTCTCCTCATTTTCGACTTTTTACACACATCCATGTAAGCTCCCTTTGATTTTTGCTTTGAATTTGCTTCACATTAACAATTTCATGACAAACCCTAAAAAAATCAATTTGGGGGTTTTTGATTTTGAAGCTTTATGTTGAAATTCTTGCCATGATTTTATTTGTATATGTGTACATGTGTGTTTGTGAGAAATTTGAGATAAAAATTGCATGACTTGATGGAGAATTGAGCAAATCACCATTTTTGGGTGCTACTTTGTGAAATAATGTTCATGCTTTGAAATGGTGAAAAAATAGTGGTGAATCTTGTGAAATGATGTGTTGATTCATATTTTGCATATGTACTATATTGTCATGGAGAACATAGTATCATGCGGCTAGGAGCACTGTAGTATTAGTTTGTCATGGAGAAACTAAATACTATAGTTTTTGCCAATTTTTAGCCTTGAGGTAAAAATGTAGCGTATAATTCATTAAACAACTAAATAACTCAGGAAATGATGCCAAGTATTTAGATTATTATTTTGCAATTTAAAATGTTTAGGAAATGATGCTAAACATTTAGATTTTGATAAAATTTAGCATATAATTCAATAAAAAACTAAATAGCTTAGGAAATGATGCTAAGTATTTAGATTTTATTATAAATATGCAACTTGAATTAAATGTTCAGGAAATGATGCTAAACAATTAGATTTTGACAATAGCATGCCTAGACGAGGAGATTGCGACCTTTCTACCCGCGGCCGGCGTCGGGCTTTTCGGGAGGACACTCCCACTGTCCCTGAGGGCGTGGACGACGACGTCTTGGAGTCCGAGCCTCGGACTTCTACGAGTAGGGGTAGGTGGGTTCCACCTCCGTGGACTCCAGACCAGTTGGTTTTCTGCCGTGAAAACCACGTTTCTCATCGTGTACTCTCCGGCATAGTCGATGGCACACTTCGCCAACATGGTTCCGGGGCCGGTGATTTGATCCCTCGACTCCACCAGGTCATTACGGGGGATCCTGCTACGAGCGCCCTATGGGAGTCGTCTGGCTTGGTCGATTTCTATGCGGCGGTTGTAGGGTTTCGCAGCCCCCGGGGTTGCGGCGCGACGGTTGTTCGTGCGTTGCTGGAGTATTTTTGGGATACTACCAACACGTTTCACTTTGCTTGGGGGGAGATGACGGTGACCCCCTTAGACTTCAGCATGATCAGCGGGCTGCGCTTTACCGACCGGGCAGTAGGCCAGATGTCTGATCTATCCTGGACATCGGCTGAGGTAGCTGATTTGATAGGTCCGATTGTTCAGCAAATCAGGACTCGTCCGGTGTCACGAGGTGGTCCTAGGAGTGGACGATCGGAGTCGGCTTCAGTTCTTGCTCGCGGCTTCGATATGGAGGATACGACGGCCGAGAAGCGGGTGCGGATCTTCATCTTGATCCTGATCTCTATGACCCTCTCTCCTGACAGGAGTTCACGCGTGCTCCTCTGCTACCTCCCTTCTTTGGCCAGGATTCCCGAGATAGGATCCTACAGTTGGGCCAGTCTTGGATACGCGGATCTTCTTCTATCTCTACGTCATGGCTGCCGTCAGCTGAATGACGAGTCCCCTATCACCGTTTACGGCCTGTGGAGAGTCGTAGAGGTGATGATCTTTTCCCTTCTTGTTCCATTTCGGCTTGTTTGATTCGTATGCTGAATGTTATTTTTGTTGCAGTTATGGTTCTACGAGTACTTCCCAGGCTTGGCTCCTCGCCGGCGTCGGGGAGTGGTCCATGACTTCCCCGTCGGAGCCAACTGGCGTGACCGAGGAGAGTCACGGGTGGAGTTTGTTCCGGCGCTTCGTGGGGTACTACGCCGAGGCACCTCTTCCGTTGGCGTAAGAATTAGCTTTGTTGCGTTTTTTTTCCTTCTGATGTTGTTTCTGTCGTTTCACGCCTAACTTTTTATGGTTTCCAGGTTCCCATTGATGTCCAGTATCGTCCTTGGGCTGGGATGACTGATCTACCCAAGGCCCTACGTCTTTCAGTGTATCGTACCATTTTGGTTGGTACTGGGCGCTTCGTCTGGTATTTGGGGGAGCGAGTCGTCCGTCAGCATAGCGGCGATCGCTTTGTGGTGCCTTCTTTCCCGCTAGAGTCGATGCTGGACTCCCGCTTGATCAGAGGGTTGATCAACAGGGGAGAGCGCTACACTTTTCCGTGGCAGGAGCTCGTTCACATGGAGAGCGACTACGCGCGGGATTTACTTCCCTCTCTGGCTCCTCAACCCCGTCTTCCCGAGGTATGATTTCTTTCGAGAATCTTCTTTACTAGTCTCTGTTTAAATAGTCGAATAACTTGGTTATTCGATCATATTTTCAGACGACCATTCACCCTGTGGGGAGGATTTAGATTCCTCCTCAGTCTGTCCGCTACCCTTGGCCGATCGGTAACACGGAGGACCATATTGCTGACGCGCCGGAGGGTTATAGACAGGCGCAGGAGTCAGTGCCTGAGGCTTTTGAGCCGGTGAGTTTTCTTCGACGTATTATCCACTCTTTTAATGCTGCTTATTACTGATTTTTCATTGTTTTATCCTCAGCCTAACCGCCCGGAGGTGATGGGAATTATGAAGCTGGTGGACGCGCTGAAGTATTGCATCATCAAGCTTCGGCGTGGTGCGAGTTGTCGGAGCTCTAGCGACGTCCTTGAGGTATCACTTATTACTTTTTCATTTCTACCATTTGTTTTATTTTGCATCATTGACACCTTTTGATTTTGTGTTTTTTCAGGAGCGACGGAGGTCCCGCTCGCACTCGAGGCCCAGAGGCTCGGACGAGGAGGGGCTTGGTCGTAGTAGACGATCTCCTGAGGCTCACCGGTGTTCTCAGCGAGAGCCGCAGACTACTCAGCCGTTCCAGGAGGCTCTGTGGCAGCAGGGGCAGTCTTCTCAGCGTCCGTCATTTTCACAGCCTCTAGTTCCTGAGTTTGGGTCTCCTTTGGATCCTGGTTCATTCTCGGCCCCATTATCCGGGATTCCTCCACCACTGTCGAGCTTGTTCTCGGTTTCGCTATATGGGACGATGCCTTCGTCGACGATTCCAGTATCTTTGGGCCAGTCTACTCCGCTTTCCGGCTGGACGGGTCCTGCTTTGAGCTTGACTACTACTGGGCCTACGGGGACTAGTAGGGACGCTACTCCCCGTACTCGGATGGTCGAGGGACTCTTTGGTTCGCCGTTCCCATACACATAGGGAGGTCCACATGCACAGGGACAAGATGAGACTGATTCTGATTCTAGAGATTTTTGACCGAGGGTTTTTGTGCATACTGTGATGACACTTGATACATTTATGTATTACGACTCTTTGTACATCATTTACAGTTTATATATCTATTATTGTGTGTGTTAGCGTGTGTTTAAGACTCTTTGTGTGTGATTGTGTACTTATTAATGACACGACGAAAAAACATAAGTGGAGTAATGGAGGGTACCGACCTTCCCCAAAAGAAAAGAAATAAAAAAAAAACACTCAAAATAAAATTACCTTCCCCAATAAAAATAAAATGATGAATAAATAAATATAAAAAATATCTTCCCCAAAAGAAAAAAAAAATAAAAAGCAAAAGAAAAAAAATCGTAAAATATAGATAAAAATAAAAAAAGGTGAGAATTTTATTAGAAATAAAACTCTCAGAAAAGACTGAAAAAAAAAAAACGTTAAAGATAAGAAAATACAAAAAATCCGGATAGATACGGTAAAGATGAAAAAAAAAGCAGGCGCGTAAAGTGCCGTGACACGGCACTGTTCACCGTGTCACGGCAAAGGTTCCCGTGACACGGTGGAATTTCCCGTGTCACGGGAAACTTATTATTCAGCGGTTTGTTTCACGCGTGCGAAAAGATAAATTCTGGGCAGTTCCGAGCGCTTTTGCTATAAAATAAGACCAGATTATTCATGATATGCATAATTACGAAACACAAAATAATTTAGAATTTCATATTTCAATAATCATGTCTCAGAATTTTGATAATACATTGCGCGACTGGTCTTATTCTTTGACCAATGCTGAAAAAAGAGAGTTAGAATTATTTCATGTCAGGGGTTTGCTAGCCCTGCGACATGTAGCTATTGAACATGATTTTCTTAGGGCAGCATTAGATTATTGGAGTCCAGAAACGCACTGTTTCAAATTTGATTATGATGAAATATGTCCTCTGCCGGAGGAATTTGGCGCAATCTTTGGATTTCCTGCTAGGAATCTTATAGCCATGCCTACCTTACGTGAATATTATTACCAAGACTTTGAACGCCATGTGAATCTAACAGATCCAGATTTAAATAGAATTGTTTATGGTAATGAAGCAGACTTAGAAAAACTTGCGAACTTATATTTTAATCGCCCTGTCTCTGAGTCTTATCATGTGTATCGTAGAAGGGCATATATTTTTTGCATGTTTAGCAAGCTACTTTTTGCAAACGGTAGGGTAGGACATGCTTGTCTAGCGTCTGTGCTTGAGTATGTAGAATCCGGAAGATCTCCTATGCCAACGTGCCTTGGAGAAACATTTCGTGGCCTAGACGAGGCGAAATCTGACCGGAAAGCCATCAGGAAGGGCTCTCTGGTACTATTACAGGTAAAAATACGCTCTGAATAGCCCCCGTGACCAAAACAGTCACCGTGTCACAGTTAGGGTCTGCCGTGACACGGTCAAAACTGCCGTGTCACGGGAATCTGCAGTTTTTTTTTTTTTTTTTTTTTTTTTTTTTTTTTTGACGATTAATATTCTTTTTGTTTTCTTGTTTTGCAGATTTGGTTGATGGAGCGTTTGGAATTATTTGAAGCCCCCGATGACATTGAAAAATATGGCCCTAACGACTTAGTCCGTAGGAAGAAGAATTATTCTGCGAACATGTCGTATGAGGATTGGAAAAATTTCTTTGCAAAGAGAGAATTTTCCATTCGTTGGGTGGTGCCTTGGTGGAGGCTTACTAGGATGGTTGGCACGAATGAAACACCATATTGCCGTGTTCCTAGTATCTCTAAATTGACCTTTTACTGTCCCTCTCGACTGATGCGCCAGTATGGACTTGAACAAGTAATTCCACGCTATAACGATAGTCCTCGTGATGTATCGTTGCATGGAAGTAATGTTCACCAGTACGAGGCTTATTGGATTGGAAGACCTTTGTGGACCGTTTCTGCAAGTGACCAAGCTCCTCCTCCTTTATCTAGTGCATACAAGGCATGGTTGAACCCTAGAAGCAAGAGGGAACGATTCGGATCACGCAAGTCTGATGTAAAGAGTCGTCTTGGAGATAAGAAAGCTCCTCTTAAAGATCGCCTAGGTCCGAGAACACAAGGAATTGAGTTTAAGACTCCTAAGATGCCAAGAAAGAAGACCTATGTGAAAGGAAAGGGTAAAGAAAAGATGGTGTATAGGGAGAAACAACCAAAAAAGTTTAAGAAAGGTGAAAGGGGCGAAAGTTCGACTAGGGGTGTGACGGTTCGGGCTACAAAAGACACACTAATGGTGAAGGCCGACCTAATTGAGCAAGAGAAGGATGTTCCTAAAGAGAAGAGAGATTAGATCAATAGTGCTTTGCATTTTATTATTTAATTTTTATTTAAAATAAGGCGGATGATGCCAATATTGTAGTCGCATTTATTTTAATAATAATAGCGCATTTATTTCTTAAATAAAAATTACAATGACTTTTATATATTATCCGAGTCAAGGAGTCGGACGCAATGGAAGAACAAAGCTCGAACAGGAAATTCGCAACGAATGCGCCAATAAATAAAACGGGAAACTGAAAATCTGCCGTGTCACGGTCAAAAGGTCCCGTGACACGGCTAAAGTTCCCGCGTCACGGCAAAACCTTTTTTTTTTTTTTTAATTTTTTTTTTTTGTCGTGACGTGGTACAGAATAGTTCTCCGTCAGACGGGAACAAATCCCATGTCACGGGAGGCTTTCTGTTCTTTTTGCTGTTCAGATTTTGTCGTGACACGGGATTTTCTCCCGTCAGACAGGAATGCTTCCCGTGTCGCGGCATATGTACCCTTTTTTTTTTTATTTTTTTTTTTTGCCGTGACGCAATGTTGAACCGGGCACATATTAAATCAATAGAGAGAGCATTTTTTATTTTAAAGTGGCCGGGCCCCCTTGAGGGGTTGCCTACGTATCCTAAAAAGGAATCAGGCCAGACGTAGCTCTATTGGGTCATGAACCCATGCGACTAGGCGTAGAAATTTTTGAGTTGATCCAAGTTGGTTAAATTATGGAAGCCGTTACCGTCCATGTCTACCAATTGTGCCGCTCCGCCGGACAGGATGGCTTTAACAATGTACGGGCCTGACCAGTTCGGTCTGAATTTTCCTCTTGGATCTAACACATTTTTGCGGAGGGCCTTAAGCACTAGGTCACCCTCTTTGATGTTCCTGGTCTTGACTTTTTTATTAAAATGTCGTGCCATACGCTGTTGGTAGGTTTGGACATGATGCAAAGCTGCCAAGCGTTTTTCATCAAGCAAGACCAGTTCGTCGTATCTTGCTCTAATCCAGTCGACTTCATCTAGTTGGCTTTCCAATGCGATTCGGAGAGAAGGTATCTCGAGCTCGATTGGTTGTACAGCTTCGATGATGGTCTTCACGTTTTTGTTGGCCGATTCGACTGCACTGTTCGTTTGTGGTCTGTAAGGTGATGATCGATGATGTTTGATGTGATATTTCTGCAACAATTCCGCGCATTCGGCTTGGAAATGTGTTCCATTGTCACTGATCATCTCATGTGGTACCCCATAGCGGCATATAATATTTTCCTCAATGAATTGAGCTACATGTTTTGCCGTCAGCTTGGCATATGAGGCTGCCTCAACCCATTTGGTGAAGTAATCGATTGCTACGAGAATGAATTCATGCCCCCCTTGTCCTGGTGGCGTGATTTTTCCAATGATGTCGATGCCCCAAGTGGAGAAAGGCCATGGAGAAGTATACGTGTAGAGAAGTGAAGGTGGAACATGTTGTAAGTTTGCATAGATTTGGCACTTCATACATTTCTTGACGTACTCGTGACAATCTCGCTCCATAGTAGTCCAATAGTAACCTTGTCGTTGAATCTTTTGGACTAACATCTTTGCATTCATGTGAGTTCCAGATATACCAGCATGAAGGTTTTCCATGGTTTTATGTGCTTCTTTTTTAGCTACACATAAGAGATTCCTTCCTGTTGCGGTTCTCTTATGGAGTTCTCCCCTGATGAGCACATACTGTAAGGCCAGGAGCCTCAAAGCACGGCGTGCCCTTTTATCAGTATTAGGAGGATACTCTGCTCTTGTCACATAATTAAGGATGTCTGTATACTATGGTTCTTCATCTTCTTCTTGTTCATCATCAAGTGCATGAACATAAGCAAGTTCATATCTTCTCTCTATGGTCAGTGGCATTCTGATCGTGTCAGCTGGAATTCGCACCATTGATGCTAACTTAGCTAGTGCGTCGGCGAACTGGTTTTCTTCTCTTGGCAAATACGTATATTCCACTTCATCTAGTTGCTCCGTGAGAGTTTCTAGATGAGCTTGATACGTAGCGAGACTTTCACTCCTCACTTTCCATCTCTTAGAGATTTGGTTAATAATTAGTGAGGAGTCACCATAGATTCTGAGTTTCTTGATTCCCAAGGAGACAGCTGTTTCTAATCCCAAAATGCATGCTTCATATTCTGCGACATTATTGGTGACATCAAAGTCGAGCTTCATGGAAATTGGGATGTGTTCTTTATTGGGCGATACGAGCAAGACTCCCACACCACATCCCTTTTGGTTTGAAGCTCCATCAAAATAGAGCGTCCAACTATCGTCTTCGGTCATGAGTAAATCTTCGTCAGGGAAATCGTACTCATCTTCTTCTTTTTCAGCTTCTTCTAGCGGAAAGTCTGCTAAGAAGTCAGAAACTGCAGAACCTTTGATGGCCTTTTGTGGCACGAATCTCGAGTCAAATTGAGCTAGATTGACTATCCACCTTGATAATCTGCCGTTGAGTGTTGCTTTCTCGAACAGATATTTGAGAGGATCCATCTTAGACACGACATGCACTGTATGAGTGAGCATGTAATGTCTTAGTTTTTGTGCGGCCCATACAAGTGCGAGACACAATTTCTCGAGTGGCGTGTATCGCGTCTCATATCCTTGGAGTTTCTCCTTGCTTTCGATCTCTTGTGCTAGCATTGCCCCCATCGTTTCTCTTGTGACTGTAAGGTAGAGTCGAAGAGGAAAGTCAGGTATTGCTGGCGCTAGCACGGGTGGGTTTGCCAAATACTCTTTGATTTTGTCGAAAGCCTTTTGGCAGTCATCATCCCATGTGACTGGGACATTCTTCTTAAGCTTCTTGAATATAGGTTCGCATATCGCTGTGAGCTTTGATATGAACCTACTTATATACTGCAACCTTCCAATGAAGCCTCGAATCTCCTTCTCATTTTTGGGTGGTAGCATGGCCATGATCGCTTTTACTTTTGAAGGATCTATTTCGATCCCTCGAGAACTGATCACATATCCAAGTAATTTGCCTGACGTGACTCCGAATGCACATTTTGCTGGATTTAATCTCATGTTGTACTTACGGAGTCTTGCAAAAAATTTGCAAAGTGCGACAATATGGCCTGGGCGATCTTTAGACTTGACAATCATGTCATCAACATAGACCTCCACCTCCTTGTGCATCATGTCATGTAAAAGTGTTGTAGCTGCTCTTTGGTAGGTGGCACCCGCGTTTTTCAACCCGAATGGCATTACCGTATAGCAATATGTACCCCACTGTGTGATGAATGTGGTTTTCTCCATGTCTTCTTCGGCCATCAGTACTTGATTATATTCGGCGTAACCATCAATGAATGACAGGAGTGCATGGTTTGCTGTATTATCGACCAGAATGTCAATGTGAGGTAGAGGGAACCCATCTTTTGGGCTTGCTTTATTGAGGTCCCTGTAATCAACACACATTCTGACCCTTCCATCCTTCTTTGGAACTGGGACCACATTTGCTATCCATTCCGGATACTTGGATACTCTGATGAAACCTGCGGCCAATTGCTTCCTGATTTCTTCTTTGATTTTGAGAGCCACATCTGGTTTCATTCGGCGCAGCTTTTGTTTGACAGGCTTCATACCTGGCATGAGTGGTATTGTATGCTGAGCTATATCCCTGTCAATTCCTGGCATATCTTGGTATGACCAAGCAAATACATCAACAAATTCACTAAGCAAGTTAATTAGCTCTTTGCGTTCATCTTGACTTAGTGTTAATCCAATTTTTACTTCTTTAACAGTCGTATCATTGGAAATATTAATTGTTTCTGTATCTTCAATAACTGCTGTTTTATTTTCATGTTCTTCCATTGCTTTTATTATTTCTTTGTCATTTTTATCATTAGCAAAGCAATATTGATCAGGGCTAGGGAAATGGCACACATCGTAAGCAAAGGTATTCATTTTATTGAATTCACTGGCTAAAACATCAAGAGAGGCAAGGTCAGCTGCGACCTCACCAGAATTATTAGGACTAGAAAGATAAGGCTCAACAAGACACTCAGGGCTGAACTCTATAGCAGAAAGAGGGTCGGCCACAAACTCTAAGAACTCATCTACAGACTTAGACTCAGACTCGGACTCGGACCCAGACAATTCAGGCTCATCAAACATAGGACCCTCGCCAGCGGTTATTTCCAACTTCTCTCCACTTGGCGTAGTGATCCTCAATGTCTTGCGCCATCCCCTTGAAATGTTGTCAGCTTGGACGATTAACTCGAGGGGATCGAACTCCTTGTTTGCTATGACCGCTTGAACGAGCTCAGAGTTATCATTGCAGACTGGCTTGGATTCATTTTTCTCCATTCCAAAAAGAAGATTAATTCCCAGATCATCAGAGTTCAGGCTGGCTGACTTCTCGACTGTGGAGAGTTCTTCATCGAGGAAGTCACAATCGAGGAATACCTCGAATCCTGGTTCACGGATCCCATCATGGACAAATGGTTTGGGGAATTCATAGCATGGGAAGTCTTCCCCTTCTTTGATATATTGGCCGTTGAGAGTCAACGGATATGGATCCATGACCATTTCTGTCTTTGTGATTCGAGCATTGTTGCGAGCTTTCATTTTCAACGCAGCCTGTTTTAGATCTTCCTTTGTCGGCTCGAATCCTAAGCCGAAAGTGTCCTTCTTGATTGCACCAGGATGGCCCCAAGATTTAGCCATTTCCTTCTTAAGCCCAAGGGTCATTCCAGGAAAGTGACCTTGCTTCTTCAGAATGGCGTTGATACTAGTGTTTGAATAAGGATCGAAGTCGAGATGACACTTTTCCTCTTCTTCGATCGCAAGAACATCATCTAAAGAAAACCCCCACAGATCTTCATCTTCCTCGTCGTGTTCAACATGGACGATAGGGGTATCAATAACTTGAATGCGCATAGGAGAAGCATCGATAGTAATCGGAATCCCTCCCACTATGGCTTTCACTTTCTGGTGAAGCGACGACGGAATCGCCTTTAGCTTATGACGCCAAGGGCGTCCTAATTACAGATTGAAAGAGGCCTTAATGTCCACCACCTGAAACTTGGTGCGACGTTCAATAGCCCCAGTAGTTATATTCAGTACGATAGTACCCACGGCTTGACGGCGAGTATTATCGTAAGCTCGAATCCCTTGAGTGGAGGGAGTCAATTCTTCGTTCTTTATACCCAACTTCCTTGCAAGACGGAGCGGGCACACATTGATTGCAGAGCCATTATCAACCAGGGTCATAGGAACATTCATCTGCCTACACACTACAGTGAGGTGTAAGGCCTTATTATGTTGGTCCCCTTCCGGAGGTAGATCCTTATTAGAAAAGGAAATCTGATTGCTGGTGCTCGGCAGCTCAGTAGTGAGGAAGTTGACTAGTCCTTGGGGAGTCATGTCGTCATCGACTCCTATCTTCACCAGAGCATTCATTACAGCCTTTCAATGCTCGTGGGAAGTGGCCAAAATCTTCCATACATTCATCTCCACCTTGGTCTTTTGCAGCTGTTTGACCACATCGCTATTCACAGGGTCGACGGGATCAACTATCGGATTTGATTGTGGTGGAGGTGGAGGTGGATTAGGTTGTTGCAACCGTCCACTTCTGGTGAGAACCTTGACCTCAAGGTCCCCCCAAACATCTTCACTGGTGCCGAGAGATGAACAGGCTATGTCTTTGAGATAGACGTCTTCATCATCACTATCCCAAATCCCATTCACTTCTTCAGTGCTTGGGATAAATACAACTTCTGACAGAGGTTTATTCACAGGTTGAATGAGTTTTGACGGATCAAAGGAGACTTTTTCTCCCATGATAGCCAAAGCATCAGAAAGAGGACCTGTTTGAATGTTAGGCTTCTTGCCCCCTGGAGGGACAAGAAGTTGGTTAGCATCAATTAGGTCTTGGATTGCGTCTTTCAGCCTCCAACACTTCTCAGTGTTATGACCCTTGCCTTGATGATACTTGCAATGAGCATTGGGGTCATAGCTAGCGGTCCTATTCTCAGGTCGAGGTTCTGGAAATGGTCCGATTGGCATAATCAGTCCCTGACCATGAAGACGGTCATAAGCAGCATCATAAGTCATTCCCAAAGGCGTATAAACCCTCCTTTGCCTTTGGAATCTTTAAGGAGGAGCATTAAGGGCCAGCACATCATTAATGTTGATATTGTTGGTAGCATTATTGGGCTTAGAAGACGAAGAAGAAGGAGTGTCGTTCTTCTTGTTTTTCCAAGTGCTGTTGTTATTGTTGCTACCAATAGACTTCATCAGTTCATCTTCGATATTGATTCCAATATCGTATACAGTTTCAAAGGTACTTAAAGGCAGAAACTTCAAGTGTTGCTTATATTTATGCGTCAGATTGGCAATGAACAAGCGAACCATTTCCTTCTCCTTGGGAGGGTCTACCAAGAGTGCAACTGTTTCTCTCCATCTGCTTAGGTAAGTAGTGAAGCCTTCATTCTCTTTCTGTTTGAGAATGGAGAGTTCAGGTTCAGAAGTCTTGGCCTAAATGTTGCACTTGTATCGGTTCATAAAACTTTCAGCAACATCTTCCCAGGTCGCGACATGCTTGGATTCTAGGGAATAGAACCACTGTTGACAGGCATGCTCTAAGGAAAGAGGAAACACCGTAGGGAAGAGTGTCACATCTACTCCCTTAAGAGCCATAGTTGCAGAAAAAGCCTTCAAATGGAACAGCGGGTTATCAGTAGGTTTGAACTTGGGAATATCAGCAGTGGAAAATTTTTCAGGGAGTTTCTCTCTTATGGACGAGGAAGTGACAGGCTGTTCCACATAAGTGAACTCTTCTGAAATCTTACTCATCTGTTCCTTGATCTTGTCCATCGCAGCAGCAGTAACACTGTTTTGTTTGTCTTGCTCTACAGTGCTGACTCTAGTAGTGAGTGTCTGCATCATGTCAGACAACCTTTCGATTGTCCTGTTGAGGTTCTCGATGTCTTCCTTAGTGGCCATTGGTTGAAAGTAGACTGGAGACGGATCTTGTGGAGATGACTGAGGTGGTTTCCTTGTACGCCTCTTTGGTACGAGAGGTAGTTGAGGTATGGACTCGAACCGTAACAATCTACCCTTGCTTCTTGCCCAAGCGGTGTGACACCGAAATAAATACACCTTTTAATGATCACACTTAACCTTAACCTATCCGGATTAAAAAAAAGAAAAAGAAAAATTTGGAGTTCTACTTATTGTTTTTTTTTTAATATTAAAAAAAAAAGAAAAACATGGGAGGATACCATCCGACTTACTCCGAAAAAAAAAAAAACGACACAAAAACGAGACTTCCCTAAAAGATGGTCAAAAGTGGTGTACGACTAAAAAAGAAAAGTGTGTGGACATAACATGTAAGTGATTAGGTGAGGTTATAGACGCGTGTTTTGACCGTATAACTAGACACGACTCAATACTGGACACAAAAAACGAGAAAAAAGACTGACGGGACACTTTCCTGGGCACCGTGTCACGGTGCAGACTGGCGTGACACGGTTAAGACTTACCGTCAGACGGTAGCCTTTACCGTGTCACGACAGTGTTCACCGTGACACGGCAGAAAATGCCGTGACACGGTACGCAGTTCCAGGTCAGTTTTGTGATTTTTTTTTTTTAGATTTTAATCGATTTTAAGTCCGTACTAATTACTATGTGAGAATAAAAACCCTCGGTCATGGGTCAAACAAAAAAGCAAACACATTAGGGTTAGCACCGAACAAACACATAGCATTTAGGCACGATGATGTAAAAAAGTTCGCAACCTAAAGTCAAGGTCTATGTTCAACTATTGGTCAAGCTTTGGGTGTCAAAAGGGTACCATGGTTAAGAGTTTGGACGCGTTAGCAAGGCAGCCTCCCTTGAGGGTGTATGCCAACGGGCGGCTGCGCGAGTTCGTGATGAAATCAAACTCGACTCCATGGTTTGGGTGGATTTAATGACTCGGATGAACCCTTATTGCCATGAGCGTTTTTGGGTTGATAGAGCTTAAATCCCCCGGGGCTAAGACGCATGTAGAACACATACGTTTTTTTAGAAAAATCGAAGGAAGTCGACTGTGGGAAAAGAAAATAGGTCACCGGACAAATTTTAGGACTGCCGTGACACGGCAGAAATTCCCGTGTCACGGTACAGTCTACCGTCAGATGGTACAATGTACCGTGACACGGCAGACTCTGCCGTGACACGGCAGTCAGAAAATCTGACTAGTGCCCTGTTTGCTTTTGCGCGCAACCGAGTTATCCAATTTTTCCTACGGGACAAACCTGAATGTGACGTTAAAACGTCTATGCAGATGCAAAAATGCCAAATTAACCACAAAAATATTTTTTCGAGAATCTTTAAAGTCTCATCCACTCATCTTAATTAAATACCGATCACTCAAATCGATAAATAATTAAGAATCCTCCCCAGTGGAGTCGTCAAATTGTAGGCGTCGCTCGAAGTGCGCCTACGTAAAAAGCATGTTGTGAATATGCTTGGCACTCACAGGAAGTGGGAATTGACATTATGATTAGGGACAAATAAAGTAGGGAGCCGCCAACAAGTTTTTAAGGAACTTGTAAACCGTTCACGGATCATAAAAAGGCAACCACGATAAAGGGACAACGAAGGCAACAATTGACCCGTGAAGGTTACACCTCATTCATAATCCATGAGATTATTAACTCCATATGGTTCGGAACCACGAAAGAAGGATCGGGGATGATGGTATGAAGTGAGTCATGGAGTCACATTCGCCTGTATTGGCCTCTACTCGATTCTCATAGTGAAAAACATTCTTGTGATCTCAAAGGCATACAAACAATAATTCAATTCGCTCCAAACTATTATTTAACTAAATTGGTTCAAAATTAATGCACACATAATTCTAAATATTTGGTGATCACTTGATTAAACAACAAGATTAAAAGGGAACCTAAACCGGTTGTCCAAATTATCTTATTAGTCGTGATTTTCAATTACATATTCCCATTAACATGCAATATTGTGATAAAAATAAATAAATAATAGAATCAATATAGATATAAAAACCAATTTAATCATAATTCTAACAACAGAAAAATCGTTAGAAAAATAATAATAAAAAAGAGCATAATTCTTACTTTGAATCTGTTTGCTTGCAACTACAAAATAATAAACGAGTTAGTAACTTCAAGGAAATAATAAAACAACAATTAAATTAAATTAAATAAAAACAAGGTTAATTTTGGGACCAAACCCTCAAACGATTCTACCTTTCACGCCTTGGTTTAAGGATAGAACCTCGAGTAAAATATGGACTCCTTTGAGTGCTTGAAGAAGGAATTTTGAAGTGAAAGGGGTAGGGTAATGTTTAGGTTAAGAGCATAGAAGAGAGAAAATAAGAATAATAGAATTCTGGTTGCCCCGTTCATCAGAAATGAGGGGGTATTTATAGGGAAATGTGCTGAGGGAGCACACGGAACCCTAAAATGATAAAAACCCTAAAAAGACATCCCGTGACACGGTTAGACTGTACCGTCAGACGGTACAAGTTCCCGTGACACGGTCAGTTTTTGGAGTGTCGCGGGAAATTTTCAGAAAACGGAACGGAAAACGCGTTAAGGGTTTACGCGGAAAGGACACAGAACTCCCCGTGTCACGGCAGACCTCCCGTGTCACGGGAAGTCCCACCGTTAGACGGGAAGAGTTCCCGTGACACGGTCAGTTCCAGTCCACTTTTCCGTCTAAATTCATTTTTAACCCTAATTTCTTTCGGCTTTCTAAGTGCCGATTGATAATTTCGAGCTTTTTTCTGACTTTTATTATTCGGGCTAAAATAAGAAAATAATAAATAAAAATAAATAAAATATTTGGGCCAAAAATAATAAAATAAAAAGACTTGGGCTTAAAATTAATTAACAAATTAAAACTATGCTTTTACCAAACACCAAGACATAGACCTTTCGAAAATATGAATTTAATACGATATTTTAAGCACTCTCGGGATTAAATACTAAACCCGACCAATGGCGGCGGTGAAAGGTTATTTATCATCGGGCTTGGTTTTGGGGAGACATTTTTAGGTGTCTACACTTTGTTTTCTACCTCTTGTGCTAGCATGGCTCCCATTGTCTCTTTGGTAACTGTCAAATATAACCTAAGAGGTATTTCGGGAAGTGCTGGCGCTAATACAGGAGGATTTGCGAGATAGGCTTTGATCCGGTGAAAGGCTTTTTGACACTCATCATCCCATATTACTGGAACATTCTTCTTGAGCTTTTTGAAGATTGGTTCACATATCGTTGTCAGTTTTGATATGAACCTACTTATGTATTGCAACCGGCCAATGAATCCTTGAATCGGTTTCTCGGTCTTGGGCGGTGGCATCGACATGATTGCTTTAATCTTGATTGGATCTATCTCTATTCCTCTAGAGCTTATGAAGTACTCCAAGAGCTTGCCTGAGGTGACTCCAAAAGCACATTTTGATGGATTCAATCTCATATTGTATTTTGTTAACCTTTCGAAAAATTTCCTTAAGGCTACTTGATGGCCTGGACAGTCCTTTGAATTCACAATCATGTCGTCGACATATACTTCAACTTCTTTGTGCATCATGTCATGGAGTAAGGCAGTTGCTACACGTTGGTAAGTAGCACCTGCGTTTTTCAACCCAAATGGCATTACCGTGTAACAGTAGGTGCCCCATGGTGTGATAAAGGTCGTTTTCTCCATGTCTTCTTCTGCCATGAGAATCTGATTGTACCCTACATATCCGTCCATGAATGAGAGAAGCGCGTGATTTGCCGTGTTGTCTACCAGAATATCGATGTGTGGCAAAGGGAAGTCGTCCTTTGGACTTGCCTTATTTAGATCTCGAAAGTCGACACACATCCTTACCCTTCCGTCTTTCTTTGGAACTGGGACGACGTTGGCGACCCATTCGGGGTATTTGGATACCTTGATGAAACCTGCAGTTATTTGTTTTTGAACTTCTTCTTTTATTTTAAGCGCTACGTCGGGTTTCATTCGACGCAACTTTTGTTTTACAGGTTTCATTCCTAGAATTAATGGTATAGTGTGTTGAGCTATTTCTCTGTTAATGCCTGTAATATCTTCATATGACCAAGAAAATACATCGATAAATTCTTTAAGCAAGTTAATTAAATCGGTTCTTTCTTGTTTATTCAATGTTAGTCCGATTTTAACTTTTCTTCTATGAGTTGAATCATTTGAGATGTCAACTGTTTCAGTCTCTTCAATTATCGGTGTTTTCTTTTTAAGTGTTTCCATTTCTTTAATAATTTCTTTATCTTTTTCATCGTTAGCTAAGCAATCTTCGTCATCTTGGGTTAGGGAAGAACACGAGAAGTAAGAAGAATGAGCGATATTATTATACTCTGAGATCATTACATCAAACAGTGATATGTCCTCAGGGACTGGATCACTAAGTATCCTAGGAGAAGGAATAGGAAGGGGAGGCATTATAGCTAAAGACTTAGAAGATTCTACAGGGAAAGACTCAGACTCAGACTCTGACTCAGACTCAAACTCTGACTCTGACTCTGACGATTCTTCAAACATCGGCCCTTGCCCTGTCGTGATTGATATCTTCCTTCCACTCGGAGTAGTCACCTTGATAGTCTTGCGCCACCCTTGCAGTAATCCTTCAGCTGGAGTAATTAGCTTTGAGGGATCAAAGTTTTCACTTTGTAGGACTGTTTGAATGAGTGAGAAGTTGTCTTCCTCATAAACTGACTCATTCTTTTCTCGCCCAAACAGTAATCCCATGACGTTAAAGTCAAAGCATGGGGGTACTTTCTCCTTATGGACGGGAGTTGGGATTTCATCAGTGAAGTAGCAATCTAAGAAAATCTCAAATCCTAGTTGTCGTATGCCATTTACAACAAATGGTTCGGGAAATTCATGGCATGGATAGTCCTCTCCTTCTTTTATAAACTGACCATTAAGCGTAAGAGGGTACTGATCCTTTGGAATTGCTTTCTTTTGAATGCGAGCGTCCCTACGTGCCTTCAATTTGTCCTGGGCTCGCTTGAGATCTTTTCGAGTCGGTTCGAAACCAAGTCCGAAAGTATCTAGTTTAGGGAGGCCAGGTGACTCTATCAATTTTGCTATCCCCTTCTTCTTTCCTAAGGTCATCCCAGAGAAGTGTTCTTGTTTCTTCAGCATGGTGTTGATAATCATGTTGGAATGGGGGTCGTGGCAAAGAGATGTCCTTTCATCCTCTTGGATTAAGGAGACTTCTTCGTTAAAGCCTCATAGGTCTTCATCATCTTCGTCGTGCTCCACGTTGATGATTGGATTCTCTATTGATTTGATCCTCATCGGCGAAGCGTCAATAGTGATGGGGATTCCTTCAACTATGACTTTCACTTGTTGGTGGAGAGATGAAGGGAAGGCCTTTAGATCATGGAGCCAAGGGCGTCCTAACAACAGATTGAATGAGCCAAGGGAACTTGTATCGTCTGACGGTACAGTCTAACCGTGTCACGGTACAGTCTGACCGTGTCACGGGATACTTTTTTAGGGTTTTTATCATTTTAGGGTTCCGTGTGCTCCCTCAGCACATTTCCCTATAAATACCCCCTCATTTCTGATGAACGGGGCAACCAGAATTCTTTGATTCTTATTTTCTCTCTTCTATGCTCTTAACCTAAACACTAGCCTACCCTTTTCACTTCAAAATTCCTTCTTCAAGCACTTAAAGGAGTCCATATTTTACTCGAGGTTCTGTCCTTAAACCAAGGCGTGAAAGGTAGAATCGTTTGAGGGTTTGGCCCCAAAATTAACCTTGTTTTTATTTAATTTAGTTTAGTTATTGTTTTATTATTTCCTTGAAGTTACTAACTCGTTTATTATTTTGTAGTTGCAAACAAACAGATTCAAAGTAAGGATCATGCTCTTTTTATTATTGTTATTTTTCTAACGATTTTTATGTTGTTAGAATTATGATTAAATTGGTTTTTATATTTATATTGATTCTATTATTTATTTTGATCACCATATTGCATGTTTAAAGGGAATATGTAATTGAAAATCACGACTAATAAGATAATTTGGACAACCGGT
This sequence comes from Chenopodium album, assembly GCF_948465745.1. Taxonomy (NCBI): domain Eukaryota; kingdom Viridiplantae; phylum Streptophyta; class Magnoliopsida; order Caryophyllales; family Amaranthaceae; genus Chenopodium; species Chenopodium album. The sequence goes on from NC_137840.1 coordinate 63,675,563, forward strand.
TTAGGTTCCTTTTTAATCTTGTTGTTTAATCAAGTGATCACTAAATATTTAGAATTATGTGTGCATTAATTTTGAACCAATTTAGTTAAATAATAGTTTGGAGCGAATTGAATTATTGTTTGTATGCCTTTGAGATCACAGGAATGTTTTTCACTATAAGAATCGAGTAGAGGCCAATACGGGCGAATGTGACTCCATGACTCACTTCGTACCATCATCCCCGATCCTCCTTTCTTGGTTCCGAACCATATGGAGTTAATAATCTCATGGATTATGAATGGGGTGTAACCTTCACGGGTCAATCGTTGCCTTCGTTGTCCCTCTATCGTGGTTGCCTTTTTATGATCCGTGAACGGTTTACAAGTTCCTTAAAAACTTGGTGGCGGCTCCCTACTTTATTTGTCCCTAATCGTAATGTCAATTCCCACTTCCTATGAGTGTCAAGCATATTCACAACATGCTTTTTAACGTAGGCGCACTTCGAGCGACGCCTACAATTTGGCGACTCCACTGGGGAGGATTCTTAATTATTTATCGATTTGAGTGATCGGTATTTAATTAAGATGAGTGGATGAGACTTGAAAGATTCTTGAAAAAATATTCCTGTGATTAATTTGGCATTTTTGCATCTGCATAGACGTTTTAACGTCGCATTCAGGTCTGTCCCGTAGGAAAAATTGGATAACTTGATTGCGCGCAAAAGCAAGCAGAGTCTGCCGTGTCACGGTACAGTGTACTGTCTGACTGTACACTGTACCGTGACACGGGAATTTCTGCCGTGTCACGGCAGTCCTAAAATCCGTCCGGTGGCTTATTTTCTTTTCTCACAATCGACTTCCTTCGATTTTTCTTAAAAAACGTATGTGTTCTACATGCGTCTTAGCCCCGGGGGATTTAAGCTCTATCAACCCAAAAACGCTCATGGCAATAAGGGTTCATCCGAGCATTAAATCCACCCAAACCATGGAGTCGAGTTCGATTTCATCACGAACTCGCAGAGCCACCCGTTGGCATACACCCTCAAGGGAGGCTGCCTTGCTAACGCGTCCAAACTCTTAACCATGGTACCCTTTTGACACCCAAAGCTTTACCAATAGTTGAACATAGACCTTGACTTTAGGTTGCGAACTTTTTTTACATCATCGTATCTAAATGCTATGTGTTTGTTCGGTGCTAACCCTAATGTGTTTTCTTTTTTGTTTGACCCATGACCGAGGGTTTTTATTCTCACATAGTAATTAGTACGGACTTAAAATCGATTAAAATCTGAAAAAAAATTACAAAACTGACCTGGAACTGCGCACCGTGTCACGGCATTTTCTGCCGTGTCACGGTGAACAGTGCCGTGGCACGGTAAAGGCTACCGTCTGACGGTAGGCTTAACCGTGTCACGCCAGTCTGCACCGTGACACGGTGCCCAGGAAAGTGTCCTGTCAGTCTTTTTTCTCGATTTTTTGTGTCCAGTATTGAGTCGTGTCTAGTTATACGGTCAAAACACGCGTCTATAACCTCACCTAATCACTTACATGTTATGTCCACACACTTTTCTTTTTTTAGTCGTACACCACTTTTGACCGTATTTTAATGAAGTCTCGTTTTTGTGTCTTTTTTTAGTCGGATGGTATCCTCCCATGTTTTTCTTTTTTTTATAATAAAAAAAAAAAAGAAAAACAGTAAGTAGAACTTCAAATTTTTTTTTTCTTTTTCTTTTTTTAATCCGGATAGGTTAAGGTTAAGTGTGGTCATTAAAGGTGTATTTGTTTCGGTGTCACAGCGCTTGGGCAAGAAGCAAGGGTAGATTGTTACGGTTCGAGTCCATACCTCAAAAACCTCTCGTACCAAAGAGGCGTATAAGGAAACCACCTCAGTCATCTCCACAAGATCCGTCTCCAGTCTACTTTCAACCAATGGCCACTAAGGAAGACATCGAGAACCTCAACAGGACAATCGAAAGGTTGTCTGACAAGATGCAGACACTCACTACTAGAGTCAGCACTGTAGAGAAAGACAAGCAAAACAGTGTTACTGCTGCTACGATGGACAAGATCAAGGAACAGATGAGTAAGATTTCAGAAGAGTTCACTTATGTGGAACAACCTGTCACTTCCTCGTCCATAAGAGAGAAACTCCCTGAAAAGTTTTCCACTGCTGATATTCCCAAGTTCAAGCCTACTGATAACCCGCTGTTCCATTTGAAGGCTTTTTCTGCAACTATGGCTCTTAAGGGAGTAGATGTGACACTCTTCCCTACGGTGTTTCCTCTTTCCTTAAAGCATGCCTGTCAACAGTGGTTCTATTCCCTAGAATCCAAGCATGTCGCGACCTGGGAAGATGTTGCTGAAAGCTTTATGAACCGATACAAGTGCAACATTCAGGCCAAGACTTCTGAACGTGAACTCTCCATTCTCAAACAGAAAGAGAATGAAGACTTCACTACTTACCTAAGCAGGTGGAGAGAAACAGTTGCGCTCCTGGTAGACCCTCTCAAAGAGAAGGAAATGGTTCGCTTGTTCATTGCCAATCTGACGCATAAATACAAGCAACACTTGAAGTTTCTGCCTTTAAGTACCTTTGAAGCTGTATACGATATTGGAATCAATATCGAAGATGTTATGATGAAGTCTGTTGGTAGCAACAATAACAACAACACTTGGAAAAACAAGAAGAACGACACTCCTTCTTCTTCGTCTTCTAAGCCCAATAATGCTACTAACAATATCAACATCAATGATGTGCTGGCCCTTAATGCTCCTACTCAAAGATTACAAAGGCAAAGGAGGATTTATACGCCTTTGGGAATGACTTATAATGCTGCTTATGACCGTCTTCATGGTAAGGGACTGATTATGCCAATTGGACCATTCCCAGAACCTCGACCTGAGAATAGGACTGTCAACTATGACCCCAATGCTTATTGAAAGTATCATCAAGGCAAGGGTCATAACACTGAGAAGTGTTGGAGGCTGAAAGACGCAATCCAAGACCTGATAGATGCTAACCAACTTCCTGTCCCTCCAGGGGGCAAGAAGCCTAACATTCAAACAGGTCCTCTTTCTGATGCTTTTGCTATCATGGGAGATAAAGTCTCCTTTGATCCGTCAATACTCATTCAACCTGTGAATGAACCTCTGCCAGAAGTCGTATTTATCTCAAGCACTGAAGAAGTGAATGGGATTTGGGATAGTGATGATGAAGATATCTATCTCAAAGATATAGCCTGTTCATCTCTCGGCACTAGTGAAGATGTTTGGGGGGACCTTGAGGTCAAGGTTCTCACTAGAAGTGGACGGTTGCAACAACCTAACCCACCTCCACCTCCACCACAATCAAATCCGATAGTTGATCCTATCGACCCTGTGAATAGCGATGTGGTCAAACAGCTACAAAAGACCAAGGTGGAGATGAATGTATGGAAGCTTTTGGCCACTTCCCACGAGCATCAAAAGGCCGTAATGAATGCTCTGGTGAAGATAGGAGTCGATGACGACATGACTCCCCAAGGACAGGTCAACTTCCTCACTACTGAGCTGCCGAGTACCAGCAATCTGATTTCCTTTTCTGATAAGGATCTACCCCCGGAAGGGGACCAACATAATAAGGCCTTACACCTCACTATGGTGTGTAGGCGGATGAATGTTCCTATGAGCCTGGTTGATAATGGCTCTGCAATCAATGTGTGCCCACTCCGTACTGCAAAGAAGTTGGGTATAAAGAATGAAGAGTTGACTCCCTCCACTCAGGGGATTCGAGCTTACGATAATACTCGCCGTCAAGCTGTGGGTACTATCATACTGAATATAACCACTGGGGTCGTTGAGCATCGCACCAAGTTTCAGGTGGTGGACATTAAGGCCTCTTTCAATCTGCTGTTAGGACGCCCTTGGCTTCATGAGCTAAAGGCGATTCCATCGTCGCTTCATCAGAAAGTGAAAGCTATAGTTGGAGGGGTTCCGATTACCATCGATGCTTCTCCTATGCGCATTCAAGTTATTGATACTCCCATCGTCCATGTTGAACACGACAAGGAAGATGAAGATCTTTGGGGGTTTTCATTAGATGATGTTCTTGCGATCGAAGAAGAGGAAAAGTGCCATCTCGACTTCGATCCTTATTCAAACACCCGTATCAACGCCATTCTGAAGAAACAAGGTCACTTTCCTGGAATGACCCTTGGGCTTAAGAAGGAAATGGCTAAATCTTGGGGCCATCCTGGTGCAATCAAGAAGGACACTTTCGGCTTAGGATTCGAGCCGACAAAGGAAGATCTGAAACAGGCTGCGTTAAAAATGAAGGCTCGCAACAATGCTCGAATCACAAAGATAGAAATGGCCATGGATCCATATCCGTTGACTCTCAACGGCCAGTATATAAAAGAAGGGGAAGACTTCCCATGCTATGAATTCCCCGAACCATTTGTCCATGATGGGATCCGTGAACTAGGATTCGAGGTATTTCTCGATTGTGACTTCATCGATGAAGAACTCTCCACAGTCGAGAAGTCAGCCAACATGAACTCTGATGACCTGGGAATTAACCTCCTTTTTGGAATGGAAAAAAATGAATCCAAGCCGGTCTGCAATGATAACTCTGAGCTCATTCAAGCGGTCATAGCAAACAAGGAGTTTGATCCCTCCGAGTTAATCGTCCAAGCTGACAACATTTCAAGGGGATGGCGCAAGACATTGAGGATCACTACGCCAAATGGAGAGAAGTTGGAAATAACCGCTGGCGAGGGTCCTATGTTTGATGAGTCTGAATCGTCTGGGTCCGAGTCCGAGTCTGAGTCTAAGTCTGTAGAAGAGTCCTTAGAGTTCAACCCTAAGTCTCTTGTTGAGCCTTATCCTTCTAGTCCTAATAATTCTGGTGAGGTCGCAGCTGACCTTGCCTCTCTTGATGTATTAGCCAGTGACTTCAATAAGATGAGTACCTTTGCTTACGATGTGTGCCATTCCCCTAGCCCTGATCAATATTTCTTTGCTAATGATAAAAATGACAAAGAAGTAATAAAAGCAATGGAAGAACATGAAAATAAAACAGCAGTTATTGAAAATACAGAAACAGTTAACATTTCAAATGATACGACTGTTAAAGAAGTAAAAATTGGATTAACACTAAGTCAAGATGAACACAAAGAGCTAATTAACTTGCTTAGTGAATTTGTTGATGTATTTGCTTGGTCATACCAAAATATGCCAGGAATTGACAGGGATATAGCTCAGCATATGATACCACTCATTCTAGGTATGAAGCCTGTCAAACAAAAGCTACGCCGAATGAAACCAGATGTGGCTCTCAAAATCAAAGAAGAAATCAGGAAGCAATTGGTCGCAGGTTTCATAAGAGTATCCAAGTATCCGGAATGGATAGCAAATGTGGTCCCAATTCCAAAGAAGGACGGAAGAGTTAGAATGTGTGTTGATTACAGGGATCTCAATAAAGCAAGCCCAAAAGATGGGTTCCCTCTACCTCACATTGACATTCTGGTCGATAATACAGCAAATCATGCACTCCTGTCATTCATGGATGGTTACGCCGGATATAATCAGGTATTGATGAACGAAGAAGACATGGAGAAAACCACATTGGGGTACATATTGCTATACAGTAATGCCATTCGGGTTGAAAAACGCGGGTGCCACCTACCAAAGAGCAGCTACAGCACTCTTACATGACATGATGCACAAAGAGGCGGAGGTCTATGTCGATGATATGATTGTCAAGTCTAAAGATCGCCCAGGCCATATTGTCGCACTTCGCAAGTTTTTTGAAAGACTCCGTAAGTACAACATGAGATTAAATCCAGCAAAATGTGCATTCGGAGTCACGTCCGACAAATTACTTGGATATGTGATCAGTTCTCGAGGGAGATTACAGTACATAAGTAGGTTCATATCAAAGCTCACACCGATATGTGAACCTATATTCAAGAAGCTTAAGAAGAATGTCCCAGTTACATGGGATAATGACTGCCAAAAGGCTTTCGACAAAATCAAAGAGTATTTGGCAAACCCACCCGTGCTAGCGCCGGCAATACCTGACTTTCCTCTTCGACTCTATCTTACGGTCACAAGAGAAACGATGGGGGAAATGCTAGCACAAGAGATCGAAAGCAAGGAGAATGCAATCTATTACCTGAGCAAGAAACTCCAAGGATATGAGACGCGATATACGCCACTCGAGAAATTGTGTCTCGCACTTGTATGGGCCGCGCAGAAACTGAGACATTACATGCTTACTCATACAGTGCATGTTGTGTCTAAGATGGATCCTCTCAAATACCTGTTCGAGAAAGCAACACTCAACGGCAGATTATCAAGGTGGATAATCAATCTAGCTCAATTTGACTTGAGATTCGTGCCACAAAAGGCCATTAAAGGTTCTGCAGTTTCTGACTTCTTAGCAGACTTTCCATTAGAAGAAGCTGAAAAAGAAGAAGATGAGTACGATTTCCCTGATGAAGATTTACTCATGACCGAAGACGATAGTTGGATGCTCTATTTCGATGGATCTTCAAACCAAAAGGGATGTGGCGTGGGAGTCTTGCTCGTATCGCCCAATGAAGAACACATCCCAATTTCCATGAAGCTCGACTTTGATGTCACCAATAATGCCGCAGAATATGAAGCATGCATTTTGGGATTAGAAACAGCTGTCGCCTTGGGAATCAAGAAACTCAGAATCTATGGTGACTCCTCACTAATCATTAACCAAATCTCTAAGAGATGGAAAGTGAGGAGTGAAAGTCTCGCTACGTATCAAGCTCATCTGGAAACTCTCACGGAGCAACTAGATGAAGTGGAATATACGTATTTGCCAAGAGAAGAAAACTAGTTCGCCAATGCACTAGCTAAGTTAGCATCAATGGTGCGAATTCCAGCTGACACGATCAGAATGCCACTGACCATAGAGAGAAGATATGAACCAGCTTATGTTCATGCACTTAACGATGAACAAGAAGAAGATGAAGAACCATGGTATACAGACATCCTTAATTATGTGACAAGAGCAGAGTATCCTCCTAATACTGATAAAAGGGCACGCCGTGCTTTGAGGCTCCTGGCCTCACAGTATGTGCTCATCAGGGGAGAACTCCACAAGAGAACCGTGACACGGTGACTGTTTTGTGTCACGGGGGCTATTTTGAGCGTATTTTTACCTGTAATAGTACCAGAGAGCCCTTCCTGATGGCTTTCCGGTCAGATTTTGCCTCGTCAAGGCCACGAAATGTTTTTCCAAGGCACGTTGGCATAGGAGATCTTCCATATTCTACATGCTCAAGCACAGACGCTAGACAAGCATGTCCTACCCTACCGTTTACAAATAGTAGCTTGCTAAACATGCAAAAAATATATGCCCTTCTACGATACACATGATAAGACTCAGAGATAGGGCGATTAAAATATAAGTTAGCAAGTTTTTCTAAGTCTACTTCATTACCACAAACAATCCTATTTAAATCTGGATCTGTTAGATTCAGATGGCGTTCAAAGTCTTGGTAATAATATTCACGTAAGGTAGGCATGGCTATAAGATTCCTAGCGGGAAATCCAAATATCGCACCAAATTCCTCCGGCAGAGGACAGATTTCATCATAATCAAATTTGAAACAGTGCGTTTCTGGACTCCAATAATCTAATGCTGCCCTAAGAAAATCATGTTCAATAGCTACATGTCGCAGGGCTAGCAAACCCCTGACATGAAATAATTCTAACTCTCTTTTTTCAGCATTGGTCAAAGAATAAGACCAGTCGCGCAATGTATTATCAAAATTCTGAGACATGATTATTGAAATATGAAATTCTAAATTATTTTGTGTTTCGTAATTATGCATATCATGAATAATCTGGTCTTATTTTATAGCAAAAGCGCTCGAAACTGCCCAGAATTTATCTTTTCGCACGCGTGAAACAAACCGCTGAATAATACGTTTCCCGTGACACGGGAAATTCCACCGTGTCACGGGAACCTTTGCCGTGACACGACAGGTTTTGCCGTGACACGGTGAACAGTGCCGTGTCACGGCACTTTACGCGCTTGTTTTTTTCATCTTTTTCGTATCTATCCGGATTTTTTATATTTTCTTATCTTTAACGTTTTTTTTTCTTTTGAGAGTTTTATTTCTAATAAAATTCCCACCTTTTTTATCTTTATTTTAAAATTTTATTCGTCTTTTCCGAGAGTTTTATTTCTAACAATACTCTCACCTCTTTTTTTTATTTTATTTTTATTTATTTTTATTTTAAAATTTTATTTCCGAGAGTTTTATTTTTAATAAAATTCTCACCTTTTTATTTTTATTTTTATTTTTGTTTTGTTTTTTTTACGAAGATTTTTTTCATCATTTTATTACTTTTCTTTTGGGGAAATTTTATTTTAAGTATTTTTTTATTTCTTTTCTTTTGGGGAAGGTCGGTACCCTCCATTACTCCACTTATATTCTTCGTCGTGTCATTAATAAGTACACAATCACACACAAAGGGTCTCAAACACACACTAACACACGTAATAATAGATGTATAAACTGTAAATAATGTATAAGGAGTCGTAACATATAAGTATGTCAAGTATGTACAAAGAGTCATAATACAAAACCCTCGGTCAGAAATCTCTAGAATCAGAATCAGTCGCGTCTCCACCCTGTGCATGTGGTTCGCCCTGGGTATATGGAAACGGAGAACCAAAGAGTCCCTCGACCATCTGAGTACGGGGAGTAGCGTCCCTACTAGTCCCCGTAGGCCCAGTAGTAGCCAAGCTCAAAGCAGGACCCGTCCAGCCGGAGAATGGAGTAGACTGGCCCAAAGATACTGGAATCGTCGGCGAAGGCATCGTCCCATACAACGGAACCGAGAACAAGCCCGACAGTGGTGGAGGAAGCCCGGATAATGGGGCCGAGAAAGAACCAGGATCCAAGGGAGACCTAAACTCAGGAACTGGAGGCTGTGAAAATGACGGACGCTGAGAAGACTGACCCTGCTGCCACTGAGCCTCCTTGAACGGCTGAGTAGCCTGAGACTCTCGCTGAGAACGCCGGTGAACCTTGGGAGATCGTCTACCAAGACCAAGCTCCTCCTCGTCCGAGCCTCTGGAACTCGAGCGCGAGCGGGACCTCCGTCGCTCCTGAAAAATACAAAATCAAAAGGTGTCAAGGATGTAAGATAAAACAAATGGTAGAAATGAAAAAATAATAAGTGATACCTCAAGGACGTCGCTAGAGCTCCGACAACTTGCACCACGCCGAAGCTTGATGATGCAATACTTCATCGCGTCCACCAGCTTCATGATTCTCATCACCTCCGGGCGGTTAGGCTGAGGATAAAACAAAGAAAAATAAGTAATAAGCAGCATTAAAAGAGTGGGTAATGCGTCGAAGAAAACTCACCGGCTCAAAAACCTCGGGAACTGACTCCTGCGCCTGTCTATAACCCTCCGGCGCGTCGGCAATATGGTCCTCCGTGATACCGATCGGCCCAGGGTAGCGGACAGACTGAGGAGGAATCTGAATCTTCCCCACAGGGTGAATGGTCGTCTGAAAATATGATCGAATAATCAAGTTATTCGACTATTTAAAGCAGAGACTAGCAAAGAAGATTCTCGAAAGAAATCATACCTTGGGAAGATGGGGTGGAGGAGCCAGAGAGGGAAGCAAATCCCGCGCGTAGTCGCTCTCCATATGAACGAGCTCCTGCAATGGAATAGTGTAGCGCTCTCCCCTGTTGATCAGTCCTCTGATCAAGCGGGAGTCCAGCATCGATTCTGGCAGGGAAGAAGGCACCACAAAGCGATCGCCGCTATGCTGACGGACGACTCGCTCCCCTAAATACCAGACGAAGCGCCCAGTACCAACCAAGATGGTACGGTACGCTGAAAGACGTAGGGCCTCGGGTAAGTAGGTCATCCCGGCCCAAGGACCGTACTGGACATCGATGGGGACCTGGAAATCAGAAAAATTTAGGCGTGCACGACAAAAATAACATCAGAAGGAAAGGACATGACTAATCCTTACGCCAACAGAAGAGGTGTCGCGGCGTAGTAGCCCACGAAGCACCGGAACAGACTCCACCCGCGACTCTCCTCGGTCGCGCCAGCTGGCCCCGACAGGAAAGTCGTGGACCGCTCCCCGACGTCGGCGAGGAGCCAAGCCTGGGAAGTACTCATAGAACCATATCTGCAATAAAGCGATACTTAGTACACGAGTCGAACAAGTCAAAATGAAACAAAAAGGGAAAATATCATCACCTCTACGACTCTCCACAGGCCGTAAACGGTGACCGGGGACTCGTCATTTAGCTGACGACAGCCATGACGCAAAGACAGCAAAAGATCCGCGTACCCAAGACTGGCCCAGCTGAAGGACCCTATCTCGGAGATCCTGGTCAAAGACGGGAGGTAGCAGAGGAGCACACGAGAACTCCTGTCGGGTGAAAGGGTCATAGAAATCAGGATCAAGATGAAGATCCGCACCCGCTGCTCGGCCGTCGTATCCTCCATATCGAAGCCATGAGCAAGAACTGAAGCCGACTCCGATCGTCCACTCCTAGGACCACCTCGTGACACCGGTCGAGTCTTGATGTGCTGAACGATCGGTCCCAACAAATCAGCTACCTCAGCCGATGTCCAGGATAGATCAGACATCTGGCTTACTGCCCGGTCAGTAAAGTGCAGCCCACTGATCATGCTGAAGTCTAAGGGGGTCACCGTCATCTCCCCCCAAGCAAAGTGAAATGTGTTGGTGGTATCCCAAAAATACTCTAACAATGCACGAACAACCGTCGCGGCCCAACCCCGAGGGCGGCGAAACCCTACAACCGCCGCGTAGAAATCGACCAAGCCGGACGACTCCCATAGGGCGCTCGTAGCAGGATCCCCCGTAATGACCTGGTGAAGTCGAGGGATCAAATCACCGGCCCCGGAACCATGCTGGCGAAGTGTGCCATCGACTATGCCGGAGAGTGCGCGGTGAGAAACGTGGTTTTCACGACAGAAAACCAACTGGTCTGGGGTCCACGGAGGTGGAACCCACCTACCCCTACTCGTAGAAGTCCGAGGCTCAGACTCCAAGACGTCGTCGTCCACGCCCTCAGGGACAGTGGGAGTGTCCTCCCGAAAAGCCCGACGCCGGCCGCGGGTAGAAAGGTCGCAATCTCGTCGTCTAGGCATGCTATTGTCAAAATCTAAATGTTTAGCATCATTTCCTAAACATTTAATTTAAGTTGCATATTTATAATAAAATCTAAATACTTAGCATCATTTCCTAAGCTATTTAGTTGTTTATTGAATTATATGCTAAATTTTATCAAAATCTAAATGTTTAGCATCATTTCCTAAACATTTTAAATCGCAAAATAATAATCTAAATACTTGGCATCATTTCCTGAGTTATTTAGTTGTTTATTGAATTATATGCTAAATTTTTACCTCAAGGCTAAAAATTGGCAAAAATTATAGTATTTAGTTTCTCCATGACAAACTAATACTACAGTGGTCCTAGCTGCATGATACTATGTTCTCCATGACAATATAGTACATATGCAAAATTTCATAAGGGTCACCACCATCTTTTTTCACCATTTCAAAGCATGAACATTATTTCACAAAGTAGCACCCAAAAATGGTGATTGGCTCAATTCTCCACCAAATCATGCAATTTTTGTCTCAAATTTCTCACAAACACACATGTACACATATAAAAGTAAAATCATGGCAAGAATTTCAACATAAAGCTTCAAAATCAAAAACCCCAAATTGATTTTTTAGGGTTTGTCATGAAATTGTTAATGTGAAGTAAATTCAAAGCAAAAATCAAAGGGAACTTACATGGATGTTTGTAAAGGGTCGAAAATGAAGAGAAAATCGAAAAATTACAACAAAATTGGTGAAATTTGAACTCCAAAGCTTGAAAATGTGTTCCGGCCACAAGCACCACTGCCGCGACACGGGCGAGATAAACCGTGTCACAGTTAAAAGAAACCGCGTCACGGTTAAGAGAAACCGTGTCACGGTCAAGAGTAAAGCTCGACGGAGCTTCGGTGAAATGGGCGGCAGTACTGGAACAGAAACAGAAGCAGCAACGAAACAGTAGCAACGCAGTACAGTGGCCAAACAACCGCAGCAAAGCACGAAAAAAAAAAAAAAAAAAAAGAGCCAGTCTAACCGTGTCACGGTCGCCTTTACCGTGTCACGGCAAGCTATGAACGGCCGGCGGTTAAGCTCAGGCGTGGCGCGGCAGATTTTAGAAAGAGAGAAGCTAAAATGGTGAAAGCAAGTGTGAAATGGTGAAATGGTGAAGGTGTGCACGCGCATTGGAAGGCAGCAAAGGATAAAAAGCAAAAGAGCCGTTGTTGACTGATTCAAACAAGGAAAAAAAAAAAAGGGGAAAACAGGTATCTCGTGACACGGGATATAGTCCCGTCAGACGGGAATCCCTGACCGTGTCACCGGACTCTACTGACGTGGCGCGGCAAATCTGAGCCTGGTCAGGGAATATTCTTAGTTTTTTTACCAGTTTGAATAACTTTCCGAGTTTTTTGGGCGATTATTTTTCGCTATAGTTACGCAGAAAATCCCAATTGATATTTAAGGGGGGGTGCTAGAATTACCATTTTACCCCTGGCAAGCGTCAAAGCCTATTTTTCGGCATTTTAAGCATTTAATATGGTCGGATAATCGGCTTAAAATTTTGAATTATCTACAGCCCACGTCCGGGGACAAACGGACCATTTACAGCCCACGTCCGGGGACAAACGGACCATTTACAGCCCACGTCCGGGGACAAGCGGACCATCTACAGCCCACGTCCGGGGACAAGCGGACCATCTACAGCCCACGTCCGGGGACAAGCGGACCACCATCATTTCATGACGCAAGGTTCTCGATACACAGAGACTTGCAATCTCATCATCTTTTGACTTTCCTCAGGCTTGGAAAGCATTATCGGTGGATTTTTCTTCAAGTATAGGGAACCGCCAAGTCGGCTTTCCTCAGGCATGGAAAGCATCATCAGTGGATTTTTCTTTAAGTATAGAAAACTACAAAATTCCTTTGTTGGCTTTCCTCAAGTATGGAAGGCATTATCAGTGGAATTCTTCAAGCATAGAATGACACCAAATTCGTTCGTCGACTTTCCTCAGGCATGGAAAGTATTATCCGGTAGCTTTCTTCAGGCTTAGAAAGGTACCAAACTCTTCAGTCGGCTTTCCTCAAGCATGGATAGCGTTTCAATCAATGCCACTCGGTAGATTCCTTCAAGCATAGGAAAATACCAAACTCGTTTGTCACTAATACATTGGTGCCAGATATGTATTCTATCCTTTTACTCATTTATCTGTGGAATTAACATTTTTCTGCAGGTATCGGCGTATACAGAGTGATTTAGGATCGCAGAACGTCTTAAATCGTTCTCCATCCCTATCGACTACTTTGACTATCGTTTTCGAAACTGACGTTTCTACAAACTCAGTCAAAGTGGGGGCTTCTGTAGACACCTAAAAATGTCTCCCCAAAACCAAGCCCGATAATAAATAACCTTTCACCGCCGCTATTGGTCGGGTTTAGTATTTAATCCCAAGAGTGCTTAAAAAATCATATTTTATTAAATTCATATTTTTGAAAGGTCTATGGATCAGTCTCGATGTTTGGTAAAAGCATAGTTTTAATTCTAGCCCAAGCTTATTAATTAATTTTAAGCCCAAACCTTTTTTTATTTTATTATTCTATTATTTATTTTTGGCCCAAACATTTTATTTCATTTTATTTTATTATTTTATTATAAAAGTCAGAAAAAAGCCCGAAATTATCAATCGGCACTTAAAAAGCCGAAAGAAATTAGGGTTAAAAATAAATTTAGACGGAAAAATGGACTGGAATTGACCGTGTCACCGTACATCCTGACCGTGTCACGGGAAATCTTCCCGTCTGACGGTGGGACTTCCCGTGACACGGGAGGTCTGCCGTGACACGGAAAGTTCCGTGTCCTTTCCGCGTAAACCCTTGACGCATTTTCCGTTCCGTTTTCTGAAAATTTCCCACGTCACTCCAAAACTGACCGTGTCACGGGAACTTGTACCGTCTGACGTTACAGTCTAACCGTGTCACGGTACAGTCTGACTGTGTCACGGGATACTTTTTTAGGGTTTTTATCATTTTAGGGTTCCGTGTGCTCCCTCAGCACATTTCCCTATAAATACCCCCTCATTTCTGATGAACGGTGCAACCAGAATTCTTTGTTTCTTATTTTCTCTCTTCTATGCTCTTAACCTAAACACTAGCCTACCCTTTTCACTTCAAAATTCCTTCTTCAAGCACTCAAAGGAGTCCATATTTTACTCGAGGTTCTGTCCTTAAACCAAGGCGTGAAAGGTAGAATCGTTTGAGGGTTTGGCCCCAAAATTAACCTTGTTTTTATTTAATTTAATTTAGTTATTGTTTTATTATTTCCTTTAAGTTACTAACTCGTTTATTATTTTGTAGTTGCAAACAAACAGATTCAAAGTAAGGATCATGCTCTTTTTATTATTGTTATTTTTCTAACGATTTTTATGTTGTTAGAATTATGATTAAATTGGTTTTTATATTTATATTGATTCTATTATTTATTTTGATCACCATATTGCATGTTTAAAGGGAATATGTAATTGAAAATCACGACTAATAAGATAATTTGGACAACCGGTTTAGGTTCCTTTTTAATCTTGTTGTTTAATCAAGTGATCACTAAATATTTAGAATTATGTGTGCATTAATTTTGAACCAATTTAGTTAAATAATAGTTTGAAGCGAATAGAATTATTGTTTGTATGCCTTTGAGATCACAGGAATGTTTTTAACTATAAGAATCGAGTAGAGGCCAATACGGGCGAATGTGACTCCATGACTCACTTCGTACCATCATCCCCGATCCTCCTTTTGTGGTTCCGAACCATATGGATTTAATAATCTCATGGATTATGAATGGGGTGTAACCTTCACGGGTCAATCGTTGCCTTCGTTGTCCCTTTATCGTGGTTGCCTTTTTATGATCCGTGAACGGTTTACAAGTTCCTTAAAAACTTGTTGACGGCTCCCTACTTTATTTGTCCCTAATCGTAATGTCAATTCCCACTTCCTATGAGTGCCAAGTATATTCACAACATGCCTTTTAACGTAGGCGCACTTCGAGCGACGCCTACACCTCTTCTTGTTGAACTTGGACTAGTTCCTTTTTATCAATCATTTTCTGAACTTGAAGTAGTTTTCTAGGGTGTGTCCTCCTGACTGATGGTACTGACAGTAATATCTATCTGTCCTTTTTAATGATTCAAATGGTCTTGGTTCTAGAGGTTTGACCTTGCCACTCTCGGAGAGCATTTCAAGCATTTGTGCATACGGGATCCCAATTGGAGTATAGACTTTATTGCTCTTCTTGGGTCTTTCGGTGACTTGTAAGGGAAAATACTTTGCCTCATAAGTCGGTTTTACTGGTGTGAATTCTCTCTTAGATTCTTCATCATATTTCTTGTGAAGTTCGTTCATAATTTTGAGAGTTTCACGTAACAGTTGCGATGTCTCCCTCATTAACATTGTGAGCAGTCGTATGTCTACCTCATTTGCTGGTTCTGGAAGATTATTTTTGACATCGAAAAAGATCTCTTCTTCTTCCTCTTTGACATTGGTTGCTTTAACAGGCTTAATGAGAGATGAGGGGTCAACTTCGCCTTCTTCATCGGAGATAGCCAAAGTGTGAGCTAGAGGTGCATTGTCAAAACTCGGCTTCTTACTTGCAGGGGGCAACTGCAGCTTGTTATTGTCAATTAGGTCTTGGATAGCTTCCTTAAGCTTCCAACAGCTTTCAGTAGAATGGCCTCTACCTTGATGATATTTGCAATGTGCATTGGGGTTCCAGTTAGGCGACCTCTTCTCAACTGGTGGATCTCCAAACGGTCCAATGGGAGTTATAAGACCTTTTGCATTTAATCGATCAAACGCGGTGTCATAACTCATGCCAATAGGAGTGAAGTTTCTCCTAAATGGTTTCTTTTGTCCTTGGTTGTTCATGGCGAGGACTTCTCCTAGGTTAAAGGTGCTAACATTATTTGAGTGGGCGGTTTCGGAAGAAGAAGGATTGTCGCTCTTCTTTCCTTTCCAGCCACTGTTGGAGCTGTTGTTGGCAGCTTTAGATTTAGCCAAGTCATCTTCAATATTAATCCCAATATCATAAACAGCCTTAAAGGTATGAAAATTATTTTGATATTTAAGATGTTTTGAATATTTCTCTTGGAGATTTTTAATGAACAGTCTCACAGACTCTTTTTCACTTGGTACCTCAATCATTTTAGCTGAGGTTTCTCTCCACTTGTTAAAGAAAGATGTGAAGCCTTCATTCTCCTTCTGTTTGAGGATTTCAAGTTCTCTATGGTCAGTTTCGACTTGAATGTTGCACTTGTACCTATCAACAAAAGCGTTTGCTATGGAGTCCCAGGTAGAGGTCTTTTCTTTTTGAAGAGAAAAGAACCATTGTTGGCAAACGGTCTCGAGAGATAGCGAGAACAGAGAAGGAAAGACTTTCTTATCGATACCCTTGATACTCATTATTGTTTCAAATGCTCTTAGATGGAAGTAGGGGTTGTCGATTGCCCTAAATTTTGGGATGTCGTTGGCACTGAACTTCTGCAGAAGAAGATCTTTATCCACCGAGACCCCTTGGGATGTGAGTTCTTGAAACTTGTAGTTGCTGGAGAACTTGCTTAGGCTTTCTTGCATGAGGTCCATTTGTTGTTGCTTCACGGGATCCTCGATCTTAAGTGCGAGAAGCTTCAGTGTCTCAGTTACAATAGCCAGTTGGTTCTTGAGATCGTTAACTTCTTCCTGAGTTGCCATTATGACTCTTACTTTCCTCTTGCGGGCTATAGGTTTGTCGAAAAGTTGGACTTGTACAAAGAGGTTATCTTTGATTAATCGTCCTTCCTTTCTTGACCACGCGCTGTCAATTAAGCCAATTTGCGTTTTAATTACTTGACTCGTATCAATTTGACTTTATGGCTTTTATTATTATTAAAAAAAAGGTATGCATATTTTTAGAGAGCAATAATGTACATGTGTTTAGGGAACTAAGTATTATTATTTATTGGAGGATTAATATCCGACTTACCCCCCTAAAAAAATGACGAAAAATAACGCGCGCACACAAGATTCTCTTAATCATGGTCAAAACATGTGTATTGGTTTGTGTATTGAGTGTAAGTGACATGTTTGGACTCTTGTGTAAGACCATGGGACTTAGTGCCTAAACTCGAACATTAACTTAATTAAGCATTATAATCATCAAAGTTAATCGATTTAAACAGAAAACTGACTAAATAGACATTAGGTGATGACTCGACAAATAATCCGAACTGTCGGCCAAGCGACAGAACTGGCGTCACAATATAGTGATTGGCGCCAGACTTTTTAGTAAATGTCTAGCGCTACACACCATACAGTGGCGCTACAGCACAAATTTTGGCACCAACATTGGAGCCTCGTTCTGGGACTGTTTTCGGTATTATTAGTCAACTGGGGTATGCCTAAAGTCGTACTAGGTCAATTCCGATTAAAAGAAGAAAAAACTTTATTGACTCAAATTAATTAATTAATTAAATAATTAGGTAAAGTTCTGTAAGTCATTAATTATAATCTCAACACAAATCAACAAACGGTTAAGAGGAGCATAGGATATATATGCACAACAAATAATGCACAATTAGTCAAGTAGGCACAACATGATGCAATGAGTTCGCAACCTAACCATGGCTCTAGTTCTCTAAAGTTCGGGATATGGTTTAGTCAAACAGGGTCCATGGTTAATTGTCCAGATGCACCGCGTAGGAGCCTAACCGTGAAGGGTTAACGCGTGTGGATAGGACACCGCGAGTTTTTAGAAAAAACTCACTTCCATGGTTTGGTGAATTCAACCTCTCAGATGTACCCTTTGTTGCCAGGAGCGTTCAATCAGGTAGATAGAGCATAAATTCCCAGAGGGTTATGTCCATATGTAGAACACATATGGGTTTCAGAAAAGTGAGAAAAAATGCAATCAAGAAGCAGGATCGAGCAAACAATACGAAAAATCGGTCGAAATTAGAACGCATATTTCTGGCTCGGTATTGGGGGAAATTGGCGCCAGCAAACAGAGACTGGCGCCAACTTTTAACTGTAGCGCCTGGCGCCAATACTAGCGTCTGGCGCTACGGCTAAAAGTTTGACGCCAAGCTCTGGCCCCTGACGCTACTTCCCACATGCCTCAGCAGCTTTCTGTGCTCAATAAAATCATCCAGTTTCGCACGGTGTTATTTCAGTCCTAGTTGTGAAAGACATTTCTCAAATTTCCTACGTGTAAAATCCTTATGTTTTTGACTCATTACGGATGGCCTTTCCAATGAGAACATTTTTATGCATATGACACAATGTTAATCAAAATTACGCACATGAAATACTTAGAACTTTTCGAGTCTCATCCACTCATTCTAAATCATTGCCGAAACAAATTCAGGAATTAAAATAGAAATCCTCCCCAGTGGAGTCGCCAAAAACTGTAGGGAATAATTTCAAGTCTTTAAAATCCCAATAGCTTGAACCCCACTGTGATCATACACTAAAGTACGGTGGCGTCCAAAAGGGAAGAAGTTAGAGCAAAAGAGTCGCCAACAAGTTTTTAAAGAACTTGTAAACCGTTCACGAGGTGAAGGTTACACCCATTAACGATCCAAGGGATCGTCAACTCCATAAGGTCATGAACCAAAATAGGGTTCGGGGATGATGGTACAAATCCAACCTAAAAGAGATTGAACCTGCCCTAATAATAGGCCTCTACTTTATTCTGCTCGTATTCATGTGCGCTTTCTGACTAACATGCAATCAATAGGATTAACCCTAAACCTCTTTAATCTATGTCGGTTGAATTTAATGCACAAATAACCTATTATTGGCGATCACTTGAATTATAATCACAATTAACCTAACAAGATTATTAATTATCTTATTAAGCGTGATTGCAAATACCAATTCCCTTTAACATTCAATAAAAGGTGATCAAGCAATAACAATATAAAATATAATATGATATAATGCATATCAAGCAACATAATACATAATCAACATCATTAATAACAATAATATCAATAATCATAATCAATAATAATCATCAATAATCATAAAATTATAACAATTATTATCATAATCATATTCATGTTAAAGCATAGCAAGATCTTAGGCATGATACTAACAAGATTAATAACGAACCCTAGCATGTCACTAAGCAATAAAAATCAAATCTTTAACCCTAACATGATACTAACAAGAATTAATATTAGGAAAAACATAGGAAGCATCGTACTTTTAATCATACTTAATATTAAAGTTACCCTAGACATGATACTAGGAATCAAAATAACAGTCTTAGTATGATGTCTACACCATAATATCAATTAAACCATTAAAGTACTTACTTGGATGCCCCGTACCTCTTTCTAATAACAAAATACACGCGTTAGTAACTTCAAGGAAAATAATAAATCAAACAATTAAATTAAATAATTGAAAGAGAGATTTGGGACCAAACCCTCAGAAATTAAAACCTTTCACGTCTAGGGCGAAGGCAACTTTGAATATGGCTAGATGTATCAAGATCTTGTGAATGCGGAATTTTGTATTTGAAAACAAGAAAGAATATAAGAAAAGAATTCTAATGAATGAAAGAGATGAATGAAAGAGATGAATGAATGAAGGAGAGAATTGATGATTCTTCGTGAATGAAAACGGAGTTTTTGATACGATATTTATAGAGAAAATCATCCAAAAAAGATAATTTAACAAAACAGAGTCTGAAGATCGCAAAACCACCTTGGCGCCAGCCCTGGCTAATTGGCGCCAGGACCAGTGGCTAGCGCCTGGCGCCAATCCTGATTCCAGGCGCCAAGGCTTGGGGTTGGACGCCAAACTGACTTTTAACGCGTTTTCGAAAATATGATAAATTTCCCGTACTGGAAGATAAAATAATATAATTTCAATCGAAAATGCTATTTGATCTGATTAAAACTTTGAAGAGTCCTAATTGAATTAAGAATGATAAGACCTTCTAGAATGTTCTAGAATACTAAATCCATTCTTAATTACATTAGGAATGATAAATTATATTAGGCCCTCCCCTAGATCAGGGTCGTACTTAAAGCTCAAACCGGGCCCAGTTTAGTAAATTGGCCATAACTTCCTCAATATTTATCGGATTTGGGCTTATATTATATCGTTGGAAAGGTCTTCGCAAGCCCCATCCAACTACACCACTATTGGACCCATATCATGGACCAACCAAACTGGATTGGCTGTTTTCTTAAAATAAAGTTTTCAAAAACAGGGAGAAGAGAAAAAGAAATAAAACTTTCCGCAAACACTAGACCTTTCCGCACTTTCGTTTCATTCGATTATGATTCGACGTGAAAGACACTCATCACCGGGTTTGGTTTTGGGGAGACACAAATGGGTGTCTACAGTAAGTTTACCACTTTTGACCTCTATTATTACCCCTGCAGTATGAAGGAATGGTCTACCCAAAATAATCGGAATTTGCAAATCTTCCTTCACATTAAGAACAACAAAATCAACAGGTATATAAAACTTACCTACTCTAACGGGAACATCCTCTAAAATACCTAAAGGGTATTTAACAGAACGGTCGGCCATTTGCAGGGTAATATTGGTAGCTTTTAATTTACCCATATTTTATTTAGAGCTCACAGATAATGGAATAACACTCACACTAGCACCCAAATCACATAAAGCTTTATCAATCATCAGATTACCAATATGACTTGGAATAGGAAAACTTCCCTGATCTTTTAGTTTAGGTGGAGATTTATTCTGTAATATAGCACTACATTCTTTAGTAAAAGCAACAGTCTCTATCTCACTAATAAATCTTTTTCTAGTCCAAATTTCTTTCATAAATTTAGAATATGCAGGAACTTGAGTAATTAAATCTGTGAAAGGAACTGTGACCTGCAAATTCTTCACAACCTCCAGAAACTTACCAAATTGCTTATCCAACTTACTCTTTAAATGTCTATTAGGGAATGGAAGTTTGATAGCAAGATCCTGAACATCTCCACTATTATCCTGGGTTTACCCTGCAAAGAATTATTAGAAAAGTTAGTTTTACCCTGCAGCACTACAGGGCTAGTAACAACATTGTTTGGTTTAACAGAATCAATATTAGCAATTTTTGTTGTAGCAGGTTCACCATCTTTGGGCATAGGAGGCCCATCATAGTGTGAACCACTACTTAGAGTAATTGCATTTGCGTATTCTGTTGTTTGTACTGGCTGTGATGGTAAGGCTCCCTGCTGGCGAGTTTGCAGAGTAGAGGAAAGTTACACAATCTGAGTATCTATTATTTTATTATGTGCTATTAATGAGTCAATTTGCGTATCTCTACTCTGCATCTGCTTTTGCATATTGGCTAACATCGTTTTGATTTTTGATAGGCCAGAATCAAACGGAGGAGTAACAACCTGTTGTGGTCTCTGATGTGGAGGTTGGTAGTACCTCGGTTGTGGTTGTTGTACCTATGGTGGAGGGTTAAGCACATTTGTACTATTGTACGACATATTTTGGTTATTTTTCAACCCAGCATTGTAGGTGTTAGAGTATGGACTAATTTGCTTGTAGGTCTGAAAAGCATTAATCTTCTCAAGTGAACTCCTACAATTCTGTGCCCAATGACCTACAAGACCACAATTTTCACAAAATATTACAGAGTTAGTTCCAATAGCAGAAACATTAGCAACGGAAGATGAATTAGAATTATTAATACTGTCTAGTTTCTGGCTAATAGAAGTCAATTGTGTCTGCAAAAAGGATATTGAATCGACTTGGTGTTTTCCCTTGTTTGCAAACCCTCCGGGATTCCCATATTGGGAATTATGAATAGCCATCTCTTTGACAACATTGCTCGCTATATTCTCATCGAAATTCATAAATCTTCCGTTAGCTGCAGAGTCCAAAATCATTCTTGAATTATATCCAAGCCCATTGCAGAAGGCTTGGATTATCTGCCACTATGCTAGTTTATGACGGGGACATTCTCTCTGTAAATCCTTAAATCTTTCCCAAGCTTCATTTAAACTTTCATCAGCTTCTTGGGAAAAATTTTGGATTGCACTCCTTTTCTCTGCAGGGTAATATTTATTATAGAAATTCAAAGCAAGAGTTTCCCAGTCAATAATACCAAGTGGAGTTCTATTTAATTCATTAAACCACAATTTAGCTTTACCACATAAAGAAAAGGGAAAAATAATCTCCCTAGTTTGGTCTTGCGTAAACCCAACTTGCTTAATAGTATTGCAATATTGACAGAAATGTGCAATGTGAAGATTAGGGTCTTCACCCTTAGCTCCACTGAATTTCTTTCTTTCGATCATTTTGATAAACTAGGGTTTGATTTCAAATAGCACTCCATCAAGGGCTGGGGTAGGATTAAGATGTGGAAAATCCGTCAGGGACGGCTGCGAATAATCGCTAAGCTTGCGAGGTGGAGGAGGTGGTGGTGGTGTAGTCATCTCTGATTCTTGATCTGTACTAAACAAATAAATATGAAAAGCTGTCCCAAAGAACTTACGTTCTATGAGACGAAAAAAAATATAAAATAAAAATAATAATCTAGACTAAAAACTTAATCAGAAATAAAAATAAAACCGTTTCCTCGGCAACGGCGCCAAATTTTGACAGGCTCAAGTCGTATTCACCTAATCAAAAATAAAACCTAAATCCACTAACTATGTAGATAGGGAAGAAGGGTCGAACCACATGGAAACAAGTCAATTTACTCCTAATTAATTAAAAGCAATCTAAATAATCAAGTAACCAAATTATTATAAAAAGGGTAATTAAACTACTAGATGTAAGAGTAGGAAGGAAATAAAATAAGAGGTAAATCAATGAAGGAAAAACCTAGGGCATAGGTTCACCAATAAACAATATTCAAGGTTAAATCATAATAAGCAATCATCAATGAATCAATTAATCAGATTATAAAAGGCTTTCGCTACGTATTACAATCACAGAGTTATTTTACCGGTATTAAATCTCATCTCTCGAATCTCGACTTAACCATTTATAAATTAGTCCGCCTATTGAAAGTAAGCCTAAACATCAATTATCATCTCTCGAATCTCGAATCAATATTGCTAAACTTATACAATTAAACCTGCGCAAATCTAATTGCATAGCATTAAATCAATCAATAGGAAATTAATCTAGTATTGACAATCAACAATAATAATTTACCCCTTCATATTATTTATGGATCCCCGCAACCCTAGAATAAAACTACTCGTGCATAATTAAAATTAAACTAATGAAAGCGATTAAACAAGTCATGATTAAAAGCAAAAAGTAATTAAATAAAGCAATTAAATAAAACAATTAAAGTACGCATATAAGAAACATTAATATAAGAACTCATATGAAGACAATAGTATAAAAGCATAAACAAAACCACAAAGTTCCGAAAATAACTCAAAACTAATTACTGGAAACTATAATTAAACAAAAATAAGATAATGAATAAAAGCTAACTTAAAGTTGCAGTAAAACTAAACTAAAAAGAGTACTCTAATGGGAAACAACGGAATCTAATATACATACAATCATTGTATGTTGTCCCTACATAAAACACCACTAAAAGTTTGACACATCATCGAAAAAGGGTGGAGAATTAGGAGTAAAATATAAATTGAATTCTAATGGAACATGAACCCATTATTGTAGCCAATAAAAACATGATAAAGTAAGGTTGTATGTAGGGAAACAACCGCTAAAAACGAATCTAGGGAAAAACAATGAATCAAAAAGCTGCTGAAAATTTAAGACTAAAAGTCTAAAGGAAATTCATCTAACCTCCCTTAATCCTATGTACTCCCCCCTTTTATAATTCACAAAGCTATTAGGCTTTTCACAATAAAAGCCCAAACAAACCGACAAAGCAACATTCAAGTAGCATACTGATCGGGCCCGCTTCCTCAATAGGTCTTGGCTGCACTCTAGTGCAGCCAAGATGGCTGCAACAAGGCCCAACAACCCAAACACGAACGCGGACCAGGCCACTACAAATGGCCCACCCAACAAAATCCATCAATCTTTCAGAAAAAAAACCGTCACTTTTAAACCACCATCATCAACATTAATTTCAACTTCTCCTCCCAAAAAATCATTTACTTCCCAACATCAATTTACTTTCTCTCTCCTTTCTCTAGTTTTCTCTCTCTAAAAAATTGCAAACTCCATGGAAAGTAAGCTTCAACCCAAATCTCTCTCTCTTCTCTACAATTTTTTCTCTCTTTTCTCTGTAATTATTCTCTTTCTCTTCTCTTCAATTTTTTCTCTCTAAAAAAATTCAAAAATCACCATGGATATTCAACAAGAACTCCATATATAAGCAAAATTTCTAATATTTATTAGTTCTCTATTTGATTTTCTCTCTCTAACAATCAATCACACAATTCACTCTCTCCAAAAAAACAACCATGGATATTTGAAATGAGATAAAAAAAAAATGAATCCTTCCAAAAAAGGCAATTTTATGTTAATTTCACTTAATTTTGTTTGAATTTTTATGAATATCACTTAAATTCGTTTGAGTATTGTTAATTATTCTTTTGTTCGAAATTTTATTGGAAATATTAAAAAAATTAATGAAATCAAACGGATACAGTATGTTCATAAAATATTTTGAAATGTTCATAATATAAATATTTGTTGTTCATATGATAAATATTGTTAATGTTCATAAAATGTTCTCATTTTGTCTGTTTATATGCTTATGTTCAAATTTTAATGCTTATGTTCATTTTCTGAAAATGCATATGTTCAATTTCTTAAATGCTTATATTCATATATTTGAATGCTTATGTAAACTTTCTGAAATGAATATGTTCACTTTTTTAAATTCATATGTTCATATTTTTGTATGTATATGTTCACCTTTTGAAATTCTTATGTTCATACACATTCAAAAAATGAACAAATGTATATGTTCATATTTTGAATGCGTATATTCATTTTCAAAAATGCATATATTCATATTTTTAATGCTGTATGTTCATATTTCGTAAAACTTATAATGCGTATCTTTCATAATCATTTTCTTCAATTTTCTTATATTCATAATTAAAGGTCATAAATTCAATTCATATGAATTATATGTTTACAAACCTAATGTTTGTGAAATCAAACGGATGCAGTATGTTTATAAAATGTTTTGAAATGTTCATAATATAAATATTTGTTGTTCATATGATAAATATTCTTAATGTTCATATAATGTCCTCATTTTGTTTATTTATGCTTATGTTCAAATTTTAATGCTTATGTTCACTTTCGGAAAAAGCATATGTTCATATTTTTTTTACGCATATGTTCAATTTTTTAAATGCTTATATTCATATATTTGAATGCTTAAGTAAACTTTCTGAAATGTATATGTTAACTTTCTAAATTCATATGTTCATAATTTTTTATGTATATGTTCACCTTTTGAAATTCTTATATTCATACACATTCAAAAAATGAACCAATTCATATGTTCATATTTTGAATGCGTATGTTCATTTTCTAAAATGCATATATTCATATTTTTAATGCATGTTCATATTTTGTAAAAACTTATGATTTGTACCTTTCATAATCATTTTCTCCAATTTTCTCATGTTCATAATTAAAGGTCGTAAATTCAATTCATATGAATTATATGTTCACAAACCTAATCAAATCGATCATAATACATTACAAAATCACCACCTAATATAATCGAAATTCATACATAGATCAAATTGGTAGAAGTTTAACAAAATACAATTACAATTGAATATAACCTTTAAAAAAAAACTTAATTAAATGAACACGTCCAAAAATAAAAATGTAAATAACAAAGTTGCCGCTCATTTCCAACTTCTTTCATCATTAATTTGGATACTTCGGCTTGTACTCTCTGAAAAAATAAAAATAACAAAATGTTCATGACCTGCACAATAGATGTTCATAAAGTGGACTAGGAATGTTCACAATGATTATATATAGTGAAATAACACTGTTCACTGTCTGGTGAATTGAATGTACATTGCTCACTTCTGGAGAATGAATGTTCATAGTATAGAAATGGAATGTTCATATTGAATATATATATATATATATGTGTTCAAAATGTAAATCATAAACGAATACAATGTTAAATGTATAAAATGTTCATATAATGAACTCAAAAACAAATTCAATTAAAAAAAAACATAACAGATTAAGAAATTCAAGATTTCGTAACTTATTGAAGAAATCAATAGCAATTGTAAATTGAAATAGTGCAATTCATCAAAATGTAGATAGTTTTTCAACAAATTCATGAAATTCATAATTATAAAATCACAAAATGAATCTAAAAAATGCAAAACAACATATATCAAATTATAAAATCAGAAAAGCAAGATGAATCATCAAATTCATTCAATTCATCAAAATCAATGTCATCAAAATCAATTAATCAATAGTATATTGAAATTCATAAAATTATAAAATCATAAACACTTACAAATACAACGAAAATATAAACTAATTAATTATAAACAACACAAAAAACTAACCTCCATTGATGATTTCATGAGGAATAGCAACCACCTCCATTATTAAGTAAAGAACAGAGGAGAGAGAAAATCTTGATTAAAAGAGAAGAAGAAGAGAGAGAAAATATCAAATGGAATAAAAGAAAAAGGAGAGAGAAAATTGCAACCAAAAAGGAAAGAATCCATATACGATGTAAATGACATAAGAAAAGGGGGATATTCAGTGAAGTTCTAGTAGGAAGAAGGAAAAGTTGAAGGAAAAGTTGAAGGAGAAAATAGCAAATTGTGTTTCATTAATAAAGACCTGCGTTTTGGCTTGTTGCAATTATCTTGGCTGCGTTAGAATGCAGCCAAGAATTTGTACCTTCACTCCAAAGCTGTCGACTTTGGTTCCCGGCTTCTTTTTACTTTGGGCCCAAGCTTGAGCCTAATCTTTGATTACTCTATTTGGACTATTACTTTAATGGGTAGCTTGTAAAGTTAATCCTTTGCCAAATCGAGCCCTTAATCACCGAACTAATTTTATTTAGCACTGCCTTGAGCTTCAAATATACGGTCATGAAATACGATCAAACTCCAATATCTTCGTAGTGGTTTAATAATCTCGGGAATTATTATAATTCTGCAAATTCGTTCAAAAAATACCAACTCTACAAAAACACTAGAAAACGTATGTTAGTAATAAAAATAGCTCCTTAGAGCTCAAATAAGCACAAAAATGACCATGGGACGGGGAATAAAAATATATATAAATAGACTCATCAATTGTATAGTATTTTGTTCTTAATTCTCATTATAAATTTGGTTATATATGTAACTAAAATTATCTGCAATTATGATAATATTAATTTTTATATTTGTAACCATACGAATTATAATATATGGAGGATGTTGGGGGTGGTGGCGATTAAAAACTAAAAAGAGAAGAAAGGAGATCACACTCAAAGCAATGTATTTCAAGGAAAACTAGAGGTACTAGGGGCTTCCAACATAGACACCGCCGAAAGGACTAAACTCTTCACACTAATAGAACTAAAGAGATTCACGAACAACTTTAACAAGGATCGTGTACTTGGACAAGGAGGTCAGGGTACCGTTTATAAAGGAATGTTAAAAGACGGTCAAGTTATAGCTGTTAAAAGATCAAGAGCCCTTGAGGAAAGCCAATGGAAACAATTCATGAACGAGGTAATTCTATTGTCATAAATCAAACATAGACATGTAGTGAAGATTCTTGGATGTTGTTTGGAAGATGACACACCTCTTGTAGTGTGTTCATTTGTAATGGAACTCTTTCGGAACATATCCAAAAGTCCATATTCACATGGGAAATGCGCTTGAGGATTGCTTTCAAAACTGCTTCTGCAATTGCTTATTTGCATTCAGAGTTTGCAACACCAATTTATCATAAAGATATTAAATCTAGTAACGTACTTTTGGATGATAAGTTTGGAGCAAAATTGTCGGATTTTGGGATTCACTACTAAAATTCGGCCAAATTGCGAACGCCTCAAACCATCGCAGAAAATAGAAAAACCGGTCGCAAAACATAATTGCGACAGTCAACAATCGTAACATGGTGATCGTTATTCTTTTGGTCACAAAAAATATTAATACGACCGGTTGGCGGTCGCAAACTCCAGCCACCACGAAAACTCCAGCCCACCTCGAATTCACAACCTTTCCCACAAAAACCCAAATCAGCCACCATAAAATTAAAGCCCGTAAACCAAATTAACAAAAAATCAAACATGAAAATCAAGCAAAATTAAACCAACTAAAATTATCAAAAATCAAATTCAAAAGTAACAAAATTCAAACAATTTCACTTCGAATATCAAACCCAAAAAAATAATGAAAATTAAACCACAAATTATCCAAAAAGTACCCAAAAATCAAACCCAGAAACCAACACAAAAAAACAAAATTAAACCTAAACAGAAACAAAAATCAACGAAAAACGAAAAAAATTAAACCAAAAACACGAAAACATACCTCAAACTTCAAATTTTACCTCAAATTTGGTTTATTAAGGCCAAATTCGACCATGAAAAGTCTTGATCTAGAATTTTCATGGTCGAATTCGACCTTAAAAACCGTTAATTTAACTTGTTTACACCATCACCGAACTTGCCAACACCAAACTCTCCATCACCGGACTCTTTAAAAGGAGAAGGAGAAGAGGAAAGTGAATGGGAGAAGAGGAAAGAGAACAGGAAAAGGAGAAGAGGAAAGAGAAGAAGAGGAGAATAGGAAAATGAGAGAGAGGAGAGCGATAGGCGTGAGAATAGAAGAGGAAAGAAAGAGTGCGACTATCAACTGATTAGGGTTAGGAGACCTCTTTTATATCGTTTTTTTAGGTTAAAAAAAACTCTTTTGCGACCGGTATGAGAGGTCGTAATTTTGCGATTGTTGCATTTTGTGACCGGTATAGCGGTCGTAATTTTGTGACCGTTTGAGAAACGATTGTAATTGTTACGTTTTGCGACTGCCACTAATGGTCGTAACAAAATTAATTTAATTTTGAATTATTTTTCACATGTATTTTATTTTAAAAATATATTTAAATACCTTTGCGACCGTTTTATAACCCAAAAACGGTTGCAAATTTGCGACCGCCTTAAAAACGGTCGCAAATAACATATTTTGCGACTGTTTTCATGACGGTCGTAGAAAAACGGTCGCAAAACGGCCGAATTTTATTAGTGATTTCTAGAGCAGTTTCAGTGGAACAAACTTATTTGACAACTTGTGTTCAAGGGACGTTTGGTTATTTGGATCCTAAATATTGCTATTCGAGCCAGTATTCTGAAAAGAGTGATGTTTATAGCTTTGGAGTGATTTTTGTTGAGCTATTGATGGGAGCAAAACCAATCCGTACACCAATACTAGTAGATATAGAAGAAGATACCGAAGATGATGAAGAATTAAGTTTGGTGATGTATTTTTTCTCATCAATGAAGGATTCTACTTTGTTTGACATAGTTGACCCTATGATCATAAATGATGGCAAGAAAAAGGATATCGTGGAATTTGCCAATCTTGCCAAACAATGCTTGAACCATAAGGGACTGGAAAGGCCAACAATGAAAGAAGTCACAATGATTTTAGAAAGACTAAGGTATAAGATCTCATCTTATTTGCCTCATCCATTAAATGATCACGCGATGATTGGAAAATATTGCTTGCTATATTGGAAGCTCTTGATCTATGTTCACATAGTTTTCATTACGAAATTATTTACAAATCCTTAAAGATTGAAATTATTTCTGATATAACAATTTCCAAGCCAGAGATCAATTTTTAAAAGTGTGAGGATGAATCCAAATAGAAATAAACTGGCTTTCATATTGTAGGGAATATTTCAAGCGTTAATCCCCTATCTTGAACCCCACTGTGATCATACACTAAAGTACGGCGACGTCCAAAAGGGAAGAAGATAGAGCAAAAGAGTCGCCAACAAGTTTTTTAGGAACTTGTAAACCGTTCACGAGGTGAAGGTTACACCCCTTAACGATCCAAGAGATCGTCAACTCCATAAGGTCTTGAACCAAATAAGGGTTCAGGGATGAAGGTACAAATCCAACCTAAAAGAGATTGAACCTGCCCTAATAATAGGCCTCTACTTTATTCTGATCGTATTCATGTGCGCTTTCTGACTAACATGCAATCAATAGGTTAATCCTAAATCTGGTTATCTATGTTGGTTAAATATTAATGCACAAATAAATCTATTATTGGCGATCACTTGAATTATAATCAAATTAACCGTAAACAAGATTATTAATTATCTTATTAAGTGTGATTACAAGTACCAATTCCCTTTAAACATGCATAAAAGGTGTGATCAAGCAATAACAAAAAATATAATCAAGCAACATAATAATAAATCATAATCAAGATAATAACAAATTATAATTAAAAATAATCATCATAACAATTATAATCATAAATCATAAAAATAATCATAATAAAGTTAAAGCATAATAATAGCAAGACCCTAGGCATGATACTAACAAGATTAATAACAAACCCTAGCATTTCACTAAACAATAAAAATCAAAGCTTTAACCCTAACATGATACTAACATGAATAAATATTAGGAAGAAAATAAAAGGCATCGTAACGATCATATATAGCATTAAAATCACCCTAGACGTGATACTAGGAATCATAACAACCTAAACATGATTTCTACATCATAATATCAATTAAAACCATTAAAGTACTTACTTTGATGCCTCGTACCTCTTTCTAATAACAAAATACACACGTTAGTAACTTCAAAGAAAATAATAAACAAAACAACTAAATTAAATAATGGAAATAGAGATTTGGGACCAAAACCTCAGAAATTAAACCTTTCACGTCTAGGGCGAAGACAACTTCGAATATGGCTAGGTGTTTCTAGATCTAATGAATGCGGAATTTTGTGTATGTAAAAGGCTAGTTTAGAAAAGAGAGAGAGAGAGTAATCAAGAGAATCTTGATGAGAGTTGGTGGATGATTATTGAAGGGAATGAGAGAGAATTGATGATTGTTGATGAAAACTGGTTATCGAAAACGGAGTTTTTAATACGTTATTTATAGAAAAATCAGCCAAAAAGATAAAATATCAAAACAGAGTCTGGCGCACAAAAAATTGAATTAGCGCAAACGCTGGCTATTGGCGCCAGACGCCAACATTAGCGCCAAGCACCAATGCTAACGCCAGGCGCCAAGCGTAGCGCCAGGCGCTACAGCTGGCGTTTGGCGCTGATCTTGAAATTTACGCGTTTTCTTAAAATCAGATTAAAAATTGCCTTACAGGAGGATAAAATCGTATTTTTCCTCAAAAATGCTCTTTGATTTTAATTAAAACTCTGAAAAGTCAACAAAAGTCAATTTATCAATGCTAATTGAATTAGGAATGTAAAGAACCTTCTAGGAGAATCTAGAAGACTAAAACCAATCCTAATTGCATTAGGAATGATAAATCTATATTAGGCCCTCCCCTAGATCATTGGGCCGCATATAAGGCTCAAACCGGGCCCAGTTTAGTAAATTGGCCATAACTTCTTCAATATTCATCTGAATTGGACTTATAATATATCGTTGGAAAGTTCTTTTCAAGCCCTATCCAACTACACTACCATTTGACCCATATCATGGACCAACCAAACTGGATTGGCTGTTCTCTTAAAATAAGTTTTCAAAAACAAAGAGAAGAGAAAAGAAATTAAAACTTTCCGCAACACTAAACTTTTCACACTTTCACTTCATTCGATTATGATTCGACGTGAAAGATACTCATCACTGGGTTTGGTTTTGGGGAGACACAAATGGGTGTCTACACATATACAACTAGTGCGTAGCTCGGGCATTGCACCGGGTTAATACTTTATTTATTTATTTCTTGTGATTATATATATTTGATATTTATATATACATTTATTTTCATGCTTATAACATTGTCGATGAGTGTCTTAGATTTTTCTTATTACAAGAGGTAGGGTGTTTGAATCCTCTTATCAAGTTATCATCATATTTTTATAAGAAGCAATATTGGGTGATGTGACATAATGATTAAGGTTGATTGAATAATGATGATGTGGCATAATGAGAGATGAAGTAGATGACGTGGTGTGGTATATGTGGCAAATAGACGTTCTTAGTAACGCCTTTTAATATATTAGTATCGATTAGTATAGATATTTTTGTAACAACAGTCAAAATTTTGAATTTATTAATCAAGTATGTAAAAACAGTTAAATTATGATTACGAAATTATGATAATTTTTTCTCGAATACTCCATCCGTATTATGGTAAGGCAAAGTAGTTTAAGATTCAAAAAGCTTCTTTTATTAGTTTATGCATTTTGTAATGGGCCGGGAATTAGTGCATAGTACTTTCTTGTAGTTGTGCTTTTTTGCTAGTCTGAGTAGGTTTTAGATTAATCAACCAATTAAATGATTTAAGTTTAATGAAGTAAAAACCAGTCTTGTTCCCTTTTTGCCTTTCAGTATACGTACATTCAAATTATTACAATTTTTACAATGTTTAAGCTTCCCTCATTTTGAAATACAAGCATATCAAAGTGTGATAAATGTCGGACAAATTATAGAGCAAAAATATCTTACAAAGCATTCATGAATTCAAAGGCTCATGGTTCGTCTAAGGGGGTGTCTCCAACTCAATGATTCCAAAGAACAACTCCACATCTAATACAAAGTTATAATATTACAGACTTACACTACACCCTGATAGAGCTAAGTGGGTTTTTTTAAGAAAAGAACTCCTGGCTGAGATCTGATGTGTATCCTTCTGATGAAGCAGCACCTTTAGCATGTACCTTTTTGCTCAAACACGCTATCTCCATGGAGACTTGCATCATTGTTGGCCTTAAAGCTCCTTCAGGGTGCAAACAACGCTTTGCTAGACTTGCAACTACCATTATGTCTTCTGTCATATTGCTATTGTCTAAGATTATAGGATCCAACATTTCATATAAAGCAGAATCCTCTGTTTCAACAAATTGCGTCACCAAACTCGTTGCATAGTCTAAAGTCACACAAATTGGCTTCTGTCCTGTTAAAATTTCAACTAGAACCACTCCAAAACTATAAACATCACTCTTTTCAGTGAATTGTCTTGTTCGAAAGTATTGAGGATCAAGATAGCCAAATGTCCCACGTACACAAGTTGTTAAGTGAGTTTGATCCATACTAATTGATCTCGAAATTCCAAAATCACAAACTTTGGCCGTGTACTTGTGATCCAAGAGTATATTACATGATTTAATGTCTCTATGATAAATAGGAACTGAAGAAGATGAATGTAGATAAGCAATAGCTCCAGCAACTTCAGATGCAAGTCTTAGTCGAACCTCCCATGTTACTCGAAACTCTTCATTAGGACTATGAATGAGTTGCGAAAGAGTGCCATTGGGGATAAACTCATAAACTAAATGCAAAGTTTTAGTTTCCAAGCAACATCCAAGCAACTTAACTACATTTCTATGGTTGACTTGTGAGAGTATAATTACCTCATTTATGAACTCCTTCCAATGGCTTTCATTCAATGAGATTGATGTTTTGACAGCGATTAGTTTCCCGTCACTTAGCATTCCTTTATACACCGTACCCTGTCCCCCTTTACCAATTATGCGATTTTCATTGAAGTTGTCAGTTGCTTTCTTTAACTTATTCTCTGTAAAGAGTTTTGTTTTCTCAGCTTCTTCTTGGTTTATCCTTTGTTCTTTTAATCTTCCCTTGAAGTATTTCTTTCGGAGCTTCGTTTCCTTTCTTCTTCTTTTTGTTTTGCACCACCAACATTGCCCAACACAGTAGAGCATCAAAGCGATTGAACCTACAACTGCATTTTTCGAGGTCGTATGAATACATTGCCAAATCAGTAGTACATCATATTCAAATTAAATGCATAAACTTATACTCCCTCTAGTTATCTCTTTTCTTACGTTTTCAATTGGAATTTTACGATAATCTTTTACAAAAATTGTCAATTGTTGCACCTTTTTTATTTTTTATTTTTTTGTTATAGATAAAAAGGAAGAACCCCCTTAAATCATCAACTCCCACGCAATATTTAATATCTGCAAAATCCAATTAATATCTCATTGGCAAACAGATGCAAATCTGCAATGGAGATTTTGTATTGTTAGACATATGAAATATCGGAAAATATATGTGTGATATATTTTCTGTAGATATCATTTAAGAGAATATATCTTTAGGATTTATGATTATGGTAGTATATCTTTTAGGAATATTGTTACCTATCTTATGTTCGTAGGTTTTGTATAAATACTCTACATGTTGATGAATAATAATCAACCCATTCTATTCTATTCTCTCTTCTCCCTAATTTGTCATGGGTAATTCCCAGTTTCTCTTCTTGAGAAACAAGGAGCGTTTCTCATGAGGGTAATTTGGTCCGTTTTTGCTGGGATATGAGGGTATAACTGACATTTTCGTATGACTGCATATTTTCATTGATAAAAGTTGTTAAGTCTCAATTTTGACGGAATGTTCAGTGTTTTAACTTGTAATTTTTACCCCCTTGAGAGTTACCTCCTCCATCTCTGTTCATAAAACTTGGACAACCCAAAGCGATGCTGTTTGCGGCGGTGATCAGACTTCGTATGTAGGAGTTTCAATGGAGGAGGGAAAGCTCACAAGCGTCTAACACCTTTCCATAAGGGGTTAAACATAACCTTAATTTCAATATTTTCTTTAGGGTTTTTCGTAAAATTCCGGCCATTCAATGGAGGAATTCGAGCTTTGGCGGCGAAGCTTCAATGGAGGACGATCACCCTTACCCTTTGGGTTGACCATGCCATAAATTTTACCCTTTGTTATAGGGTTTTTAATTTGATTTTGGCGGCGAAGCCGCCTATGTTTGCCGCCGATGATGGCGGTTGTGGTCGATGAAGACGATTTGACGAAAGAGGATGAAGATGGTGTTGGTGTTTGTTGTCGGTGGAGGTGAAAGACGAAAGAGGAAGGTGATGGTGTTGTCAGTGGAGGTGAAAGACAATTTTCAGATCTGTAATTGTTGGTTTGCTCCGATCTGAAAATCGGAGAATATGAATGATGATTTTTTTTTTTTTTTTTGGTAAATTGAATGATGATATTTCTACGGTGGGGTAAATATAACTTTGACAAATGTTGAACAAACGACGTTAATTTCACCGTCTACAATGGTCCACCTCACTAGGTTAGTGGAACCCAACCAAAAAATATTCAGATTATAATACTATTTGTTTACAATTCTCAAAGCGTTTTTATTACATAATTGCCACTAGAGAAACTCTTCTTGTTTCTCAAGAAGAGTAACTGGGGTGCCCCCATTTGTCATGGTATCAGAGCCCAGGTTGTGGGTCTCTTCTAAACTGGGTATTTAATCGCTACTAGATAAGGAATTACCTCGACAGGATGTCCAGCCCCTAAAAGGATTATTTGATCTGGCTTTATCCAGTTAGCTCTGAACTTCTAAGGACACTCATAAGTGAGAGGGAGTGTTGAAACCCATTGTAGCCCACTTATGAGTGTCCCACATTGGAGAAAGATGAGAGATGATTTCACTTTATAAGGTAGAGAAGTACCTCCTACAATTGCCAATTGGTTTTAGTATGGAAGCTCCCAAACCTTGTTTGTGGGCCAAACTCTCCTCCTCCTTGTTCGGGTTGCCAGGCCCAACTCATATTGTTTCAAAATTCATAGCGTTATTGATGTATCCATTTTATATAGTATTTTACCCCCGTCCCATGGTCGTAATTAGTAGTGTTTTTGGCTCTTTAGAGCCACTTTTATTACTAATTGGTGTTTTCTAGTGTTTTCGTAGATTTGGTTGATTTTTGCAGAGATTTATGCTTTTGGAGTATTTTCCCGAGATATTTAGGAGCAATCACGAGCATTGGAAAAGCACGACCAGAGTTTATATCCCAGGGCAGGTTAGAGACATCGAACCGGTGATTAAGGGCTCGGTAGAGGTGATACCGGGGCATTTGGACCGAGTATTCAAGACCCAAAGAGGAAACCCAGATTGGCCCGAAGAATTGGAGCCCAATCGAAGTCCAAATAATGGCCCAAATGATCCGCCCGACCAAAAAGGCTGGCGCCCGGCGCGAGATTAGCTATTAGAGATAAAAAGGCGCGCCCGATCGGGTGCGTGTATTTTTAGGGGACGATTAACGTCGTTTTAATTTGTTTTAGTTTAGGATTCTTGTACGGAGTATAAATACTCCTCGGTAATACGATTTTAGGACTTCTTCTTCTTCTTCTCTTAATCCTTTCTCTTAGTTTTTTCTCTCTATACTTAGACTTCTCTCTCTAAACTCTCTCTCTAAACCTTTGTTATTATTTCTTTGATTAATTCCAGATTTATTTTGGTGACGATTTCTTTTCCCTTAATCTTAGTTATTTATTTTATTCCTTTGATCATGATTTATTTTATTGCTTTGCTTAGTTTATATTTAATTATGTGTGAGTAGTTTAATTTCTAGGGTTTATGGGGATCTAATAAATAATATGAATGGGTAAATTATTGTTGTTGATTATCAATGCTAGATTAATTTCCTATTGATTGATTTAATGCTCTGTGACTAGATTAGGCCTATCTTTTATGCATGAGTTTGACAATATTGATTCAAGAATCGAGAGATGAGAATTAATGTTTAGGTCTAGTTTCAATAGGCAAGTTAATTTATAAATGGTTAAGTCAAGATTCGAGAGATGAGATTTAATACCGATAAATTAATTGTGTGATTGTAATAAGTAGCGAGAGCCCTTTACAATCTGGTTAATTGATGCATTGATGATTGACTATTATTGATTGGTTGTAGTGCATGATAATTTCTTATTGGATTGTTTAAATGTTTTACAATTGCGGCTTGTAAAAGTATAGCAATATTAAATTGATGAATCGAGCAGATGTTAATTTGATATTAAAGGCTATTTTCAATAAGAACTTAGATCTAGTAAATTGCGAGAGCCTGTTAGGTGTATGTTGGTTAATAAATTGCGAGAGCCTTTTAATCATGTTATTTATGCAATGTCAATGATTGATTACCCTATTTTGCCCCGGAGTATTATTTATTGGTGAACCTATGCCCTAGATCCTTTTATATATTATTTTCTCCCTTTTCCTACTCTTTTTAGTTTAGTTTCATATTCAACTTTTAATATTGGTTACTGAAATAATTTAGAGTATAATATTTAATTAGGAGTAGAAAGACTTGTTTCCCTATGGAGATCAACCCTACTTCCCTATCTACTTTAGTTAGTGAATTAGGTAATTATTTTTTATTAGGGGATACGACTTTACCCTGTCAAAATTTGGCGCCGTTGCCGGGGAAACGGTTTTATTTTTTATTTCTGATTATTTTTGTAGTCTAGATTATTTCCCTTTTGTCTCAGAGAGCGTTAGTTCTCTGAGACAAATCTCATATTTGCTTCTAGTTTTTGTTTATGCCCAGGTGTTCCAGATCAGGTTACATCCCATTCGATCCTGAGATCGAACGTTCCTTCCATAGACAGAAGAACTTCTACAAGCAAATTCTGGCGGATTCTGGTGATACTAACAATAATCACCGCGATCCTCCAACTGATTCTAGCGATTTAGAGGCATCATCAGGCGCAGAATCAGAGATGACGGCTCCAAAGAAGCTTAGTGATTATTCACAACCAAAGCTTGATTTTCCACATCTCACCCCTACTCCGGCTCTTGATGGGGTTCAATTCGAAATCAAACCCCAATTTATAACGATGATAGAGAGGAAGCAATTCAGTGGAGCCAAGGGTGAAGACCCGAATCTTCACATTGCCGACTATTGTCAATATTGCAACACCATAAGGCAAGCCGGGGTCACTCAAGACCAAATCAGGGAGATTCTCTTTCCCTTTTCTTTAACTGGAAAAGCTAAATTGTGGTTTAATGGTTTAAATAGAACTACACTTGGTATAACTGACTGGGAAACTCTTGTTTTGAATTTTTATAACAAATATTATCCTGCAGAGAGAACAGCAGTACTACGGAGTGCGATTAAGAACTTCGCCCAAGAAGCCGATGAGTCTTTATATGAGGCTTGGGAGAGGTTCAAGGACTTACAAAGAGAATGCCCTCACCACAATTTAGCACAATGGCAGTTAATCCAAGCCTTTTATAACGGCATTGGAAATTCCTCCAGAATAATTTTAGACTCTGCAGCTAGTGGGAGATTTATTAATCTTAATGTTGACGATGCAGGTCAGGTTATTGAAGATATGGCGATACACAATTCCCAATATGGGAATCCCAGAGGATTTGCTAACAGAGGGAAATATAATGTCGACTCTGTATCCTTTTTGCAAGCTCAACTGACCTCTATTTGTCAAAAATTAGATAATCTGAGCACTGCTAACGTAGCCAATGTTCCTGCAATTAATAATAATTCTAATGAGGCCTTCTGTGAAAATTGTGGTATTGTAGGTCATTGGGAGCAGGATTGCAGGAGTTCCGTGGAGCAAGTTAATGCCTTTCAAGCTTATAGGCAGAATAACCCATACTCCAACACTTACAATCCTGGGTATCGGAATCATCCATACCTTTCCTACCGGAGCACTAATGTTCAAAATCCACCACCACAAGAACCACAGGTGCCACAGCAACAGCAGCAGAAATACTATCATCCCAATGCTGGCCAGAAAAATCAACCACAACAACCCCCTTCATCTTCAGACCCTTCTTTGGGGGAAATTAGAGCAATGTTGGTCAATATGCAAAAGCACATGAAGAGCAGAGATGCGACAATTGATCAAATTCTAGCGCATAATAAAATTGTAGATGATCAAATTGCGCAACTCTCCGCTACTCTACAAGCACACCAACAGGGAGCCCTGCCGGCACAGCCGACCAGGCCTACCGATCAAGCATTTGCAATTACTCTAAGGAGTGGTTCAAACTATGAAGGGCCCTCTATGCCCAGAGTTGATGAACCTATTTTATTAAATAATGCTAATCTTGATTCCATTAAACCAAACAATGTAGTTGCTAGCCCTGCAGGGCTAGAGGATAATACTAATATATCTAATTCTACATTGCAGGGTAAAACTCCGGAGAAGGTGGCTACTCCAGACAAAGAGAAGAATGCTCAAAAGCCAATATCAAACTTCCTTTCCCCAATCGTCAATTGAAGACAAACTTGGATAAGTAGTTTGGTAAGTTCCTGGAGGTGGTTAAAGATTTGAAGGTAACAGTTCCCTTTACTGAATTGATCACACAAATCCCCTCATATGCAAAATTTATGAAAGAAATTTTGACGAGAAAAAGGTCTATTAGTGAGGTAGAGACAGTAGCTTTCACTGCAGAGTGTAGTGACGTACTTCAAAATAAGTCTCCACCTAAATTAAAAGATCCGGGTATTTTTTCTATCCCTTGTCATATTGGTAATCTTCTAATTGATAATGCATTATGTGATTTGGGTGCTAGTGTTAGCGTCATGCCATTATCTGTGTGTTCTAAGTTGAATATGGGAAAATTAAAAGCTACCAATATAACTCTGCAAATGGCCGACCGTTCTTTCAAATACCCCCTAGGTGTTTTAGAGGATGTCCCCGTTAGATTAGATAAATTTTATATACCTGTAGATTTTGTTGTTCTTGATATGGCTGAGGATATGCAAACCCCAATTATTTTGGGTAGACCATTCCTTAACACTGCATGAGCAGTCATAGATGTTAGAAGTGGTAAGCTAACACTATCTGTAGGGAACGATAAAGTGGTTTTTAATCTGAATAATACCCTCAAAAGCTCCATGACTGAGGAGAAATGTTTCAGTGTTAATGTGGTTGTAAATTATTCTAATAAGCCCCAAGCGCTTGAAAAAGATCCCTTGGAGGCGGTATCTTGTGTTGCATCCCTTTCAGATGAGATAGACAAATGGCAGAAGGAATTCGATGCAATAGAAAGAGCACTCTACAATGTTGGTCTTGGTTTCGAGAATGAACAATAGGAACCGATAGAGAAAGTTGTGCGAATCGAGCCTACGGTAAGTGTTCCGCCAGATTGAGTTGCAAGTGTTGAACGCAATGACAATTTGAAGCAACATTCGATCAAAGAAGGGTTTTTAGTGCGTAGCATTGAAAATTCTCCAGTCCAAGTCATAAAGGATCCACCAGATAAGGCGACTTGGCGTCCCACAGGTTATGTCAGGAAGCTGCATCGCAGCCTGAACATTGATGAGTGACATTTATGTCACTCTTAGGGAGTAGTTTTAGAGTCATTTTCGTGTTTATTTTATCTTATTTTCATTTCTTTCTCTTGTTTTCTCTTTAATAAAGCTTCTTGTTTATTTTGGTAATTTTGTCGTGTTTTAGTTCTTTTCGTAGTTTTTATTAGAATTAGTCTATTTTCGTATTTTATTTGCTTTTGATTTGTTATATTTCGTTCTTTATTTTGATGAGTGGCATTTATGCCAGTCTTTTGTCCTTTTTCTCTAAGGATTCTCCCCTCGTTTGCACTTGTGTGACCCTCTTTCTTAGCATTTTTACTTAGCTTTGCTTTCTCTTTTCTTTCTCCTTTATTCTCCCTTTTCTTAGTCTTCTCGCTTTGTTCTTATTGTGCTTTTCATGCTTATGCTTTGTAGGAGCCATCGAGATTTTCAAGAGGAGGAAGCTAAGCTCAAAGGAAGCTAGAGGAAGCATGATTCAGAAGAGGTTCGGCCAAACCTCCTGATGGTGTGGCCGAACCAAAGTGTGGTCGAACCTGCTCAGTGGTTCGGCCGAACTTCGAGGCAGGGGCAAGATGAAAATTGGCAGTTTTGCAGGAGTGGCCGAACCACAGGAGTTCGACCAGACCAGGATCAGGGAGGTTCGACCGAACCTACCCATGGTTCGGCCGAACCTACCCATGGTTCGACCGAACCTACCCATGGTCCGGCCGAACCTACCCTGTAGTCCGGCCGAACCTTCCCATTTGTTCGGTCGGACCTCTCCTTTTCTCAGCTGACTCTGTACGGACTATATAAGTCCCTTTTTTAGAACGTTTTGTAGGAGAATTCAATAACTATCTATTCCACTCTCTAATTAGTTTTAGGAGAGCTTCTCTCTCTAGGTTAGGTTAGGATTAGTCTTCTTTGGTAGAGAGAGAAAGTGAGGTTTTCTTCATTAATGAACTTGGATTTTGAAGAAGGAGCTTGTTTAATCCTTTGTAGACCTTCATCTTCAATTAATGAGCAATTTCTTACTCTCTCTCCTCTATTTTTATTTGTTTATTTTGATTATTATTTTAGTTGTTGGTATTGCTTGTTGATCATGTTGATTCTTGATTATTTGTTGATTAATCTTGTTATTATCATGATTAGTGAGTAATTTCCCCATTAAGGGGATGGTTGTGGTGTAGTTGGACCTTGAGCATGTTCTAAGGTTTAGAATTAATTTATTTGTGATTAAAGTCTTTATATGCTTGATATTCTTTAATCTTCTTGCAAGTGCACATTGTTGGTTGATTAAAGGTGAATCTTTAGTAACAAGAAACGGAAGTTGACTTAGTTAAGGTTCATTATTATCGATTGTTATTTAATAGTACCTCCTAGTATATGGTTCTAATGTTGAAACATAGAGGCTATGTTAGGAGAAGCCAATTGACCCCGGAAGGCGGCTAGATTGGATTCTTAATTTCGATATTCGAGCATGTTTAGTTCATAATTAATTCAATTTCTATGCCTTTGTTTATGTTCAAGTGAATGCTATACTTAAACCATTTCCCTTAATGTTTTATTTCTTGTTTTTAGCATTTTTAGACTTTAGTTTATTTATCCCCTATTCCGGACTAGCTTAATTGTTGATAACATTTGGTGGTGTTTACCGTTCTCTGTGGTTCGACCCCTATGCTTGCCTTATACTCGTATTAGGTTTGTTTAGGTTGTATAAAATGTATTTGATCTAGGGATAGACAATTGACGACGCGTTTATTCCCTTGTCAAACATCGCTAGACCGAGTGAGAAACCACCCGATCAAGCGTTAGGCCAAGGGTCTTAGGAATTGTACTTGGTAAGAAGGTCGTGCAGGACCTAGATAAACCAGCGCTTTGCGGGAGGCAACCCGTATTTTAAATGTTTTTTTTTTTTTTTTTTTTAGACTAGTTTTTCTTTTCGTTTTCTTATGTGAGGAGAGATGAGGGAATTTAATGAGTTTTATGAGTATTTGTACAGGTTTGAAGGAAAAGAGTTAGACAACTTTTTGAAAATAGAAGGAAATTAGCTCTCCCCGATTTAGTCTCGGGCCCGACCAGGCGAAGCTCGCCCGATCGGGCGCGAGAGCAGGGTTTCAAAAATAGGAAATTTCGCCCGACCGGGCGCAAATTTTGACGTTTACGGACTAGTTTGTCCGCCCGATCAGGCAAGCCTCGCTCGACCGGGCGCGAGAAGTGAAGAATTTCTGGGTTAAATTTCGCCCGATCGGGCGATTGGCGCCCGACCGGGCGCGAGAACAAGATGGAAAATTGTGGCCAGATCGCCCGACCGGGCGAGAAGCGCCCGATCGGGCGCGAACATGAGACAAATTATTTCGCCCGATCGGGCGAAGTCCGCCCGACCGGGGGCGAGAATCAGCCCAGGGATTCTCCAGATCGCCCGACCGGGCGACCCACCGCCCGACCGGGCGCGAGC
Source organism: Chenopodium album (assembly GCF_948465745.1). Taxonomy (NCBI): domain Eukaryota; kingdom Viridiplantae; phylum Streptophyta; class Magnoliopsida; order Caryophyllales; family Amaranthaceae; genus Chenopodium; species Chenopodium album. The sequence continues at coordinate 63,718,322 of NC_137840.1, forward strand.
ACGGTTCCGCGTCTCTTCTTCTATCTTTCTTCTTTCTTTCTTCATTTCTTCTTTCCTCCATTACTTTCTCTCTCTAAAACTCAAATTTTCTCTGACTTCTCTCTAAGATTTCTCCTCCATCACCAATCCAAATTCAAAACTTTTTATATATTTGTGATCCTCTCTTCATCCTCTTCACTCTCATACAAAAAAATTTCAGTTTTAATTCAAAATATTTTTGACCCATTTCTCTACATGGCTTCAAAGAGGGCAAGATCAATTTTTGGTAGGAGCTCCAGCTCGAGGGAGGAGTATGACCCTGACTTGCAGCTGCCGTATTGGCCGACGATCCGGATCGTGAGCCGGGAACAGAAGGAACGTTTGGAGCATTTGGTCGGTCGTGAGGTAATCCCTTCTTGGTGGTTACACCGCCCTACCTTAGAATCATATGGTTTGTTTGATTATGTTAAACAATTTTTGAATGATATTGGCATGAGAATATTCGTTAACATGCATTATCCTACATACCGAGAACTTACATGTGAATTTTTGTCCACTTTTCATGTTGTTAGTAGTAGGAATGGACCTAATTTATTTTTCAGGTTAAATAATAGAAATATTAGTTTAACTTTTGTTGAATTTTGTAAAATTTTTGAATTGAATTCTGAATTATCTCACCAGTGGCATGAAGATTATAAAATGGGTGATTTATATTTTTCTTTGACTGGTTTACCTGCCCCCGACCCCCAACATGCTAGTACCAAACCCATTCACCACCCTGTCCCGAAAATCTGGCAAAGGTTTGTGGGATTGTGTTTCTTGGGTAGGGCCGAGCCTCATAACGCTCAAACCAACGAACTAGCTATAATAGGACACTATGTATACGGGTTCGGGAAATTGAACATAGGCAGGTTCATAGTTCATCACCTGAGTTGGCATGCCACGGCCAGCACCACTTCCAAGTCCCCTATCCGTTTAGGTGGCCTTATCACTCAATTAGCGGTGAAAAAGGTCGGTTTTGTAGTAGACGGACCCCACCAGCTGACTAACTGTGGACCAGATACCTACATAACTGCTAGGTATTTTGAGGATGTGGGGTGGGTTAGGCCGGATAGCGAGCAGACACCCTTTTGGTGTATTCGGACTGGGAACGAGCAACCTTTGCCTATTTTCCCCTTCCCAGTCCAGACTTGACCGCCTTTCCCCCAGGGAAACTTTCTTATACTTATGATGCTTTAGTTGCCAACGCTAGGGGGCAGGCACCACCACCACCAGTTCCACCACCTCAGCCCCAGCCCGAGGTGGATTTCTCTCCACCTCGTATGTCCCATTCCGTCCCTCATGTTGACTCTGACCCTGTTTGGGATTTTAAGAGTATAGGTCAGGCCCTAGGACGTATTGAGCATGCACAGACTGACCTTAGGAGGATGGTGGGCTCTATTGACCACAGGTTAGGGTACCTAGAGAGGAACCAGGGTAGAGCTCCCTACCCTACGTACGATGATTATGCTCGTCGGGGCAACATTCCCGACGACGCTATCCACCCTGACTGGTTTTAGCCTCCACCCCAGGGATACGGTAGGGATCCCACTGCCCGTGGTATTTACTCTAACTATTCTTCCTTTTTCGGGTACGGCCAGGACATTCCTTTCGGGGGACCGGCGGGGGGGGGGGGGGAGTTTTCACGCTAACTATTTTGGTGGTAGCTCTTCTGGTGCAGGTGGTGTAGGTGGCAGTGGAGGTGCGGGCTTCGGCTCGATTGACGAGGATGATGAGGACTAGCTATGCTGGGCTAGTTTCTGGGCCAATGAGGACATTGTCTGATTCTGGATTGGGGGAGATTTTGGTTTGGTATTTTTCTCTTTCTATTTTCTTTTATTTATGGTGTGTTTTCTTAGGTTATATTTTTCGCTTTCTAGGTTAGCTTTATTGCTTTATTTATATATAAAAAAAAAAATTGAAAAATTAAAAAAATTCAAAAAAAACGATCCAATGAATTATAAATTATGCTTCCCTGTGCCCCTAAATTGAGAAATTTGTTTTGATCCTTGGTAATTGATGATAGGCATTGTGGATTAGTTGATCATGATATGATGTTTGATTGCCTTGAATTCTTTACATGCGTCAATTTTGTCCAACTACTTGTGAATATAGTGCTTGACTAGTTGATTTGGTTAGGAAATGTGTGATAGTTCTATTTTTCCTGGTATGTCAATGAATTTGAGTATTGGTTTGCAACTATAAGTAATGTTTATATGATTCGTTATTATGCACATTGGGGAGGACGAAGGCCTTTGTTCTTTTAGGTAACCTCCAGATATTGTAGATACATTTGTTCCCTTCTTGCTACCCATGTTGATGCCTTGACTTTTTGTTGTTTGTTAGCCATATTACAAGCCTATTTTGCCCCATTGGTTACTAGTCCCAAGCTTGGCTTGGGGGAGCTATTAGTGAGTGAGGTGAGGGAGTTTGTAGTGTGCTATTTATTTGCACAATTTGGGTGAGACTTTGAGAAGTTGTTTTGTTGTTATTCATGTTTATTTTTTATGAGTTTGAGAGTTATATTTTCTTGAAAAAAATAAAGCATGATGTTATGAAGAAAAAAAAAAGAGAGAAGTTCAAGAAAAAAAACAAATGTGAAAAATAAGTGAACTTCAATAGAAAAAAATGTTCAAATGTTCTATTTGGAGGTTGATCAAAGAAAATTTTTGAGCCTCAATAGAAAAATTTCAAGTTTGGAAAATTAAGTTTGTTTATTCACTCTATTACTCCATTATTATATCTTATGAGTGAAATTGTAAGAGTTGGGTTTATTTATTATGATTGGAGTATATTTGGTTGATGTTAGAGTTGGTTATGTAGGAGATGTTGATCATTATTTATTTTTGATCATGGGTTTTATTAGGATTGGCTCCTTTAAGCATAGCTTTTCTCTCACGTATTTCCAAATTTATCCTACCCTTTACCCTAGCCTTACTTTACAAGCTTTAAAGACCTTCTGACCTTTGTGCATAGAATTGTATAAATGTGAAAGTGTTGTTTTTCAATGCAAGATATGACTTGGCATATTTCGAGTCGACTAGTAGGATTGAGCGTTCATTGTTTTATACACATGAGAGTGTGAGTTGGGAGGGCATTGTTCACATTAAAGGGGTGGTTGGAGAGCGATCGAGTACATCTTTTACTCGCCCAATAAATGAGAGTCGAGTGTGTGAGCACTAGTCTTGAATTCTATATGCTCTTGTGGTTTGCTATGTTTGACAATTGTTAGGGAAGAAAGGTAATTGGATGGATTTGATTGGTTGACTCTGAAGCGTGTTTATTTGATTTATCCTGGATCGTTTGTGCTTGATTTTTACTTATTGGGGTGAAGCATATTTATTGATTCATTGATGAGATCTTTGCTTAGGGACAAGCAAAGGTTTGGCTTGGGGGAGTTTGATGTACCTATTTTATATAGTATTTTACCCCCGTACCTTGGTCGTAATTAGTAGTGTTTTTGGCTCTTTAGAGCCACTTTTATTACTAATTGGTGTTTTCTAGTGTTTTCGTAGATTTGGTTGACTTTTGCAGGGATTTATGCTTTTGGAGTATTTTCCCGAGATATTTAGGAGCAATCACGAGCATTGGAAAAGCACGACCAGAGTTTATAGCCCAAGGCCGGTTAGAGACATCGAACCGGTGATTAAAGGCTCGGTAGAGGTGATATCGAGGCATTTAGACCGAGTATTCAAGACCCAAAGAGGAAACCCAGATTGGCCCGAAGAATTGGAGCCCAATCGAAGTCCAAATAGTGGCCCAAATGATCCGCCCGACCAAAAAGGCTGGCGCCCGGAGGCGCGCCCGGCCGGGCGGGAGGAGCGCCCGGTGAAGCGCCCGGCCGGCGCGCGAGATTAGCTATTAGAGATAAAAAGGCGCGCCCGATCGGGCGGTGCCTCGCCCGATCGGGCGCGTGTATTTTTAAGGGACGATTAACGTCGTTTTAATTTGTTTTAGTTAAGGATTCTTGTACGGAGTATAAATACTCCTCCGTAATACGATTTTAGGACTTCTTCTTCTTCTTCTCTTAATCCTTTCTCATAGTTTTTCTCTATCTACTTAGACTTCTCTCTCTAAACTCTCTCTCTAATCCTTTGTTATTATTTCTTTGATTAATTCCAGATTTATTTTGGTGACGATTTCTTTTCCCTTAATCTTAGTTATTTATTTTATTCCTTTGATCATGATTTATTTTATTGTTTTTCTTAGTTTATATTTAATTATGTGTGAGTAGTTTAATTTCTAGGGTTTATGGGGATCTAATAAATAATATGAAGGGGTAAATTATTGTTGTTGATTATCAATGCTAGATTAATTTCCTATTGATTGATTTAATGCTCTGTGACTAGGTTAGGCCTATCTTTTATGCATGAGTTTGACAATATTGATTCAAGAATCGAGAGATGAGAATTAATGTTTAGGTCTAGTTTCAATAGGCAATTTAATTTATAAATAGTTAAGTCAAGATTCGAGAGATGAGATTTAATACCGATAAATTAATTGTGTGATTGTAATAAGTAGCGAGAGCCCTTTACAATCTGGTTAATTGATGCATTGATGATTGACTATTATTGATTGTTGGTAGTGCATGATTATTTCTTATTGGATTGTTTTAATGTTTTCCAGTTGCGACTTGTAAAAGTCTAGCAATATTAAATTGATGAATCGAGCAGATGTTAATTTGATATTAAAGGCTATTTTCAATAAGAACTTAGATCTGGTAAATTGTGAGAGCCTGTTAGGTCTATGTTGGTTAATAAATTGCGAGAGCCTGTTAATCATGTTATTTATGCAATGTCAATGATTGATTACCCTATTTTGCCCCGGAGTATTATTTATTGGTGAACCTATGCCCTAGATCCTTTTATATATTATTTTCTCCCTTTTCCTCTTCTTTTTAGTTTAGTTTCATATTCAACTTTTAATATTAGTTACTTAAATAATTTAGAGTATAATATTTAATTAGGAGTAAAAAGACTTGTTTCCCTGTGGAGATCGACCCTACTTCCCTATCTACTTTAGTTAGTGAATTAGGTAATTATTTTTGATTAGGGGATACGACTTTACCCTGTCAGTTATGCTTGACGCAATTTTATTTTTTATTTAAAAAAAAACGGGCTCTCTTGTGTCGTGAGACAAGTTATATTTGGTTCTCCTTTTGTCGTGAGACAAGGTTGTGAGTTGATTCGAGCATGATTTTGCTCCTTTGGATATGAGTGTGGTTTACTCTGCAAAACCAATAAAAGATTTGAGTGTGGTTTACTCTGAAAGACCAAGAGATCTAGGTGTGGTTTACTCTGAAAGACCAAGAGATTTGAGTGTGGTTTAGTCTGAAAGACCAATAAAAGATTTGAGTGTGGTTTACTCTGAAAAACCAATATTTGCTTGGAACTCAGTTTTGCTCTAGAAAAACCAAAAATTTTTATATTTACAGATTCGAGAAGAATGGCGTTCCTGTTTGATTGATGACAGATGAGTTCGAAAAGATACGTTCTCATCATTGAAGAAAAAAAAATGAAGGCGACATAACCAGAGAGTGCATCTCGACTTCAACAAAGAAGAATTCCAATCGCAACGTTCGTGTTACTGCCGTTACGATTGCGGGATGGTGTTAGACATATGAAATATCGGAAAATATATGTGTGATATATTTTCCGTAGATATCATTTAAGAGAATATATCTTTAGGGTTTATGATTATGGTAGTATATCTTTTAGAAATATTATTGTTACCTATCTTATGTTCGTAAGTGTTGTATAAATACTCTACCTATTGATTAATAATAATCAACCCATTCTATTCTATTCTCTCTTCTCCCTAATTTGCATATATTTACGAAAGACACAATATAGTTATCCGAGGAATATGTGAATTAGAATTGATCAATACAATCGTAGTTAGAAGAATTTAAAATATAGATAGCCATGGGAAAAGGAGCATAAAAGCTAAAAATAACATAATAATAAATATACTCCCTTTATTTTGTATTATTGCAAAACTTTTTATTTACATCCGTCTGATAATAATTGTAAAGCTTCCTTATTTGTTAGGAACCCACTACTATTTTATTATTTCTCTCCCGTAACAACTCTACTTACACTACTTTTTTTATAATTATTTTTAACTCTTAATAACAATTAAATATATCTTCACGAACTATATTTTATACTATAAAATTCATAATTTGGTCTCCATCCTACAGTTTTCCTATAACTTTGTGCAATACTTAGTGTTGTGATTATTACGAAACAGAGGGAGTAGCTTATAGTGTAGCCGCAATCTGAATTAGTTACTCGTAATTCATCTTCCATAACTAACAATTTTACCTTTATCGATTGTAGCAACAATGATGGGTTAATAACCCTTTATCCCATCACAAACTTTTATACGTGGATGATCTCACCATGTTGCCGGTAATTTTGAGGATTACTTCGTGAGTGTTAAAGGAGTTATTTCATAAGGGTTATTCGTTCAATATTAAGAGTTACTCGATCAGTATTACAAGGGTTACTCGTTCAATATTAAGATTACTTGATCAGTGTTAAAGTGGGTTGTTTTATCCGTCCACATAGTGTGACTAGCTGCACATAAAACGCATTTTTTTCCATTATGTAATTTTTTGTTTTCCGGATGGTGTAATAAAAGAAAAATCTATTTAAATATCACACTTTTTATCTCAATGACAAGTAATAATGGCAGGAGGTGGACATATGTTGTAACAAGGGGTAGCACGTGATCAAGAAATATGCTACCATTCCCTTAGAGGTGATAAACATTGGCCCCGCCTAATCCAGCCCAAAAAAAGCCCAAACCCGGCCCGAAAAGACCGTTTTGGCTCGACAAGCCCGCTACTTTTTTACGGGTTTGGGCACGAGAAATTGTGTTAAGTCTCGGCCTGGACCGATTTTTTATCACCTCTACATTCCCTTGACATGATGAACTAAATCCTACTCAGATCAAAATACCAATCTCTAAAAAACAAATACTAATACTAGTGGAACTAAATAAATACTGTGGTAGAGTCTTAGTTGTTGAGTAATTAGGTTTTGATAGATGATTGTAAACTAATGATGATTATTTATCTAATGTGTTTGTTAAGTTGTGCATAAAAAGAACAAGTTATGCATGGAACAAGATACAAGGAACCAGAGTATTAACAAGTATATATATGAGGAACTTGAACAATATAGGATAAGCAATAGAGGAACGAACAAGAACAATGATGAGTGTGGTTGATAAGCATGATGATGGCAAAGGAACCATGAAGGTAACTATATATATGTAAGTAGGTGTTTTCACATGTTAGCTTCATGAGATAAGTACTCTATGCATACATGAGTTCTATATGTGTAGGAGTATTTATGTTGCTTTAAGTTTGATTAGTTCTCTCACTTGAAGTTTGTTTGAAGTTAATGGTAAGTACTCTAATGTTCTCTAAGTGTTTATAAGAAGACAGGAACGGACTTAGGTGAAGTCAATAGGTTGGAACTTAGAAAACTTCAAGAGGATCATGAGAGAATGAATGAAACTAAAGAAGGCTTTCCCACGAGAACCGGATCATGTTCCCTATTAGGCTCATGAGGTCTTCCCTACCAAGAGTGCAAGTGACAACAAGTTTCATAAGGAACCTAGTATGCTAGTTCCAATAAGGAATGAACAAGAGTGACAACAAGTTCCAGTTAGGAACTTGGTCTACGGTTCCAGAAGTGGAATGTTGCCTCAAGATCTAGAATATATCAATACTACAAGATTCCAGAACAAGAGTTTTAGAGAAACAACATGAAGACGGAGAAATTGAAGTATATCTCTCTAGGATTCATGTAAGTATATATGTTGGACATAAAAGTCAGTCTGGAACAAGTCTATAAAACCAAGGTGAGCTCCTGATAGTCAATGAAATTAGAGTTACTAACTTATCAGGAACTAGTCTGCACGTCTTTAAAGGCCGGTTTTAATGTATATATATTTACCTAATACGTGCATATCTTTTAGAAATTTGGTTTTACAAAATAAAGATATTTATTTTCTAATAAATCTCTTTTAGAAAAAGATAAGTTATTTTTGGAAAGTATTTTAAGCTAAAATAAGTTTTAAATAATATCTGATTTTATGGTAAGTATATTTTTGTTAAAAGATAAGCTAGTATATTTGGAAAATATAAGTTTAAAATAAAAATATGATTTATGGTAAATATATCTTATTATTGACAAAATATATTCTTAACAAAAAGATATATTTTTTAAAAAACTTATTTTAAAAAAAAATATTTTATTCATATCTTTTGATAAAACTTATCTTTTACGAAAAGAATAATTTAGGTGTACTATATATATGCTCCTATGTATTCATTCATGGATGAGGTTAACGAAGTTGAGTGGTCGAGCATCATGGTTTCATCCTTCACCACGAAGCTAATTAAGTCAAACTTCCAAGTTAAAGTTCTAGTCATGTTTGGTTTCAGTTTGTCCAGTAAATTCTAGACAGATCTTGAGTGTCCAGCATATTAGTTTTATCTCTTAATTCATTGATATTTATTTAGATTAATTCTTGAAGATCTTGTAAAGGGAAAGAGGGTTTTGAGTGTTTTATGTATTGGGGTGTGACATAGTGAGAGTTCATGAGATTCTCGTTATTATAATTGTAAAAGCACAAAGTGTGAACTTCTAGGGTGAAGTCGAGTGAGCTTCTAGTGAGAAGCCGAGTAAATAGTACTATGGGAGTATTGAGTAGAATCTAAGTCTTGGGCTTAGGTTAGGTAATGTAGACACCCATTTGTGTCTCCCCAAAACCAAACCCAGTGATGAGTACCTTTCACGTCAAATAATAATCGAACGAAGTGAAAGTGTGGAAAGTCTAGTGTTGCGGAAAGTTTTAATTTCTTTTCTCTTCTCTCTGTTTTTAAAAACTTATTTTAAAAAAATAGCCAATCCAGTTAGGTTGGTCCATGATATGGGTCCATTAATAGTGTATTTGGATGGGGCTTGAAAAGAGCTTTCCAACGATAAATTATAAGCCCAATTCCGATGAATATTGACGAAGTTATGGCCAAATTACTGAACTGGGCCCGGTTTGACCCTTATATGCGGCCCAATGATCTAGAGGAGGGCCTAATATAGATTTATCATTCCTAATGCAATTAGGAATGGTTTTACTCTTCTAGATTCTTCTAGAAGGTTCTGTTCATTCCTAATTTAATTAGCATTGATAAATTGACTTTTGTTGAATTTTCGGAGTTTTAATTAGAATCAAAGAACATTTTTTGAGGAAAATACGATTTTATCTTCTTGTACGGCAATTTTTATCTGATTTTAAGAAAACGCGTGAATTTCCAGATCAGCGCCAAACGCCAGCTGTAGTGCCTGGCGCTACGCTTGGCGCCTGGCACTAATGTTGGCGTCTGGCGCCAATAGCCAGCGTTGGCGCCAACATCGTTTTATGTGCTCCAGAACTCTGTTTTGATATTTTATCTTTTTTGGCTTATTTTCTTTATAAATAACATCGTAAAAACTCCGTTTTCAATCGTCAACAATCATCAATTCTTATTTTCACCAACTCTCATCGAGATTCTCTTGATTACTCTCTCTTTTTTTTCTAAACTAGCTTCTCTCAAATATAAAATTCCGCATTCGCAAGACTTAGATACACCTAGCCATATTCGAAGTTGCCTTCGCCCTAGACGTGAAAGGTTTAATTTCTGAGGGTTTGGTCCCAAATCTGTATTTCAATTATTTAATTTAATTGTTGTTTTATTATTTTCCTTGAAGTTACTAACGCGTGTATTTTGTTATTAGAAAGAGGTACGAGGCATCAAAGTAAGTATTTTAGTGGTTTTATTGATGTTATGATGTAGAAATCATGATTAGATTGTTATTATGATTTCCTAGTATCATGTCTAAGGTAATTTTAATATTAAGTATGATTGTTATGATGCCTTTTATGTTCTTTCTAATATTTATTCATGTTAGTATCATGTTAGGGTTAAAGCTTTGATTTTTATTGCTTAGTGACATGCTAGGGTTTGTTATTAATCTTGTTAGTACCATGCCTAGGATCTTGCTGTTATTATGCTTTAACATGATTATTATGATCATGATTATTTTGATTATAATTTATTATTATTATTATGTTTCTTGATCATATTTATTGTTATTGCTTGATCACGCCTTTTATGCATGTTTAAAGGGAATTTGTACTTGTAATCACGCGTAATAAGATAATTAATAATCTTGTTAGGGTTAATTTGATTATAATTCAAGTGATCGCCAATAATAGTTTATTTGTGCATTAATATTCAACCAACATAGATTAAACAGGTTTAGGGTAATCATATTGTTTGCGTGTTAGTCAGAAAGCGCACATGAATACGATATGAATAAAGTAGAGGCCTATTATTAGGGCAGGTTCAATCTCTTTTAGGTTTGATTTGTACCTTCATCACCGAACCCTATTTTGGTTCAAGACCTTATGGAGTTGACAATCTCTTGGATAGTTAAGGGGTGTAACCTTCACCTCGTGAACGGTTTACAAGTTCCTACAACTTGTTGGCGACTCTTTTGCTCTATCTTCTTCCTTTTTGGACGCCACCGTACTTTAGTGTATGATCACACTGGGGAGGATTTCTATTTTAATTCCTGAATTTGTTTCGGCAATGGTTTTGAATGAGTGGATGAGACTCAAAACGTTCTAAGTATTTCATGTGTGTAATTTTGATTAATTTTATTGTCATATGCATAAAAAAGATCTCATTGGGAAGACCATCCGTAATGAGTTAAAAACATAGGATTTTACACGTAGGAAATTTGAGAAATATCTTTCACAACTAGGACCGAAATAACACTGCGCGAAACTGAAAAATTTTATCGAGCACAGAAAGCTGCTGAGGCGTGTAGGAATTAGCGTCAGCGACCAGAGCATTGGCGCCGGACATTTAACTGTAGCGCCAGACGACAGGCTTGTCGCCAGGCGCTACAGCTAAAACCTGGCGCCAAGCTCTATTTGCTGGCGCCAAATTCCTCCAATACCGAGCTAGAAATATGCGTTCTAATTTCGATCAGTTTTTCGTATTGTTTGCTCGAACCTACTTCCTGATTGATTTTTTCTCACTTTTCTGAAACCCATATGTGTTTTACATATGAACATAACCCTCTGAGAATTCATGCTCCATCTACCTGATAGAACGCTCTGAGCAACAAAGGGTACATCCGAGAATGTTAAATTCACCAAACCATGGAAGCGACTTTTTTCTAAAAACTCGCGGTGTCCCATCCACTCGCGCCTACCCTTCACGGTTAGGCTTCCGCGCGGTGCATCCGGACAATTAACCATGGACCCTCTATTGACTAAACCATATCCGGAACTTTAGAGAACTAGAGTCATGGTTAGGTTGCAAACTCATTGCATCATATTGTGCCTATTTGACTAATTGTGCATTATTTGTTGTGCATATGACATGTTTTTCTTAACCGTTTGTTGACTTATGCTGAGATTTAATGAATTAATGACTTAAAGAACTTTGCCTAATTAATTAATTAATCAATTAATTTGAGTAAATAAAGTCTAATATTTTAATCAGAATTGACCTAGTACGACCTTAGGCATGCCCCTATTAATTAATAACACCGAAAAGAGTCTCAGATTGAAGCTCCAGCATTGGCGCCAAAGTTTGGACTGTAGCGCCATTCTATGGAGTGTGGCGCCTGGCGTTAGCTCTGTCGTCTGGTGCTACACTACACAGTGCAACGCCAGTCCTATCGCTTTGCCGACAGTTTGGATTATTGATTGAGTCATCACCTAGTGTCTAATTAACCAGTTTGCTAATTAATTCGGTTAAATTTCGCTGTCAATAACACTTTGTTAAGTCATTAATTGAGTCTAAGTCACATGGTCTAGCCACATGGTCATGACACGAGTCTCAACATGTCACCTACACTCACTAGTCATAGCACACACTTCTAGTATATGTCACCAGGACCATGTCTTAGGTCCATGCATGAGTCGGTCTTTCCGTCATTTGAGTTGGGGGGTACATTCTATTCCTAATTCTTCATATCCCTCCATCTACATCATTTTTCTTCACATTCTATTCCAATCTTTCTTCATTTCCTCCATCCATTGCATGTTGAATAAAGTTTGAGTCAAATAATTAACAATAAGTATCCCCAAATTCCTTTTCCACAGTACTTGGTCGAGGAGAGAAGGGCAATTAATCAAGGATAACCTTTTTATTCAAGTCTCACTTTTTGATAAACCGATTCGTCAAAAGAGGAAGGCTAAAAAGATAATGGCAAGTCAAGAAGAGGTCAATGAACTTAGGAATCAATTGAATGACGTGACTGAGGTGTTAAAGGCTTTAACCCTCAAGATTGACGACCCTGTGAAGCAACAACAAATGACCCTCATGCAAGAAAGTTTGAGCAAGCTATCTAGTGACTATAAATTTCAGGGCTTTAGTTCACAAGGGGTGTCGCTGGACAAGGAACTTCTTCCGCATAAGTTCAACGCCACTGACATCCCTAAATTAAAGGCAACAAATAACCCTTAATTCCATCTAAGAGCTTTCGAAACTATAATGAACATTAAGGGTATCGATAAGAAGGTTTCCCCTTCCCTGTTCTCACTATCTCTTGAAACCGTTTTCCAACAATGGTTCTTCTCCCTTGACAAAGAGAAAACCTCTACTTGGGAATCGATAGTAAACGCTTTCGTTGATAGGTACAAGTGCAATATTTAAGTTGAAACCAACTATAGACAACTTGAGATGCTAAGACAAAAAGAGAATGAAGGTTTTACTTCTTTCTTTAATAAATGGAGGGAAACTTCCGCTAAGATGATTGAGGCGCTCACTGAAAAAGAATCTGTGAGGATGTTTATCAAGAATCTCCAAGAGAAGTATTCGAAGCATTTAAAATATCAACATAATCTGAATACTTTCAAGGCCGTTTATGAAATCGGAATTTAAATCGAAGATGACCTCGGAAAGCAAAAAGCTACTAACAATAGTAACTACGGTGGCTGGAAAGGAAAGAAGAACAACAATCCTTCTTCTTTCGAAAACGCCCACTCTAGTAACTATGTTAGTACCTTTGATCTCAGTGAAGTTTTAGCCATGGATAACCAAGGATCTAAGAACCAACTAAGGAAAGACTTCACCCCCATTGGGATGAGCTACGATACTGCCTTCGATCGACTCCATGCCAAAGGACTCATTACTTCCATTGGACCTATTCAAGATCCCGCACCTGAAAAGAGATTGCCTAGTTGGAATCCAGACGAACACTGCAAGTACCATCAAGGTAGGGGTCATGCTACTGAAAGTTGTTGGAAGCTAAAGGAGGCTATCCAACATTTGATTGATAATAACAAGCTTCCCATGCCTCCAGTTAACAAGAAGAGCGAGTGATGATAAAGGAAACAACACAAGACAAAAGGCGAGCTTCAACGACAAGATTTCGTGACCTCTTTTTTCTATTTCTTTTTTATTTACCCTTTCCCCAATAAGTCTAGCATAGGCACCTTTTTATTCACCTTAGATTTATTTTGTAGGATCATTATATATTTTCTTTTAATAAAAATGAGCATTTATTTCCTTATATATGATCATTTCATTATATTGCATTAAAAAAAAATCCATGTTGAATTAAGCACAAGGTATACCAATGATTTGAGGCACCCCTTGTAGCCACATCATATCATTTTCACCCTTCAAATATACAATCCTTTCTTCATAAACCACTTTGAGCCTCGTCTAACGATAGACCTTTTAGTTTTCAACCTACATCTACCTAACCTTGGGATGAAATGGTGTGTAATTTATGCAATTTTAAAAGAACAAAAGCTTGAGTGATTTCAAAAGATCAAAATAAATAGAAAGAAATAGCAAAAAAAAAAAGAAGAATAAAAATAAATAAATAAAAGTGTACAAAAGGGCAAGTGTTCCAATGTCTTTGATATGAAAATATCTTTGATAAGAACACGTCTCAGATTGCGTCTCTTATCGAGTGCTCGGTACCGTGCCTGAGAAACATGAATGCCAAGTGAGTGATAGACCACATGATCGGGATTTCCCACACTTATAAAAATAAAATAAATGCTAAAGCAAAAAAAAAAAAAAAGAGCTAAAAAAGAGTAGGAACTCAAGCATAAAAATATAAAGATTCAAAAGCAAGGTTACACACCTTGGGAGCTTATTTAGGGTTTTGAGCCTTTATCCCCTTCTTCTTCAGCCTTTAGCCTAACCACGTTACAACCCTTAAAAAGACCTTTTTGAGGTATACACACTTGTGCGAGGTTCGGCTAGAGCTACGTTCGGTCTGATTCCTAACGGATACGTAGGCAACCTCACATTGAGGTGCGGCCTTAATAAACATGCATTCATATTTACATTCATAATTGATCATATCAAGGGATCTCCTATGCTCATCCCTATCCATGTAGAGCTAGACTTGGGGGCTTGATCCCTATATCATTAGCTTACCTAGCCTAAGATTCACCACCATTTGACTCTTTTAAAAAAATAATAATATTTTTTCCACACACTTAGCCTTTGCGGCCTAACTTTAGTGTCGCTTTCACAAACATCACACATACATGACCAAATATACCTTCCCTTAGGAACCCTTTGTCATGAGATCTTAACACAACGTTGAAGCATACCTTGTCATATCAAAATCGCTCATCACTCATAATTGTCATTGCATCAAAGTATGAAGTGCTTAGCCTCCGTGCCTAAGTTACTCAAATGCTTTCATCATTGAGTCAACAATTGAGATAGCCTAGGATGGGTTAATCCTTGCATCTTGAGAGATAGTATCAAATGACATTTGGCTAAGCTCTATCAACATGCACCTTCAAAAACTTCGGTTCTTTCTTTTTTTTTCGCGTCTTTCTTTTTCGAGAGAAAGTCGGTACCCTCCTAGAAAATGACAGAAAATTTTTGCCTTTTTGCATTTTCGAGTCTCACGATCACAGTACATTGCACACACAAGTCATGTACATATTGAGTCATGTCGTGTCATATTATCTTGATTTGAGTCTAACACATGTGTCAAACAGTTTGAGTCGAGTCAATCTCGAGTCAATCACAGTGAGTCAAGTTTATGCCTTGAGTCATGTCAAGTCAATAAGTCAAGCGACGTTAAACCTTAGGTCAACCCTAAGATGATCAAAGAAATCGACAAAGTTCTATAGTAAAAAATAAATACAGGTGCAGCAGAACAGGGAAGACCCTACTCCAGCGCCAGACAAACATCTAGCGTCTGGTAATAGTTTTTAGCGCCTGGTGCTAGATCCCAGCGTCTAGCGACAGAGCCGATTCCTGGCGCCAGAGATATTCCAGCAGCGACAGAACAACAATTTCGGGTTCCTTGGTACGCCAGTTAGCCCCTATAAGCAATTTGACATGATTGAGTAGTCGATTTGATTACAACTGCAAATAAGTGATCGACCTCACGAAAGATCGTCTCACTTAGCTTAAAGCGCCTAAACATTGGCTCATCACAAAGGCACCGACATACTGGTTCAGAAGCACCGACGTAATGGTTCACAGCCCCGACATACATGTTCAAAATTAAAAGCACCGACATACTGGTTTACAAGCAGCAGAAGCGCCGACGCACTAGCTAAAGCAAGTTTAAGCGAGCTTTAAAGATCGATAAGCGTTGGTCTTCGGTAGTTTTCTTCGGAATATTATCGCAACAACTGAGGATGACTTCAAGTAAAGTTATTTTTGACAGCGTTCTCTAAGATTGTGGAAGTTGTCACCAAAGATTTGAGAAGATAGCACGAGAAGGGCGGTCTTCGACGGCATTTGCTAAGATTGTGGAGGTTGTCACTAAGATTTGAGAAAGGATTTGAGAAGATAGCACGAGATGGGCGGCCATCGACAGCATTCGCTAAGATTGTGGAGGTTGTCACCCAAGATTTGAGAAGATAGCACGAGATGGGCGGTCTTCGACGGTGTTCGCTAAGATTGTGGAGGTTGTCACCAAGATATGAGAAGAGCGGTTCATGATGAGGCGGTCTTCGACAACTTTTGCTATGATTGGAAAGGTTGTCACTATGATTCAAGAAAAGGCTCGAAATGTAGCAACATTGATCGACGGTGTTCCCTAGATTGCGGAAGATCGTCAAAACAAGCAGCAAGATGGCGTTCCCTAGATTGTGGAAGGTTATCACGACAAATACAACAGTAAAGCGACAGCAAATCGGTTACTTTCAGAGACGTGTGCTCAACGGTGCAAGATACGCGTTTCTTAACTCTTTTAACTGTTTAACTAACGCTAGTTTGGGTATCGGCGTTGCTAGAGTGACTTAAAATCGCAGAACGTTCTGAATCATTCTCCGTCCCTATCGATACTTTGACTTTTGTTTTTGAAACTTGCGTTTCTCCAAACTCAGTCAAAGTGGGGGCTTCTATAGACACCCATTTGTGTCTCCCCAAAATTAAACCCAGTGATGAGTACCTTTCATGTCGAATCATAATCGAATGAAGTGCAAGTGTGGAAAGTCTAGTGTTGCGGAAAGTTTTAATTTCTTTTCTCTTCTCTCTGTTTTTGAAAACTTATTTTAAGAAAACAGTTAATCCAGTTTGGTTTGTCCTTGATATGGGTCCATTAATAGTGTAGTTGGATGGGGCTTGAAAAAAGCTTTCCAACGATATATTATAAGCCCAATTTCGATGAATAATGTGGAAGTTATGGCCAAATTACTGAACTGGGCCTGGTTTAAGCCTTATATGCGGCCCAATGATCTAGAGGAGGGCCTAATATAGATTTATCATTCCTAATGCAATTAGGAATGGTTTTAGTCTTCTAGATTCTTCTAGAAGGTTCTTTTCATTCCTAATATAATTAGCATTGATAAATTGACTTTTGTTGACTTTTCAGAGTTTTAATAAGAATCAAAGAACATTTTTTGAGGAAAATACAATTTTATCTTCCTGTACGGCAATTTTTATCTGATTTTAAGAAAACGCGTGAATTTCCTGATCAGCGCCAAACGCCAACTGTAGCGTCTGGCGCTACGCTTGGCGCCTGGCGCTAATGTTGGCGTTTGGCGCCAATAGCCAGCGTTGGCGCCAACATCGTTTTATCTGCGCCAGAACTCTGTTTTGATATTTTATCTTTTTTGGCTGATTTTCTTTATAAATAACATCATAAAAACTCCGTTTTCAATCGTCAACAATCATCAATTCTTATTTTCACCAACTCTCATCGAGATTCTCTTGATTACTCTCTCTTTTTTTTCTAAACTAGCTTCTCTCAAATATAAAATTCCGCATTCGCAAGACTTAGATACACCTAGCCATATTCGAAGTTGCCTTCGCCCTAGACGTGAAAGGTTTAATTTATGAGGGTTTGGTCCCAAATCTGTATTTCAATTATTTAATTTAATTTTTGTTTTATTATTTTCCTTGAAGTTACTAACGCGTATATTTTGTTATTAGAAAGAGGTACGAGGCATCAAAGTAAGTATTTTATTGATTTTATTGATGTTATGATGTAGAAATCATGCTTAGATTGTTATTATGATTTCCTAGTATCATGTCTAGGGTAATTTTAATATTAAGTATGATTGTTATGATGCCTTTTATGTTCTTTCTAATATTTATTCATGTTAGTATCATGTTAGAGTTAAAGCTTTGATTTTTATTGCTTAGTGACATGCTAGGGTTTGTTATTAATCTTGTTAGTATCATGCCTAGGATCTTGCTATTATTATGCTTTAACATGATTGTTATGATCATGGTTATTTTGATTATAATTTATTATTATTATTATTATGTTTCTTGATCATATTTATTGTTATTGTTTGATCACGCCTTTTATGCATGTTTAAAGGGAATTGGTACTTGTAATCACGCTTAATAAGATAATTAATAATCTTGTTAGGGTTAATTTGATTATAATTCAAGTGACCGCCAATAATAGTTTATTTGTGCATTAATATTCAACCAACATAGATTAAACAGGTTTAGGGTAATCATATTGCTTGCATGTTAGTCAGAAAGCGCACATTAATATGATATGAATAAAGTAGAGGCCTATTATTAGGGCAGGTTCAATCTCTTTTAGCTTGGATTTGTACCTTCATCCTCGAACCCTATTTTGGTTCAAGACCTTATGGAGTTGACGATCTCTTGGATCGTTAAGGGGTGTAACCTTCACCTCGTGAACGGTTTACAAGTTCCTAAAACTTGTTGGCGACTCTTTTGCTCTATCTTCTTCCCTTTTGGACGTCACCGTACTTTAGTGTATGATCATAGTGGGGTTCAAGCTAGGGGATTAACGCTTGAAATATTCCCTACAGGTAAGATAGGGTCTTATCGAATAGCAAGTTCAGTCAGGAACTGAACTTGTGAAAAAGGGTTCTTTGTAATAGGTTGTAACTAGGAGTGTTTGGCCTATTATAGAGGATTGGTTTGGTTTGAAATTTCTTACAGGGTCGAGGTTTTACTTCCAGTTAGGCCTTGGATGGTTTTCTCGTAAAATCCGCTTTGCATTGTTTAAGTTCCTTACAACAATCAATTTATATTCTATAAAAAGTAAGCATTAGGAACATACTACAATTCACCCCCCTCTTGTAGTATATCATCCAAAATAACATTATCTCTTTTAATAAATACCTCCACAATACAAATTTAAGTAAATTTGCACCAAACTATAGTGGAACACTGAACAAGGAACTGAACTAGTGAACCACTGATGCCAAACTTCATAAACAGTACACCCAACAAAACACCTCACAATCACCATAATATAGTCATCAACAATTCTTGGTTTCTTGCACAAGAAACACCTAACTCGTTCGAACGAAAAGAACCTGGCCATCCTTTTGACCTTTGATTTTAATCAAACTCGTAAAAGCACCATGCACCAAAAACCAAACCAATCTCGAACTACTCTACTTTCAAAACACCATCAACAATACAAACTGTTGTCTTATTCTCCAAAAATCTCAACAATCAAACCAACACCAGTTGCATAACAATACACCATTAGCTCCAATGTAAATGGGAAAATAATAAGAATGAATATGGAACAAAAATGTGTTTGGGCTTCAAAAGAAATGTGAGAAAATACAGCTATGAAATAAGCTGAAATATAGATGATTGATCTGAAATTTGACCTTTTGGCCTCAACAAAACTGACCTCTATGGGTCTTAAAAATGCCCATCTATTAGGTCTGAATAACTAATCTCAATGGATCATCAAAGAAAGCCTCAAAAGGGAAATAAAGGACCTCTACGGGTCATCAAAATTGATCTCTATGAATCATCATCAACAAAAACCACTAAATGGGTCACGACAATATCACTAGCTATGGATATTATCAAAGGCCTCTTTAGGCTCAAAAACAAAGACTAATTATGGGTCACAAAAAAAATCATCATAAGATATCATTCAAACGCTCAAACTTAACCTCGGAAGTTTGATTAATAAAACTAGAAGAACAAACTTTAGAAATTTGAGAGAGAATAAGAAAATGAGATGTGTTTTGGAAAGAAATTGATATCTCCATGCCAATGTTCAACAACCAATACCAACATTATTCAACAACACAACTCTACAATTTTCATTAACATCAGTCTTTATTACCACAACAATATCTGTGAACACCCAAAAAGAACAGATCAAACCTTGACTAATCATCAACATTTGCAGTTAAACAACCATTATTACCATCCAAAAATTATAATTCACACAAAAAAAAAATATCAATGATTCAGGATGCTTTACAAATACTTATTATCTCCAAGAAGAAACACAAAAACAAATCACTAAAATTTCACCCTGAAGAAAACCCCTACTCTCTAGGCTAAATATTGTATTTATTTTTTATTTATAGGCTTTTTTGTACATTATGTTTATCCTCCTTGTACAACTGTTCTTGGTTGTTCTCTTGTCTTTTCTGCAGCCTTAGGTGTAAGTTTATTAATGGCTTGCTTCTTCTATATATTGTATCTTTTAGGTTTGCCAATCCCCAAGGGATTTGAGCGCCGCTTTTGCAGTAAATACAGAGAAAATATTCTCCATCTGTTGCTTGTAAGAGAAAGGAAAATACCCATTCAAATCATCTCAAAATCGTGAAATCTGAGTAAATAGCTTAGATTTCTACATGGTATCAGAGCTTCCAGGTTTAATCTTCCTGAAAGTTTAAATTTTTATTTTTTTTCCTCTGTTTTCTCTGCTTTCTTTCTTTCACAATGCATGATAATGAAGTTCCTAATGCTCAGATGAACTATCAATACCCTTTGTTTCTATCACATTCTGATAATCATGCTGCTTTTTTAACGCCAATGTTGTTTGATGGAAGTAACTTTATGATATGGAGTAGGAATGTGAAGCTAGATTTAGGAGCTAAGAACAAGAAGGGATTCATTGAAGGAAAGGTTCCAAAGCCTGCAGCTGGTCATAAAGATTATAACAGATGGGAGAGAAATGATTATATGGTGAAGTGTTGGATCTTCAGATCCATGACAGACCAAGTTGTTGGAGGACTAAGCCTTGTACAAACCTCTAAGAAACTGTGGGATGAGCTTGTTGAGAGATACTTAGAGAGTAACATAGCTCTCTTGTATCAACTTAAGAAGGATTTAGGGAAGCTTAAGCAAGGTGAGATGTCTGTAGGAGACTACTATTGCAAGCTGAAAAAATTCTGGGATGAAATATATAACATTGAAGCTATACCAGAATGTACATGTGGTATAATGGCTAAGTGTACATGCAGTATGTACAAGAAGATGCTGGGAATGATCGAGACAAATAGGGTGATACAGTTCCTAATGGGACTGAACAGAGGATATCAGAATGTTAGAGAGAACATTCTCAGTATGGATCCTCTGCCTAGTGTCAACAAAGCCTTTCATCTGGTCCAGCAAACAAAAAAGCAGAAAAGGGTCAGTAGTGAAATGCAAGAATTGACTGAATCATCAGCTTTCCAAGTTCATAAAGAAATTAAAGGATTTGGAACTGGAAAGAAAACAGAAGGTGCAAATCAAAGAAGGGAAATCAAAAAGTCAAAATCTGATGTGACTTGTGATTTCTGTAAGAAAAAAGGACATGATAGATCAGGCTGTTTTGAGATCTATGGTTATCCTGAGTGGTATAAAGGAAAGAGACATGCTGCTAATGTGTTCCTAGTGCTTAATGTGGAGGTATTTACTTGACTACAACAAATGATTATAGTAGAGCCACTTTGGTGTACTTGTTGAAAAAAAAGGAAGTTGTAAGAGATGTAATAGAACATTTTCTTGCACACACTGAGAATCTGTTTGGTCTTAGAGTGAAGACCATCAGGTCAGCAAAATGATCGTGTAGAAAGGAAGCATAAGTATCTTGTGGAAACTGCAAGAGCTTTAAGGATACATGCAGGCCTTCCTAAGAGGTTCTAGGGGGAGTGTATTCTTGCAGTAACTCATCTGATAAATCTCTTACCAAGTGTTATAATAGGGTGGAAGACACCCTTTGAAAGGCTGATGAAGAAGAAACCAGATTATAGACACCTAAGAATCATAGGTTGTCTTTGTTATGCCAGTGAAGCTAGAAAGAATCCGGATAAATTTGCAGAAAGAGGAATTAGATGCATTTTATTGGGATATCCCTTAAGACAAAAGGGGTATAAACTCTATGATCTTGAGAAAAGAAAGGTGTTTACTAGTATTCATGTGAAATTCAAGGAGGAGATATTTCCTTTCTTGCATTTGAAAGGAACAGAATTTGAGAACAAAGGAAAATACAGCAGCATTCCTTTGGTTAATCAAGATATTCAAGTTGATCTTGAAGGTGAAGAAGGAATTAATGATGAGAGGCCTGAAGAGAATAGTGCTCATGATGATGATGAAACTAATGTTGTTCAAGCATAATAGAAAGCAGAACCTGAAGACAATTTAGAGGGTGAGGTGCAGGAGACAGAACATTCAACTCCTGTAACTAGAAAGTCAACTGGAGACAGAAGAATTCCTAACAGATTTAAGAATTTTCAGGTGGATCTTCCACCAAGTAATTCAGTTAATCATAATGATCAATCCCCTTCTTTTAATGTTCACAAGCTCAATGAGAAAGAATTCTATGACAGTGATTACATAGCTTCTTTTAATAATGTGATGAAGATTTCAGAACCAAATGGGTACTCTCAAGCATATTTAAGCAAAGGTTGGACAGAAACAATGCAAGAAGAGCTCACTGCCCTGGAAAAGAAAAAAACTTGGGAAAATTCACAGAGTTGCCATCTGACAAAAAGGCCTTAGATTAAAAATGGGTCTATAAGGTCAAATATGATAGAAGTGGGAAGGTGGTGAAACTAAAAGCAAGATTATTAGCTCGAGGAGACAAGCAACTGAAGGGAAAGGATATTAAACATACTTTCTCTCCAGTGGAAAATTTTGCTAGTGTGAGAATTATCATTGCTCTTGCTACAATTCAGAACTGGAAACTTCACCAACTTGACATCAATAATGCATTCCTGCATGGCTTTATTGATGAAGAGATCTACTTGAAGCCCCCTCAAGGTTATACAAAAGCTCCTACAGGAAAGGTATGCAAGCTCAAAATGAGCTTGTCTGGGCTCAAACAGGCCTCACGTCGATGGAACAAAGAACTTACAAAGTTTCTAAAGGAGAGAAACTTAAGTCAAGCAACAAGAGACTACAGCATGTTCTCAAGGAGAAAGGATGGAAAACAAACCATAGTTTTGGTTTATGTTGATGATCTTCTCATCACAGGAGATGATGAGATTTACATAGCTGTTCTAAAGGAGCAACTGGACAAGCAATTCACCATCAAAATCTGGGAGAGATGAGGTACTTCCTTGGTTTGTAAGTTTCCGGCACTTGCAAAGGAACTCTGTTAAATCAGAGGAAATATGTCTTTGATGTGTTAGATTTCACTGGTCTTAGTGAATATAGACCTGTTGCAGCTCCTTTTCCAAAGCATGTCAAATTATCTACTCAGGAAGGAGAACTTATGATTGACCCTGAGAGATATAGAAGCTTGATAGGGAAACTTCTCTATCTTAACTTAACCAGACCAGATATTTCTTTTTCAATGCAACAATTAAGTCAATTCATGAGCTGCCCTCGTGAACCCCATTGGCAGACAGCTTTACATGTGGTAAAATACCTAAAGGGCACTCCTGATTAGGGTTTGTTCTATCCGAACAATTCCTCCCTGAGTATCACTGCCTATAGTGATGCAGACAATGGCTCTTGTGTTTTCTCTGGTCGATCTCTAACTGGCTATTGTGTTTTCTTGGGAGGAAGTTTGATTTCGTGGAAGACTAAGAAACAGGCAACCGTTTCTAAAACCTCATGTGAATCTGAATATAGAAGCATGTCTCAAACTACCAGTGAAGTGGTATGGGGGGATGGTATTTTTGATGATTTGGGATTCGTTATTCCAAAACCAATTCCCTTGTGTTGTGATAACAAAGCTGCAATGCACATATCTGACAATCCTGTCTTCTACAAGCGCACCAAGCATATTTCAAAGGATTGTCATTATGTTCGTGAGAAAATCGAAGAAGGTTTCATTTACACAGTTTTCGTAAGGTCCTCTCTTCAGATTGCAGATATAATAACCAAATCTCTCAAAGAACAGCAGCATAAATTTTGTCTTTCAAGTTGGGACTTGTCTCCCATACCCAAGTCCAACTTGAAGAGGGGATGAAGAAAACCCCTACTCTCTAGGCATAATATTGTATTTATTTTGTATTTATAGGCTTTTTTGTAAATTATGTTTATCCTCCTTGTACAGCTGATCTTGGTTGTTCTCTTGTCTTTTCTGCAGCCTTAGGTGTAAGTGTATTAGTGGCTTGCTTCTTGTATATATTGTATCTTTTAGGTTTGCCAATCCCCAAGGGATTTGAGCACTGCTTTTGCAGTTAATACAGAGAAAATATTCTCCATCTGTTGCTTGTAAGAGAAAGGCAAATACCCATTCAAATCATCTTAAAATCGTGAAATATGAGTAAATAGCTCAGATTTCTACACACCCAATGTCAATGAACACATAACCATCATCAAAATGTCAATGTGCAAGTCCCCATATCACTAAACCACTACTAATGAGTGTAGTACACAATGTAATAATGTATGACTATAATGAATTGAAGGAGCTCAACCAAGAATCATACCCAAATTGAGGTACAATCATCACCAACACTAACTGGCTAGCCTTCGGTTAAATTTTGATAAAATCGAAACAAAGAACGAAGAAAAACCCAGCAACAATTATCAATTTTAAATCGATTTCTTCATCACCCAAAACCGTACTTCAAACCCAGCGTGAAACATCGACCATCATACAATCAATCTTCCACTAGAATGTCGATATATGTGAAAACATAAAACTTTAGATTGCACAATGAATCGAACAACAAATCGAGAAACTTCATTAAAACCAGAAATTTTGTGAATTAAAAACCCAGAAATTTTCACCGATTCCTCAAAATTACGTCATAAAATCAAATTACAAATTGTTGAAGAAGAGCAAAAAATTGTCTCAAACATTAAATACACAGAAAAATCATTCACTTATCAATCTTTATCACTCTCAATCCGAGAAAGAAAGCTATATCATCCTCGAAAATCATCGTCAATAACGATGTTGAAAAAACCCTAGAAAATCAATATAGATAAAAATGCAAAAGACATAATTGATGAAATAACTAAAAAAACGCGAAAAAGAAAATAGAGTTGGATCAAGAAACCCGCTCTGATACCATATTGAATTCGGGAGTTTACGGACTAAGAAAAGAAAAAAGAGAAAGTGCGGTCATTAAGTTGAACTTGAGAACGGAAAAGAGAAGAACAATAGTTTTTATTTAGGTGTTGTTTGGTTACACATACAAATTGAGGAATTGAAAATTCCCATGAATTTGAAAATAAGAAGCTTGTTTGGTAGACCATAAAATGTGAGAATGTGGGAAGTGTAAAATCATGGGAATTTCCAATTCCCGCAAAACATGGGAATTTAATTACCAAGCCCGGCCCCCCTCCCCCGCGATAATTCAAAATTCCCATGATTTGTAAATACCTATATAACAACCAAACAAGTTTAGTTAATTCCTAAGAAAATAGATGTGGGATTTTAATTCACATGAAATACAAATGACTATAGGAAATTAATTCCTTTGTCAACCAAACAAGCCCTTATACTACATTAGCTAACTAACTTTCCTTGCATTTATAAAACTAAGTAACTTCATACTTCAGTTCTGTACACTTGGGTGTACTGTACACTCGGATATTTTACTCATTAATTTTTGCTCATTCAATAAATAAGCAGAATATTTTTGCTCATTTAATAAATGAGCAAAAATTAATGAGCAAATTACCTGAATATACCGTACATCCGGGTATATATAAAAAATTCTAAATTCACATCTAATATATATGTAATCTCAAACACATTTCGTATATTAGAAAAAAAGAAGACTTACTTGAGAAAACGATGAGCATGATCTTTTGGGGCGTAAAATAAACTGTGCGTCACAAAATAGATTTGTTAATTACAAATATATAACCATATCATTTTTTTTGCAAATTAATATAGCATACTCGTTCTTAGGATTTGTAGGATATCAATTTCTAAAAGAATAAACTTCCTCTGTTCTTTTTCACTTGATCCATTTTATGTTTTACATTATTTATCATCCCACCTATGACTATCTTTTGTGAATTATGTGAAATGAAAAACATATTTGTTGACCCAAAGTTTTTATGATGACTCAAAGAAACCTAAGCAAATCCATATTAGTTTAACTTTCGATTTATCTGTGATTGAAGAAAGGTTTATGCTACGAAATTCTGGAGTATATAGGAATGGAGCATGGGGCAAGGTCTAGGTCTGCGAAGAAAGGATAAAGAAGACCATCAGAAAACAACTTCCTTGAGTGAGGAACTAAAGCTCCAAAGAGTCGAAGCTTCAAAGAGTTTCAAGAAGTCAAATTACTTATTTTGAATTCTAGGCTTCTTATGTTTATGTAAAGTACTTTGATGATTGATAGAATTTAAGTGGATTTTATTTTATATGATTAAGATTTTATTTTCTATATTTTAACTTGTTTATTTTGAAAATATCTTTTGGTTAAAATACCTTTTTAATAAAAAGATTTTCTGTTTTTATTTAAGCTTAACTTTTGAAAAATCTGATTTTGGAAAATAACTCTCAACGTGTGTTTTATTTTGTCAAAGGAGTTGAGAAAATTAAGGAAGCAGTAAAACCACTTCCTATGGAGTCGGTTTTACTTGTTGTCAAAGATCTCACTCCTTACACTTCTTAATTTTAAGGAAGTTGTGGTTTAGTGGTGATTAAGGCAACGACATTCTTAAATTTCAAAATTCTTCTATAAATAGACTTGGTTTTTATGTTGATAAAACACACTTGAGCATTACAATCTTTAAGTTTTCGAAAAGAGTTATAATCAACTTAAGTCCTTGAGTGTCTTTGTACTTAGCATTAGAGTTTAATCTTGAGTTGTATTGGGTTAGAGTTTGGGTAAACTCTAGAGTGTTTATTGCTTTGAGTGAAGCGATGAGAAAGAGAGTTGAGAGTGTTCAAGTGGTTGAGGGATCAGTTGAAGGGGACTTGAGTTCGTTGAGGAACTTGAGTTTAGAGTCTTAATTTGTAATAGGTTGTTTGCCCTATTATTATGAAGAGTTGAGTTTAAAATCCCTTATGGTCGTGGTTTTTCTTCTTGATAAGAGCCAAGTAGTTTTCCACGTAAAATCTCTCTTTGCACTTTAAGTTTTTGTTTAAGTTTCTTTTCTAATTTCGCAAAAATTACCCTAGCTCCTCTATAATACAATTCACCTCCCTCTTGTATTGTTCATTCAAGTCAACAATTGGTATCAAAGCTTGTTCCTTGAAGAAATCAGGAAACCCTGACGAGTTAAGTTCCTGGAATCAAGATGAACAATCACGAGAAGCTGAAAGTAGGTCACTCTACGCAACGACCTCCTATGTTCAATGGGAAGTTCTACACCTATTGGAAGAACATGATGAAGATTTTTATCAAAGATGACAACTACCAAGTTTGGAGAGTCATTGAGGTTTGTGATTTCGAAATCACCAAAACCACTAGTGAAAATGAGGTAGTTCGTAAACATATGTCTGAGTTTGATAAGGAAGATTTTGAAAAAATGGAAATTAATGCACTTGCTGTTAAACTACTTCATTGTGGTCTTGGACCCCATGAACACAATTGTGTTATGGGTTGTAAAAATGCTAAAGAAATTTGGGATTTACTTCAAGTAACACATGAAGGAACGAACGAGGTGACACGCTCTAAAATTGATCTGCTTATGTCTAAATATAAACGTTTTGAAATGCAGCCAAAAGAAACAATTTAGGAAATGTGAACCAGGTTTACTAACATTATTAATGAGCTTGTTTCCCTTGGAAAGAAAATCCCTATTGATGAGCAGGTTAGGAAAGTTCTGACAAGCCTCCCTCAAGATGAGAGATGGAAGATGAGAGATGCAGAGCCAAGGTGACTGCCTTGCAGGAAACTAAAGACTTCACGAAGTTCAACATCGAGCAACTTGTTAGTTCCCTTATGACTCATGAGTTACACCTAGGAACCAGTAATAGTGAAGGAAACAGAGGAAAAGGCTTAGCTCTTAAAGCCGGTGAGCCAGAAGAGGCTGCTATGTTGGTGAGAAGGTTCAAGAGGATGTTCAATCGAAATAATAGAACAAGGAACTTCACTAAGAATCCCTCTACTTCAAAAGCTGACTTTGGATGCCACAAATGTGGATCTCAAGAAGATTTCATTTGTGAATGTGCACTTTGGGATATCGGGAAAGGAAAAGGGAAGGCCAAGGAACAAAGCAAGAGCAACAAAACTCCTTTCAACAAAACAGACATCTGGAAAGTTATGATTACTGCCTGGGGAGATTCTGAGAGTGAAAATGAAGAGGAACAACCTGAAGAAGAAACAACCAATCTCTACTTCATGGCTAAACGTGATATTCCTTTATTGATGTTCACCTAGAAGAAACAACCAATCTCTGCTTAATGGCTAAACGTGATCCTAGGTGAATGTCAGAAAGCTCTCAAAGTTTGCCATTAGTCTTTAGAGATTGGTTGTTTCTTGATTGCAAACTTTGAGAGCTTTCTGACATTCACCTAGAAGAAACAACCAATCTTTAGACATACTGAGTTCCTTGATTGCAAACTTTGAGAGCTTTCTGACATTCACCTAGAAGAAACAACCAATCTCTGCAAAGAAATATTCCTTAATCCTAACGGACTTAATATTTTCTCTAAAGATGCACTCATTGATTTGGCTTTAGAAATTGAAGATCAGTGGACTCATACTGTTAAATATAGTCTTCAATGGTGAAGTTTGTGAGTGGACAGTACCACTGCCAAGGAAAGAAGAAGATAAGTTTATACAAATTATTATTATTATTATTATTATTATTATTATTATTATTATTATTATTATTATTATTATTATTATTATTATTATTATTATTATTATATTTTTATTATTGTTATTTTTATTTTTATTTGGATAATATCAATTGACAGATATCTTAAGGGAACAATTATTTATAAGTTCCAAAGAGGCAGAGAACGTTTAATTGATAAAAATTTTGTTTTCTTCTTCTTCCCTTAACAAAAACTTCCAGAAAAATAAAAACTACATTCATATAGATTAGGATGGATCCTGGGGGTAAATTAGTTCCTTAATCCCAATTATAGTGGGGGCTAATATTATCCTAAGGGTAGAGATAATCTCGTCCTTTTCTAGTTTCAATTGATTTCTTTCATTTGTATTTGCTTAGTAGTATTATTTTCTAACAATCTTAGGATAATATTATGGAGTCTGTTCAAAACACTATGAAGATGTTTAGTCAGGATACTGTGAAACTAGATCGCTTTGACGGAACCAATTTTTTGTGTTGGAAGGAAAAGATGTCTTGTTTTACTCACTACACTGAAGATATTCTACATCCTGGATCCTAAATTGGAGGCTATTCCAGAACCTTCAGACAAAGACACTGAAGAAATAATTGCCGAACGCAAGAACGCACTAAAGTTGAAACATTATGCAGAGGCTACATACTGAATTCTTTATCCGATCGTCTGTATGATCTTTACACCCCTATACAATCAGCAAAAGAGATGTTTAAATCCCTTGAGTACAAATACAATGCAGAACGTCAAGGGGTAGATAAGTGTGTTACTTTTAAATTATTTGAATTCACAATGATTGATGATACTTCCATACTAGATCATGTGCATGAATTTCTGATTATAATTTCCAAGTTCAAAGATTTGAAAATAACAATTCCAAAAAAGTTAATTGTTGGAGGAATAATAGCCAAATTGCCACCATCATGGAATGATTATAGAAAGAAATTGTTTCATAATTCTGAGGAATTCACTTTAGAACAGATTCAGAAACACTTACGTATTGAAGAGGAAACTCGAAATCTTGAAAAAGATTTGAATGTTGCTTCTAGTTCTAAAGTGAATTATGTTACTCAGAAGAAACAAAGGGCAAGAAAAGAAAGGCTAATGACTCTAACAATGATAATTCTGCCAAAAAGGGTAAGAAAGATTTTCTAATGTTTTGTGCTACAAGTGTTGCATGAAAGGCCATATCAAGCGGTTTTGATGGAACCCAAAAAAGGGACATAACAATCAAAACCAAAACCAGAAGAAAAATCAGAAGAATGATGATGAAGTGAGCGTTAATGTTGTTGAAGAAAAGGAAAATGAAATTATTGCCATGATTTCTGATTTGCACATTGGTATGATCCAAGAGATGCACATGGCTGCTGTAACTTTAAGTAATGATTGGTGGTATGATTCGGGAGCAACCACTCATGTATGCAACAATTGCTCACTCTTCAAGGGTTATAAGGAGGCTAAAGAAGGCCATGAAATTCTTCTGGGAGATCATCACACTAATAAGGTTCTTGGTACCGGAAGTGTGGAACTCCAATTCTCTTCTGGAAAGAAAATTGTATTAACAAATGTACTTTATGTTCCTCAAGTAAGGAAGAATTTAGTCTCTGCTGTTGTGCTATGTAAAAAGGGACTCAAAGCTGTGATTGAGTTTGACAAGGTTATATTGTCTAAGTCCGGTTCCTTTGTAGGCAAAGGATATGTAACTGATGGCATGTTCAAACTAAGTACTAATAAAAATGAAAATTCTGCTTACTATTGTTTGTCTTCTTTTGATTTCAGTTTTAATGTAGAATGCTCTTCTTTTAATCTTTTGCATAATCGCTTGGGACATGTTAATTATCAAACCATAAACTAATGAGTAGAAATGGCATTATTACTTATAGCAATGAACATAAAGATAAATGTGTGGTTTGTGTGCAAGCAAAAATGAAAAGAAAACCTTTTCCAAAGGTTGATAGAGTATCTGAAATTTTAGAACTTGTGCATTCTGATATTTGTGAGTTAAATGGTGTTTTAACTAGAGGTGGAAATAGGTACTTTATAACATTCATTGATGATTGTTATAAATTGACCTATGTTTACTTAATGAAATATAAAGATCAGGCATTCAATATTTTTGAAGTTTACAAAGCCTTAGTAGAAACACAAAAGGGCAAGAAAATAAAAATCTAGCGAAGTGATAGAGGTGGGGAATACTTTCCTACTGAATTCACATCATTTTGTGAGGATAATGGCATTGTACATCAAGTTAGTTCACCTTATAGACCCCAACAAAATGGGGTGGCAGAAAGGAAAAATGGAGTCTTAGGTGATATGGTCAATGCCATGATAGTAAACTCTAATTTACCCATGAATTTATGGGGTGAGGCCTTGTTAACTGCTTGTCATGTACATCATAGAGTTCCCTCAAAGAAGTTAAAAATATCTCCATATGAAATTTGGAGAGGAAGAAAACCTAACATTAGTTATTTTAGAGTTTGGGGTTGCTTAGCCTTTTACAAGGTGCCAGACCCTAAGAAGACTAAGTTAGGAGTACGAGCTTTGAAAAGTGTTTTCGTGGGATATGCAGAAAATTCAAAGGCTTATAGGCTTTTGGATTTAGACTCAAATGTTATTGTGGAATCACGAGATGTAGAATTTTTTGAAAATAATTTTCGATGTGATTCCAATATTATTTACAAGTCACCATTGCAAGAACCACGAATAGTATCAGTTTTTAATCCTTCTTCTAGCAATGTAAAAACAAGTCCTAGTACAACTAGTGAACCAAGAAGAAGTGTAAGAGCTAGAAAGGAAAAGAATTTTGGTCCAGATTTTATTAATTCACAAGCAATTTATTTTCTTGTTGAAGGAAATAGAGAAAGTGTTACTCATAAAATTCCTATAATCTTCAATGTTGAAACTGAAGATGATCCAAAGACATATCAAGAAGCTATGACTTCTAGAAATTCCGCCTTTTGGAAAGAAGCAACAAATGATGAGATGGAGTCTTTAATGGCTAATAAAACTTGGGTCTTGTCAGATTTGCCTCCTGGTTCCAAGGCAATTGGATGTAAATGGATTTTTAGAGTAAAACGTAATGTAGATGATGGATCAGTACTAATTTTCAAAGCTAGACTTGTAGGACAAGGATTTAGCCAAAGAGAGGGAATAGATTATTTTGACACATATGCTCTAGTTGCAAGAATTACATCTATTAGAGTATTGTTGGCTTTGGCTTCCATCTATGATCTTCATGTACATCAAATGGATGTAAAGACTGCTTTTCTAAATGGTGATTTAGATGAAGAAGTGTACATGAAGCAACCTGAGGGTTTTGTACTTCCTGGGCAAGAGCAGAAGGTGTGTAAGCTTCTTAAATCATTATATGGTTTAAAGCAAGCTCCTAAACAATGGCATGAAAAGTTTGACTATGCTATTCTATCGAATGGATTTGTTCATAATTCATCAGATAAATGTATATATACTAAGTTTACAAAGGATTATGGTGTCATTTTATGTCTTTATGTTAATGATATGTTAATCATTGGGACAAACATGAAAGGCATAAATGAAACAAAGGCTTATTTGAGTTCATGTTTCAATATGAAAGACTTAAATGAGGTTGATACTATTTTGGGTATCAAAGTTAAAAGAAATAGTGGGGGTTTTTCTTTGAATCAATCACATTATATTGAGAATATTCTTAAGAAATTTGAGCATTTGAAGATCAAAGAAGTTAACACTTCATATGATACATCGTGTAAACTTAGTAAGAATGATGGGAGAGTTGTTGCTCAACTAGAGTATGCTAGTGCAGTAGGTAGTTTGATGTATGCTACTCATTGTACTAGGCCTGACATTGCATTTGCAGTTAGCAAACTTGCAAGGTTTACTAGTAATCCTAGTAAAAAGCATTGGGAAGCAATTGAAAGAGTTTTTGGATATCTGAAAAGAACTAAAAACTATGCTTTACATTATAGTAATTTCCCTGGTGTACTTGAGGGATACACGGATGCTAGTTGGATAACTAGTGATGGAGATAATAAATCCACAAGTGGTTGGATTTTTATGCTCGGTGGTGGTGTTGTTTCTTGGGCTTCAAAGAAACAGATATGTATTACACATTCCACTATGGAAGCTGAATTTTTAGCTTTGAGTGCCGCAGGCAAAGAAGCAGAATGGCTGAGAAATATGTTGCTAGATATAAAGTTGTGGCCATAACCGATGCCATCCATATCTTTGCACTGTGATAGTGAGGCAACCTTGTCTAGAGCTTATAATAAAATTTACAATGGTAAATCTAGACATATAAGTTTAAGACATGCATATGTGAGACAGCTAATATCCGACGGGATTATAGCTGTGACTTATGTAAGGTCTCGTAACAACTTGGCAGATCCTTTTACCAAAGGTCTTCCAAGGGAAATGGTTTATGGAATAATTCGAGAAATGGGATTGAGACCCGTTTGATTAGTCAGCAACAACGGAAACCCAACCTTTTCTTTATGAATACCCATAATTAAAAGGTTCAATGTGGTAATAACAAGTTGTTGATAACTGACTAGGTCACACTAGTGTTAAGATTATAGTAGTGTATGTTTTAGGGTGAGTGAAATACTCTTAATGAAATTTCCGTGAATAAAGAATTTCACCTATATAGGCATAAGAGGTGGTGCCGCTTCTAACATAAGTTTGGGACAAACTTTTGGAAATGTCTATGAATCTAGGTAGAGCACATGGCCATAATAGTGCTACCTTGTTATGAATGTATGTAAACGTTTTGTGCGTGTGTTTTCCGATATGATTCTAGCATATGGAATTTTGGCTCAAAGTTTATAAACTCCCATAAAATTTCGTTAGGATCTTGAAGAGCTTACACTAAGTGAGAGTTCAAATCGAAAGATACTTTCATGTATACACAATTCTGTTTGATTGAAGACTAAGTGGGGGATTGTTAAATATAGTCTTCAATAGTGAAGTTTGTGAGTGGACAGTACCACTGCGAAGGAAAGAAGAAGATAAGTTTGTACAAATTATTATTATTATTATTATATTTATTATTATATTTTTATTATTATTATTTTTATTTTTATTTGGATAATATCAATTGACAGTTATCTTAAGGGAACTATTATTTATAAGTTCCAAAGAGGCAGAGAACGTTTAATTGATAAAAATTCTGTTTTCTTCTTCTTCCCTTAACAAAAACTTCCAGAAAAACAAAAACTACATTCATTGAGATTAGGATGGATCCTGGGGGTAAATTAGTTCCTTAATCCCAATTATAGTGGGGGCTAATATTATCCTAAGGACAGAGATAATCTCGTCCTTTTCTAGTTTCAATTAATTTCTTTCATTTGTATTTGCTTAGTAGTATTATTTTCTAACACATACTAGTATTCGCCTTGGTGAATGTTAGAATTCTCTCAAAGTTTGCAAGGAACACAGTACGTGGATTGATGTTCAAAGCAAATTCTTTAATTTGTTTGACAAAAATCTTCACCTAAAAGAAATGAATGAGGAAATGAAATTTGAGAATATTATGGTTAATGTAGATTTGACTCAATACAAGCTTGCTAGTGCTGATTTGTCTCCAAGTACCTCTTCTGAATCTTTGCTTAAATTTAATGAGGATTTTGAAAAATTAAAAAATGATCTTGATGAGTTAAGAATTGAAAAGGCAAAATTAGAAAATAAAGGAACTTGTTGTTAGAAAAGAAGAAGCACTAGTCAGCTTGGGATTCCCAAGTGGATTAAGAATGCTCAAACCAAAAGAACTGAATGATTAAGGTACATACGATCTAAGCATAAAGGAAAACAGAAAAGTATTTTGATTTTCCTACGAAATTCTGGAGTAGGAATGGAGCATAAAGCAAGGTCTAAGTCTGCTAAGAAAGGATAAAGAAGATAACCAGAAGACAAATTCCTTGAGTGAGGAACTGAAGCTTCAGAATCGAAGCTTTAAAGAGTTTCAAGAAGTCAAATTACTTATTTTGTATTTTAGGCTTCTTATGTTTATGTTCTTAAGTACTTTGATGATTGATAGGATTTAAGTGGATTTTATTTTATATGTTTAAGATTTTATTTTCATATTTTAACTTGTTTATTTCGAAAATATCTTTTGGTTAAAATATCTTTTTGTTAAAAAGATTTTCTATTTTTATTTAAGCTTATCTTTTTAAAAATCTAATTTTGGAAAATAACTCTTTCAATGTGTGTTTTACTTTGTAAAAGGAGTTGAGAAAATTAAGGAAGCAGTAAAACCACTTCCTGTAGAATTAGTTTTACTTGTTACTCCTTACACATCCTAATTTTAAGGATTGTGGTTTAGTGGTGACTGAGGCAACGACAGTCTTAACTTCCAAATTTCTTCTATAAATAGACTTGGTTTTTTTGTTGAGAAAACATACTTGAGCATTACCATCTTTAAGTTTTCAAAAAGAGTCATAATCCACTTAAGTCCTTGAGTGTCTTTGTACTTAGCATTAGAGTTTAATCTTGAGTTGTATTGGGTTTAGAGTTTGGGTAAACTCTAAAGTGTTTATTGCTTTGTGTGAAGCGAGGAGAAAGAGGGAGTTGAGAGTGTTCAGCTGGTTGAGGGATTAGTTGAAGGGGACTGGAGCTCGTTGAGGAACTTGAGTTTAGAGTCTTAATTTGTAATAGGTTGTTTTCCCTATTATTATTAAGAGTTGAGTTTAAAATCCCTTGTGGTCGTGGTTTTTCTTCTTGATTAGGGCCAAGAAGTTTTCCACAAATCTCTCTTTGCACTTTAAGTTTTTGTTTAAGTTTCTTTACTAATTCCGCAAAAATTACCCTAGTTCCTCTACAATACAATTCACCCCCCTCTTGTATTGTTCATTCGAGTCAACAATATTCATATGGAGTCTCGTTGAAATCGTCTATATATATCTTATGTAATACATGTATTTCGTGTATTAGCACGAATACACGCTAGTCTCAATAATTGAAGAGTTTGTTGAAAATTTGTTAAAATAATATAGGATACTAATTATATTTATGTAAAATTATAAAATTATTAGTTTGCTTAAACTTATCAAAATTAAATTGAAATTGCTTAGATCTATCTGTCTATCTATACTATATAACTAAAGGCGTTGCTTTCAAAAGAACGGTGTCATGTAGCACAATTCAAATTAAAGTATATGTGTCATGCTTTGAGCTTGACATATTCGAACGCGTAACCTCCAACACATTAAAGTCATACATTTATTATGTTAATAAACTTTTATTAATGTTTTACATTTTACATAATGTTATATATTTCCTTCATTTATTAAATAAATTAGAGGTTATATAATTTACTTATTTCTCACTAAATTAAAAAAAAATACATATGAGGTAAAAATAATAATAATAATAATAGAGGCAATGCCCTAAACCACACAAGCTCGACAAACAATAAAACATCAATGTCAAATTTTAAAAAAAAAAAGTACTAGCAACGTGGGGCATCGTCAAGCCACATATAAATCTAAATCTAATATTTTACCAAAATGGCTAATTTAACAAAAGTATTTCCTAAAACGGCTAATTAATTATAAATTTTAATTCCAAAGTAGCTAAATAATTAAATTGAAAGGAAGTAATTTATTTCTTATTTTCTTTTGAACCGAAAAGGATCAATTTTTTGAGTTAAATTTTATTATTTTGTTTGTTTTGGGTTTCTTTTTTTTTCAAAAAAAAATTTGCTCTTTTTTTTTTAAGATGGAAAATTTAAAGGCTAACAAATTTGTACTAGTTTTTTGGGTTGATTTAAAATTTTGTTTTAAAAATTTTGGTTTTCTTTTTTAGAAAATTTTAAATCCATAGTTTAAATTATCCATTAATTTGAAAAATAAAATTCATCATAATACATTTGCGAAAATTCTCAAGTTTTGTTATAAAGTTACACAAAATAAAAAAAAATCACTCAAAAAATTGTTCCAAACTTCCAATCAACAAAACTTAGCCATATTAATAGAGAACATACAATTAGCGAACATGAAAAAGATGAATAATACCTTAATATCCCTAATATTCATATAAATTTTCGGTTGTGTTGATAGAACAATACTACTCCGTACTTCAAATTTCAATTTTTTTTTACTTGATCAAGACAAATTTTTTTTTTTTGGGTATATAACTTTAAAACATTCCAACTAAAAAAAACCCAAAAAAAATAAATTAAAATAAACACACACATACAAAAAAACATGAAAAATAAAAAAACAACCAAACTGGTTCAAATTAAAGGAAAACAAGAAATATTCCCTCCCAAAAAAAAAAAAAAAAAAAAAAAAGGAAAACAAGAAATAAATAAATTAAAATTAGCCTTTTTGGTAAAAACTTTTATGAAGTTAGCCATTTTGATAAAAGAATCAACAAAAAAAGATAAAGGAAATTTTGTGTAGAGCTACCCTAAACATAGGGTCATTTGTGGACAACTACGATTTTTTTTTTCTATTTGTTTAGAACTACCCACAAGTTTGAAAATGTTTGGGTAGCACTACCCATTAACATTTTTCGTCCAATTAAGACGTTATCGGATCCCACTTTTTTCTCTTTTGCAACTTCATTAACTCTCCCAATTTGTATAAAGGTTTTAATTTACCTTAATTATCCTAATTAAGGTTTTAATTAGAATTCATTTTAGGGTTCATGAGTTTAGTATTATTTGGGGATTTTGATTTCTAAGGTTTGGGGGTTTAATTGAATTGAGGTTTTTGCTTATTTTAGCATTAATTGGTCATTGTAATTGATAAAAATGAAAAATTGGGCCAAAATAACATTTTAATTGGACGAAAAACATTAGTGGGTAGTGCTACCCAAATGTTTCCAAACTTGCGGGTAGTTTTAAACAAATAAAAAAAATGGGTATTTATTCACAAATGACCCTATCTTTAGGGCACTTCTAGACAAAATTTCCTAAGATAAAACAATTCATAGAACAAAGTAGTTTACTTAAAAGATAAACTTTACACTACCTTCGTCTTGGATACGGGACCAATATTGAAGCAACACCGGAAAATCAGACATCGGTGCACCAGTGGATGAAACGGTTGCCAAATATTCCTGACTTATCAAAAAGGCCGATCTGCACTGCGCCGATCCATCCTTGGCACTTACACTTATACCATATCGATCACCAAAAAAGAGGTTGACTACTTGACAACAATTGTTGAAGCCATGACATTGATCCGTCGTCATATCTGCTGTTGATGTCGGATTTGATTCCTGATGATCAGTAGCACATATTGAGGTGCATCCTCCCATCAATTCCTCCATCACTTCCTCTCCATAATAATTATAGCTATAGAATAAGGCATATCCATGGCACCCGACTGATGTGAAAACATTCGAATCTGCAAATGAAAAGCCATGGCTAATAGACGTAATGATACCAGGACTGCTCCAATGTATCTCAGTACCATTACACGCAGTGACTGATGGTAGCTTAACTACTATTGTTTCACTTGAGTTTCGCACCTCGACAATCTCGAGGTCGAGTTTCTTTAGATATGGTATTGATTGGTTTGAGGAGGATTTATTACAAGAGACGGCAAACTCGGGGTGGGAGAAACAGTGGTTTGGGCCAATACCAAATGGGTATGGGATTACTATGTTTCCACAGTGGTGTATGCAATCTAGCTCAGATGGTCTACATAAACAAGATGATATCAATACTAGGATAACAAATAGTGGGTAGGAGTTCAGAATTTTCATTTTGCTTGCTGCTCGTTGCTCGTTGCATTCCAAGGCTTTAGTGTTGGTTTAATAATACTACTCTTTTTTTTTTTTTTTTAAATGTAATAATACTATTCCCTTCGTTACTTAATGTTATTTCCTATTTTGATTGTACACGTTCATTCATTATTGCTTATCTTTAATCACAAATATCCTTTCTTCTTACAAAAAAAAAAAGAAGTTATAATTATCTTTATCTATTATTTATATAAAAAATTAAAAAATTTAAAAACAAAAAAAAACCTAACAATTGAGTATCAATAATGTATTCAATAAGACAAATCAAATATGATTACAATAACAACTTTTCGCCTCTCCTCCTTTTTCCTCCTTTCTCTCTCCAAAACCCTAGCCTCCATTGTTGAATTTTAAAGGGTTTTTCAACCTCCTTTGAAAGACAAGGGTTTTTCAACCTCCTTTGAAAGACAGGGGTTTTTCGACCTCCTTTGAAAGACAAGGTTTATTTCCTCTTTTCGAGGGAGAAATTTCTTAGTTTTGAATCCATGGTAGCAGATCTTATGGATTGCTGTGAAATTATTTCGTTGGTAAGTAAGTTATCAAGTTTTCGAATACGAATAGATGAATCAGAAGCAAAACTTCCTCACGGCTACAAAGGATCGTTAGATTGTCTCTCTAACAAGGCTGTAATTTTTAGCGATATAAGCGGGAGATGTTCCGCAGTGCAAGATCTACTCGACGATGGTAGTTTTTATGAAGGAAAATTCTATTTGATTCAATATCTTATGTATTTGTTATCGTCGAAACTCTATTGTAGATGTCGTCTGACTTTTAATTAATTAAATATTTTTGCTATTAAAAAAAAATGATTATAAT
Source organism: Chenopodium album (assembly GCF_948465745.1). Classification (NCBI taxonomy): domain Eukaryota; kingdom Viridiplantae; phylum Streptophyta; class Magnoliopsida; order Caryophyllales; family Amaranthaceae; genus Chenopodium; species Chenopodium album. The sequence goes on from NC_137840.1 coordinate 63,757,324, forward strand.
AAATCTTTTGTGAGGCTACATTCTTTATTTCATTTTAGAGCTAGTTTAACTTGTAATTTCGGATAAACTAAGGGTCTGCTCATTTCAGCTTAATTTCATTTCAGTTTATTTCATTTCAATTTCTAATTTCCTTCTCTCATAAATTCAATTCGGTAGATGTGAACAGGCTCTAAATACCAATGACGATTAAAGTTAACTAAAAGGACTAAAATTAAACTAAGCTACTAACTGCTTAATTGACATTGTTTTTTTTTTTTTTAGTTTTCTGATTTTTTATAAAACTAAAAACCAAAATAAAAAACTGAAAATTATCATGATTTTAATAAGTTAACAATAAAAAACTGAAAATTATCATGATTTTAATAATTTTGAACAATTTTTGATTTATTATATGACATGTTTTATATGATTTTGAAAATATATATATATATATATATATATATATATATATATATATATATATATATATATATATATATATATATATATATATATATATATATATATATATATATATATATATATATATATATATATACGGGGTGGTTCCGCTGAAAACCGGGCTTATGCTGAAAACAAGGCTTATGCTGAAAACAACAAATCTCAACCATTCATTATTAGCATAAAAGATCAGACGGCTTAAAAGCCCTAAAATCTTTCCAACCTTACATATAATCAATTCAATCGTTTTAGACATACTTAAATAAGGTAACTTTATTTAAATTGAAGACATTTAAATAGAGTAACTATATATAAAAATAACGTAACTATATATAAAAATAACGTAACTATATCAATTTTGACGATATTTACACAAAGGTCATTATATACAAAAATAAGGTAATTATATCAATTTTGACAATATTTACATAAAGGTCACTATGTACATAAATAAGATAACTATATCTACTTTGAGTTTTTGACACCATTTACATAAAGGTCACTTTATATAAAAATAAGGTAACTACATCAATTTTGACAACATTTACGTAAAGGTTGCTATATACAAAAATAAGGTGACTAAAACAAATTTTACAACATTTCCATCATGCTATGGTCATTACATACAAAAATAAGGTAACTATAAATAAACTTCGGATAATTATATCAATTTGACATCATTTACCATAGGTCACTATATACAAAATTAAGCTAACTTTATCAAGTTATAACAATTTTGACGACATTTATACAAACAAGGTTATAATATCAATTTTGTTGAAGCTTGCACATAGATCACTATATTTAAAAATAAGGTAACTATATCAGTTTTTACGATATTTACACAAAGGTCACTATTTTATATAAAAATAAGGTAACTACTCGTATATTAATTGTGTCTATATGCAAATTATTATTTTTTATGGTGGGTAAAAATAGAAAACGCAGAGACAATCTACCCATACTTCCTGCATTTAACTGCTAGAAAGTGGGCTTGTTGGACTGTATTCCTGCTAGCTTTGACACAAGCTATAAAATCTCTAGAACTTGCTGCGTCTTTTATGTCTATGATGACTTGTTTGAGCTCTTCCTCCGCCTTGGTTTGAATTTGTAGGGCTTGTATCACTATATCAGAGTCTAATTTGATCACCAGATTGATGAAATCTGCAGGAGTTTCTTTGATCGCTTTAAGTATCGCCAATCCTTCGGCGTGATTTGGAGTTAATGCGAAAATTCTTGGGACACCTTGAAACTGTTGGGATTGTTCTTGTTCCGCTACCCATGCCACAGCTGCCCTCCATGCCTTCTTCTTGTTGTTTTCCTGACACTAATGTAATATAATCCAATACATTAACAATGTATAATTCCAAAAATTGAATATTAAGGTATAATAATCCAAAAATCAAACATTCATCATACCTCCTATGTCTTGCAAATTAACTCATGTTGAGCTTCGAAGGCCTCTCCTTTTTAACATAATCTAATCCAAATTGAATAAAAATGAACAAAAAGTGAGAACATCATTCGGAATTATTACGAATAAAAAATATACAATGATCAAGCCATAGTACAATTGTTGAGCAAAACCATGAAAATTTATGAGTATGACGACGAAACGAACAACATATAACAAGGCAAGGCTTCTAATGGAGCTCCTGCCATTAATACTAAACATGTACTCCTATGATTAAGAAAATAAAAACAAGCAGACCTTGATTTTCTAATTTACTCAAACCTAATTTACTAAGATTAAGACTAGAAGATTGATAATGTAACTGCGAGACAAGTAACATTTTCGAAGCGACGAAGAAGATTAATTATGAAAGCTGATGAACTAATCAACACAAAAATCATGTTACGAAAAGGTGAAGCACAACAATTAGAGCAGAGTTTCGAGCAAAAATTACACTTAAAAACCTAATTAACTAAAATCAAGCAGAAGTAAACAAAATTCGTTCAAAACTACTCCTACGAAAACGAAACTTCAGTCGAAACTCAAAAATTTAAATCAAATCGAAAAAATCAATAACAAAAACATGCAAAATTACAAAATTAAGCAAAAATCATAAACGAAAAACACAATGGACATTAAATTTCCTCAATATGCTTGAAATTTAGGTAAACAAAATTTCAGAAAGCAAACAATATTTCAGAAACCTAAGTACCTCAAATCAAGCAAAAATAGCGAAATTAACACAAATAACTCACTTGATAATTGATCGTAGAGCTGAGAAATTGTTGAAAATCAAAGTATTTGAAGCTGGATTTGGAAAAGTAGCATGAAATTGGCAAAAATTAGGAGAGAGAAAGTAGGATAGAAAAAATAGAAGAGGAAGAAAATAACGTGCAAATGAAAGAGGAGATAGAAACTGTAGAAATTTTGAGTGAAATTTGGGAAAAACTCACAACCGTGAGATTTGACGGGCCATAATCTACGGTCTTAATTGTCCGTTTTCAGTTTTCAGCTATAGGCTTGTTTTCACATGATCCACACTATATATATATAAATATATATATATATATATATATATATATATATATATATATATATATATATATATATATATATATATATATATATATATATATATATATATATATAAGTTTGGAATTTCAATTTATGAGAATTTCAACTTCCAAAAAACATAAGAATTTATTTACCCTCCCCACCCTTGATCATTCACAATTTCTAGGATTTACAAATTCCTAAATGACAACCAAACAAATTTATTTAAATCCTAGGAATTTCTATTAAAAAAAAATATAATTATTGTTCATAAATTAGAAATTTCCATGGAAATTTCTTAGTTATTTGAACGAGACTTGAATCAATCAACTAGTAAGCGCCGTGTATGACTAAATGACTTCTTTTACTTACTTATCTAATGACTTTATTGACTTGATTTGATGCGATTCAGCTAGATAGTTCATCTTATCTTACAAATTGCAATGTGTATGGACGACATGGCGTGACCAAGTCTTCTGTGGGCTGCGAATAATGAACACGAATTACTACTGTTAAACAGACCACAAATTATAATATTTTTTTTTTGACACAAATTATAATTAACTAAAGAAAGCCCGTGCATCTGTTTGAATTTTTCAATTTTTTTTTTTTTTTTTTTTTTTTTTTTGTATTTATGTGCTAAATTTTGTTACAAAAGATAATATTTTATATTTAATTAATTTAAACTTAAAAATATCATTTGCTAATTTTGCTTGCATGACATTTGAACTAATTAATTTTTTAAAAAATTAATAATCTCTTATTTAATTGACAACAATTAAAATTTGTAATTCTACATGGCGCGCTAAAAAAATTAAATCGTTCTCAAAATCCTCGGAAAAAAACTCCCATAGATTAGATTTGTTAAAAAAAATAAAATATTATACGAAAATTTAAATACGATAAAGAAATATAGTCGCAAGACAACTCACAAGGAATATCAACTTGACTATTCACCCAACTACAATAGTTGGGTAGCCATTATATTTCAAAGCCATGATTATCTCAAAACTTGACTATTCAAGTATTAGACAACCGTGTAAAATTGTGGTGGTTATTAACTTGACTATTCAACATGGGATAGTTTTGGAGGAAATATAGAAGGTGTTTGGAAATTGACTTTTTGCCTAGTTTTTCACTTTTTATTCTGATCAAAGAGTCAAAAAAAATATGATTGATTATCAACTTGATGTAATTTTTTCCCATGTATTAATACATCCGCCCCATTCCCGTTTGCTCTAAAAAAAAGGGTTGACTTTTCCGTCAAAAACTAAAAGATAATATGCATTTTTTATATTGACTTTTAGCTGGATAAATTAATCCAGTTTTTCACTACTAAACAACTATTAGCCGCAATAATTATGTGATATTAACAACCAAGTTATAAAGATAATTCAAACAACCAATACTTCAAGATGATCAAACAATCAAGGGCGGATCCAAAAATTTTTTATAGCCCGGACCGAAGTTATAAAGCATTTCAAATAATAAAGCCATAAAGAGATATGAGTTTAAGAAACCCACACTAAAAAAAATTGTGCAAACAAGAGGAATTGAACCCTTGATCTTCCAAATCTATGGTACAAGTTAACCAACTAAGCCTACTAAAAACTTGAATATTTGTACAAGTTTTTTTATTTGTATAATGCCAAAATCTGGGAATTGTGGGGGGGGGGGGGGGGGAGGGCAAGGCCCGGGTAGGCCACCCCTTGGATCCGTCTATGCAAACAATGATGTAGAATAATGATGATACATCTTGCTTCTCAAAGAACTTTCAATCTTTAGTAGTTTAATTGCTATTTTTAGATTTTACTTACTAGTTTTAGATTTTACTTACTAGTTTTTATTTTCATCTGAGGGTCTGTTCAGATTTACTTATTTTCAGTTCAGTTCAGTTCAGCTCCAATCAGTTCAGTTCAGTTCAGCTAGTTCAGTTCTAATCAGTTCAGTTCAGTTCATCTCTTAATTTCCCTCTCTCATAAAATATTCATTTCAGCTTAGTTCAGTTCAGTTCAGTTCATTTCAGTTCCAATCAGTTTAGTTCAGTTCAGCTCCAATCAGTTCAGTTCAGCTCAGTTCAGTAAATATGAACATGCCTTGAATGGGTACGATTTTCTTGTTTTAAGTTATTGTGATTTATGAAAACCATGAGAGAAAGTGAGGGAGGGAAAAGCCAAAAACCCCTTTCTTCCTTAAACCCTAAACCCCCTGAACCACCACCCCCGCCACCGCCTCTACACCCCCCTACTCCTACCCATTCGTTCTTACAAGCTCAAGAAACCCCATCTTTTAGCCAAGCTGTCTCTAATCCTACCCATAAATCTAACCCAATCCCCCAATGCCTTCTCCAGTTTGTTTGCTCTGTTTCCCCCCCGGCTGACTTCAACCCGGCGGCGGAGATTTTCATACCCATCTCCCCGTCTGAAGCTCCGCCCCTTTTATCTCCTTGGGTTATTTCCCTTATAGTGAAAGTGGTAGGGAAGTCATTCTCTGCAGAATACCTTTTTGAGAAACTAAACCTTATTTGGAAACCCACGGGAACCCTAAGCTTCTCAGCCTTGGGGAAGGGCTTCTATAATGTGGCGCCTGTTTCGGGGGTTTTTGTCCCTCGGGAGAGTTACAACACTGAAACTGGATTCAACTGAGGATGCCTGTACCTGCAAAGCAAACGGACCGCCGGATGGTCGGTGGTCCGCCTCCGAAGATTAAGTCAATAAACGTTCGGAAATAAAACGTGCAGAAGTAAATTTATCTGCTTGGATTCCAAGCTCAGGTAAAGTGTTGTGTGTTCCTTGAAAACGACTGCTCTGTGGTAAGTGACGTATTGTCTCGTATAGCGTGTCAAAAATTCTCTCTCTCCGTCATAAATGACATAATGTCCCTATTTATAGGGTCTTTTTGAAAAGTGTGCCTTCCTAGGATCTGGAGACCTAGGAATTAGGTCACGCCGTTTTGCGGCGCCTCGGGATTTGGGCCTTAGAAGGCTGCCATCCCAGGGCCAATGCCTGAGTGACACGTGTCACTGTGCCCAAAAGGATTTTGAAGCACTTTTTGTGTGACACGTGTCGCCACCTGAATGGTCCCTGCTGGACCTTCAGGCCACGCAGAATGGAGAAGAGTCCACCCTCCACGTGTCATCATTCCATAGGTCCAAGTGTCACCTATACGGAGGACACGTGGCGCTTTCTGATTGGGCCACCTGGCCGGGTATAAAATACCCAAATCATTTGCCCCTCACAGGGGTCACGTGCATTGCACATGACTCCTGTGACAGGTGTCAGTATCTGAGTGGTCAAATTCAAAAATTACTAGAGGGAAAAAATTAGGGTTTTACCCCCCTATAAATAGTAAGGTTTGACCCCCTCTTGGATTCACACCTTGGCGAATCTCTGGAGAATCTTGGACTTTTTGACTTTAAGAATCTCAAAATTCCCTAAGCGCTTTTCAAGCATCCGACACTCGGCCAACAGTCCGACCGTTCTTTAGTCAACCAGGCGTCTTTTTCCCTTCTTCTAAAGGTAACGCCTGTATTTTCTTTTTACTATTCATTTTTTCTTTGTTTTTGAAAAGATGGCTCCCCAATTGCATGCGACACGACGTAGGATAGTGATCAGCCGGTCACCGGGGACGGCTGAATCTAGAACTAGCAGTGCCGAATGCTTGGCCAAAGACCCTACTTTGCGAACTTCTCCGAATCCGACCGTTTCCGTGTCTGTGCAAGACACTATGGCCAGGACCAAAAGAACAGCAAGGAAGAGTAGCTCCGATGGAGTTTTTTACCATTCGGACGGGTCGACTGTTTATTCAGACGGCTCAATAAGAGTGCCTCGAAGTGAGCTGTCGGAACACCCTGATAGCCCTTCCTATCTTCCTCCAACCCCCACCTATTACCATTCTCCCACATCTAGTGGAACTCCCAGTGATGGAATCCTGGGGGAGGCGGATGAAGAATATCAACCCGGGCCTTCTGGACAGGCGCCGGAAGAGAGTCTAGGGGAGGACCCCGCTGGCACCAGTCGGCGGTCCCCTAGCTCTGATGAGAGCTCTGATGACGAGTCGGCCTCGTCATCTTCTTCAGAGAATGCCTCCGTAAATTCAGAGGAGGCTAGATCAAACATAGATTCTGCCAGAGAGTCCCTGGCAGTGGATAGGGGGGAAAGCTAGGCCGAGCCGAGTGCTTCCAGGCGCTTGGAGAGAGCCCCCTACTATCAGCATGTTCCGCCAGGCAGGCGGAGCGCCATGGCATCCGACCTTGGCAATTTTAGGCGCAAGGTCGTCCTAGGCTATGGCTAAACTTTGTCGGTCCCTAACGAGGGCGACACCATAACCTGGTCGAGCCTGGCAGCTATCAAGACAAAGCATTCGGCTGCTATGAAGCGGCCTTCCAGGTTGGCCTCCGCTTCCCTCTCCATCCGAGCGTGGAGAGGATCTTGGACGGATACCAACTGGGTATCTGGCAACTTGTACCCAACTTCTGGATCAATATTCTGGGGTACGTTGCCGCCTGTGAGATGCTGCAGGTGGAGGCGAGCTTTGAAGCGTTCGCCCACATGCACTATCTGAGCAGGGTGCCTGCTAGGGGTGGTGAAGGCTGGTACATCTTGACCACTTGCAAGGGGTACATGATGGCTGTTGGCAAATAGAACAAGTGGAAAGACTGGAGGACTAAGTTTTACATAGTCAAGTCTACCGACAGCCGCCTGAACCAAAAGTATTACAGGTGGAATAAGGATCCACCTCTCCTAGCAGGCAGGAGCGCATTGCCGCCTATTCCCAGGCGGGCAAAGGAGGAGATCATGGACGCGGGGTTGTTTACCGTGTCCGTGTGGACGAATGATGAGGGGGACAAGGAGGTCACCCCTCAATGCTATCTCCCTTTGTACAAGTGGTTTGAAGAAGGGACATTCTTAGCCGCCTGGGGGCTAAGTTTTGAGATGCCGAGAGGTAGTCGGCCGTCTGTTTTATATGCAATTTACTTTTGCTTTTCAGTACTTGTTTAATGATGCTAATCACTTGTTCATTTTTGCAGACAAAGCAATGGAAAAGCTTCCGGCCACAAGGAAGCCGGCTGTATCTGCTGCTCGATACAGGTCGAATGTCCTAAACAGGGTAGAAGTAACCACTCACACCAAAGTGGACGAGCAGAAAACAGGCGGCACCTCCAAGGTAGAAAATTGTTATACTTTCATTTCTGACCAATATTAAATTTGCCCGAATGATTTCTAACTTGCGTTTATCTTGTGTTGATGTAGGGTGCGCCTTCCAAATCTCCTTCAAAACCATCCGACCCTAAAATCCAAAAGACTAGGGCGGGTGATGTGAGCGCATCCGGCAAGGGCGGCCGGAAGCACATTGCTCATAGGCCCAAGAAGGGCCCAGACGCCTCTACTCTCAAAGCTGAAAAGGAGATCAGCAAACCGGATGCCCAGAGGGCATCGAAGGGTGGCTTTAAGCAACCCACCACTGCCGTCGGCTCAGCAGGAGAGAAGAGGAGCCTGGGGAGAGAAGAGGAACAGAAGGACGACGGTAAAATCCATTCGCCTCTATTGTTCTTCCATTTAGATGTACTTGAGTTATGTTTCTAACTTTCTCTCCTTCTCAGTTCCTGTGTAGAGGCCGACTGTAGTCCAGATGGCTAAGTCCATGCTAAGGGCGGTTGATCCTGACGACAAGGCGTCTGTCAGAGGAGTCGGCACCCTTGAATTGGATGGCATCTTGGGGAACCTCTGCGAGGTATGAGTCTTAGCTCAAGCAAATTTTTTTTTTTTTTTTTTTTCTGGTTTTAACCATTCGGCTCTTTTGCAGGCCATGCTGCGCGTCCAAGGGCTCAGGCAACCCCTCAAGGAGAAATCCAAAGAGGTAATAGTCGCTAAAGCTCGGGCCGAGTCCGCCTTGGATCGAGCTCAATTTGATATTGCTCAGAATGAGTATCTGACGCTTGATATGATGTATTCGCAGGCGGAAGCCAATATGCAGGTGAAGAAGGACCTGGACTCGGCCCGCCTGCGCATCACTTCCCTTAAGAAAGAGATTACAACTCTTAAGGAAAAGCTCGAGCCTCTTCAAGATGCCAAAGAAGAGGTCGAGATAGTCAAGCAGAAGGTGGGCCGCCTGGAGCAGCGCCTCAGCAACCAGGAGCATCAGCTGAAGTCCAAGTTTGAGTCCGTGGCTGATTAAGAGAGAGAGGCTCTTGTTAAGCAAATGATGAGCGATTATGAAGCCATCATGCGGGACACTTGGGCGGTTGTACAGCCGGACTCGGACTATCAAATTTGGAAATCCAAATTTGACGAAGCCAGCAAAGCATTCGACGCTCGCTTTATTGAAGAGGCTGAGAATGCTGAGGCCGAGGAAAGTTCTGGGTCCGACTCTTCTGGGGAGTCGTCCTCTGGTGGCGAGGAGGAGGATCAGGCGGAGGAGTAAGAGAAAAAGGATGAAGAGCAGCCGAAGGACGACAGGCCGGCTGCCACTGAAGAAGCTCTCCCCTGATCACTTAAGCTTTTATGCTTTTCTGCGGCCGAATGGCCATGTTCTTTTCTTTTCCGGCCTGCGTGCCGAGTATTTGTATCTTTACCGACCAAGGGGTCGGGTAATTTGACAATCTTTCTGGCTTTGCCAGATAACAATCTTAACCAATCGTCTGGTGACGATTGGTCTTTTTAATTTGAATCATTCGGCCATTTGGCTGAAGTTATCCAAATTGTTGTCCTTTGCATTTTTAATTTTTCATTGCATGTTTTTGGCTAAGTATTATAACCTGTTTACCATGCGAATGTTCTTGCCCCTGGACGGATGTCGAGTGGTTTTGGTTTATTGGATTGATTGACTTAGAAATTTTTGATACTTAGAAGAGTATGCATGGTTTCTAAGTCAATCAATCACTATGGTGATTGCCCCAAACCACTCGGCAGACGTCCATCCAGAATTGGCAAACATAAGTGTTCATTCGGCCATTGGCTCGAATTAACTCAAATTTCCAACTTAGCTAATTTGCTAAGGGTAAACCTCCGCCTGTTCTGCCACATAAGCAAAAACAAGCGCCTCCGGTTATCTGACTCATGCTGAAGCAGACGGCCTTACTCATGTTGGAGCAGACAAATTTATAGAAAACAGATAACCATCCGGCCATTAGCCTCATGTCTTTTTAAGACGATTTGTATAGCCACTAAGTTTTTAGCTTAGTTTATTATCCGGCCATTGGTCTCTTTGAGATAAAATGCTAAGTTTGTAACTTAACTAATTTTCTTTTAAAAATAATTGTCCGCCTGTCTTGCCCCATAGGCAAGGATCAGGCGTCATCCGGCCAATAGCCTCAATAAGTGCTAAGTAGTTAACTTAACTTGTATATTAATCAAATATTTCGCCTGTTTTGCCCCTGATCAATAACAGGCGCATCCGGCTTTATGCCTCGCTTAGCCTCTACTTATGAAACAGTGACCATTTCTGAACTGCGCTAGAACAGACAGAAAATTCAGGTCTTTTAGATTTCACTTTCGATTAAAACATATGACTGCGAATGCTGCCTTAGCATCCGGTAGGGCCGCTTGATATATTCGTAGAGCAATGTGCCATCCAAATGGGAGATGCTTCTCCTCGACGAATTCGCCCAAATGGACGTCGACGGTTATCTGACTCATGTTGGAGCAGACGGTCATGCTCATGTTGGAGCAGACTGTGACCATTCGGTCTCTTTTTGTTTATTATCATCCGGCCATGGGCCTCATCATGATTTTATCTGGCCTTAAGCCTCTTTAATGATTAAGTAAATATTCATCAAGTGTTAGTGTAAACTTGATGAATTTAGTAGGAACGACTGTTCTAAAACAATCGGCTCCTTCAGAGGGATTGGGGCGTCTGCTGTTGGGACAGACACTTTCCAAATATATTGGCCGTCTGTATTTGGTACAGGCGACACTTAAAAAACTTAAATAAAAAGATAATTTGGGAAATGAGGCATATTCTCATTAACAAAACTTGAGATTACCAAATTGAGGTCTTTACATTCGTGCTTAGAAGTAGTACTTTTTCAAGTTGTCTACATTCCAAGTTCTGGGCAGCTGCCTGCCATCTGGTTCTTCCAGGCGGTAGGTGTCGTCTCTTACCTCCTCATAAATTCGGTAGGGGCCTTCCCAATTTGGGGTTAGCTTTCCCTGTTCATTCGCCCTACCGACTGCCTCCATTTTCCGTAGCACAAAGTCCCCCACTTTAAGAGGACGCTTGTGTACTCTTTTGTTGTAAGCCCGAGTCATTCTCAGACGGTATATTGATAAGTGACTTTTATGTCACTTTTAGGGTGTTTATTGAGTCGTATTCCGGCTTATTTTCCAATAATTTCACCTTTTATATCATTTATTTCTATTATTTTATTATTCTCATCTTTTATCTTTATTTTGAGTATTTTTGTAATTTTCTATAGTTTTTAGTTTATTTTCGTGTTTTATTTTATTTTTCTTTCTTTTAATGTTTGTAGTTTAAGTCGTTAGTTTTTATTTTTAATAATTTCTCTTTTTATCTCGTTTTCTTATTTATTTTAGTTTCGTATTTTATTTTATTTTATTTTATTTCATTTAATTTTATTATTTCTTTAGTTTTAGCATTTTATTTTATTTTATTTTATTTTATTTTACTTTATTTATCTTATTTTATTTTACTTTATTTTTCTTTATTTTATTTATTTTATTTTATTTTCCTATTCACCCGGGTTTCAAGGTCATGTTTGAGTTCAAAGTCCAAGGTTCGAGGCATAATGCACAAGCCAACCTACTGCTGCCGATCTGCACTGCGCCGATCCATCCTTGGCACTTACACTTATACCATATCGATCACCAAAAAAGAGGTTGACTACTTGACAACAATTGTTGAAACCATGACATTGATCCGTCGTCATATCTGCTGTTGATGTCGGATTTGATTCCTGATGATCAGTAGCACATATTGAGGTGCATCCTCCCATCAATTCCTCCATCACTTCCTCTCCATAATAATTATAGCTATAGAATAAGGCATATCCATGGCACCCGACTGATGTGAAAACATTCGAATCTGCAAATGAAAAGCCATGGCTAATAGACGTAATGATACCAGGACTGCTCCAATGTATCTCAGTACCATTACACGCAGTGACTGATGGTAGCTTAACTACTATTGTTTCACTTGAGTTTCGCACCTCGACAATCTCGAGGTCGAGTTTCTTTAGATATGGTATTGATTGGTTTGAGGAGGATTTATTACAAGAGACGGCAAACTCGGGGTGGGAGAAACAGTGGTTTGGGCCAATACCAAATGGGTATGGGATTACTATGTTTCCACAGTGGTGTATGCAATCTAGCTCAGATGGTCTACATAAACAAGATGATATCAATACTAGGATAACAAATAGTGGGTAGGAGTTCAGAATTTTCATTTTGCTTGCTGCTCGTTGCTCGTTGCATTCCAAGGCTTTAGTGTTGGTTTAATAATACTACTCTTTTTTTTTTTTTTTTAAATGTAATAATACTATTCCCTTCGTTACTTAATGTTATTTCCTATTTTGATTGTACACGTTCATTCATTATTGCTTATCTTTAATCACAAATATCCTTTCTTCTTACAAAAAAAAAAGAAGTTATAATTATCTTTATCTATTATTTATATAAAAAATTAAAAAATTTAAAAACAAAAAAAAACCTAACAATTGAGTATCAATAATGTATTCAATAAGACAAATCAAATATGATTACAATAACAACTTTTCGCCTCTCCTCCTTTTTCCTCCTTTCTCTCTCCAAAACCCTAGCCTCCATTGTTGAATTTTAAAGGGTTTTTCAACCTCCTTTGAAAGACAAGGGTTTTTCAACCTCCTTTGAAAGACAGGGGTTTTTCGACCTCCTTTGAAAGACAAGGTTTATTTCCTCTTTTCGAGGGAGAAATTTCTTAGTTTTGAATCCATGGTAGCAGATCTTATGGATTGCTGTGAAATTATTTCGTTGGTAAGTAAGTTATCAAGTTTTCGAATACGAATAGATGAATCAGAAGCAAAACTTCCTCACGGCTACAAAGGATCGTTAGATTGTCTCTCTAACAAGGCTGTAATTTTTAGCGATATAAGCGGGAGATGTTCCGCAGTGCAAGATCTACTCGACGATGGTAGTTTTTATGAAGGAAAATTCTATTTGATTCAATATCTTATGTATTTGTTATCGTCGAAACTCTATTGTAGATGTCGTCTGACTTTTAATTAATTAAATATTTTTGCTATTAAAAAAAAAATGATTATAATAAATCTTTTGTGAGGCTACATTCTTTATTTCATTTTAGAGCTAGTTTAACTTGTAATTTCGGATAAACTAAGGGTCTGCTCATTTCAGCTTAATTTCATTTCAGTTTATTTCATTTCAATTTCTAATTTCCTTCTCTCATAAATTCAATTCGGTAGATGTGAACAGGCTCTAAATACCAATGACGATTAAAGTTAACTAAAAGGACTAAAATTAAACTAAGCTACTAACTGCTTAGTTGACATTGTTTTTTTTTTTTTTTAGTTTTCTGATTTTTTATAAAACTAAAAACCAAAATAAAAAACTGAAAATTATCATGATTTTAATAAGTTAACAATAAAAAACTGAAAATTATCATGATTTTAATAATTTTGAACAATTTTTGATTTATTATATGACATGTTTTATATGATTTTGAAAATATATATATATATATATATATATATATATATATATATATATATATATATATATATATATATATATATATATATATATATATATATATATATATATATACGGGGTGGTTCCGCTGAAAACCGGGCTTATGCTGAAAACAAGGCTTATGCTGAAAACAACAAATCTCAACCATTCATTATTAGCATAAAAGATCAGACGGCTTAAAAGCCCTAAAATCTTTCCAACCTTACATATAATCAATTCAATCGTTTTAGACATACTTAAATAAGGTAACTTTATTTAAATTGAAGACATTTAAATAGAGTAACTATATATAAAAATAACGTAACTATATATAAAAATAACGTAACTATATCAATTTTGACGATATTTACACAAAGGTCATTATATACAAAAATAAGGTAATTATATCAATTTTGACAATATTTACATAAAGGTCACTATGTACATAAATAAGATAACTATATCTACTTTGAGTTTTTGACACCATTTACATAAAGGTCACTTTATATAAAAATAAGGTAACTACATCAATTTTGACAACATTTACGTAAAGGTTGCTATATACAAAAATAAGGTGACTAAAACAAATTTTACAACATTTCCATCATGCTAAGGTCATTACATACAAAAATAAGGTAACTATAAATAAACTTCGGATAATTATATCAATTTGACATCATTTACCATAGGTCACTATATACAAAATTAAGCTAACTTTATCAAGTTATAACAATTTTGACGACATTTATACAAACAAGGTTATAATATCAATTTTGTTGAAGCTTGCACATAGATCACTATATTTAAAAATAAGGTAACTATATCAGTTTTTACGATATTTACACAAAGGTCACTATTTTATATAAAAATAAGGTAACTACTCGTATATTAATTGTGTCTATATGCAAATTATTATTTTTTATGGTGGGTAAAAATAGAAAACGCAGAGACAATCTACCCATACTTCCTGCATTTAACTGCTAGAAAGTGGGCTTGTTGGACTGTATTCCTGCTAGCTTTGACACAAGCTATAAAATCTCTAGAACTTGCTGCGTCTTTTATGTCTATGATGACTTGTTTGAGCTCTTCCTCCGCCTTGGTTTGAATTTGTAGGGCTTGTATCACTATATCAGAGTCTAATTTGATCACCAGATTGATGAAATCTGCAGGAGTTTCTTTGATCGCTTTAAGTATCGCCAATCCTTCGGCGTGATTTGGAGTTAATGCGAAAATTCTTGGGACACCTTGAAACTGTTGGGATTGTTCTTGTTCCGCTACCCATGCCACAGCTGCCCTCCATGCCTTCTTCTTGTTGTTTTCCTGACACTAATGTAATATAATCCAATACATTAACAATGTATAATTCCAAAAATTGAATATTAAGGTATAATAATCCAAAAATCAAACATTCATCATACCTCCTATGTCTTGCAAATTAACTCATGTTGAGCTTCGAAGGCCTCTCCTTTTTAACATAATCTAATCCAAATTGAATAAAAATGAACAAAAAGTGAGAACATCATTCGGAATTATTACGAATAAAAAATATACAATGATCAAGCCATAGTACAATTGTTGAGCAAAACCATGAAAATTTATGAGTATGACGACGAAACGAACAACATATAACAAGGCAAGGCTTCTAATGGAGCTCCTGCCATTAATACTAAACATGTACTCCTATGATTAAGAAAATAAAAACAAGCAGACCTTGATTTTCTAATTTACTCAAACCTAATTTACTAAGATTAAGACTAGAAGATTGATAATGTAACTGCGAGACAAGTAACATTTTCGAAGCGACGAAGAAGATTAATTATGAAAGCTGATGAACTAATCAACACAAAAATCATGTTACGAAAAGGTGAAGCACAACAATTAGAGCAGAGTTTCGAGCAAAAATTACACTTAAAAACCTAATTAACTAAAATCAAGCAGAAGTAAACAAAATTCGTTCAAAACTACTCCTACGAAAACGAAACTTCAGTCGAAACTCAAAAATTTAAATCAAATCGAAAAAATCAATAACAAAAACATGCAAAATTACAAAATTAAGAAAAAATCATAAACGAAAAACACAATGGACATTAAATTTCCTCAATATGCTTGAAATTTAGGTAAACAAAATTTCAGAAAGCAAACAATATTTCAGAAACCTAAGTACCTCAAATCAAGCAAAAATAGCGAAATTAACACAAATAACTCACTTGATAATTGATCGTAGAGCTGAGAAATTGTTGAAAATCAAAGTATTTGAAGCTGGATTTGGAAAAGTAGCATGAAATTGGCAAAAATTAGGAGAGAGAAAGTAGGATAGAAAAAATAGAAGAGGAAGAAAATAACGTGCAAATGAAAGAGGAGATAGAAACTGTAGAAATTTTGAGTGAAATTTGGGAAAAACTCACAACCGTGAGATTTGACGGGCCATAATCTACGGTCTTAATTGTCCGTTTTCAGTTTTCAGCTATAGGCTTGTTTTCACATGATCCACACTATATATATATATATATATATATATATATATAAGTTTGGAATTTCAATTTATGAGAATTTCAACTTCCAAAAAACATAAGAATTTATTTACCCTCCCCACCCTTGATCATTCACAATTTCTAGGATTTACAAATTCCTAAATGACAACCAAACAAATTTATTTAAATCCTAGGAATTTCTATTAAAAAAAAATATAATTATTGTTCATAAATTAGAAATTTCCATGGAAATTTCTTAGTTATTTGAACGAGACTTGAATCAATCAACTAGTAAGCGCCGTGTATGACTAAATGACTTCTTTTACTTACTTATCTAATGACTTTATTGACTTGATTTGATGCGATTCAGCTAGATAGTTCATCTTATCTTACAAATTGCAATGTGTATGGACGACATGGCGTGACCAAGTCTTCTGTGGGCTGCGAATAATGAACACGAATTACTACTGTTAAACAGACCACAAATTATAATATTTTTTTTTTGACACAAATTATAATTAACTAAAGAAAGCCCGTGCATCTGTTTGAATTTTTCAATTTTTTTTTTTTTTTTTTTTTTTTTTTTTTGTATTTATGTGCTAAATTTTGTTACAAAAGATAATATTTTATATTTAATTAATTTAAACTTAAAAATATCATTTGCTAATTTTGCTTGCATGACATTTGAACTAATTAATTTTTTAAAAAATTAATAATCTCTTATTTAATTGACAACAATTAAAATTTGTAATTCTACATGGCGCGCTAAAAAAATTAAATCGTTCTCAAAATCCTCGGAAAAAAACTCCCATAGATTAGATTTGTTAAAAAAAATAAAATATTATACGAAAATTTAAATACGATAAAGAAATATAGTCGCAAGACAACTCACAAGGAATATCAACTTGACTATTCACCCAACTACAATAGTTGGGTAGCCATTATATTTCAAAGCCATGATTATCTCAAAACTTGACTATTCAAGTATTAGACAACCGTGTAAAATTGTGGTGGTTATTAACTTGACTATTCAACATGGGATAGTTTTGGAGGAAATATAGAAGGTGTTTGGAAATTGACTTTTTGCCTAGTTTTTCACTTTTTATTCTGATCAAAGAGTCAAAAAAAATATGATTGATTATCAACTTGATGTAATTTTTTCCCATGTATTAATACATCCGCCCCATTCCCGTTTGCTCTAAAAAAAGGGTTGACTTTTCCGTCAAAAACTAAAAGATAATATGCATTTTTTATATTGACTTTTAGCTGGATAAATTAATCCAGTTTTTCACTACTAAACAACTATTAGCCGCAATAATTATGTGATATTAACAACCAAGTTATAAAGATAATTCAAACAACCAATACTTCAAGATGATCAAACAATCAAGGGCGGATCCAAAAATTTTTTATAGCCCGGACCGAAGTTATAAAGCATTTCAAATAATAAAGCCATAAAGAGATATGAGTTTAAGAAACCCACACTAAAAAAAATTGTGCAAACAAGAGGAATTGAACCCTTGATCTTCCAAATCTATGGTACAAGTTAACCAACTAAGCCTACTAAAAACTTGAATATTTGTACAAGTTTTTTTATTTGTATAATGCCAAAATCTGGGAATTGTGGGGGGGGGGGGGGGGGGAGGGCAAGGCCCGGGTAGGCCACCCCTTGGATCCGTCTATGCAAACAATGATGTAGAATAATGATGATACATCTTGCTTCTCAAAGAACTTTCAATCTTTAGTAGTTTAATTGCTATTTTTAGATTTTACTTACTAGTTTTAGATTTTACTTACTAGTTTTTATTTTCATCTGAGGGTCTGTTCAGATTTACTTATTTTCAGTTCAGTTCAGTTCAGCTCCAATCAGTTCAGTTCAGTTCAGCTAGTTCAGTTCTAATCAGTTCAGTTCAGTTCATCTCTTAATTTCCCTCTCTCATAAAATATTCATTTCAGCTTAGTTCAGTTCAGTTCAGTTCATTTCAGTTCCAATCAGTTTAGTTCAGTTCAGCTCCAATCAGTTCAGTTCAGCTCAGTTCAGTAAATATGAACATGCCTTGAATGGGTACGATTTTCTTGTTTTAAGTTATTGTGATTTATGAAAACCATGAGAGAAAGTGAGGGAGGGAAAAGCCAAAAACCCCTTTCTTCCTTAAACCCTAAACCCCCTGAACCACCACCCCCGCCACCGCCTCTACACCCCCCTACTCCTACCCATTCGTTCTTACAAGCTCAAGAAACCCCATCTTTTAGCCAAGCTGTCTCTAATCCTACCCATAAATCTAACCCAATCCCCCAATGCCTTCTCCAGTTTGTTTGCTCTGTTTCCCCCCCGGCTGACTTCAACCCGGCGGCGGAGATTTTCATACCCATCTCCCCGTCTGAAGCTCCGCCCCTTTTATCTCCTTGGGTTATTTCCCTTATAGTGAAAGTGGTAGGGAAGTCATTCTCTGCAGAATACCTTTTTGAGAAACTAAACCTTATTTGGAAACCCACGGGAACCCTAAGCTTCTCAGCCTTGGGGAAGGGCTTCTATAATGTGGCGCCTGTTTCGGGGGTTTTTGTCCCTCGGGAGAGTTACAACACTGAAACTGGATTCAACTGAGGATGCCTGTACCTGCAAAGCAAACGGACCGCCGGATGGTCGGTGGTCCGCCTCCGAAGATTAAGTCAATAAACGTTCGGAAATAAAACGTGCAGAAGTAAATTTATCTGCTTGGATTCCAAGCTCAGGTAAAGTGTTGTGTGTTCCTTGAAAACGACTGCTCTGTGGTAAGTGACGTATTGTCTCGTATAGCGTGTCAAAAATTCTCTCTCTCCGTCATAAATGACATAATGTCCCTATTTATAGGGTCTTTTTGAAAAGTGTGCCTTCCTAGGATCTGGAGACCTAGGAATTAGGTCACGCCGTTTTGCGGCGCCTCGGGATTTGGGCCTTAGAAGGCTGCCATCCCAGGGCCAATGCCTGAGTGACACGTGTCACTGTGCCCAAAAGGATTTTGAAGCACTTTTTGTGTGACACGTGTCGCCACCTGAATGGTCCCTGCTGGACCTTCAGGCCACGCAGAATGGAGAAGAGTCCACCCTCCACGTGTCATCATTCCATAGGTCCAAGTGTCACCTATACGGAGGACACGTGGCGCTTTCTGATTGGGCCACCTGGCCGGGTATAAAATACCCAAATCATTTGCCCCTCACAGGGGTCACGTGCATTGCACATGACTCCTGTGACAGGTGTCAGTATCTGAGTGGTCAAATTCAAAAATTACTAGAGGGAAAAAATTAGGGTTTTACCCCCCTATAAATAGTAAGGTTTGACCCCCTCTTGGATTCACACCTTGGCGAATCTCTGGAGAATCTTGGACTTTTTGACTTTAAGAATCTCAAAATTCCCTAAGCGCTTTTCAAGCATCCGACACTCGGCCAACAGTCCGACCGTTCTTTAGTCAACCAGGCGTCTTTTTCCCTTCTTCTAAAGGTAACGCCTGTATTTTCTTTTTACTATTCATTTTTTCTTTGTTTTTGAAAAGATGGCTCCCCAATTGCATGCGACACGGCGTAGGATAGTGATCAGCCGGTCACCGGGGACGGCTGAATCTAGAACTAGCAGTGCCGAATGCTTGGCCAAAGACCCTACTTTGCGAACTTCTCCGAATCCGACCGTTTCCGTGTCTGTGCAAGACACTATGGCCAGGACCAAAAGAACAGCAAGGAAGAGTAGCTCCGATGGAGTTTTTTACCATTCGGACGGGTCGACTGTTTATTCAGACGGCTCAATAAGAGTGCCTCGAAGTGAGCTGTCGGAACACCCTGATAGCCCTTCCTATCTTCCTCCAACCCCCACCTATTACCATTCTCCCACATCTAGTGGAACTCCCAGTGATGGAATCCTGGGGGAGGCGGATGAAGAATATCAACCCGGGCCTTCTGGACAGGCGCCGGAAGAGAGTCTAGGGGAGGACCCCGCTGGCACCAGTCGGCGGTCCCCTAGCTCTGATGAGAGCTCTGATGACGAGTCGGCCTCGTCATCTTCTTCAGAGAATGCCTCCGTAAATTCAGAGGAGGCTAGATCAAACATAGATTCTGCCAGAGAGTCCCTGGCAGTGGATAGGGGGGAAAGCTAGGCCGAGCCGAGTGCTTCCAGGCGCTTGGAGAGAGCCCCCTACTATCAGCATGTTCCGCCAGGCAGGCGGAGCGCCATGGCATCCGACCTTGGCAATTTTAGGCGCAAGGTCGTCCTAGGCTATGGCTAAACTTTGTCGGTCCCTAACGAGGGCGACACCATAACCTGGTCGAGCCTGGCAGCTATCAAGACAAAGCATTCGGCTGCTATGAAGCGGCCTTCCAGGTTGGCCTCCGCTTCCCTCTCCATCCGAGCGTGGAGAGGATCTTGGACGGATACCAACTGGGTATCTGGCAACTTGTACCCAACTTCTGGATCAATATTCTGGGGTACGTTGCCGCCTGTGAGATGCTGCAGGTGGAGGCGAGCTTTGAAGCGTTCGCCCACATGCACTATCTGAGCAGGGTGCCTGCTAGGGGTGGTGAAGGCTGGTACATCTTGACCACTTGCAAGGGGTACATGATGGCTGTTGGCAAATAGAACAAGTGGAAAGACTGGAGGACTAAGTTTTACATAGTCAAGTCTACCGACAGCCGCCTGAACCAAAAGTATTACAGGTGGAATAAGGATCCACCTCTCCTAGCAGGCAGGAGCGCATTGCCGCCTATTCCCAGGCGGGCAAAGGAGGAGATCATGGACGCGGGGTTGTTTACCGTGTCCGTGTGGACGAATGATGAGGGGGACAAGGAGGTCACCCCTCAATGCTATCTCCCTTTGTACAAGTGGTTTGAAGAAGGGACATTCTTAGCCGCCTGGGGGCTAAGTTTTGAGATGCCGAGAGGTAGTCGGCCGTCTGTTTTATATGCAATTTACTTTTGCTTTTCAGTACTTGTTTAATGATGCTAATCACTTGTTCATTTTTGCAGACAAAGCAATGGAAAAGCTTCCGGCCACAAGGAAGCCGGCTGTATCTGCTGCTCGATACAGGTCGAATGTCCTAAACAGGGTAGAAGTAACCACTCACACCAAAGTGGACGAGCAGAAAACAGGCGGCACCTCCAAGGTAGAAAATTGTTATACTTTCATTTCTGACCAATATTAAATTTGCCCGAATGATTTCTAACTTGCGTTTATCTTGTGTTGATGTAGGGTGCGCCTTCCAAATCTCCTTCAAAACCATCCGACCCTAAAATCCAAAAGACTAGGGCGGGTGATGTGAGCGCATCCGGCAAGGGCGGCCGGAAGCACATTGCTCATAGGCCCAAGAAGGGCCCAGACGCCTCTACTCTCAAAGCTGAAAAGGAGATCAGCAAACCGGATGCCCAGAGGGCATCGAAGGGTGGCTTTAAGCAACCCACCACTGCCGTCGGCTCAGCAGGAGAGAAGAGGAGCCTGGGGAGAGAAGAGGAACAGAAGGACGACGGTAAAATCCATTCGCCTCTATTGTTCTTCCATTTAGATGTACTTGAGTTATGTTTCTAACTTTCTCTCCTTCTCAGTTCCTGTGTAGAGGCCGACTGTAGTCCAGATGGCTAAGTCCATGCTAAGGGCGGTTGATCCTGACGACAAGGCGTCTGTCAGAGGAGTCGGCACCCTTGAATTGGATGGCATCTTGGGGACCTCTGCGAGGTATGAGTCTTAGCTCAAGCAAATTTTTTTTTTTTTTTTTCTGGTTTTAACCATTCGGCTCTTTTGCAGGCCATGCTGCGCGTCCAAGGGCTCAGGCAACCCCTCAAGGAGAAATCCAAAGAGGTAATAGTCGCTAAAGCTCGGGCCGAGTCCGCCTTGGATCGAGCTCAATTTGATATTGCTCAGAATGAGTATCTGACGCTTGATATGATGTATTCGCAGGCGGAAGCCAATATGCAGGTGAAGAAGGACCTGGACTCGGCCCGCCTGCGCATCACTTCCCTTAAGAAAGAGATTACAACTCTTAAGGAAAAGCTCGAGCCTCTTCAAGATGCCAAAGAAGAGGTCGAGATAGTCAAGCAGAAGGTGGGCCGCCTGGAGCAGCGCCTCAGCAACCAGGAGCATCAGCTGAAGTCCAAGTTTGAGTCCGTGGCTGATTAAGAGAGAGAGGCTCTTGTTAAGCAAATGATGAGCGATTATGAAGCCATCATGCGGGACACTTGGGCGGTTGTACAGCCGGACTCGGACTATCAAATTTGGAAATCCAAATTTGACGAAGCCAGCAAAGCATTCGACGCTCGCTTTATTGAAGAGGCTGAGAATGCTGAGGCCGAGGAAAGTTCTGGGTCCGACTCTTCTGGGGAGTCGTCCTCTGGTGGCGAGGAGGAGGATCAGGCGGAGGAGTAAGAGAAAAAGGATGAAGAGCAGCCGAAGGACGACAGGCCGGCTGCCACTGAAGAAGCTCTCCCCTGATCACTTAAGCTTTTATGCTTTTCTGCGGCCGAATGGCCATGTTCTTTTCTTTTCCGGCCTGCGTGCCGAGTATTTGTATCTTTACCGACCAAGGGGTCGGGTAATTTGACAATCTTTCTGGCTTTGCCAGATAACAATCTTAACCAATCGTCTGGTGACGATTGGTCTTTTTAATTTGAATCATTCGGCCATTTGGCTGAAGTTATCCAAATTGTTGTCCTTTGCATTTTTAATTTTTCATTGCATGTTTTTGGCTAAGTATTATAACCTGTTTACCATGCGAATGTTCTTGCCCCTGGACGGATGTCGAGTGGTTTTGGTTTATTGGATTGATTGACTTAGAAATTTTTGATACTTAGAAGAGTATGCATGGTTTCTAAGTCAATCAATCACTATGGTGATTGCCCCAAACCACTCGGCAGACGTCCATCCAGAATTGGCAAACATAAGTGTTCATTCGGCCATTGGCTCGAATTAACTCAAATTTCCAACTTAGCTAATTTGCTAAGGGTAAACCTCCGCCTGTTCTGCCACATAAGCAAAAACAAGCGCCTCCGGTTATCTGACTCATGCTGAAGCAGACGGCCTTACTCATGTTGGAGCAGACAAATTTATAGAAAACAGATAACCATCCGGCCATTAGCCTCATGTCTTTTTAAGACGATTTGTATAGCCACTAAGTTTTTAGCTTAGTTTATTATCCGGCCATTGGTCTCTTTGAGATAAAATGCTAAGTTTGTAACTTAACTAATTTTCTTTTAAAAATAATTGTCCGCCTGTCTTGCCCCATAGGCAAGGATCAGGCGTCATCCGGCCAATAGCCTCAATAAGTGCTAAGTAGTTAACTTAACTTGTATATTAATCAAATATTCCGCCTGTTTTGCCCCTGATCAATAACAGGCGCATCCGGCTTTATGCCTCGCTTAGCCTCTACTTATGAAACAGTGACCATTTCTGAACTGCGCTAGAACAGACAGAAAATTCAGGTCTTTTAGATTTCACTTTCGATTAAAACATATGACTGCGAATGCTGCCTTAGCATCCGGTAGGGCCGCTTGATATATTCGTAGAGCAATGTGCCATCCAAATGGGAGATGCTTCTCCTCGACGAATTCGCCCAAATGGACGTCGACGGTTATCTGACTCATGTTGGAGCAGACGGTCATGCTCATGTTGGAGCAGACTGTGACCATTCGGTCTCTTTTTGTTTATTATCATCCGGCCATGGGCCTCATCATGATTTTATCTGGCCTTAAGCCTCTTTAATGATTAAGTAAATATTCATCAAGTGTTAGTGTAAACTTGATGAATTTAGTAGGAACGACTGTTCTAAAACAATCGGCTCCTTCAGAGGGATTGGGGCGTCTGCTGTTGGGACAGACACTTTCCAAATATATTGGCCGTCTGTATTTGGTACAGGCGACACTTAAAAAACTTAAATAAAAAGATAATTTGGGAAATGAGGCATATTCTCATTAACAAAACTTGAGATTACCAAATTGAGGTCTTTACATTCGTGCTTAGAAGTAGTACTTTTTCAAGTTGTCTACATTCCAAGTTCTGGGCAGCTGCCTGCCATCTGGTTCTTCCAGGCGGTAGGTGTCGTCTCTTACCTCCTCATAAATTCGGTAGGGGCCTTCCCAATTTGGGGTTAGCTTTCCCTGTTCATTCGCCCTACCGACTGCCTCCATTTTCCGTAGCACAAAGTCCCCCACTTTAAGAGGACGCTTGTGTACTCTTTTGTTGTAAGCCCGAGTCATTCTCAGACGGTATATTGATAAGTGACTTTTATGTCACTTTTAGGGTGTTTATTGAGTCGTATTCCGGCTTATTTTCCAATAATTTCACCTTTTATATCATTTATTTCTATTATTTTATTATTCTCATCTTTTATCTTTATTTTGAGTATTTTTGTAATTTTCTATAGTTTTTAGTTTATTTTCGTGTTTTATTTTATTTTTCTTTCTTTTAATGTTTGTAGTTTAAGTCGTTAGTTTTTATTTTTAATAATTTCTCTTTTTATCTCGTTTTCTTATTTATTTTAGTTTCGTATTTTATTTTATTTTATTTTATTTCATTTAATTTTATTATTTCTTTAGTTTTAGCATTTTATTTTATTTTATTTTATTTTATTTTACTTTATTTATCTTATTTTATTTTACTTTATTTTTCTTTATTTTATTTATTTTATTTTATTTTCCTATTCACCCGGGTTTCAAGGTCATGTTTGAGTTCAAAGTCCAAGGTTCGAGGCATAATGCACAAGCCAACCTACTGCTGCCGATCTGCACTGCGCCGATCCATCCTTGGCACTTACACTTATACCATATCGATCACCAAAAAAGAGGTTGACTACTTGACAACAATTGTTGAAACCATGACATTGATCCGTCGTCATATCTGCTGTTGATGTCGGATTTGATTCCTGATGATCAGTAGCACATATTGAGGTGCATCCTCCCATCAATTCCTCCATCACTTCCTCTCCATAATAATTATAGCTATAGAATAAGGCATATCCATGGCACCCGACTGATGTGAAAACATTCGAATCTGCAAATGAAAAGCCATGGCTAATAGACGTAATGATACCAGGACTGCTCCAATGTATCTCAGTACCATTACACGCAGTGACTGATGGTAGCTTAACTACTATTGTTTCACTTGAGTTTCGCACCTCGACAATCTCGAGGTCGAGTTTCTTTAGATATGGTATTGATTGGTTTGAGGAGGATTTATTACAAGAGACGGCAAACTCGGGGTGGGAGAAACAGTGGTTTGGGCCAATACCAAATGGGTATGGGATTACTATGTTTCCACAGTGGTGTATGCAATCTAGCTCAGATGGTCTACATAAACAAGATGATATCAATACTAGGATAACAAATAGTGGGTAGGAGTTCAGAATTTTCATTTTGCTTGCTGCTCGTTGCTCGTTGCATTCCAAGGCTTTAGTGTTGGTTTAATAATACTACTCTTTTTTTTTTTTTTTTAAATGTAATAATACTATTCCCTTCGTTACTTAATGTTATTTCCTATTTTGATTGTACACGTTCATTCATTATTGCTTATCTTTAATCACAAATATCCTTTCTTCTTACAAAAAAAAAAGAAGTTATAATTATCTTTATCTATTATTTATATAAAAAATTAAAAAATTTAAAAACAAAAAAAAACCTAACAATTGAGTATCAATAATGTATTCAATAAGACAAATCAAATATGATTACAATAACAACTTTTCGCCTCTCCTCCTTTTTCCTCCTTTCTCTCTCCAAAACCCTAGCCTCCATTGTTGAATTTTAAAGGGTTTTTCAACCTCCTTTGAAAGACAAGGGTTTTTCAACCTCCTTTGAAAGACAGGGGTTTTTCGACCTCCTTTGAAAGACAAGGTTTATTTCCTCTTTTCGAGGGAGAAATTTCTTAGTTTTGAATCCATGGTAGCAGATCTTATGGATTGCTGTGAAATTATTTCGTTGGTAAGTAAGTTATCAAGTTTTCGAATACGAATAGATGAATCAGAAGCAAAACTTCCTCACGGCTACAAAGGATCGTTAGATTGTCTCTCTAACAAGGCTGTAATTTTTAGCGATATAAGCGGGAGATGTTCCGCAGTGCAAGATCTACTCGACGATGGTAGTTTTTATGAAGGAAAATTCTATTTGATTCAATATCTTATGTATTTGTTATCGTCGAAACTCTATTGTAGATGTCGTCTGACTTTTAATTAATTAAATATTTTTGCTATTAAAAAAAAAATGATTATAATAAATCTTTTGTGAGGCTACATTCTTTATTTCATTTTAGAGCTAGTTTAACTTGTAATTTCGGATAAACTAAGGGTCTGCTCATTTCAGCTTAATTTCATTTCAGTTTATTTCATTTCAATTTCTAATTTCCTTCTCTCATAAATTCAATTCGGTAGATGTGAACAGGCTCTAAATACCAATGACGATTAAAGTTAACTAAAAGGACTAAAATTAAACTAAGCTACTAACTGCTTAATTGACATTGTTTTTTTTTTTTTTTAGTTTTCTGATTTTTTATAAAACTAAAAACCAAAATAAAAAACTGAAAATTATCATGATTTTAATAAGTTAACAATAAAAAACTGAAAATTATCATGATTTTAATAGTTTTGAACAATTTTTGATTTATTATATGACATGTTTTATATGATTTTGAAAATATATATATATATATATATATATATATATATATATATATATATATATATATATATATATATATATATATATATATATATATACGGGGTGGTTCCGCTGAAAACCGGGCTTATGCTGAAAACAAGGCTTATGCTGAAAACAACAAATCTCAACCATTCATTATTAGCATAAAAGATCAGACGGCTTAAAAGCCCTAAAATCTTTCCAACCTTACATATAATCAATTCAATCGTTTTAGACATACTTAAATAAGGTAACTTTATTTAAATTGAAGACATTTAAATAGAGTAACTATATATAAAAATAACGTAACTATATATAAAAATAACGTAACTATATCAATTTTGACGATATTTACACAAAGGTCATTATATACAAAAATAAGGTAATTATATCAATTTTGACAATATTTACATAAAGGTCACTATGTACATAAATAAGATAACTATATCTACTTTGAGTTTTTGACACCATTTACATAAAGGTCACTTTATATAAAAATAAGGTAACTACATCAATTTTGACAACATTTACGTAAAGGTTGCTATATACAAAAATAAGGTGACTAAAACAAATTTTACAACATTTCCATCATGCTAAGGTCATTACATACAAAAATAAGGTAACTATAAATAAACTTCGGATAATTATATCAATTTGACATCATTTACCATAGGTCACTATATACAAAATTAAGCTAACTTTATCAAGTTATAACAATTTTGACGACATTTATACAAACAAGGTTATAATATCAATTTTGTTGAAGCTTGCACATAGATCACTATATTTAAAAATAAGGTAACTATATCAGTTTTTACGATATTTACACAAAGGTCACTATTTTATATAAAAATAAGGTAACTACTCGTATATTAATTGTGTCTATATGCAAATTATTATTTTTTATGGTGGGTAAAAATAGAAAACGCAGAGACAATCTACCCATACTTCCTGCATTTAACTGCTAGAAAGTGGGCTTGTTGGACTGTATTCCTGCTAGCTTTGACACAAGCTATAAAATCTCTAGAACTTGCTGCGTCTTTTATGTCTATGATGACTTGTTTGAGCTCTTCCTCCGCCTTGGTTTGAATTTGTAGGGCTTGTATCACTATATCAGAGTCTAATTTGATCACCAGATTGATGAAATCTGCAGGAGTTTCTTTGATCGCTTTAAGTATCGCCAATCCTTCGGCGTGATTTGGAGTTAATGCGAAAATTCTTGGGACACCTTGAAACTGTTGGGATTGTTCTTGTTCCGCTACCCATGCCACAGCTGCCCTCCATGCCTTCTTCTTGTTGTTTTCCTGACACTAATGTAATATAATCCAATACATTAACAATGTATAATTCCAAAAATTGAATATTAAGGTATAATAATCCAAAAATCAAACATTCATCATACCTCCTATGTCTTGCAAATTAACTCATGTTGAGCTTCGAAGGCCTCTCCTTTTTAACATAATCTAATCCAAATTGAATAAAAATGAACAAAAAGTGAGAACATCATTCGGAATTATTACGAATAAAAAATATACAATGATCAAGCCATAGTACAATTGTTGAGCAAAACCATGAAAATTTATGAGTATGACGACGAAACGAACAACATATAACAAGGCAAGGCTTCTAATGGAGCTCCTGCCATTAATACTAAACATGTACTCCTATGATTAAGAAAATAAAAACAAGCAGACCTTGATTTTCTAATTTACTCAAACCTAATTTACTAAGATTAAGACTAGAAGATTGATAATGTAACTGCGAGACAAGTAACATTTTCGAAGCGACGAAGAAGATTAATTATGAAAGCTGATGAACTAATCAACACAAAAATCATGTTACGAAAAGGTGAAGCACAACAATTAGAGCAGAGTTTCGAGCAAAAATTACACTTAAAAACCTAATTAACTAAAATCAAGCAGAAGTAAACAAAATTCGTTCAAAACTACTCCTACGAAAACGAAACTTCAGTCGAAACTCAAAAATTTAAATCAAATCGAAAAAATCAATAACAAAAACATGCAAAATTACAAAATTAAGCAAAAATCATAAACGAAAAACACAATGGACATTAAATTTCCTCAATATGCTTGAAATTTAGGTAAACAAAATTTCAGAAAGCAAACAATATTTCAGAAACCTAAGTACCTCAAATCAAGCAAAAATAGCGAAATTAACACAAATAACTCACTTGATAATTGATCGTAGAGCTGAGAAATTGTTGAAAATCAAAGTATTTGAAGCTGGATTTGGAAAAGTAGCATGAAATTGGCAAAAATTAGGAGAGAGAAAGTAGGATAGAAAAAATAGAAGAGGAAGAAAATAACGTGCAAATGAAAGAGGAGATAGAAACTGTAGAAATTTTGAGTGAAATTTGGGAAAAACTCACAACCGTGAGATTTGACGGGCCATAATCTACGGTCTTAATTGTCCGTTTTCAGTTTTCAGCTATAGGCTTGTTTTCACATGATCCACACTATATATATATAAATATATATATATATATATATATATATATATATATATATATATATATATATATATATATATATATATATAAGTTTGGAATTTCAATTTATGAGAATTTCAACTTCCAAAAAACATAAGAATTTATTTACCCTCCCCACCCTTGATCATTCACAATTTCTAGGATTTACAAATTCCTAAATGACAACCAAACAAATTTATTTAAATCCTAGGAATTTCTATTAAAAAAAAATATAATTATTGTTCATAAATTAGAAATTTCCATGGAAATTTCTTAGTTATTTGAACGAGACTTGAATCAATCAACTAGTAAGCGCCGTGTATGACTAAATGACTTCTTTTACTTACTTATCTAATGACTTTATTGACTTGATTTGATGCGATTCAGCTAGATAGTTCATCTTATCTTACAAATTGCAATGTGTATGGACGACATGGCGTGACCAAGTCTTCTGTGGGCTGCGAATAATGAACACGAATTACTACTGTTAAACAGACCACAAATTATAATATTTTTTTTTTGACACAAATTATAATTAACTAAAGAAAGCCCGTGCATCTGTTTGAATTTTTCAATTTTTTTTTTTTTTTTTTTTTTTTTTTTTGTATTTATGTGCTAAATTTTGTTACAAAAGATAATATTTTATATTTAATTAATTTAAACTTAAAAATATCATTTGCTAATTTTGCTTGCATGACATTTGAACTAATTAATTTTTTAAAAAATTAATAATCTCTTATTTAATTGACAACAATTAAAATTTGTAATTCTACATGGCGCGCTAAAAAAATTAAATCGTTCTCAAAATCCTCGGAAAAAAACTCCCATAGATTAGATTTGTTAAAAAAAATAAAATATTATACGAAAATTTAAATACGATAAAGAAATATAGTCGCAAGACAACTCACAAGGAATATCAACTTGACTATTCACCCAACTACAATAGTTGGGTAGCCATTATATTTCAAAGCCATGATTATCTCAAAACTTGACTATTCAAGTATTAGACAACCGTGTAAAATTGTGGTGGTTATTAACTTGACTATTCAACATGGGATAGTTTTGGAGGAAATATAGAAGGTGTTTGGAAATTGACTTTTTGCCTAGTTTTTCACTTTTTATTCTGATCAAAGAGTCAAAAAAAATATGATTGATTATCAACTTGATGTAATTTTTTCCCATGTATTAATACATCCGCCCCATTCCCGTTTGCTCTAAAAAAAAGGGTTGACTTTTCCGTCAAAAACTAAAAGATAATATGCATTTTTTATATTGACTTTTAGCTGGATAAATTAATCCAGTTTTTCACTACTAAACAACTATTAGCCGCAATAATTATGTGATATTAACAACCAAGTTATAAAGATAATTCAAACAACCAATACTTCAAGATGATCAAACAATCAAGGGCGGATCCAAAAATTTTTTATAGCCCGGACCGAAGTTATAAAGCATTTCAAATAATAAAGCCATAAAGAGATATGAGTTTAAGAAACCCACACTAAAAAAAATTGTGCAAACAAGAGGAATTGAACCCTTGATCTTCCAAATCTATGGTACAAGTTAACCAACTAAGCCTACTAAAAACTTGAATATTTGTACAAGTTTTTTTATTTGTATAATGCCAAAATCTGGGAATTGTGGGGGGGGGGGGGAGGGCAAGGCCCGGGTAGGCCACCCCTTGGATCCGTCTATGCAAACAATGATGTAGAATAATGATGATACATCTTGCTTCTCTAAGAACTTTCAATCTTTAGTAGTTTAATTGCTATTTTTAGATTTTACTTACTAGTTTTAGATTTTACTTACTAGTTTTTATTTTCATCTGAGGGTCTGTTCAGATTTACTTATTTTCAGTTCAGTTCAGTTCAGCTCCAATCAGTTCAGTTCAGTTCAGCTAGTTCAGTTCTAATCAGTTCAGTTCAGTTCATCTCTTAATTTCCCTCTCTCATAAAATATTCATTTCAGCTTAGTTCAGTTCAGTTCAGTTCATTTCAGTTCCAATCAGTTTAGTTCAGTTCAGCTCCAATCAGTTCAGTTCAGCTCAGTTTAGTAAATATGAACATGCCTTGAATGGGTACGATTTTCTTGTTTTAAGTTATTGTGATTTATGAAAACCATGAGAGAAAGTGAGGGAGGGAAAAGCCAAAAACCCCTTTCTTCCTTAAACCCTAAACCCCCTGAACCACCACCCCCGCCACCGCCTCTACACCCCCCTACTCCTACCCATTCGTTCTTACAAGCTCAAGAAACCCCATCTTTTAGCCAAGCTGTCTCTAATCCTACCCATAAATCTAACCCAATCCCCCAATGCCTTCTCCAGTTTGTTTGCTCTGTTTCCCCCCCGGCTGACTTCAACCCGGCGGCGGAGATTTTCATACCCATCTCCCCGTCTGAAGCTCCGCCCCTTTTATCTCCTTGGGTTATTTCCCTTATAGTGAAAGTGGTAGGGAAGTCATTCTCTGCAGAATACCTTTTTGAGAAACTAAACCTTATTTGGAAACCCACGGGAACCCTAAGCTTCTCAGCCTTGGGGAAGGGCTTCTATAATGTGGCGCCTGTTTCGGGGGTTTTTGTCCCTCGGGAGAGTTACAACACTGAAACTGGATTCAACTGAGGATGCCTGTACCTGCAAAGCAAACGGACCGCCGGATGGTCGGTGGTCCGCCTCCGAAGATTAAGTCAATAAACGTTCGGAAATAAAACGTGTAGAAGTAAATTTATCTGCTTGGATTCCAAGCTCAGGTAAAGTGTTGTGTGTTCCTTGAAAACGACTGCTCTGTGGTAAGTGACGTATTGTCTCGTATAGCGTGTCAAAAATTCTCTCTCTCCGTCATAAATGACATAATGTCCCTATTTATAGGGTCTTTTTGAAAAGTGTGCCTTCCTAGGATCTGGAGACCTAGGAATTAGGTCACGCCGTTTTGCGGCGCCTCGGGATTTGGGCCTTAGAAGGCTGCCATCCCAGGGCCAATGCCTGAGTGACACGTGTCACTGTGCCCAAAAGGATTTTGAAGCACTTTTTGTGTGACACGTGTCGCCACCTGAATGGTCCCTGCTGGACCTTCAGGCCACGCAGAATGGAGAAAAGTCCACCCTCCACGTGTCATCATTCCATAGGTCCAAGTGTCACCTATACGGAGGACACGTGGCGCTTTCTGATTGGGCCACCTGGCCGGGTATAAAATACCCAAATCATTTGCCCCTCACAGGGGTCACGTGCATTGCACATGACTCCTGTGACAGGTGTCAGTATCTGAGTGGTCAAATTCAAAAATTACTAGAGGGAAAAAATTAGGGTTTTACCCCCTATAAATAGTAAGGTTTGACCCCCTCTTGGATTCACACCTTGGCGAATCTCTGGAGAATCTTGGACTTTTTGACTTTAAGAATCTCAAAATTCCCTAAGCGCTTTTCAAGCATCCGACACTCGGCCAACAGTCCGACCGTTCTTTAGTCAACCAGGCGTCTTTTTCCCTTCTTCTAAAGGTAACGCCTGTATTTTCTTTTTACTATTCATTTTTTCTTTGTTTTTGAAAAGATGGCTCCCCAATTGCATGCGACACGGCGTAGGATAGTGATCAGCCGGTCACCGGGGACGGCTGAATCTAGAACTAGCAGTGCCGAATGCTTGGCCAAAGACCCTACTTTGCGAACTTCTCCGAATCCGACCGTTTCCGTGTCTGTGCAAGACACTATGGCCAGGACCAAAAGAACAGCAAGGAAGAGTAGCTCCGATGGAGTTTTTTACCATTCGGACGGGTCGACTGTTTATTCAGACGGCTCAATAAGAGTGCCTCGAAGTGAGCTGTCGGAACACCCTGATAGCCCTTCCTATCTTCCTCCAACCCCCACCTATTACCATTCTCCCACATCTAGTGGAACTCCCAGTGATGGAATCCTGGGGGAGGCGGATGAAGAATATCAACCCGGGCCTTCTGGACAGGCGCCGGAAGAGAGTCTAGGGGAGGACCCCGCTGGCACCAGTCGGCGGTCCCCTAGCTCTGATGAGAGCTCTGATGACGAGTCGGCCTCGTCATCTTCTTCAGAGAATGCCTCCGTAAATTCAGAGGAGGCTAGATCAAACATAGATTCTTCCAGAGAGTCCCTGGCAGTGGATAGGGGGGAAAGCTAGGCCGAGCCGAGTGCTTCCAGGCGCTTGGAGAGAGCCCCCTACTATCAGCATGTTCCGCCAGGCAGGCGGAGCGCCATGGCATCCGACCTTGGCAATTTTAGGCGCAAGGTCGTCCTAGGCTATGGCTAAACTTTGTCGGTCCCTAACGAGGGCGACACCATAACCTGGTCGAGCCTGGCAGCTATCAAGACAAAGCATTCGGCTGCTATGAAGCGGCCTTCCAGGTTGGCCTCCGCTTCCCTCTCCATCCGAGCGTGGAGAGGATCTTGGACGGATACCAACTGGGTATCTGGCAACTTGTACCCAACTTCTGGATCAATATTCTGGGGTACGTTGCCGCCTGTGAGATGCTGCAGGTGGAGGCGAGCTTTGAAGCGTTCGCCCACATGCACTATCTGAGCAGGGTGCCTGCTAGGGGTGGTGAAGGCTGGTACATCTTGACCACTTGCAAGGGGTACATGATGGCTGTTGGCAAATAGAACAAGTGGAAAGACTGGAGGACTAAGTTTTACATAGTCAAGTCTACCGACAGCCGCCTGAACCAAAAGTATTACAGGTGGAATAAGGATCCACCTCTCCTAGCAGGCAGGAGCGCATTGCCGCCTATTCCCAGGCGGGCAAAGGAGGAGATCATGGACGCGGGGTTGTTTACCGTGTCCGTGTGGACGAATGATGAGGGGGACAAGGAGGTCACCCCTCAATGCTATCTCCCTTTGTACAAGTGGTTTGAAGAAGGGACATTCTTAGCCGCCTGGGGGCTAAGTTTTGAGATGCCGAGAGGTAGTCGGCCGTCTGTTTTATATGCAATTTACTTTTGCTTTTCAGTACTTGTTTAATGATGCTAATCACTTGTTCATTTTTGCAGACAAAGCAATGGGAAAGCTTCCGGCCACAAGGAAGCCGGCTGTATCTGCTGCTCGATACAGGTCGAATGTCCTAAACAGGGTAGAAGTAACCACTCACACCAAAGTGGACGAGCAGAAAACAGGCGGCACCTCCAAGGTAGAAAATTGTTATACTTTCATTTCTGACCAATATTAAATTTGCCCGAATGATTTCTAACTTGCGTTTATCTTGTGTTGATGTAGGGTGCGCCTTCCAAATCTCCTTCAAAACCATCCGACCCTAAAATCCAAAAGACTAGGGCGGGTGATGTGAGCGCATCCGGCAAGGGCGGCCGGAAGCACATTGCTCATAGGCCCAAGAAGGGCCCAGACGCCTCTACTCTCAAAGCTGAAAAGGAGATCAGCAAACCGGATGCCCAGAGGGCATCGAAGGGTGGCTTTAAGCAACCCACCACTGCCGTCGGCTCAGCAGGAGAGAAGAGGAGCCTGGGGAGAGAAGAGGAACAGAAGGACGACGGTAAAATCCATTCGCCTCTATTGTTCTTCCATTTAGATGTACTTGAGTTATGTTTCTAACTTTCTCTCCTTCTCAGTTCCTGTGTAGAGGCCGACTGTAGTCCAGATGGCTAAGTCCATGCTAAGGGCGGTTGATCCTGACGACAAGGCGTCTGTCAGAGGAGTCGGCACCCTTGAATTGGATGGCATCTTGGGGAACCTCTGCGAGGTATGAGTCTTAGCTCAAGCAAATTTTTTTTTTTTTTTTTTTTCTGGTTTTAACCATTCGGCTCTTTTGCAGGCCATGCTGCGCGTCCAAGGGCTCAGGCAACCCCTCAAGGAGAAATCCAAAGAGGTAATAGTCGCTAAAGCTCGGGCCGAGTCCGCCTTGGATCGAGCTCAATTTGATATTGCTCAGAATGAGTATCTGACGCTTGATATGATGTATTCGCAGGCGGAAGCCAATATGCAGGTGAAGAAGGACCTGGACTCGGCCCGCCTGCGCATCACTTCCCTTAAGAAAGAGATTACAACTCTTAAGGAAAAGCTCGAGCCTCTTCAAGATGCCAAAGAAGAGGTCGAGATAGTCAAGCAGAAGGTGGGCCGCCTGGAGCAGCGCCTCAGCAACCAGGAGCATCAGCTGAAGTCCAAGTTTGAGTCCGTGGCTGATTAAGAGAGAGAGGCTCTTGTTAAGCAAATGATGAGCGATTATGAAGCCATCATGCGGGACACTTGGGCGGTTGTACAGCCGGACTCGGACTATCAAATTTGGAAATCCAAATTTGACGAAGCCAGCAAAGCATTCGACGCTCGCTTTATTGAAGAGGCTGAGAATGCTGAGGCCGAGGAAAGTTCTGGGTCCGACTCTTCTGGGGAGTCGTCCTCTGGTGGCGAGGAGGAGGATCAGGCGGAGGAGTAAGAGAAAAAGGATGAAGAGCAGCCGAAGGACGACAGGCCGGCTGCCACTGAAGAAGCTCTCCCCTGATCACTTAAGCTTTTATGCTTTTCTGCGGCCGAATGGCCATGTTCTTTTCTTTTCCGGCCTGCGTGCCGAGTATTTGTATCTTTACCGACCAAGGGGTCGGGTAATTTGACAATCTTTCTGGCTTTGCCAGATAACAATCTTAACCAATCGTCTGGTGACGATTGGTCTTTTTAATTTGAATCATTCGGCCATTTGGCTGAAGTTATCCAAATTGTTGTCCTTTGCATTTTTAATTTTTCATTGCATGTTTTTGGCTAAGTATTATAACCTGTTTACCATGCGAATGTTCTTGCCCCTGGACGGATGTCGAGTGGTTTTGGTTTATTGGATTGATTGACTTAGAAATTTTTGATACTTAGAAGAGTATGCATGGTTTCTAAGTCAATCAATCACTATGGTGATTGCCCCAAACCACTCGGCAGACGTCCATCCAGAATTGGCAAACATAAGTGTTCATTCGGCCATTGGCTCGAATTAACTCAAATTTCCAACTTAGCTAATTTGCTAAGGGTAAACCTCCGCCTGTTCTGCCACATAAGCAAAAACAAGCGCCTCCGGTTATCTGACTCATGCTGAAGCAGACGGCCTTACTCATGTTGGAGCAGACAAATTTATAGAAAACAGATAACCATCCGGCCATTAGCCTCATGTCTTTTTAAGACGATTTGTATAGCCACTAAGTTTTTAGCTTAGTTTATTATCCGGCCATTGGTCTCTTTGAGATAAAATGCTAAGTTTGTAACTTAACTAATTTTCTTTTAAAAATAATTGTCCGCCTGTCTTGCCCCATAGGCAAGGATCAGGCGTCATCCGGCCAATAGCCTCAATAAGTGCTAAGTAGTTAACTTAACTTGTATATTAATCAAATATTCCGCCTGTTTTGCCCCTGATCAATAACAGGCGCATCCGGCTTTATGCCTCGCTTAGCCTCTACTTATGAAACAGTGACCATTTCTGAACTGCGCTAGAACAGACAGAAAATTCAGGTCTTTTAGATTTCACTTTCGATTAAAACATATGACTGCGAATGCTGCCTTAGCATCCGGTAGGGCCGCTTGATATATTCGTAGAGCAATGTGCCATCCAAATGGGAGATGCTTCTCCTCGACGAATTCGCCCAAATGGACGTCGACGGTTATCTGACTCATGTTGGAGCAGACGGTCATGCTCATGTTGGAGCAGACTGTGACCATTCGGTCTCTTTTTGTTTATTATCATCCGGCCATGGGCCTCATCATGATTTTATCTGGCCTTAAGCCTCTTTAATGATTAAGTAAATATTCATCAAGTGTTAGTGTAAACTTGATGAATTTAGTAGGAACGACTGTTCTAAAACAATCGGCTCCTTCAGAGGGATTGGGGCGTCTGCTGTTGGGACAGACACTTTCCAAATATATTGGCCGTCTGTATTTGGTACAGGCGACACTTAAAAAACTTAAATAAAAAGATAATTTGGGAAATGAGGCATATTCTCATTAACAAAACTTGAGATTACCAAATTGAGGTCTTTACATTCGTGCTTAGAAGTAGTACTTTTTCAAGTTGTCTACATTCCAAGTTCTGGGCAGCTGCCTGCCATCTGGTTCTTCCAGGCGGTAGGTGTCGTCTCTTACCTCCTCATAAATTCGGTAGGGGCCTTCCCAATTTGGGGTTAGCTTTCCCTGTTCATTCGCCCTACCGACTGCCTCCATTTTCCGTAGCACAAAGTCCCCCACTTTAAGAGGACGCTTGTGTACTCTTTTGTTGTAAGCCCGAGTCATTCTCAGACGGTATATTGATAAGTGACTTTTATGTCACTTTTAGGGTGTTTATTGAGTCGTATTCCGGCTTATTTTCCAATAATTTCACCTTTTATATCATTTATTTCTATTATTTTATTATTCTCATCTTTTATCTTTATTTTGAGTATTTTTGTAATTTTCTATAGTTTTTAGTTTATTTTCGTGTTTTATTTTATTTTTCTTTCTTTTAATGTTTGTAGTTTAAGTCGTTAGTTTTTATTTTTAATAATTTCTCTTTTTATCTCGTTTTCTTATTTATTTTAGTTTCGTATTTTATTTTATTTTATTTTATTTCATTTAATTTTATTATTTCTTTAGTTTTAGCATTTTATTTTATTTTATTTTATTTTATTTTACTTTATTTATCTTATTTTATTTTACTTTATTTTTCTTTATTTTATTTATTTTATTTTATTTTCCTATTCACCCGGGTTTCAAGGTCATGTTTGAGTTCAAAGTCCAAGGTTCGAGGCATAATGCACAAGCCAACCTACTGCTGCCGATCTGCACTGCGCCGATCCATCCTTGGCACTTACACTTATACCATATCGATCACCAAAAAAGAGGTTGACTACTTGACAACAATTGTTGAAGCCATGACATTGATCCGTCGTCATATCTGCTGTTGATGTCGGATTTGATTCCTGATGATCAGTAGCACATATTGAGGTGCATCCTCCCATCAATTCCTCCATCACTTCCTCTCCATAATAATTATAGCTATAGAATAAGGCATATCCATGGCACCCGACTGATGTGAAAACATTCGAATCTGCAAATGAAAAGCCATGGCTAATAGACGTAATGATACCAGGACTGCTCCAATGTATCTCAGTACCATTACACGCAGTGACTGATGGTAGCTTAACTACTATTGTTTCACTTGAGTTTCGCACCTCGACAATCTCGAGGTCGAGTTTCTTTAGATATGGTATTGATTGGTTTGAGGAGGATTTATTACAAGAGACGGCAAACTCGGGGTGGGAGAAACAGTGGTTTGGGCCAATACCAAATGGGTATGGGATTACTATGTTTCCACAGTGGTGTATGCAATCTAGCTCAGATGGTCTACATAAACAAGATGATATCAATACTAGGATAACAAATAGTGGGTAGGAGTTCAGAATTTTCATTTTGCTTGCTGCTCGTTGCTCGTTGCATTCCAAGGCTTTAGTGTTGGTTTAATAATACTACTCTTTTTTTTTTTTTTTTAAATGTAATAATACTATTCCCTTCGTTACTTAATGTTATTTCCTATTTTGATTGTACACGTTCATTCATTATTGCTTATCTTTAATCACAAATATCCTTTCTTCTTACAAAAAAAAAAGAAGTTATAATTATCTTTATCTATTATTTATATAAAAAATTAAAAAATTTAAAAACAAAAAAAAACCTAACAATTGAGTATCAATAATGTATTCAATAAGACAAATCAAATATGATTACAATAACAACTTTTCGCCTCTCCTCCTTTTTCCTCCTTTCTCTCTCCAAAACCCTAGCCTCCATTGTTGAATTTTAAAGGGTTTTTCAACCTCCTTTGAAAGACAAGGGTTTTTCAACCTCCTTTGAAAGACAGGGGTTTTTCGACCTCCTTTGAAAGACAAGGTTTATTTCCTCTTTTCGAGGGAGAAATTTCTTAGTTTTGAATCCATGGTAGCAGATCTTATGGATTGCTGTGAAATTATTTCGTTGGTAAGTAAGTTATCAAGTTTTCGAATACGAATAGATGAATCAGAAGCAAAACTTCCTCACGGCTACAAAGGATCGTTAGATTGTCTCTCTAACAAGGCTGTAATTTTTAGCGATATAAGCGGGAGATGTTCCGCAGTGCAAGATCTACTCGACGATGGTAGTTTTTATGAAGGAAAATTCTATTTGATTCAATATCTTATGTATTTGTTATCGTCGAAACTCTATTGTAGATGTCGTCTGACTTTTAATTAATTAAATATTTTTGCTATTAAAAAAAAATGATTATAATAAATCTTTTGTGAGGCTACATTCTTTATTTCATTTTAGAGCTAGTTTAACTTGTAATTTCGGATAAACTAAGGGTCTGCTCATTTCAGCTTAATTTCATTTCAGTTTATTTCATTTCAATTTCTAATTTCCTTCTCTCATAAATTCAATTCGGTAGATGTGAACAGGCTCTAAATACCAATGACGATTAAAGTTAACTAAAAGGACTAAAATTAAACTAAGCTACTAACTGCTTAATTGACATTGTTTTTTTTTTTTTTTTAGTTTTCTGATTTTTTATAAAACTAAAAACCAAAATAAAAAACTGAAAATTATCATGATTTTAATAAGTTAACAATAAAAAACTGAAAATTATCATGATTTTAATAATTTTGAACAATTTTTGATTTATTATATGACATGTTTTATATGATTTTGAAAATATATATATATATATATATATATATATATATATATATATATATATATATATATATATATATATATATATATATATATATATATATATATATATATATATACGGGGTGGTTCCGCTGAAAACCGGGCTTATGCTGAAAACAAGGCTTATGCTGAAAACAACAAATCTCAACCATTCATTATTAGCATAAAAGATCAGACGGCTTAAAAGCCCTAAAATCTTTCCAACCTTACATATAATCAATTCAATCGTTTTAGACATACTTAAATAAGGTAACTTTATTTAAATTGAAGACATTTAAATAGAGTAACTATATATAAAAATAACGTAACTATATATAAAAATAACGTAACTATATCAATTTTGACGATATTTACACAAAGGTCATTATATACAAAAATAAGGTAATTATATCAATTTTGACAATATTTACATAAAGGTCACTATGTACATAAATAAGATAACTATATCTACTTTGAGTTTTTGACACCATTTACATAAAGGTCACTTTATATAAAAATAAGGTAACTACATCAATTTTGACAACATTTACGTAAAGGTTGCTATATACAAAAATAAGGTGACTAAAACAAATTTTACAACATTTCCATCATGCTAAGGTCATTACATACAAAAATAAGGTAACTATAAATAAACTTCGGATAATTATATCAATTTGACATCATTTACCATAGGTCACTATATACAAAATTAAGCTAACTTTATCAAGTTATAACAATTTTGACGACATTTATACAAACAAGGTTATAATATCAATTTTGTTGAAGCTTGCACATAGATCACTATATTTAAAAATAAGGTAACTATATCAGTTTTTACGATATTTACACAAAGGTCACTATTTTATATAAAAATAAGGTAACTACTCGTATATTAATTGTGTCTATATGCAAATTATTTTTTTTTATGGTGGGTAAAAATAGAAAACGCAGAGACAATCTACCCATACTTCCTGCATTTAACTGCTAGAAAGTGGGCTTGTTGGACTGTATTCCTGCTAGCTTTGACACAAGCTATAAAATCTCTAGAACTTGCTGCGTCTTTTATGTCTATGATGACTTGTTTGAGCTCTTCCTCCGCCTTGGTTTGAATTTGTAGGGCTTGTATCACTATATCAGAGTCTAATTTGATCACCAGATTGATGAAATCTGCAGGAGTTTCTTTGATCGCTTTAAGTATCGCCAATCCTTCGGCGTGATTTGGAGTTAATGCGAAAATTCTTGGGACACCTTGAAACTGTTGGGATTGTTCTTGTTCCGCTACCCATGCCACAGCTGCCCTCCATGCCTTCTTCTTGTTGTTTTCCTGACACTAATGTAATATAATCCAATACATTAACAATGTATAATTCCAAAAATTGAATATTAAGGTATAATAATCCAAAAATCAAACATTCATCATACCTCCTATGTCTTGCAAATTAACTCATGTTGAGCTTCGAAGGCCTCTCCTTTTTAACATAATCTAATCCAAATTGAATAAAAATGAACAAAAAGTGAGAACATCATTCGGAATTATTACGAATAAAAAATATACAATGATCAAGCCATAGTACAATTGTTGAGCAAAACCATGAAAATTTATGAGTATGACGACGAAACGAACAACATATAACAAGGCAAGGCTTCTAATGGAGCTCCTGCCATTAATACTAAACATGTACTCCTATGATTAAGAAAATAAAAACAAGCAGACCTTGATTTTCTAATTTACTCAAACCTAATTTACTAAGATTAAGACTAGAAGATTGATAATGTAACTGCGAGACAAGTAACATTTTCGAAGCGACGAAGAAGATTAATTATGAAAGCTGATGAACTAATCAACACAAAAATCATGTTACGAAAAGGTGAAGCACAACAATTAGAGCAGAGTTTCGAGCAAAAATTACACTTAAAAACCTAATTAACTAAAATCAAGCAGAAGTAAACAAAATTCGTTCAAAACTACTCCTACGAAAACGAAACTTCAGTCGAAACTCAAAAATTTAAATCAAATCGAAAAAATCAATAACAAAAACATGCAAAATTACAAAATTAAGCAAAAATCATAAACGAAAAACACAATGGACATTAAATTTCCTCAATATGCTTGAAATTAAGGTAAACAAAATTTCAGAAAGCAAACAATATTTCAGAAACCTAAGTACCTCAAATCAAGCAAAAATAGCGAAATTAACACAAATAACTCACTTGATAATTGATCGTAGAGCTGAGAAATTGTTGAAAATCAAAGTATTTGAAGCTGGATTTGGAAAAGTAGCATGAAATTGGCAAAAATTAGGAGAGAGAAAGTAGGATAGAAAAAATAGAAGAGGAAGAAAATAACGTGCAAATGAAAGAGGAGATAGAAACTGTAGAAATTTTGAGTGAAATTTGGGAAAAACTCACAACCGTGAGATTTGACGGGCCATAATCTACGGTCTTAATTGTCCGTTTTCAGTTTTCAGCTATAGGCTTGTTTTCACATGATCCACACTATATATATATATATATATATATATATATATATATATATATATATATAAGTTTGGAATTTCAATTTATGAGAATTTCAACTTCCAAAAAACATAAGAATTTATTTACCCTCCCCACCCTTGATCATTCACAATTTCTAGGATTTACAAATTCCTAAATGACAACCAAACAAATTTATTTAAATCCTAGGAATTTCTATTAAAAAAAAATATAATTATTGTTCATAAATTAGAAATTTCCATGGAAATTTCTTAGTTATTTGAACGAGACTTGAATCAATCAACTAGTAAGCGCCGTGTATGACTAAATGACTTCTTTTACTTACTTATCTAATGACTTTATTGACTTGATTTGATGCGATTCAGCTAGATAGTTCATCTTATCTTACAAATTGCAATGTGTATGGACGACATGGCGTGACCAAGTCTTCTGTGGGCTGCGAATAATGAACACGAATTACTACTGTTAAACAGACCACAAATTATAATATTTTTTTTTTGACACAAATTATAATTAACTAAAGAAAGCCCGTGCATCTGTTTGAATTTTTCAATTTTTTTTTTTTTTTTTTTTTTTTTTTTGTATTTATGTGCTAAATTTTGTTACAAAAGATAATATTTTATATTTAATTAATTTAAACTTAAAAATATCATTTGCTAATTTTGCTTGCATGACATTTGAACTAATTAATTTTTTAAAAAATTAATAATCTCTTATTTAATTGACAACAATTAAAATTTGTAATTCTACATGGCGCGCTAAAAAAATTAAATCGTTCTCAAAATCCTCGGAAAAAAACTCCCATAGATTAGATTTGTTAAAAAAAATAAAATATTATACGAAAATTTAAATACGATAAAGAAATATAGTCGCAAGACAACTCACAAGGAATATCAACTTGACTATTCACCCAACTACAATAGTTGGGTAGCCATTATATTTCAAAGCCATGATTATCTCAAAACTTGACTATTCAAGTATTAGACAACCGTGTAAAATTGTGGTGGTTATTAACTTGACTATTCAACATGGGATAGTTTTGGAGGAAATATAGAAGGTGTTTGGAAATTGACTTTTTGCCTAGTTTTTCACTTTTTATTCTGATCAAAGAGTCAAAAAAAATATGATTGATTATCAACTTGATGTAATTTTTTCCCATGTATTAATACATCCGCCCCATTCCCGTTTGCTCTAAAAAAAAGGGTTGACTTTTCCGTCAAAAACTAAAAGATAATATGCATTTTTTATATTGACTTTTAGCTGGATAAATTAATCCAGTTTTTCACTACTAAACAACTATTAGCCGCAATAATTATGTGATATTAACAACCAAGTTATAAAGATAATTCAAACAACCAATACTTCAAGATGATCAAACAATCAAGGGCGGATCCAAAAATTTTTTATAGCCCGGACCGAAGTTATAAAGCATTTCAAATAATAAAGCCATAAAGAGATATGAGTTTAAGAAACCCACACTAAAAAAAATTGTGCAAACAAGAGGAATTGAACCCTTGATCTTCCAAATCTATGGTACAAGTTAACCAACTAAGCCTACTAAAAACTTGAATATTTGTACAAGTTTTTTTATTTGTATAATGCCAAAATCTGGGAATTGTGGGGGGGGGGGGGGAGGGCAAGGCCCGGGTAGGCCACCCCTTGGATCCGTCTATGCAAACAATGATGTAGAATAATGATGATACATCTTGCTTCTCAAAGAACTTTCAATCTTTAGTAGTTTAATTGCTATTTTTAGATTTTACTTACTAGTTTTAGATTTTACTTACTAGTTTTTATTTTCATCTGAGGGTCTGTTCAGATTTACTTATTTTCAGTTCAGTTCAGTTCAGCTCCAATCAGTTCAGTTCAGTTCAGCTTGTTCAGTTCTAATCAGTTCAGTTCAGTTCATCTCTTAATTTCCCTCTCTCATAAAATATTCATTTCAGCTTAGTTCAGTTCAGTTCAGTTCATTTCAGTTCCAATCAGTTTAGTTCAGTTCAGCTCCAATCAGTTCAGTTCAGCTCAGTTCAGTAAATATGAACATGCCTTGAATGGGTACGATTTTCTTGTTTTAAGTTATTGTGATTTATGAAAACCATGAGAGAAAGTGAGGGAGGGAAAAGCCAAAAACCCCTTTCTTCCTTAAACCCTAAACCCCCTGAACCACCACCCCCGCCACCGCCTCTACACCCCCCTACTCCTACCCATTCGTTCTTACAAGCTCAAGAAACCCCATCTTTTAGCCAAGCTGTCTCTAATCCTACCCATAAATCTAACCCAATCCCCCAATGCCTTCTCCAGTTTGTTTGCTCTGTTTCCCCCCCCGGCTGACTTCAACCCGGCGGCGGAGATTTTCATACCCATCTCCCCGTCTGAAGCTCCGCCCCTTTTATCTCCTTGGGTTATTTCCCTTATAGTGAAAGTGGTAGGGAAGTCATTCTCTGCAGAATACCTTTTTGAGAAACTAAACCTTATTTGGAAACCCACGGGAACCCTAAGCTTCT
Organism: Chenopodium album; assembly: GCF_948465745.1. Taxonomy (NCBI): domain Eukaryota; kingdom Viridiplantae; phylum Streptophyta; class Magnoliopsida; order Caryophyllales; family Amaranthaceae; genus Chenopodium; species Chenopodium album. Next base: position 63,802,192 of record NC_137840.1, read on the forward strand.
CAGCCTTGGGGAAGGGCTTCTATAATGTGGCGCCTGTTTCGGGAATTTTTGTCCCTCGGGAGAGTTACAACACTGAAACTGGATTCAACTGAGGATGCCTGTACCTGCAAAGCAAACGGACCGCCGGATGGTCGGTGGTCCGCCTCCGAAGATTAAGTCAATAAACGTTCGGAAATAAAACGTGCAGAAGTAAATTTATCTGCTTGGATTCCAAGCTCAGGTAAAGTGTTGTGTGTTCCTTGAAAACGACTGCTCTGTGGTAAGTGACGTATTGTCTCGTATAGCGTGTCAAAAATTCTCTCTCTCCGTCATAAATGACATAATGTCCCTATTTATAGGGTCTTTTTGAAAAGTGTGCCTTCCTAGGATCTGGAGACCTAGGAATTAGGTCACGCCGTTTTGCGGCGCCTCGGGATTTGGGCCTTAGAAGGCTGCCATCCCAGGGCCAATGCCTGAGTGACACGTGTCACTGTGCCCAAAAGGATTTTGAAGCACTTTTTGTGTGACACGTGTCGCCACCTGAATGGTCCCTGCTGGACCTTCAGGCCACGCAGAATGGAGAAGAGTCCACCCTCCACGTGTCATCATTCCATAGGTCCAAGTGTCACCTATACGGAGGACACGTGGCGCTTTCTGATTGGGCCACCTGGCCGGGTATAAAATACCCAAATCATTTGCCCCTCACAGGGGTCACGTGCATTGCACATGACTCCTGTGACAGGTGTCAGTATCTGAGTGGTCAAATTCAAAAATTACTAGAGGGAAAAAATTAGGGTTTTACCCCCCTATAAATAGTAAGGTTTGACCCCCTCTTGGATTCACACCTTGGCGAATCTCTGGAGAATCTTGGACTTTTTGACTTTAAGAATCTCAAAATTCCCTAAGCGCTTTTCAAGCATCCGACACTCGGCCAACAGTCCGACCGTTCTTTAGTCAACCAGGCGTCTTTTTCCCTTCTTCTAAAGGTAACGCCTGTATTTTCTTTTTACTATTCATTTTTTCTTTGTTTTTGAAAAGATGGCTCCCCAATTGCATGCGACACGGCGTAGGATAGTGATCAGCCGGTCACCGGGGACGGCTGAATCTAGAACTAGCAGTGCCGAATGCTTGGCCAAAGACCCTACTTTGCGAACTTCTCCGAATCCGACCGTTTCCGTGTCTGTGCAAGACACTATGGCCAGGACCAAAAGAACAGCAAGGAAGAGTAGCTCCGATGGAGTTTTTTACCATTCGGACGGGTCGACTGTTTATTCAGACGGCTCAATAAGAGTGCCTCGAAGTGAGCTGTCGGAACACCCTGATAGCCTTTCCTATCTTCCTCCAACCCCCACCTATTACCATTCTCCCACATCTAGTGGAACTCCCAGTGATGGAATCCTGGGGGAGGCGGATGAAGAATATCAACCCGGGCCTTCTGGACAGGCGCCGGAAGAGAGTCTAGGGGAGGACCCCGCTGGCACCAGTCGGCGGTCCCCTAGCTCTGATGAGAGCTCTGATGACGAGTCGGCCTCGTCATCTTCTTCAGAGAATGCCTCCGTAAATTCAGAGGAGGCTAGATCAAACATAGATTCTGCCAGAGAGTCCCTGGAAGTGGATAGGGGGGAAAGCTAGGCCGAGCCGAGTGCTTCCAGGCTCTTGGAGAGAGCCCCCTACTATCAGCATGTTCCGCCAGGCAGGCGGAGCGCCATGGCATCCGACCTTGGCAATTTTAGGCGCAAGGTCGTCCTAGGCTATGGCTAAACTTTGTCGGTCCCTAACGAGGGCGACACCATAACCTGGTCGAGCCTGGCAGCTATCAAGACAAAGCATTCGGCTGCTATGAAGCGGCCTTCCAGGTTGGCCTCCGCTTCCCTCTCCATCCGAGCGTGGAGAGGATCTTGGACGGATACCAACTGGGTATCTGGCAACTTGTACCCAACTTCTGGATCAATATTCTGGGGTACGTTGCCGCCTGTGAGATGCTGCAGGTGGAGGCGAGCTTTGAAGCGTTCGCCCACATGCACTATCTGAGCAGGGTGCCTGCTAGGGGTGGTGAAGGCTGGTACATCTTGACCACTTGCAAGGGGTACATGATGGCTGTTGGCAAATAGAACAAGTGGAAAGACTGGAGGACTAAGTTTTACATAGTCAAGTCTACCGACAGCCGCCTGAACCAAAAGTATTACAGGTGGAATAAGGATCCACCTCTCCTAGCAGGCAGGAGCGCATTGCCGCCTATTCCCAGGCGGGCAAAGGAGGAGATCATGGACGCGGGGTTGTTTACCGTGTCCGTGTGGACGAATGATGAGGGGGACAAGGAGGTCACCCCTCAATGCTATCTCCCTTTGTACAAGTGGTTTGAAGAAGGGACATTCTTAGCCGCCTGGGGGCTAAGTTTTGAGATGCCGAGAGGTAGTCGGCCGTCTGTTTTATATGCAATTTACTTTTGCTTTTCAGTACTTGTTTAATGATGCTAATCACTTGTTCATTTTTGCAGACAAAGCAATGGAAAAGCTTCCGGCCACAAGGAAGCCGGCTGTATCTGCTGCTCGATACAGGTCGAATGTCCTAAACAGGGTAGAAGTAACCACTCACACCAAAGTGGACGAGCAGAAAACAGGCGGCACCTCCAAGGTAGAAAATTGTTATACTTTCATTTCTGACCAATATTAAATTTGCCCGAATGATTTCTAACTTGCGTTTATCTTGTGTTGATGTAGGGTGCGCCTTCCAAATCTCCTTCAAAACCATCCGACCCTAAAATCCAAAAGACTAGGGCGGGTGATGTGAGCGCATCCGGCAAGGGCGGCCGGAAGCACATTGCTCATAGGCCCAAGAAGGGCCCAGACGCCTCTACTCTCAAAGCTGAAAAGGAGATCAGCAAACCGGATGCCCAGAGGGCATCGAAGGGTGGCTTTAAGCAACCCACCACTGCCGTCGGCTCAGCAGGAGAGAAGAGGAGCCTGGGGAGAGAAGAGGAACAGAAGGACGACGGTAAAATCCATTCGCCTCTATTGTTCTTCCATTTAGATGTACTTGAGTTATGTTTCTAACTTTCTCTCCTTCTCAGTTCCTGTGTAGAGGCCGACTGTAGTCCAGATGGCTAAGTCCATGCTAAGGGCGGTTGATCCTGACGACAAGGCGTCTGTCAGAGGAGTCGGCACCCTTGAATTGGATGGCATCTTGGGGAACCTCTGCGAGGTATGAGTCTTAGCTCAAGCAAATTTTTTTTTTTTTTTTCTGGTTTTAACCATTCGGCTCTTTTGCAGGCCATGCTGCGCGTCCAAGGGCTCAGGCAACCCCTCAAGGAGAAATCCAAAGAGGTAATAGTCGCTAAAGCTCGGGCCGAGTCCGCCTTGGATCGAGCTCAATTTGATATTGCTCAGAATGAGTATCTGACGCTTGATATGATGTATTCGCAGGCGGAAGCCAATATGCAGGTGAAGAAGGACCTGGACTCGGCCCGCCTGCGCATCACTTCCCTTAAGAAAGAGATTACAACTCTTAAGGAAAAGCTCGAGCCTCTTCAAGATGCCAAAGAAGAGGTCGAGATAGTCAAGCAGAAGGTGGGCCGCCTGGAGCAGCGCCTCAGCAACCAGGAGCATCAGCTGAAGTCCAAGTTTGAGTCCGTGGCTGATTAAGAGAGAGAGGCTCTTGTTAAGCAAATGATGAGCGATTATGAAGCCATCATGCGGGACACTTGGGCGGTTGTACAGCCGGACTCGGACTATCAAATTTGGAAATCCAAATTTGACGAAGCCAGCAAAGCATTCGACGCTCGCTTTATTGAAGAGGCTGAGAATGCTGAGGCCGAGGAAAGTTCTGGGTCCGACTCTTCTGGGGAGTCGTCCTCTGGTGGCGAGGAGGAGGATCAGGCGGAGGAGTAAGAGAAAAAGGATGAAGAGCAGCCGAAGGACGACAGGCCGGCTGCCACTGAAGAAGCTCTCCCCTGATCACTTAAGCTTTTATGCTTTTCTGCGGCCGAATGGCCATGTTCTTTTCTTTTCCGGCCTGCGTGCCGAGTATTTGTATCTTTACCGACCAAGGGGTCGGGTAATTTGACAATCTTTCTGGCTTTGCCAGATAACAATCTTAACCAATCGTCTGGTGACGATTGGTCTTTTTAATTTGAATCATTCGGCCATTTGGCTGAAGTTATCCAAATTGTTGTCCTTTGCATTTTTAATTTTTCATTGCATGTTTTTGGCTAAGTATTATAACCTGTTTACCATGCGAATGTTCTTGCCCCTGGACGGATGTCGAGTGGTTTTGGTTTATTGGATTGATTGACTTAGAAATTTTTGATACTTAGAAGAGTATGCATGGTTTCTAAGTCAATCAATCACTATGGTGATTGCCCCAAACCACTCGGCAGACGTCCATCCAGAATTGGCAAACATAAGTGTTCATTCGGCCATTGGCTCGAATTAACTCAAATTTCCAACTTAGCTAATTTGCTAAGGGTAAACCTCCGCCTGTTCTGCCACATAAGCAAAAACAAGCGCCTCCGGTTATCTGACTCATGCTGAAGCAGACGGCCTTACTCATGTTGGAGCAGACAAATTTATAGAAAACAGATAACCATCCGGCCATTAGCCTCATGTCTTTTTAAGACGATTTGTATAGCCACTAAGTTTTTAGCTTAGTTTATTATCCGGCCATTGGTCTCTTTGAGATAAAATGCTAAGTTTGTAACTTAACTAATTTTCTTTTAAAAATAATTGTCCGCCTGTCTTGCCCCATAGGCAAGGATCAGGCGTCATCCGGCCAATAGCCTCAATAAGTGCTAAGTAGTTAACTTAACTTGTATATTAATCAAATATTCCGCCTGTTTTGCCCCTGATCAATAACAGGCGCATCCGGCTTTATGCCTCGCTTAGCCTCTACTTATGAAACAGTGACCATTTCTGAACTGCGCTAGAACAGACAGAAAATTCAGGTCTTTTAGATTTCACTTTCGATTAAAACATATGACTGCGAATGCTGCCTTAGCATCCGGTAGGGCCGCTTGATATATTCGTAGAGCAATGTGCCATCCAAATGGGAGATGCTTCTCCTCGACGAATTCGCCCAAATGGACGTCGACGGTTATCTGACTCATGTTGGAGCAGACGGTCATGCTCATGTTGGAGCAGACTGTGACCATTCGGTCTCTTTTTGTTTATTATCATCCGGCCATGGGCCTCATCATGATTTTATCTGGCCTTAAGCCTCTTTAATGATTAAGTAAATATTCATCAAGTGTTAGTGTAAACTTGATGAATTTAGTAGGAACGACTGTTCTAAAACAATCGGCTCCTTCAGAGGGATTGGGGCGTCTGCTGTTGGGACAGACACTTTCCAAATATATTGGCCGTCTGTATTTGGTACAGGCGACACTTAAAAAACTTAAATAAAAAGATAATTTGGGAAATGAGGCATATTCTCATTAACAAAACTTGAGATTACCAAATTGAGGTCTTTACATTCGTGCTTAGAAGTAGTACTTTTTCAAGTTGTCTACATTCCAAGTTCTGGGCAGCTGCCTGCCATCTGGTTCTTCCAGGCGGTAGGTGTCGTCTCTTACCTCCTCATAAATTCGGTAGGGGCCTTCCCAATTTGGGGTTAGCTTTCCCTGTTCATTCGCCCTACCGACTGCCTCCATTTTCCGTAGCACAAAGTCCCCCACTTTAAGAGGACGCTTGTGTACTCTTTTGTTGTAAGCCCGAGTCATTCTCAGACGGTATATTGATAAGTGACTTTTATGTCACTTTTAGGGTGTTTATTAAGTCGTATTCCGGCTTATTTTCCAATAATTTCACCTTTTATATCATTTATTTCTATTATTTTATTATTCTCATCTTTTATCTTTATTTTGAGTATTTTTGTAATTTTCTATAGTTTTTAGTTTATTTTCGTGTTTTATTTTATTTTTCTTTCTTTTAATGTTTGTAGTTTAAGTCGTTAGTTTTTATTTTTAATAATTTCTCTTTTGATCTCGTTTTCTTATTTATTTTAGTTTCGTATTTTATTTTATTTTATTTTATTTCATTTAATTTTATTATTTCTTTAGTTTTAGCATTTTATTTTATTTTATTTTATTTTACTTTATTTATATTATTTTATTTTACTTTATTTTTCTTTATTTTATTTATTTTATTTTATTTTTCTATTCACCCGGGTTTCAAGGTCATGTTTGAGTTCAAAGTCCAAGGTTCGAGGCATAATGTACAAGCCAACCTACTGCTGCCGATCTGCACTGCGCCGATCCATCCTTGGCACTTACACTTATACCATATCGATCACCAAAAAAGAGGTTGACTACTTGACAACAATTGTTGAAGCCATGACATTGATCCGTCGTCATATCTGCTGTTGATGTCGGATTTGATTCCTGATGATCAGTAGCACATATTGAGGTGCATCCTCCCATCAATTCCTCCATCACTTCCTCTCCATAATAATTATAGCTATAGAATAAGGCATATCCATGGCACCCGACTGATGTGAAAACATTCGAATCTGCAAATGAAAAGCCATGGCTAATAGACGTAATGATACCAGGACTGCTCCAATGTATCTCAGTACCATTACACGCAGTGACTGATGGTAGCTTAACTACTATTGTTTCACTTGAGTTTCGCACCTCGACAATCTCGAGGTCGAGTTTCTTTAGATATGGTATTGATTGGTTTGAGGAGGATTTATTACAAGAGACGGCAAACTCGGGGTGGGAGAAACAGTGGTTTGGGCCAATACCAAATGGGTATGGGATTACTATGTTTCCACAGTGGTGTATGCAATCTAGCTCAGATGGTCTACATAAACAAGATGATATCAATACTAGGATAACAAATAGTGGGTAGGAGTTCAGAATTTTCATTTTGCTTGCTGCTCGTTGCTCGTTGCATTCCAAGGCTTTAGTGTTGGTTTAATAATACTACTCTTTTTTTTTTTTTTTAAATGTAATAATACTATTCCCTTCGTTACTTAATGTTATTTCCTATTTTGATTGTACACGTTCATTCATTATTGCTTATCTTTAATCACAAATATCCTTTCTTCTTACAAAAAAAAAAAGAAGTTATAATTATCTTTATCTATTATTTATATAAAAAATTAAAAAATTTAAAAACAAAAAAAAACCTAACAATTGAGTATCAATAATGTATTCAATAAGACAAATCAAATATGATTACAATAACAACTTTTCGCCTCTCCTCCTTTTTCCTCCTTTCTCTCTCCAAAACCCTAGCCTCCATTGTTGAATTTTAAAGGGTTTTTCAACCTCCTTTGAAAGACAAGGGTTTTTCAACCTCCTTTGAAAGACAGGGGTTTTTCGACCTCCTTTGAAAGACAAGGTTTATTTCCTCTTTTCGAGGGAGAAATTTCTTAGTTTTGAATCCATGGTAGCAGATCTTATGGATTGCTGTGAAATTATTTCGTTGGTAAGTAAGTTATCAAGTTTTCGAATACGAATAGATGAATCAGAAGCAAAACTTCCTCACGGCTACAAAGGATCGTTAGATTGTCTCTCTAACAAGGCTGTAATTTTTAGCGATATAAGCGGGAGATGTTCCGCAGTGCAAGATCTACTCGACGATGGTTGTTTTTATGAAGGAAAATTCTATTTGATTCAATATCTTATGTATTTGTTATCGTCGAAACTCTATTGTAGATGTCGTCTGACTTTTAATTAATTAAATATTTTTGCTATTAAAAAAAAAATGATTATAATAAATCTTTTGTGAGGCTACATTCTTTATTTCATTTTAGAGCTAGTTTAACTTGTAATTTCGGATAAACTAAGGGTCTGCTCATTTCAGCTTAATTTCATTTCAGTTTATTTCATTTCAATTTCTAATTTCCTTCTCTCATAAATTCAATTCGGTAGATGTGAACAGGCTCTAAATACCAATGACGATTAAAGTTAACTAAAAGGACTAAAATTAAACTAAGCTACTAACTGCTTAATTGACATTGTTTTTTTTTTTTTTTAGTTTTCTGATTTTTTATAAAACTAAAAACCAAAATAAAAAACTGAAAATTATCATGATTTTAATAAGTTAACAATAAAAAACTGAAAATTATCATGATTTTAATAATTTTGAACAATTTTTGATTTATTATATGACATGTTTTATATGATTTTGAAAATATATATATATATATATATATATATATATATATATATATATATATATATATATATATATATATATATATATATATATATATATATATATATATATATATATATATATATATATATATATATATATATATATATATATATATATATACGGGGTGGTTCCGCTGAAAACCGGGCTTATGCTGAAAACAAGGCTTATGCTGAAAACAACAAATCTCAACCATTCATTATTAGCATAAAAGATCAGACGGCTTAAAAGCCCTAAAATCTTTCCAACCTTACATATAATCAATTCAATCGTTTTAGACATACTTAAATAAGGTAACTTTATTTAAATTGAAGACATTTAAATAGAGTAACTATATATAAAAATAACGTAACTATATATAAAAATAACGTAACTATATCAATTTTGACGATATTTACACAAAGGTCATTATATACAAAAATAAGGTAATTATATCAATTTTGACAATATTTACATAAAGGTCACTATGTACATAAATAAGATAACTATATCTACTTTGAGTTTTTGACACCATTTACATAAAGGTCACTTTATATAAAAATAAGGTAACTACATCAATTTTGACAACATTTACGTAAAGGTTGCTATATACAAAAATAAGGTGACTAAAACAAATTTTACAACATTTCCATCATGCTAAGGTCATTACATACAAAAATAAGGTAACTATAAATAAACTTCGGATAATTATATCAATTTGACATCATTTACCATAGGTCACTATATACAAAATTAAGCTAACTTTATCAAGTTATAACAATTTTGACGACATTTATACAAACAAGGTTATAATATCAATTTTGTTGAAGCTTGCACATAGATCACTATATTTAAAAATAAGGTAACTATATCAGTTTTTACGATATTTACACAAAGGTCACTATTTTATATAAAAATAAGGTAACTACTCGTATATTAATTGTGTCTATATGCAAATTATTATTTTTTATGGTGGGTAAAAATAGAAAACGCAGAGACAATCTACCCATACTTCCTGCATTTAACTGCTAGAAAGTGGGCTTGTTGGACTGTATTCCTGCTAGCTTTGACACAAGCTATAAAATCTCTAGAACTTGCTGCGTCTTTTATGTCTATGATGACTTGTTTGAGCTCTTCCTCCGCCTTGGTTTGAATTTGTAGGGCTTGTATCACTATATCAGAGTCTAATTTGATCACCAGATTGATGAAATCTGCAGGAGTTTCTTTGATCGCTTTAAGTATCGCCAATCCTTCGGCGTGATTTGGAGTTAATGCGAAAATTCTTGGGACACCTTGAAACTGTTGGGATTGTTCTTGTTCCGCTACCCATGCCACAGCTGCCCTCCATGCCTTCTTCTTGTTGTTTTCCTGACACTAATGTAATATAATCCAATACATTAACAATGTATAATTCCAAAAATTGAATATTAAGGTATAATAATCCAAAAATCAAACATTCATCATACCTCCTATGTCTTGCAAATTAACTCATGTTGAGCTTCGAAGGCCTCTCCTTTTTAACATAATCTAATCCAAATTGAATAAAAATGAACAAAAAGTGAGAACATCATTCGGAATTATTACGAATAAAAAATATACAATGATCAAGCCATAGTACAATTGTTGAGCAAAACCATGAAAATTTATGAGTATGACGACGAAACGAACAACATATAACAAGGCAAGGCTTCTAATGGAGCTCCTGCCATTAATACTAAACATGTACTCCTATGATTAAGAAAATAAAAACAAGCAGACCTTGATTTTCTAATTTACTCAAACCTAATTTACTAAGATTAAGACTAGAAGATTGATAATGTAACTGCGAGACAAGTAACATTTTCGAAGCGACGAAGAAGATTAATTATGAAAGCTGATGAACTAATCAACACAAAAATCATGTTACGAAAAGGTGAAGCACAACAATTAGAGCAGAGTTTCGAGCAAAAATTACACTTAAAAACCTAATTAACTAAAATCAAGCAGAAGTAAACAAAATTCGTTCAAAACTACTCCTACGAAAACGAAACTTCAGTCGAAACTCAAAAATTTAAATCAAATCGAAAAAATCAATAACAAAAACATGCAAAATTACAAAATTAAGCAAAAATCATAAAAGAAAAACACAATGGACATTAAATTTCCTCAATATGCTTGAAATTTAGGTAAACAAAATTTCAGAAAGCAAACAATATTTCAGAAACCTAAGTACCTCAAATCAAGCAAAAATAGCGAAATTAACACAAATAACTCACTTGATAATTGATCGTAGAGCTGAGAAATTGTTGAAAATCAAAGTATTTGAAGCTGGATTTGGAAAAGTAGCATGAAATTGGCAAAAATTAGGAGAGAGAAAGTAGGATAGAAAAAATAGAAGAGGAAGAAAATAACGTGCAAATGAAAGAGGAGATAGAAACTGTAGAAATTTTGAGTGAAATTTGGGAAAAACTCACAACCGTGAGATTTGACGGGCCATAATCTACGGTCTTAATTGTCCGTTTTCAGTTTTCAGCTATAGGCTTGTTTTCACATGATCCACACTATATATATATATATATATATATATATATATATATATATATATATATATATATATATATATATATATATATATATATATATATATATATATATATAAGTTTGGAATTTCAATTTATGAGAATTTCAACTTCCAAAAAACATAAGAATTTATTTACCCTCCCCACCCTTGATCATTCACAATTTCTAGGATTTACAAATTCCTAAATGACAACCAAACAAATTTATTTAAATCCTAGGAATTTCTATTAAAAAAAAATATAATTATTGTTCATAAATTAGAAATTTCCATGGAAATTTCTTAGTTATTTGAACGAGACTTGAATCAATCAACTAGTAAGCGCCGTGTATGACTAAATGACTTCTTTTACTTACTTATCTAATGACTTTATTGACTTGATTTGATGCGATTCAGCTAGATAGTTCATCTTATCTTACAAATTGCAATGTGTATGGACGACATGGCGTGACCAAGTCTTCTGTGGGCTGCGAATAATGAACACGAATTACTACTGTTAAACAGACCACAAATTATAATATTTTTTTTTTGACACAAATTATAATTAACTAAAGAAAGCCCGTGCATCTGTTTGAATTTTTCAATTTTTTTTTTTTTTTTTTTTTTTTTTTTTGTATTTATGTGCTAAATTTTGTTACAAAAGATAATATTTTATATTTAATTAATTTAAACTTAAAAATATCATTTGCTAATTTTGCTTGCATGACATTTGAACTAATTAATTTTTTAAAAAATTAATAATCTCTTATTTAATTGACAACAATTAAAATTTGTAATTCTACATGGCGCGCTAAAAAAATTAAATCGTTCTCAAAATCCTCGGAAAAAAACTCCCATAGATTAGATTTGTTAAAAAAAATAAAATATTATACGAAAATTTAAATACGATAAAGAAATATAGTCGCAAGACAACTCACAAGGAATATCAACTTGACTATTCACCCAACTACAATAGTTGGGTAGCCATTATATTTCAAAGCCATGATTATCTCAAAACTTGACTATTCAAGTATTAGACAACCGTGTAAAATTGTGGTGGTTATTAACTTGACTATTCAACATGGGATAGTTTTGGAGGAAATATAGAAGGTGTTTGGAAATTGACTTTTTGCCTAGTTTTTCACTTTTTATTCTGATCAAAGAGTCAAAAAAAATATGATTGATTATCAACTTGATGTAATTTTTTCCCATGTATTAATACATCCGCCCCATTCCCGTTTGCTCTAAAAAAAAGGGTTGACTTTTCCGTCAAAAACTAAAAGATAATATGCATTTTTTATATTGACTTTTAGCTGGATAAATTAATCCAGTTTTTCACTACTAAACAACTATTAGCCGCAATAATTATGTGATATTAACAACCAAGTTATAAAGATAATTCAAACAACCAATACTTCAAGATGATCAAACAATCAAGGGCGGATCCAAAAATTTTTTATAGCCCGGACCGAAGTTATAAAGCATTTCAAATAATAAAGCCATAAAGAGATATGAGTTTAAGAAACCCACACTAAAAAAAATTGTGCAAACAAGAGGAATTGAACCCTTGATCTTCCAAATCTATGGTACAAGTTAACCAACTAAGCCTACTAAAAACTTGAATATTTGTACAAGTTTTTTTATTTGTATAATGCCAAAATCTGGGAATTGTGGGGGGGGGGGGGAGGGCAAGGCCCGGGTAGGCCACCCCTTGGATCCGTCTATGCAAACAATGATGTAGAATAATGATGATACATCTTGCTTCTCTAAGAACTTTCAATCTTTAGTAGTTTAATTGCTATTTTTAGATTTTACTTACTAGTTTTAGATTTTACTTACTAGTTTTTATTTTCATCTGAGGGTCTGTTCAGATTTACTTATTTTCAGTTCAGTTCAGTTCAGCTCCAATCAGTTCAGTTCAGTTCAGCTAGTTCAGTTCTAATCAGTTCAGTTCAGTTCATCTCTTAATTTCCCTCTCTCATAAAATATTCATTTCAGCTTAGTTCAGTTCAGTTCAGTTCATTTCAGTTCCAATCAGTTTAGTTCAGTTCAGCTCCAATCAGTTCAGTTCAGCTCAGTTCAGTAAATATGAACATGCCTTGAATGGGTACGATTTTCTTGTTTTAAGTTATTGTGATTTATGAAAACCATGAGAGAAAGTGAGGGAGGGAAAAGCCAAAAACCCCTTTCTTCCTTAAACCCTAAACCCCCTGAACCACCACCCCCGCCACCGCCTCTACACCCCCCTACTCCTACCCATTCGTTCTTACAAGCTCAAGAAACCCCATCTTTTAGCCAAGCTGTCTCTAATCCTACCCATAAATCTAACCCAATCCCCCAATGCCTTCTCCAGTTTGTTTGCTCTGTTTCCCCCCCGGCTGACTTCAACCCGGCGGCGGAGATTTTCATACCCATCTCCCCGTCTGAAGCTCCGCCCCTTTTATCTCCTTGGGTTATTTCCCTTATAGTGAAAGTGGTAGGGAAGTCATTCTCTGCAGAATACCTTTTTGAGAAACTAAACCTTATTTGGAAACCCACGGGAACCCTAAGCTTCTCAGCCTTGGGGAAGGGCTTCTATAATGTGGCGCCTGTTTCGGGGGTTTTTGTCCCTCCGGAGAGTTACAACACTGAAACTGGATTCAACTGAGGATGCCTGTACCTGCAAAGCAAACGGACCGCCGGATGGTCGGTGGTCCGCCTCCGAAGATTAAGTCAATAAACGTTCGGAAATAAAACGTGCAGAAGTAAATTTATCTGCTTGGATTCCAAGCTCAGGTAAAGTGTTGTGTGTTCCTTGAAAACGACTGCTCTGTGGTAAGTGACGTATTGTCTCGTATAGCGTGTCAAAAATTCTCTCTCTCCGTCATAAATGACATAATGTCCCTATTTATAGGGTCTTTTTGAAAAGTGTGCCTTCCTAGGATCTGGAGACCTAGGAATTAGGTCACGCCGTTTTGCGGCGCCTCGGGATTTGGGCCTTAGAAGGCTGCCATCCCAGGGCCAATGCCTGAGTGACACGTGTCACTGTGCCCAAAAGGATTTTGAAGCACTTTTTGTGTGACACGTGTCGCCACCTGAATGGTCCCTGCTGGACCTTCAGGCCACGCAGAATGGAGAAGAGTCCACCCTCCACGTGTCATCATTCCATAGGTCCAAGTGTCACCTATACGGAGGACACGTGGCGCTTTCTGATTGGGCCACCTGGCCGGGTATAAAATACCCAAATCATTTGCCCCTCACAGGGGTCACGTGCATTGCACATGACTCCTGTGACAGGTGTCAGTATCTGAGTGGTCAAATTCAAAAATTACTAGAGGGAAAAAATTAGGGTTTTACCCCCCTATAAATAGTAAGGTTTGACCCCCTCTTGGATTCACACCTTGGCGAATCTCTGGAGAATCTTGGACTTTTTGACTTTAAGAATCTCAAAATTCCCTAAGAGCTTTTCAAGCATCCGACACTCGGCCAACAGTCCGACCGTTCTTTAGTCAACCAGGCGTCTTTTTCCCTTCTTCTAAAGGTAACGCCTGTATTTTCTTTTTACTATTCATTTTTTCTTTGTTTTTGAAAAGATGGCTCCCCAATTGCATGCGACACGGCGTAGGATAGTGATCAGCCGGTCACCGGGGACGGCTGAATCTAGAACTAGCAGTGCCGAATGCTTGGCCAAAGACCCTACTTTGCGAACTTCTCCGAATCCGACCGTTTCCGTGTCTGTGCAAGACACTATGGCCAGGACCAAAAGAACAGCAAGGAAGAGTAGCTCCGATGGAGTTTTTTACCATTCGGACGGGTCGACTGTTTATTCAGACGGCTCAATAAGAGTGCCTCGAAGTGAGCTGTCGGAACACCCTGATAGCCCTTCCTATCTTCCTCCAACCCCCACCTATTACCATTCTCCCACATCTAGTGGAACTCCCAGTGATGGAATCCTGGGGGAGGCGGATGAAGAATATCAACCCGGGCCTTCTGGACAGGCGCCGGAAGAGAGTCTAGGGGAGGACCCCGCTGGCACCAGTCGGCGGTCCCCTAGCTCTGATGAGAGCTCTGATGACGAGTCGGCCTCGTCATCTTCTTCAGAGAATGCCTCCTTAAATTCAGAGGAGGCTAGATCAAACATAGATTCTGCCAGAGAGTCCCTGGCAGTGGATAGGGGGGAAAGCTAGGCCGAGCCGAGTGCTTCCAGGCGCTTGGAGAGAGCCCCCTACTATCAGCATGTTCCGCCAGGCAGGCGGAGCGCCATGGCATCCGACCTTGGCAATTTTAGGCGCAAGGTCGTCCTAGGCTATGGCTAAACTTTGTCGGTCCCTAACGAGGGCGACACCATAACCTGGTCGAGCCTGGCAGCTATCAAGACAAAGCATTCGGCTGCTATGAAGCGGCCTTCCAGGTTGGCCTCCGCTTCCCTCTCCATCCGAGCGTGGAGAGGATCTTGGACGGATACCAACTGGGTATCTGACAACTTGTACCCAACTTCTGGATCAATATTCTGGGGTATGTTGCCGCCTGTGAGATGCTGCAGGTGGAGGCGAGCTTTGAAGCGTTCGCCCACATGCACTATCTGAGCAGGGTGCCTGCTAGGGGTGGTGAAGGCTGGTACATCTTGACCACTTGCAAGGGGTACATGATGGCTGTTGGCAAATAGAACAAGTGGAAAGACTGGAGGACTAAGTTTTACATAGTCAAGTCTACCGACAGCCGCCTGAACCAAAAGTATTACAGGTGGAATAAGGATCCACCTCTCCTAGCAGGCAGGAGCGCATTGCCGCCTATTCCCAGGCGGGCAAAGGAGGAGATCATGGACGCGGGGTTGTTTACCGTGTCCGTGTGGACGAATGATGAGGGGGACAAGGAGGTCACCCCTCAATGCTATCTCCCTTTGTACAAGTGGTTTGAAGAAGGGACATTCTTAGCCGCCTGGGGGCTAAGTTTTGAGATGCCGAGAGGTAGTCGGCCGTCTGTTTTATATGCAATTTACTTTTGCTTTTCAGTACTTGTTTAATGATGCTAATCACTTGTTCATTTTTGCAGACAAAGCAATGGAAAAGCTTCCGGCCACAAGGAAGCCGGCTGTATCTGCTGCTCGATACAGGTCGAATGTCCTAAACAGGGTAGAAGTAACCACTCACACCAAAGTGGACGAGCAGAAAACAGGCGGCACCTCCAAGGTAGAAAATTGTTATACTTTCATTTCTGACCAATATTAAATTTGCCCGAATGATTTCTAACTTGCGTTTATCTTGTGTTGATGTAGGGTGCGCCTTCCAAATCTCCTTCAAAACCATCCGACCCTAAAATCCAAAAGACTAGGGCGGGTGATGTGAGCGCATCCGGCAAGGGCGGCCGGAAGCACATTGCTCATAGGCCCAAGAAGGGCCCAGACGCCTCTACTCTCAAAGCTGAAAAGGAGATCAGCAAACCGGATGCCCAGAGGGCATCGAAGGGTGGCTTTAAGCAACCCACCACTGCCGTCGGCTCAGCAGGAGAGAAGAGGAGCCTGGGGAGAGAAGAGGAACAGAAGGACGACGGTAAAATCCATTCGCCTCTATTGTTCTTCCATTTAGATGTACTTGAGTTATGTTTCTAACTTTCTCTCCTTCTCAGTTCCTGTGTAGAGGCCGACTGTAGTCCAGATGGCTAATCCTGACGACAAGGCGTTTGTCAGAGGAGTCGGCACCCTTGAATTGGATGGCATCTTGGGGAACCTCTGCGAGGTATGAGTCTTAGCTCAAGCAAATTTTTTTTTTTTTTTTTTTTTCTGGTTTTAACCATTCGGCTCTTTTGCAGGCCATGCTGCGCGTCCAAGGGCTCAGGCAACCCCTCAAGGAGAAATCCAAAGAGGTAATAGTCGCTAAAGCTCGGGCCGAGTCCGCCTTGGATCGAGCTCAATTTGATATTGCTCAGAATGAGTATCTGACGCTTGATATGATGTATTCGCAGGCGGAAGCCAATATGCAGGTGAAGAAGGACCTGGACTCGGCCCGCCTGCGCATCACTTCCCTTAAGAAAGAGATTACAACTCTTAAGGAAAAGCTCGAGCCTCTTCAAGATGCCAAAGAAGAGGTCGAGATAGTCAAGCAGAAGGTGGGCCGCCTGGAGCAGCGCCTCAGCAACCAGGAGCATCAGCTGAAGTCCAAGTTTGAGTCCGTGGCTGATTAAGAGAGAGAGGCTCTTGTTAAGCAAATGATGAGCGATTATGAAGCCATCATGCGGGACACTTGGGCGGTTGTACAGCCGGACTCGGACTATCAAATTTGGAAATCCAAATTTGACGAAGCCAGCAAAGCATTCGACGCTCGCTTTATTGAAGAGGCTGAGAATGCTGAGGCCGAGGAAAGTTCTGGGTCCGACTCTTCTGGGGAGTCGTCCTCTGGTGGCGAGGAGGAGGATCAGGCGGAGGAGTAAGAGAAAAAGGATGAAGAGCAGCCGAAGGACGACAGGCCGGCTGCCACTGAAGAAGCTCTCCCCTGATCACTTAAGCTTTTATGCTTTTCTGCGGCCGAATGGCCATGTTCTTTTCTTTTCCGGCCTGCGTGCCGAGTATTTGTATCTTTACCGACCAAGGGGTCGGGTAATTTGACAATCTTTCTGGCTTTGCCAGATAACAATCTTAACCAATCGTCTGGTGACGATTGGTCTTTTTAATTTGAATCATTCGGCCATTTGGCTGAAGTTATCCAAATTGTTGTCCTTTGCATTTTTAATTTTTCATTGCATGTTTTTGGCTAAGTATTATAACCTGTTTACCATGCGAATGTTCTTGCCCCTGGACGGATGTCGAGTGGTTTTGGTTTATTGGATTGATTGACTTAGAAATTTTTGATACTTAGAAGAGTATGCATGGTTTCTAAGTCAATCAATCACTATGGTGATTGCCCCAAACCACTCGGCAGACGTCCATCCAGAATTGGCAAACATAAGTGTTCATTCGGCCATTGGCTCGAATTAACTCAAATTTCCAACTTAGCTAATTTGCTAAGGGTAAACCTCCGCCTGTTCTGCCACATAAGCAAAAACAAGCGCCTCCGGTTATCTGACTCATGCTGAAGCAGACGGCCTTACTCATGTTGGAGCAGACAAATTTATAGAAAACAGATAACCATCCGGCCATTAGCCTCATGTCTTTTTAAGACGATTTGTATAGCCACTAAGTTTTTAGCTTAGTTTATTATCCGGCCATTGGTCTCTTTGAGATAAAATGCTAAGTTTGTAACTTAACTAATTTTCTTTTAAAAATAATTGTCCGCCTGTCTTGCCCCATAGGCAAGGATCAGGCGTCATCCGGCCAATAGCCTCAATAAGTGCTAAGTAGTTAACTTAACTTGTATATTAATCAAATATTCCGCCTGTTTTGCCCCTGATCAATAACAGGCGCATCCGGCTTTATGCCTCGCTTAGCCTCTACTTATGAAACAGTGACCATTTCTGAACTGCGCTAGAACAGACAGAAAATTCAGGTCTTTTAGATTTCACTTTCGATTAAAACATATGACTGCGAATGCTGCCTTAGCATCCGGTAGGGCCGCTTGATATATTCGTAGAGCAATGTGCCATCCAAATGGGAGATGCTTCTCCTCGACGAATTCGCCCAAATGGACGTCGACGGTTATCTGACTCATGTTGGAGCAGACGGTCATGCTCATGTTGGAGCAGACTGTGACCATTCGGTCTCTTTTTGTTTATTATCATCCGGCCATGGGCCTCATCATGATTTTATCTGGCCTTAAGCCTCTTTAATGATTAAGTAAATATTCATCAAGTGTTAGTGTAAACTTGATGAATTTAGTAGGAACGACTGTTCTAAAACAATCGGCTCCTTCAGAGGGATTGGGGCGTCTGCTGTTGGGACAGACACTTTCCAAATATATTGGCCGTCTGTATTTGGTACAGGCGACACTTAAAAAACTTAAATAAAAAGATAATTTGGGAAATGAGGCATATTCTCATTAACAAAACTTGAGATTACCAAATTGAGGTCTTTACATTCGTGCTTAGAAGTAGTACTTTTTCAAGTTGTCTACATTCCAAGTTCTGGGCAGCTGCCTGCCATCTGGTTCTTCCAGGCGGTAGGTGTCGTCTCTTACCTCCTCATAAATTCGGTAGGGGCCTTCCCAATTTGGGGTTAGCTTTCCCTGTTCATTCGCCCTACCGAATGCCTCCATTTTCCGTAGCACAAAGTCCCCCACTTTAAGAGGACGCTTGTGTACTCTTTTGTTGTAAGCCCGAGTCATTCTCAGACGGTATATTGATAAGTGACTTTTATGTCACTTTTAGGGTGTTTATTGAGTCGTATTCCGGCTTATTTTCCAATAATTTCACCTTTTATATCATTTATTTCTATTATTTTATTATTCTCATCTTTTATCTTTATTTTGAGTATTTTTGTAATTTTCTATAGTTTTTAGTTTATTTTCGTGTTTTATTTTATTTTTCTTTCTTTTAATGTTTGTAGTTTAAGTCGTTAGTTTTTATTTTTAATAATTTCTCTTTTTATCTCGTTTTCTTATTTATTTTAGTTTCGTATTTTATTTTATTTTATTTTATTTCATTTAATTTTATTATTTCTTTAGTTTTAGCATTTTATTTTATTTTATTTTATTTTATTTTACTTTATTTATCTTATTTTATTTTACTTTATTTTTCTTTATTTTATTTATTTTATTTTATTTTCCTATTCACCCGGGTTTCAAGGTCATGTTTGAGTTCAAAGTCCAAGGTTCGAGGCATAATGCACAAGCCAACCTACTGCTGCCAGCTTAACCTACACCACACCCTTTCTAAACCTACACCACACAATCCCCTGCTCCCAGCTCCTCAACACCACCAGCCCTCACAGCAAAGCTGCCGACTCACACCATCTCCATCACCAACAGCAACAAACACAACACCATCAAACCACCAATATCAACTACCAGCGCCACCAATAGCAACCTCCCACAAACCACCACGCATCACAACACCAACAGCAACAACAATCTGCAATAACAACACCAACGTCACCTCCCAATTCACCACCAGCCCTCACAGCAACCTCCACCCACCAACACAACACCACCGCTGCCACTACACCAGCCACCTTCCAGCACCAACCTTCACCCCGCAACAAACCCAATCAATTCCACCACGCAACCCCACATCGCACCACCACAATCACACCCACAAACCAAACTCCCACGCATCTCCACCCCTCTCACCAGAAACTCAATTCAACCCCAAAACAACACCAATTTCAGCCGCCGCAAACCACCATCAACAATCCCCTGCAACCCTCACGCAACTCACAACCAGCAGCAGCCACCACCAATTCGCATCTCCAATCACACCAACCAAACCAAATTCACAGCAAGGAGCAACCCAAACCTCCGCGGCTGCGCACCTCTGTCAGAAAGCGCACGAAATCGAGTCCAAAATCGAGTTGAGGCAGAAGCTTTGTGCGACTTGCTATGCGACCTCTTCGCAGGCGCGTAGATCGGGGTTCAATTTGAACCACATCACGAGCTTTGCACGTGGTTTTAATGAAATCCAACGGCCGTGTTTTAATGATGCTTGATGAAGATGACGATGATGAACGGTGAAGATGAGGGAATGCGTGGTGTTGGAGGTGATGCGAATCAGAGCAGCCAAAATCGAGCAAGAAGAAATCTGATGTGTTGAGGGAATTGGGGATATTTATAGGTTTTAATTTCTTTTAATTTTATTTTTATTTTCCTTTTCTTTTTCCTTTTTCTTTTGTTTGTTTTATTTTATTTTCTATTTTTTTTATTTCTCTTTTCTTTTAATTAGCCTTGTATTATAAATACCCCTTTGGGGGTTATTTTCTCATAACTTTCAACTTATTGACTCTTAACATTTTTATTTTAGCCTAGATTAGATTAGTTTAGCCTTTATTTTCTCTCTCATAGGGTTAGGAGTAGTTTAGAGAGAGAAAGCTTGGAATTTTCATGGAGTTTTTGGGATTTTGAAGAAACATTTTGTGGATTTTTCCTCTCATAAATTCAATGAGTCTTCCTAACTTTCTCTCACATTTATTGCTTTCATTTATTATTGTTTTTGCTTATTTATTTGTTCATTTGAGTAGATTAATTAGTTTAGTTGTTGATTCTTGCTTTTATTATTATTTTACCTTGTTTTCCTTGTTTTTGTTCACCATGTTAGTTTAGGTTTTGTTCTAGGGAAATGGATGAAGGTTATGTTAATTAATTTAATGATTGATTGTGGTTAGTATGAAATTGTTTCTTGATTATTGTGTATGGATGATGCTCTTATGGATTGGAATCTTTCTAGCTAACTGATTCTATGCTTTTAATTGTGTTTTCAATCAATTGTGCGAAAGTGAGTTGTTTGACAGCCCTAAATTCCTCCATACCTTTGCTAGGCTAGTTGCACGAGAGTGAATTAGTTTAGTAGGATAATTAACATGCTTAATTGCGCGAGAGTGAGTTAAATGTGTTAATCGTCCTAATTGAGGTCATTTTCATCTAATTGTTTGATGTTGTTGAATGCATTGATGTAATTGGAATCCACTTTCCCTAGTTTTAGTTATTTGCTATTAGTAGTGTTTAGTTGAACCTCTCTTTACATCACAAGCTTTCCTAGTAGTCTAATTAGCATAGATTGATACACTTAGTCCTTTTGGGTTCGACCCTTTACTTACCCCTATACTCGTATTAGGGTAGTTTAGGTTTTATCAATTTCTAATTTGATTAGGGTTAGTAGACTAACGACACTATCTAACACCGATCATATATCTCATGACGCAAGGCAGCATTGCCCCTGGGCTCTGGAATTGAGTCCAATGCTAGGCGCATGGCCTCCCAATTTGCTTCTTCATCATACAACATGATTCGAAGGGTCGGCTCATAGTGCTCAATGGGCAGAACAGCTTCTGCACCATACACCATTAGGAATGGGGTTTCTCCCGTTGCCCCTTTAGCAGTCGTTCTGATGGACCAAAGGACGTGTGGTAACTCATCTGCCCAAAGGCCACCAGCCCGCTCAATTTTCTTTTTAATCCCGTCTAAGATTAACTTGTTGAAGGCTTCGACCTGGCCGTTTGCTTGCGGCCGGCCGACTGATGCGAAGAAGCTTGAGACCCCCTGGTCTCCCAACCAAGTCTTGTGTTGAGGCGTCTCAAATTGAGGACCAATGTCAAAAACCATAGACATGGGCACCCCGAAACGAGTGATTATGTTCCTCCAGATAAAGAAAATGACGTCTTTAGTCTTGATGTTTTTGACTGCCTCAGCCTCTACCCACTTGGTAAAGTAATCCACAGCCACCAATATATAGCGCTTGCCGCCTGGTGCAGTTGTATATGGCCCCAGAATGTCCATGCCCCATTTAGCAAAGGGTATTGGGTTGTGGATGTCCGTCAGGTCTGTAGCCGGACGATGGATGAGCTTGCCAAACTTTTGCAACTTGTCACATTTTTTCACCATTTCCATGGCATCCGACTCCAGAGTTGGCCAAAAGTAAAGCCGCCTGGCCTTGGCCGCGAGGGATCTGCCGCCTATATGGGAGGCGCAGAATCCCGAATGCAACTCTTCAAGAACTTCCTTCCCTTTTTCAGGGGTAACACACTTCAACAGGGGTTTCAAAAAGCCAGCCTTGAAGAGATCTCCTTGTCACAACTCAAAGTTAGCTGCTCGTTTTTTTAGAACAGCCGCCTCCCGTGGTGAGTCAGGGAGCGTGCCGTCTGCAAGATAGGCCCGAATGCTGTCCATCCAGGTTGAGCTTCGGTCAAGAATTCCAATGGGGTCTTCCTCATATATACTTCTTTTTTCCATAACCTCCTAGAAGACTGACTGAGGCGTTTCACAGGAGGCGGATGATGCCAACTTGGACAGAGCATCCGCCTGATTGTTTGAAGACCTGGGCACTTGAGTTAGAAGAAATTCTTCAAGTGACCCAACTTCACTCTTTACCTCCTGCAAATATTTTATCATGGTCGGATGAGTGGCCTTGTACGTTCCATTAACTTGGAGTACGACCAGTTGAGAATCAGAGTAGGCGGATATCTTCTTTGCCCTTGCCGCCTTGCAATACTTGATGCCGGCCAGCAGGGCCTCATACTCCGCCTCATTATTAGAGACCTGAAACTTGAACCGTAGTGCGTATTCGTACTTATCTCCTTCAGGAGATTGACAGATAATCCCCGCACCACAGCCATTCACAGTGGAGCTCCCATCCACATACACTTTCCAAACCTGGTATGTGTTGTTCGGAACAACCGGCCTTGTCATTTCGACAATAAAGTCAGCGAATGCTTGTCCCTTTATTGCCTTCCTTGGTTCGTAAGTGATTTCTAATCCTTGCATTTCAATCGCCCATTTGAGCATTCGTCCAGAAGACTCCAAGGTTGTGAGTGGCCGTTTGATCGGTTGGTCAGTATAGACCTCTACCGCATGCGCCAAGAAGTAAGGTTTAAGCTTCTTGACGGCCATGTAAAGGGCAAGGCCGAATTTCTCAACCATGGAGTACCGAAGCTCCGCATTTCTCAAAACATGGCTTATGAAATACACCGGGAGCTGGATGCCGTCTCTTTCAGCTAAGAGGACAGCACTGAGGGCATGATCAGAGACGGCTAAGTATATGAAGAGCTTCTCTTTAGGCAAAGGGCTGACAAGCCTCGGCAAAGAGTGCAGATGAGTTTTTAGCCTTTGAAAGGCCGCCTCTGCATCATCCCCCCATTCAAAGTTTGTCTTCTTTTTGATTGCCTGGAAAAAGTAGAGACATTTGTCGCCTGAACGACTGAGGAATCTCCCCAGGGCCGCCAGACAACCTGTTAGTTTTTGCACTTCCTTCACAGTACGGTGCGACTGCATGTCGATTACCGCCTGTATTTTCTCAGGGTTTGCCTCTATTCCCCTTTGGTCAATCAAAAATCCGAGAAACTTCCTAGACTCAACACCAAAGACACACTTTTTTGGGTTAAGCATGACCTTGTGCCGCCTGAGTGTGGCGAATGTTTCTCGGAGATCAGCAAGGTGATCCGCCTGCTGTTTGGATTTGACTATCATATCATCAATGTACACCTCTACGTTCCTTCCGATTTGATTAATGAAGACCGTATTAATCATTCGTTGGAAGGTAGCAGGCGCATTCTTCAAACCAAACGGAATCACCGTATAACAGAACAACCCCTGATCAGTGACGAATGCCGTCTTTTCTTGATCTTTTTTCCACAGGAGGATCTGATGGAAACCTGAATAGGCGTCCATGAAACTCATCAGGGCATATCCGGCTGTTGAGTCGACCAGACTGTCGATCTTAGGCAGTGGATAGCTATCCTTTGGACATGCCTTGTTGAGGTCTGTGTAATCAACACACATCCGCCAAGTTCCATTCGGCTTTTTAACTAACACAACGTTAGCTACCCACTCAGGGAAGTTGCACGGCCGAATGAACTTGGCATCTAACAGCTTTTTTACTTCGGCAGCTACCGCCTGACTTCTTTCTTCGCCGTGGTGCCTTTTCTTTTGCCGGATGGGCTTCTTTTTAGGATCCACGGCGAGTTTGTGGACAGCGATATCCGGGCTGATGCCTGGCATCTCCTCCACTTCAAAGGCAAAGATGTCTTTGAATTCCTTGAGTAGCTGGTGAAGGCTTTCACCCAGCTTTGCAAATGCAACCGTCCCCACCTTAACAATCCGTTCTGGACGGCTGTCGTCTAGAGGGATATCAATGTGCTCACCAGCAGGCTGGGGACGGAGATCATCCGACCGTTCCCCGGTCAGTGATTGCTATTGTTTTTCTTTTTTGACCACCACCAGCTGATCAGTCTTTCTTTTCTTTTCGGCTGGTGGGGCTGTCTGTTCTTCCTCGACATCATCGAGGTTGATTGTTTGCTTGCCCCGACCGGATGCTACGGTCGCGGGCTTGACGTCCGAGAGGTAACACTCTCGAGCCGTCTTTTGGTCCCCATTAAGGGAGCCGACTGTGCCATCATCCTTCTCATACTTGAGTAGCATGAGAGCAGGGATTATGACGGCCTTACACTCGTTAAGAGTGGGACGGCCAAAGATGAGATTGTAAGCTGTGAGCTCTTCAACCACTAGGAAACGGATGGTCATGTGCCGACCGTCACCCCTGCTTCCCAGGCGGACAGGTAGGTCAATTCGTTCGACTGGGTGCACAAGTCCTCCCCCAAACCCAACAAGGGTGTGGGAGACCTCCATCATGCTATCCGGTTTGTACTTGAGATTGGATAAGCATTTGAGGCTGATGAGGTCAGAGGAGCTTCCTGTGTCAATCAGAATTTGGCCAACCAACTGGTTGGCGACTTTGCACTCAATGACAACAGGGTCATCATGCGGCCGACGGACTTTGCCTCTGTCCTGCTCGGTGATGACAACTTTAGGGAAGGTGGATGTGCCTGTCGCATCCCCTTCCTAAACTGAGTTGACCATCTTTCTCAGATGGTCCTTGGTGCCCCGAATGGTCGGGCCACCACCGGCAAATCCGCCTGCTATGGTGTATACCGGATCTTCATCAGTTTCGGCACTCACACCAGGCTAGGGAGTCTTCTTCTTGGACTGCCCCAGATTTGCCTTTGAAGTCACTTTGGACTTCACATAGGACTTCAGCTGTCCTTTGTCGGCCAGACGGTCGAGCTCCCGCTTGAGACTAAAGCAGTCGTTCGTTTCATGGCCAACATCCTCATGGAAATGGCAATGCTTGTTTTTGTTCCGATTTTCAGCGGAACCTTTCATAGGAGTCGGCTTTTCAAGAGTCAGCCGATCCTTAATTTCCAAGAGGATGGAGCAGCAGTCCTTGTGGAATTCGCACCTTGGGACGTACGGTTTCCACTCCTTTTTCTTCTTCTGGGCCGGTTGATCAGAGTTATCAATGGCCCAGACTTGCTTTTTCTTTTTGCTCTCTTCTGGCTTAGGAGCCGGCTGAGCAGGTTGACTCTCTTTCTGCCGTTCGGACTTCTTATGGTCCGACTGCTTATTGGAGGAGCAGAGTTCGGTCGCCTGTATGTAGGCTTCCGCCTCTCGCAAGGCTCCTTGTAGGGTAAAGATTTGTTTGCGGATGAGTTCGTACTTAAAAGTAGACCCGTCCTTTAGACCCTTAAAGAAGTCTGTGAAGGCGACCTCATCAGACAGCCCATGAATCTGGATTCGGACCAGATTGAACCGCCTGACGTAGGATCGCAAACCTTCTCTATCTCCCTGATGTACATTGCCCAAGTCAAGACTTGTCTTTTTGGCAGGGATGTTCATAGAGAAGTTTGATGCAAACAAGAACGCAAGCGTCTTGAAGCTATTTATGCAGCCAGCCGGCAGGTTGCCAAACCACTGCTGGGCTATGCCCTTCAGGGTGGCTGGAAAGCAACGACACCATGCGGCATCATCCAACCCCTGTAAATACATGAGGTGGGTGTATGCTAGCAGGTGGTCTTCTGGGTTGGAGGTCCCGTCATAGGCTCCAACCAGAACGTTTTTAACTTTAGCCGGCTGTACGACTTCAGTTATTTCCCTGGAGAAAGTAGAGGGTTGATCTCCAAGGTGTTGCAGCCTAAGCTGCCAGTCCATCGGCTGATAGCCGTATGCCGCCTGTCCTCCATAGAGGGTAGGTTGCATGTAAGGTACAACTGGCGCCTGGTACAATGGTTGTGCCATGTACTGGGCGGACTGAATCACATGCGGCCCAGACTGAACCCTTTGGCTGCTTGCTGGGGTCTCATGTACAGACTGGGAACACCTCACAGAGGTATTCCGAAAGCTATCATGATAAGTCGACGTTGAAGCCGACTCTGATTGCTGGG
Source organism: Chenopodium album (assembly GCF_948465745.1). Lineage (NCBI taxonomy): Eukaryota > Viridiplantae > Streptophyta > Magnoliopsida > Caryophyllales > Amaranthaceae > Chenopodium > Chenopodium album. The sequence goes on from NC_137840.1 coordinate 63,828,614, forward strand.
TTCTCCTCTCCTCAATGTATTGCCGAGCGTCAGAGAACGTTTTCTTGCTACCATCCGGCTGTATGTGCCGGATGGGTTTTCTTGCGCCCGTTTATGGGAAACGGAGCCGATTAAGGTCAAATTGGGGCCTGGCCTTCTCCTTAGGAGCAGGATGAGGAGTCGGCTGACGGTCCCTAACCGACTTTTGTTTGCCAGCTTGGGCTGGCTTCTTGGCCGACTGCTCCTTTCTAGGAGTAGGCGACTTCTTTGAGGCGAGCTGCTTGATTTCACCCCTGAGGCTGCTCAGGAGTGACATTAGCTCATCCCGAGTGACGGGAGTTGATCTTGCCGCCTGGGAAGGATCAACCGGCCGCCCCGAGGGCTTCTTTGGTTGACCAGCTATTTTGCTTGGTCCTGCCTGAATATGGGGACGCTCTCGCCGTTCCTTACTGCGGATGCGTTTAGAAATCAGGGATCCATTTGGATCCACATAGGTTTCGACATCAGCGTCCTCACCTGAGTCATGGTCCGTTTGGACCAGTACATCGTTTGGAGGCTGAATGGCTTCCAGATTTGGTATAAGCTCCTGTGAAGCCATTTCAGAGGTACTCTCCCCACATACGGCGCCAAATGTTTCGGGGGTTTTTGTCCCTCGGGAGAGTTACAACACTGAAACTGGATTCAACTGAGGATGCCTGTACCTGCAAAGTAAACGGACCGCCGGATGGTCGGTGGTCCGCCTCCGAAGATTAAGTCAGTAAACGTTCGGAAATAAAACGTGCGGAAGTAAAGTTATCTGCTTGGATTCCAAGCTCAGGTAAAGTGTTGTGTGTTCCTTGAAAACGACAGCTCTGTGGTAAGTGACGTATTGTCCCGTATAGCGTGTCAAAAATTCTCTCTCTCCGTCATAAATGACATAATGTCCTATTTATGGGGTCTTTTTGAAAAGTGTGCCTTCCTAGGATCTGGAGACCTAGGAATTAGGTCACGCCGTTTTGCGGCGCCTCGGGATTTGGGCCTTAGAAAGCTGCCATCCCAAGGCCAATGCCTGAGTGACACGTGTCACTGTGCCCAAAAGGATTTTGAAGCACTTTTTGTGTGACACGTGTCGCCACCTGAATGGTCTCTGCTGGACCTTCAGGCCACGCAGGATAGAGAAGAGTCCACCCTCCACGTGTCATCATTCCATAGGTCCAAATGTCACCTATACGGAGGACACGTGGCGCTTTCTGATTGGGACACCTGGCCGGGTATAAAATACCCAAATCAGCGCCGTCCTTGCAAGTAGATAGGGACTTGATCCTCTCTAATGGACCTTGGTTCATTGGCTCTTTTTTGCTCCTTGTTCAGCCCTAGTCACCGGGGTTCAAACCATCGGATTCAGTTATATCCTCTGTTCCAGTGTGGGCTGAGTTGTCGGAATTGCCAGTGGAGCTACACTCGGTGAGCATTCTGGAGAAGATTGGGTCGTCTCTGGGGACCTTCCTGAAAGCAGATCTAAGGGTGCAGGGTGTGGCTAGGAAACGAGTCGCTCGTGTTCAGATCCTAGTTGATCTTCTCAAACCTTGCAGATCCTCTGTTTGGATAGGGAATTATAGACAAGAGATTGTCTTTGGTGACCTCCCTAATTTTTGTTCGGAGTGTAAATATAACACCCCGTAATTTTGAACCAAGGTTTTACGAGCATTATTCACTAATACTTTGAATTCTATTCAAATTTCGAATTTCTAATTAGTTATTATTAATATTTTGATATTATTGTTAATAATACTATTAATAATAAGGTTATTATATATACACGTTAATAACTAATTCATATTTTGTCTTTTCTTCCTGATTTCTGTTATATTATAAACTTTATATGTTATTTTGCATCATGATTAATTTATGATTATTAATTATTATTGTTCTTATTATAATTATTTTTGGTTATTTTTGATTATAATATCAATTATTATTATTATTAATAGTGTTATTATATGTGTATTTTATTTGCTTCTTATTTCATGTCTTCTCCTCGATTTATTTTTTTGGGCCAACTAGAATTAGCTCGGTATAGAACTCAGACTAGTAATTAACCATCTAATTAGGCTTGTATAACCTTGTTTATTTGCTCTCCTTAAGCGCATGATAGTTTTTGGTAAATACTCCTAAACTAGTCCAATTGACATCCCTAATTTAAGGCTTTACTTTGTAATCACAAGTGTTGCTTAAGGCCCATCTTCTCTTCTTTCTCACGGTTATTCAAGGGCTTGTTGCTTCTTAGTTTTCCACCCTAGTAACCCCCCCCCCCAATTACACCCTCAATTAATCTCATTCAATTACCAATTAATTGCTGTCCAAAAACATTTGATATTCCCTACCATTCATATACAAAAACAATGCTTCTTGTGCGTGAGGTTGCTGCACCATCACAACACTTTTCTCCTCTCAATTTTCCTCAAATCTTCTGGTAATTATCAAGGGATAGTCGTGGGTCATTGATGCTGTATTTTACCCTCTTATTCAAGCACTCAAACACCATAGAACCTCATCGATCAAGGCTAGCAAGAGGCGTAACTTTGGAGCGGCTCGGGAGGATTCAAATTACGATCTTTTCCTCTATTCTAATCTGATTTTTCATGCTCTCCATTCAAGGTAACTAGAACTATTCCAAGCTTTAGAAATCATGGCTAGGATAAGTTAAGGCTAGGTGCAAATTAGAGTTGGTTAGATTAGAAATTCGTTGTAATTCAAGGTGTTAGAGTTTCATGTTTGTTTGCTGTTTTGTGCGTGAGAAATGATGGTATCTCATTCATGTTTTATTGCTGGTTTTTATGCTATATAATCATCCCTAGATGTAGTATATATATTAAGGATTGGTTCCATAAATTGTTGTTATGTTTTGGTGGTTTTTAAACATGATATGTACACTATGGCTCACAATATTACTGCTGTAATTGCTGACCTTGTGCAGTACGTTTTCAGCCTTATTTCTCTTTGATTTAGTTTGTTTTTGTTCCTAATATGGTATAGCATCATGTTAGGTATATCCCTAAGTTAAATTATCATGTTTTGGGGTGAGTTTTGATGTGATTATAAGCCTAAAACAAAGCAAGGTGCTGCTGCCAGGTTAGTTTGTTAGGTGCGTGAATTGGGTGGTTTAAAGTGATATATTGCAGAATATTTATGCTTAATCTTATGAATATCCTGACCTATGTTGTTTTTAGAGTGTGTATGATAATGGGCTAAGGTTAAGTGGGAGTTAAAGGTTGGTTTTGGGTGAAATTGTTGTGCACTGTACTGCTGTAATTCTAATTAGGGGCTGCTGCATTGTCACGTGGTTTTTAGTATGTTAAAAGCATGAATTTAATCCTATTTTGTGTGTATATATTGCTTAATATGTTGATTAATATGTCCTAGTTTTATTTTATCATTTTGGCATGCTTTGGGTGTGTTCATGAAGCATTTAAGATGTCGTATATTGGCTGCCATTTTTGGGTGTTAAGTGAGTTGTCGACGTCGTTGTGCTTTAAAGTAGAATAACACTGTTTTTAGCACCGCTTTGCCAAGGGTTGTGTACGGAGTGTATTGTGATATTTTATTATAATTAGCTTCGTACCTAAATCCAGACAATAAGAGTGACACCTTGTTATGATTTATAAATGATTTTGTATACTTTGAAGAATTTTGAAATTAAACTCTTTTGAAGGATTTTTGATGAATTTTGGTCTTAGAAGTAAAGACCTGCAATATTTTAAATTAGAGTCGATGATCCGTAAAATGTGTTTGGATGATTTTGAAGAATTATTTTTATTGTTTTATTTGATTCGTGGGTGTAAGACAACCATTGGGCTGTGGAATTCAATGGTTGGAACATGCCAACATCTTGGGCTGCGGAATTCGAGATGTAATTTTCTACGTTAATTGTTGTCGTCCGGAACTACTCGGGCTGCGGAATTCGAGTAGGAAAACTGGGAGTTTGGCCATTCTCAGACGCAGACGGCTGCGGAATCGTCTGTAGGTTCGCCCTGACAAACCTTTTATGGTGGGCTGCGGAATTCACCGGCGTTCATATTTTATATGCTTACCTCACTATGGATCAGTTTTCGAAAAGTTAAAATTCTCTATTTTTATATTATTACGCTTTTGAGAAGGTCTTCTTAAGTCAAGTCAAGAATTTTCTAAATCTCTTTAAAGAACCTTTATAAGTGTTAATTATTGTTTTTATGAGTTTATTGCTTATGCTTTGCGTGCTATTTATTCTTACTCTATAATCATGTGGTAATATATTCATTTTGTTTAATATACATGTTTGTGTTGTATTGTATTGTAATCATGTAGCATGTTTTGCCTATCTATGTATCTTATCATGTTTATCTTGAGTGTATTGTGAAGTAGTTGTTTATCTTGTCTATATGTTGTATTATTTTTTTTATGTATGCTTCTATGCTTTACTCTATGCTTAGCTTTGTGTTTCTACAAGTTTTGGGAGAACTGCTAGTTACTCCCCACTGATTGTGGAACCTAAATGTTATTTGCAGGTGAAGAGTAGCGTTTGTTGAGTCTGGGCTGAGAGCAGAGTGTTTAGGTTGTTCCCAAGTACTTTTATCGATTATTCTTTGATGTCTTTACATCTCTTTATGAGATAGTCGAATTTGAGGTTGTTCTGCCTCGTTAAAAGTTTTCTTTGATCATTTGAGATTTCTTTCTCTTCATAATTTTTGTTTCAGTTATTTAATTTATTTGTTTTCTTTAGTTTTTTAGTAACCCTTAGAGTGACATTCCGTCTTGACGTTATTTCCGCTAACGTCTCGCCTTCTGTTTTTGACGGGGTGTTACAGTAAATCTGTTGGTCATTCTGCTGCGGTGTATGGTAGGAAGCAGCAACCCCAGAATGATGTGTCCATGGCTGATGCATCCTAGAATGAACAAGACCAAGGATGGGAAAAGGTGCTGTCAAAAAATGCAAAAAAGCACAAAAAAGCGAGGGAAAAAAAGTCAATTGCAAAAGTTAAATCTCTCCAAAAAAAGTCAAGTGAAGATTCCTGATGTTCAAATTAAAGAAGCATCCTCTCAACCAACCCTATTAACTGCTGCTGCATTTAATTCGGAGAAAAACCCAACTCCTTCTTCGATTCCTTCTAATTCAGATCTAAATACCGACCCTTCTTCTACTATCACTCCTCTAAATTCCTCTGTGACTGCTACTCCTCCATCTCAAAACAATGTCGTCGTCCAGCAACCAGTCCTGTCCATTCCAACACCACTCCGACTCATCGGACGAAGATCCGATCCCAATGGATCCGAATGTAGCCAGGATGATGCAGCACTACTCCCAACCTAACCCAAAGTTCTACCTGCCCTTCCAAAGACTGCCCCTGAAAAAACCAAACCCGGTTTTTCCCGTCAGAGTAGGGTCCGACCCAGAGTGGCGAAACCGGTTCGAGTGCTTTGAATCACTAATCCCAGCCCTGCCAGAGGTGTGGATCAACAGCACCACCTTCATTCTTCAAACCCCGTCGACTTGGTACCGCCTCAAACCAAGCCAGATCTGCCACTTCATCTTGAACCCAATACTCGTAGATCCACCTTACTAGGAGACAATGATGATGGACGAAGACGGCGATCTAATTCCCTTCCACCTACCAGATTTGGACACTCTCAAAGTAATGTGCCCGGCGACGGAAGCCTTTCTGAGATGGTGGATGCTGGAGAAGCAATTAACCACCAGCTCGCTGATTGTCCCCCCATAATTGGAATTCATGGTAGATCCTACTCCGATGCTCCCACAATATCGAAAAACCTTGTCATTGAGCTCAACCCCAATCTCAATCATGGAAGCCAACTTCGCGGATGCGATAGTCTTAGTGGAGGCGGACCTTCAATTCTCTCTGGTGGAAATTCAAGCTCGCTGCTTCAAGGATCTAGACCTAGTCAATCCGATCTTCAAGTCGGAAGCCCTAATCACTCCCAAGGACCAGGCCTACTTCAATGTGGAGGATTGGGCGTTCCTAGAAGTGGGAAGGACCCTGTCACCAGAACGGATGAAGGAAATAGGTGCCCAGCACCAAACCCCATGCCCAATGATCATTGTAGCATGGAATGCTAGGGGCATGGCTCGCCCTGGGTTCAGAGCTAACGTGCAACACATTGTGGACAACCATACTCCTGATATTATGCTAATTTCTGAGACTAAGACTAGCAAAGCTCATACTGAGATGCTTGTAAAGGCTCTTCCTTTTGATCGTTTCTTTTATGCTGAGCCTTATGGACTATCTGGTGGCTTGCTCATTCTCTGGAACCCAGCATTCGTGGAAATCCAGTCTATTGGGGCGGATTTACACAGCTTTCATGGGATTATGAAGGTAAAATCTCCCTCCTTTGAATTTGTTTTCTCTGGTATTTATGCTAGTACAAAGTATAAAGCTAGATTAGATTTGTGGCAAGACTTGATTAGAATGTATCCCAATATGTCGGTGCCTTTGGTTATGATAGGTGACTTTAATGAAGTCATGTCCCCTGCTGAGAAATTGGGGGGACTCCCTGTTAAAGTTAATAGAATCAATAACTTTAGGGATGCTATGAATGCTTGTGATCTTCATGATGTTGGGTTTTGTGGCCCTAAGTTCACTTGGACTAATAAAAGGAAAACTAATCCAATCCTTCAAAGGTTAGATAGGGCCTTTGTTAATACTTCCTTGCTTCTTTCTTTCCCTGAGACTTCCCTCTCTCACCTTATTAGTAGAGAATCATCTGACCACTGCCCCATCAAACTCTCTATTACCAAACCCCCTTCAACATTTGTTCATCAACAAAGACCCTTTAAAATGGAGACTCTTTGGTACCATCACCCAAGATTCTCCTCCTTCATCTCCTCTTCTTGGAAACAAGGCCATAGCCCTCTTCATTGTAAACTTGCTTCTCTAACTCCAAAAATCTGTGATTGGGTCAAAGAAAATGTTGGGGAGATTTCCCTGGGACTAAAGAAACTAAGGGCTAGGATTCATGGAATTCAGCTAGCCTACTCTCATTCTCACAACATCAACCATCTCATGAAGCTTGAGGAAGAGCTTCAATCCCAGCTTCATCAAACCCTTCTCCAAGAAGAAGAATTTTGGAAATTAAGATCCAGAGTTAATTGGCTGGTTGAAGGAGACAAAAATACTAGCTTCTTCCATAAATCTGTAGTGATGAGAAGGAGGAGGAATAGGATCACTGAGCTTGAGTCTGACTCTGGTGCTCCAATCCCTGATTGTGATTTAGAAAACCACATTGTTGGCTACTTCTCTTCCCTCTTTTCTGCTGAACTTCCCATGATGGTAGCCCCTCCTCCAACTCTAAACCCTGTGATAAAGATTGTTCATCCTCCCTCTCTGAGTGAAGTCCACTTTGCCCTCTTTCAACTTGGGCTCTACAAAGCCCTTGGAGTGGATGGGTTCTACCCTTTCTTTCTCCAGAATCACTGGAGTTCTATGTGGACTGATATCTTCAGATTTGTCCAACTATGCTTCTGCTAGAAATCTATCCCCCTTGAAGTGAACAAAACCACCATCTGCCTCATACCCAAGGTGGATCACCCCAAAACTATAAAACAATTTAAACCAATCAGCCTCTGCACTTCTGCTTATAAGATTGTGTCCAAGCTTATTGTGAACAGACTCAGGCCCTTTCTTTCTGATATCATTTCCCCTAATCAAAATAGCTTTCTACCTGGGAGAGGCTGTGACATCAACTATATTGCTGCATCTAAAGTCCTGCATTCTATGAGGAAGAAAAAGGGGAATACAGGCTGGTTTGCCCTCAAAATAAACCTTGAAAAGGCCTATGATAGAATGGAATGGAGCTTCATTCAAACCTGTCTTCATAACCATGGCTTTGACCAAGATTCAATCCAGCTGATTATGAGCTGTGTTACCTCTGCTTCTTCCCAGGTTCTGATCAATGGCAACCCATCTCATTTCTTTAACTCCTCAAGGGGTTTGAGACAAGGAAACCCCCTCTCCCCTTACCTCTTTATCCTGTGTATGGAGCATCTATCCTATCTCATCCTTCAAGCTACTGAGAGTGGAAGCTGGAAACCCTTCCACTTGAGAAGAGGGGGGACTCCTATATCTCACCTCCTCTTTGCTGATGACCTGATCCTATTTGGAGAAGCTAGCCCTGCTACCCTTCTTGCTATGAAGCAGACCTTGGACAACTTCTGGAATATCTTTGGCCAGAAGATGAATGCTTCCAAGAGCAAACTATACTTCTCTCCTAATACTCCCCCCTTCTTCAAAGATCTCTTCTCTTCCTCCCTAAATGTCCAGAGTAGTGAAGACCTTGGTACCTACTTGGGCTTTCCCCTCACTTCCAAGAGGCCCTCATTGAATCAAGTAGACTTTATTATTAGAAAGCTAAAAAGCAAACTCTCATCCTGGAAGAGAAAGTGTCTCTCTAAGGCTGGCAGGGCCACTCTAATCAGATCTTGCCTTTCCCCTATTGCAAATCATGTCATGCAAGTTCTCTTTCTTCCAAAAAAGGCTCTAAAACAGATTAACCAAGCATGCTCTAAATTCTTCTGGAACTCAGCTTCTGAATCCCCAAAAACTCATCTCTTGTCTTGGGATAAACTCTGTGCTCCTTCCTCTATTGGGAGGTCTGGGCATCAGGTCTGCTTTCCTTGCAAATGTTGTCCATATGATGAAGCTCTGTTGGTAAACTCACTCCATATCCAACCTTGCTACCTCCCTCCTCCAAGAGAAATATATTGATGGAAAAGTCTTCCCTACAAAATTCCACCTTGGTTCCCATATATGGCAGGACATTGGTAAAGCACGGGATCACAACTAAAACCACTCTAAATGGTCCATAGGAGATGGAAGTAGGATCAAATTTTGGCAGGACAACTGGCTTGGTCCTGGGCCTCTGAGAGATTTGATCTAGGGCCCTCTCTCTTCCCAGGAAGCTGATATGCCCCTTCATCTTGCTAGGGATGGTGAGTTCTGGTCCCTCCATCACCTTTCCTTCATCCTGCCTCCTTACATCTCCCAGCAAATTCATGCTACCTACTTTCCTAACAGAGGGATGGATTTCCCTGTAAGCTCCTTTGTCCATGGGAGGTATTTTGATTCAAAAGCTGCCTATAACTCCCTGTGGATCTCCAATCATCCTGGCTTCCAGAAAGATGGAAAATGGGGTACCATTTGGGATATCAACTCCTCCCCCAAGGTTAAAATGTTTCTCTGGTTAACCTTGTGGGAGAGACTCCCTACTGCTTCCCACCTTGCTGCAAGAAACATTATTCCTTCAAGTTCCTGTTCTTTTTGCCCTGGGGTTGAGGAGACTATTCTGCATGTTCTTAGAGATTGCCCTGGAGCAGTTGAAGTTTGGGATAAACATCCATCCTTATCCCCCTCTTCTGACTCTGTTTCTGTTTGGATTTGTGATAATCTAAATAGTTGCTCTTCTGATAACCACCTGGGTAAACCTTGGGATGTTTGTTTTGTCGTCATCTGTTGGAGGATCTGGATAAGAAGGAATAGATGGGTTTTTGAAAACAAAAACATGCCTATTGGTTCATGGTGTAAGTGCTGATAAAGACTGATGCTTCCTTCTCCTCTAACTCCCTTTCTGCGGGTATAGGATGTGTGTGTAGGGATCATCAAGGGAATTGGTGTGAGGGTATGGCTTTACATGTCCCATGTTCATCTGCTGTGTGGGGGGAAGCTCTTGCTGTCTTGTTCTCCTTGAAATGGGCTAAGGCTAGGGGTTTTTATGAGGGTCTGCTGTTATCTGATTGTGAAAGAGTGGTCCAAGGAATTAACTTGCAGGACAAGGTCTGGGATGAGCTTACTAATGTATATAATGAATGCAGGGAACTCCACCAGCAACTTCTGAGGCTATCATTAAAGCAAGGGAAGCGGGGCCAAGTTTAAGAGGCTGATGTGGTGGCAAGAATGGCTAGGCAGAAGCTGGAATTATCAACAGACTTTTGTAGGATTGTCCCGAAAGATAGTAGGGAAGAGCTTATGTCCAACCTAAGGAATTTCTCTTTTTGCTGATAGCAGCAACACTCCTCATGCTTTGTATATGAAACTGCTAATCCCTAGTTTATCTTGTATGAAACTTTTGGTCAAAGGGCCAGCCTTTGAGAACTCTTGTAAATTTGGTGATGTGACGATGAATGACTAATTGAAAGCCTTTTAACCAAAAAAAAAAAAAAAAGTTATTGTGATTTATTTCCTCAAAACAAACCAAAAAGAAAGAGTAAAATAAGGAAATAAATCCTAACCAATTTATATTTATGCTTAATTAATAAAAGTTACTTAAAAAATTGTAAAATTGACCCTAAATAAATTTGAAAAAAAGTGACCTCTGATGTATAGTAAATCATTGTACATCAGATTTATACAAAAGTTATTCGTTAAAGATATGCAAAAATATTGTAGTTGAGCGTATACTCCCTCCGTGTTTTTTTAAGTGATACATATTGATCGGCACATAATTTTAGGCAATTTAATTGAATTAAATAAAATAAGAGGTAAGTGGGGTAGTGGAGTATTAAAAAATTGTTAAAGAAAGATAGTGGGGTTAACAGTTTATTGAAAAGTAATGAATGTGAGAGGAAAGATATAATAAAAAAAGTAGTAGTGGGTTTGGGTGGGGGCCATGAGAGGAGAGAGATATAATATTTTAATGTATTGTTTTGCCAAAAAAGCTAAGATTGTTAAACTAGAAATAAAAAAATAAAAAAAAGGCACAATAGCAAGTGATTGGAGTTATTCCTCACTCTCAAATATATAAAAACTAGATGAAGCCCGTGCGATGCACTGTTTGTTTTATTTTATTTTATTTTTTTTATTTTATTTTTTGTATTTATGAGCCTAAAATTTGTTAAATATTTAGATAAAATTCCTAATATTAAAAAATAATATATAATATTTAATTAATTTAAACTTAAAAATCTTATTCGCCAATTTTACTTACATGACATTTAAATTATTTAATTCTAAAAGAAATTAGTAATCTCTTATTTAATTGGCTACTACTAAGATTTATAATCCTACATGGCGCGCTGAGAAAATTAAATCCTACGTGGCTCTCTAAAAACTCGGGAAAAAACTCCCCCTTATATATATATATATATATATATATATATATATATATATATATATATATTAGATTAGATTTAATAATAACGGGATGAAAGATGTTCGGACTCCGTATGAGTTAAACCCAAAACGTGCCAAAGTGTCCTTATCAATAATATATCATTGGCATTCTAAAATAAAGAAAATTTAAAGGCACGCTGCATTGAAACATTGATTAGTCTTATTGTAGAAGATTTGGATCGATGGAGCTCTAACCTCAGATGAGTAGCCAAAATGAAAGTTCTAAACTCATACCCTTTATTTCTTGTGTCAATAATCATATCATCTTGTTTAGGGAGACCATCTGAGCTTCGTAAAGATAAAGATGATTGTATACACCGCTGTGGAGATATTGATATACCTTACCCATTTGGTATTCGCCCTGAGAACGCGAGTCACTGTTTTTTAGACCCCAACTTTGTAGTCTCTTGTAATTCTTCTTCTTCCTCACAACCAAAACCATTTCTAAAGAAACTCAACCTCCAGATTCTTGAAGTTAGAGTCTATGACGGCAACGGTATGGTAACTGTAAAAATTCCATCATTAATTACTGAGAGGAGCCACAACCTTACCAACTCCCCCTTCAGTTATTCAGTTTCCGATAATGTTTTAGCTTCAGTGGGATGCGACGGATACGCTTTATTGTTGAATGAGACGGGTGGTATCATTGCAGGATGCGCCTCTGTTTGTCAGAATCCACCTGCATCAGTCTTAAGAGGAAACAGATGCAATGGCTATCGCTGTTGTCAGGCTAAATTGGCATCCGGATTCATTGATGATGAAACAACGACGACTACAGAGATCAAGCAATACAGTACAAGTGTGAGCACTACCAATGTCTCTGGAAATTGCAGGACTGCCTTCTTGATTAGCGAGGAATATTTATGGGCTAACGCATCGTTGCTATCTGAGATTACTGCCGTACCTGTTGTGCTTCTATGGGGACACATTACATACACCGATACTTCAGGTAAAACTTATCTCAACTTTGCTTACTCCGTAATTAATTGGACTTTTTGACTTTTGCTACCTGTGAAACGGGAAATTCCCTGTTTCTCATGGTGAGAAACAAATTTGTTTCTCGTAATGGTATTTTTGTGAATAAATCAACAACTATTTCATTATTGTGGGCTCCACAATTGAATAAAGTTGTTGATTTATTTACGAAAATGCCATGTGAGAAACTAAATTTGTTTCTCACTATGAGAAAGTGGGGCATCCTCCTGTGAAACAGGTGTATTTTATTTTTGCTACCTGGGAAAAGTTTTATTTTATTTTACTACCTATCAAATCTTTTTTTTTTAATTTGCTACCAGTTAACGGAATCTGTTAGAGTTCCGTTATTTTTTTTTTAATAATTATAAATTTAAAATTAAAAAATTAAATTTTTTTTTTAAAAAAAAAACCAAACCCTCCTGTTAACCACCCCCTCCCTCTCCCCCTCCCCTCAGCCGGCGGCCGGCGCCCAAACCCCCTTCCCTCTGCCGGCGACCCTGTCCCTCTCCCTTTCCCTCTCGAACACAGCCCATTCATTCCTTCTTTTCCCCCTCGTTCTGGCTGCCCCAACCCCAACCACTACCCACAGATTGCGGCTTCTACGGGAAAAAAGGACTTCTACTTCGCCGGAAAACAAGGGTGCGGCTTCGTCGGCGAAGGTAACGGTCTAGTGATTATCTTCAATTTTTGGGTCGATATTGGGGGAGATCGATCGATTTTTGGGTCAATTTTGGGGGAAATCGATTTTTGGGTCGATTTTGGTGCAGCGATGGCGATGGTGATGGTGGGGGAAGGGAGGGGGTTGCGATGTGGTCGGGGAAGGGAGGGGGCTGCGATGGTGGGGGTAGGGAGGAGGCTGCAGTGGCGGGGGAAAGGAGGGGGGCTGGATTCGCCGACGTCGGCCGCTGTTAGGAGGGAGGGGGCTAACGGGAGGGCTGGGCTTGGTGGCTGGTTTTTTTTAAAAAAAAATTGATTTATTTTTTAATTTTGGTGGCTGACGAGGAGGTATTTAGGGTGGCTAAGGAGGTAGCGGTGGTTAGAAGGTGGTAATGAGGGTGGCTGGATCTCACTAACAGAATTATTAACTGAAAATGTTACCTGGTAGCAGAAGTTAAAAAAAAGGGCATATGTTAGGTAGTAAAATAAAATAAAAGTTTTCATAGGTAGCAAAAATGAAATTGATGTAATTGATAGATAGCAAAAGTCAAAATTAATTTGGTAATTATTCAACCTCATCTGAAATTATTTGCACCACCGATTTTGTTGAGATAGATTATGTTGATATTATTATTTTTCTTGTGTCAATAATGGTCTGTTGCTACTAAAAAGAAACAACAGTAGTACTTTTTTTTTTTTTTTTTTTTTTATTATTTTATTTATTTTGGGATGGTTTCCTTAAATATAGGATTTGTTGAGATATGATTTAATGGGGAAAATCCTGGTTGATCTTCATCAGGGTCGTATTCGGCAATTTGGTAGTCCCGTTCTAATTATAAAAAGTAGGCCCTTAAATTAGTAAAGAACTATTTTTAAAAGGTAAAAAATATTACAGAGTATTATTAAAGAATGACTTTTTTAGGGTCTGTTCTTTTCACCTAATTTTCACTTAATTCAGGTGTAATAAGTTCAGTTAAGTTCAAATCAGATTATCTAAGATAAGTTCAGATAATTTATTTCAGGTGTAATAAATTCAATTCAGGTTTAATAAGTTCTGATAAAAGTTACCTAAGTACAAATTACAACTAAAATAAGTTTTAATAAATTCAGATGAGTGAAAATCAGTTGAATTGAACACACCCTTAGTACAGTACTACAAATTATAAAGCCAAGGTATTCATATCATAGTACTAAGTTTAATAATAATTACTCCTTCAATTTTGCCCAAAAATTAGTGGTAGAATTAAATGAATTGGAGATAATTAGGAAAATTAGCTATTACGAGAGATAATTAATGAGGGAATTTAATTTTGTTTTAGAATTTTAAAAACAAAAGTTCAGGATTGTCGCGTACCTAACAAAAATAAACCTAACTAGATCACTACTATGTCGACGGCAAACAAGGGTCGGATCCCAAGATACTATGTTTCAACTAACTAATTAGACTCCAGTAACTACTAAGCAAGTAACCAAATCAAATAAGTGAGAATTAATAACTAATTAACAAAAGAGAACGATTAAACTAAATAATATAATAGATCAAATACTAAAAACATCCAAAATCAAGCATCATCACGAATACAATTAATGCAATAGTCGTTCTACCCCTAATATATAATTCAATTGATTAAAGAGGAAAAGTAATCCCTGAATAGTTCCAATGGTCTAATTCAAGTTATCAATGGCTTCTCTAATTACAATCAAGCTTATAGCTACTTCCGTGGAATAATGTGAATTAAAGAATTTGGGCACCTTACTCTAACTTTCTAATCATCCGTTCAACTACTCACGTGATGAACTTCAAACCCTTAATTGATTTATTCAAACACGTCAAAACCCAACTCCCGTTGCGATTAAAACAATGGATTAATAACAATACCAATTATCCCGAATCTAGTATTGGCATAAACATAATCAATTAAGCATATCAATTGCAATTATCATTCGAGAAATTAAAGAATTAAATCATGCATCAATTATATTCGGATTTCACAAGATCCCGGATTAAAGGACTACTCACACATATTAACGAAAGCAAAAACAATATTCAATGAAGAAAACATGATTAATAAACAAATAAAAGTAAAAGAAGAAGTTAAGATGAGAACCAATTACTTAAATGAAGAAAAGTACCGATTGTTGATGAATTAAGATCAAAACTTGAAAGGTTAAATTAATCTAGATCTAGAGAGAACATTAGGGTTATAATGAAGTTTTAAAGCTAGAAAATAATAACTAAGTGGGTTTAGTCGGGTTTACAAAGGGTATTTATATCCCTTGAAATAATAAATCCCGAAAAAAGTAGGAAAATAGGTCCCCGACACTTTGCCCGGGCAGCCAGGGCAATGCTGCCCAGTCGGGCGCGCGAGACGTCCTCCACGACTGCTGACCCATGAAGCTTATAATATCATATTTCCACTTCGCCCTGGCTTCCAGGGCAATGCTTCCCTTCCAGGGCGATGGGAGTAATGCTTCGTAGAAAGTAGTAACACTTGCTAAAATCTTCTCCTTCTTTCACCCTGGCTGCCAGGGAAATGTTGCCCTCCCAGGGCAAGACACGGGAAACTACTCCTTCATTTTAACAAACTCTCGTGACCATCCAAATTAGTCTCGTTCATCCTGAAATACATCAAAAACAATGAAACTATCCATAAAAGCACAATATGATCACAACCAAACCATATCAAGCTAAGATAAGCTATGAAGAACTAATCTAGACTCAAAAACTACCTAAATGGACTCTAAAAACAAGCTTAATATACAACTTATCATGGGCCTTTGATTTTTGGGGGCTCTATTTTATGGGTCAGTGAAAACCAACCCATAGCCGGGTCTAATCTTTGTGATTAGCATAATTTTTCAATCATAGGAGTGATGGTGTATTTTAATTCATAAAGTCAAGGATAGCAATGTCATTGGACAAGTTTTTACGTGTATATAAATGCACTATAGTGTTTGATTGCGTTAACACAAGCGTAAAACGTCCATTTAGAACAATGCCCCAAATCCCAAAACCACTCTTTTTCTCTCTCATCTCCTTGAATTCTTAACAATGGCGAAAGTGTAGCTCTGGAGGGTGTAACAGCGACAACGAAACTGGAATTTGTGTTGGGAAAAAGCTAGTGGTGTTTCAAGAAATAGGTGGTGGCGGTATTTATAATTAAATCTACCAACTTCGGCTAGAATAATGTCCAATAGCTCCTTTACAAAGCTCCCCATGTTTTAATTTCAAGTTCAAATGGTCACTGGTTCTTTGTTTTTGGGGCAAACCAAGCCCTTAATCACCTTTTATTCCTAGGGTTTTTATTTGATTAGGCAGCGAAGCCGTTGGAAATAATGGTGGTGTCAGTGGACAATTTAATTGAGGGAGATGGTGGTGTCAGTGGAAATGATGAAGATGGTGGTGTTATTGCATGGTAGCTAAAATGGCGGAAGTAGCTTGGAAACCATTGTTATTGTTGATAGACGAAGTTAGGCTCTAGGCTTGTGTTCTTAATAATTAAGCAGGTGACAAAGCACAAGGATAAGCTGGCTACTATGAGTAAGCACTAGATTGATGACAAAATATGTTAATCAAGAAGATTAACTGGGGGCAAGCATGATTTTATGGTGTCAATCTTATTCTTAAGATTCAACCACATCTTATTCAATCAAGTGGCCCTATATTTGTATTGTGATGCACTAAAATATTATATTATTATTATGATAAATCGACAAATTCATACAATCTACAAAACCATTAGTGGGAAGCCGAGATACAATCTGAGCCCTCACTACTTCTCTAGATATAGCAAATCCAATCCTAGTGAAATATTAGCATGCAACAGCACGTGCCCTAATGTCTTGAGTCTTTGAAAACTTTCGGACCCGCTTAAGAAACAACCAGCTCCTTCTCTAATTTCCCAAGAGAAGAGAAAGAGAAAGGAAGGAAAACGTACCCAATATCTTGAAAGTACACCTAGATTCGTACTTGACCCACTTATGATGAGCCGCATTATTCACAACCCTCCTAGGTACGAAGTCAGATAACCCCGTTTGAATCAAAGGAGAAGACCTAATCAAGTCAACACACACATCGTGACCACGATCCCAAGAGTAAATCAATACATCTACAGGTCTGAGGGCGATAGCATACATCAACAAGGTATCCCCGAACAACATTATGGCGATGTTTAATCACCACCATACCAGCACATGACACCGCATAATCCCCAAAAATATCCCAAGCAAATACACTAGAGCAAGCATCGCAAAGTGTCAAAATAGAGAGTAAAGGAACACCCACTCGATAACACAGTACACATCGATTATTATTATTATTGTTATTAGGAAATTTTGTGAAAAATTACCTATTATAATCCAGAATTTGCGAGAAACTACCTATTTAGAAAATGTTGTAATTGACTACCTAATTTTTTAAAGTTGTTGTAATTTACTACCTTAGGCCGGAATATGAAGTTTGACCATAACTCTCCGGCGTTGTCTTGGTCACGTTGATTTGGGAAAGAAAGGGGTAATTAAGTGTCACGTGATGTTCACGTGACCAAGTCAATGCCGGTAACTTTTGGTCAAACATATTCCGGCTTAATTAAGGAAGTAAATTACAACAATTTTAAAAAATTAGGTAGTCAATTACAACATTTTTTTAACAGGTAGTATCTCGCAAATTTTGGATTATAATAGGTAGTTTTTCACAAAATTTCCTTGTTATTATTATTACTATTATATCTCAAAAACATACAAAGTTATACAACCTATAGAAAATTAGTGGGAAGTCGAGATACAATCTGGGACCATACTCCTCTAGCTATAGAAAAACCGATCCTAGTAAAGATATGAGCTGCAGCACGCTTCCCAATGTCCTGAGTCTTCAAGAACTTTTGGATCCGCTTCAGTAATGCAACAACCTCCTTTTCTAACTCCCCAATAGAAGAGATTGAAAGAGAAGGGAAAGAAGCCATATCCAATTGCTCGACGACTAGATTCGTACTTGACCTGCTTCCAATTGGCCGCATCCGTCACTACCTGTCCAGGAACATTATTACTATTATTACTATTACTATTACTATTACTATTACTATTACTATTACTATTACTATTACTATTACTATTACTATTACTATGACTATTATTATTATTACTACAAGTATTATTATTATTACTACAAGTATTATTATTATTGTAGTTATACTACTACTACCACCACTACCACCACCACCACCACCACCACCACCACTACCACTACTACGAACCTCTGAACCCGCTTCAACAACGTAACATCCTCCTTCTCTAATAATTCCCCAAGAGAAGAAAAAGAGAAGAGAATAAAACCATATACATTTGCCCGACAACGAGTTTCATAATTAACCCGCTTCCGATGAGCCGCATCAGCCACAACCCGCCCAGGAACAAAGTCAGCTAGCCCTGTCCGTGTCAAAGGAGAATGAAGACCTTGTGAAGTCAACACATACATCACGACCACGATCCTATGAATAAAGTAACACATCAGCAGGTCTGAGAGCCCCGTCATTCCCTCCATACAGTCCAATGTCAACCTCCTTTCTTGCTGAAATCTCATATATGTAGCAAATATCAACAAGGGTATCCCGAACAACATTATGCCGATATTTAATGCCCACAATACCAACACATGACACCGCGTGGTCGCCGCAAAAAAAACCCCACTAAAAACCTAAGAACAAGCAGAGCACGGTGTCGAGATATAGGACAATGGAACACCCATCCGGCAGCACAACACACATCGGTATATCTTCGCCTTCATTGTCTAACCCAACCCAGAAATAGGGATAGCCCGTAGCCAAGCGAAGGTGTGATCTCCTTGCTGCGATTTTCTCAATGCTGATTGACGAGGAGATAAAGAGAAGATGTATTCTGCAAATGTGTTAACCTTTGTGAAATATATATGTGCTAATTTCAATTATTATTATTATTATTATTATTATTATTACTACTACTACTACTACTACTACTACTACTACTACTACTATTATTACTAAAACTATGATGATGATGATGATTATTATTATTATTATTATTATTATTATTATAAAAAACAAAACGTACAGAGTCAATCAATTTACAAGAAATTGGTAGGGAGCCGAGATACAATCTGGGCCCCCACCCCTCTAGCTATAGCGAACCCGATCCTGCTGAAGATGTGAGCAGCTGCACGAGCACCAATATCCTGAGTCTTAGCGAACGCCTGAACCCGCTTCAGCAACGCAATAGCATCCTTCTCTAATTCCCCCAACGAAGAAAAGGAGAAAGGAAGAAAACCATAGCCAATAGCCCTGCAACGCGCCCCATACTTGTCCCGCTTCCGCTGAGCCGCCGCCGACACAACACGACCAGGAACGAAGTCAGACAACCCCGATTGTGTCAAAGGTGAAGACCCCGTCAAATCAACACATACATCAAGGCCTCTATCCCAGGAATAAAGCAGCACATCTGCAGGTCGTAGAGCCCCGTCGTTTCCTCCAATCAACCCAATGTTAACCTCCTTTCGAGCAGAGATTCCAGACCGAATACAAATATCAACAAGGGTGTCACGAACAACATTGTGCCGATGTTTAATACCCACCATCCCAGCACAAGACACTGCATGATCCCCATAAATATCCCCGTCAAAAACCCTAGAGCAAGCAGAACACGGTGTTGAAACGGAGAACAAAGGAACACCTAACCGGTAGCAAAGAACACTACGGTAAGTCTTACCATTCATAGTCTGACCCAAACCCGATATCGGGACCGTCCGCAACCAGGCCGAAGAGTGATCTCCCTGTTGGGACTTCCATAAGGCTACCTGACGCGGAGTTAAGGAGAAAGTGGAATCCGCAGATGCAGTGACCTTCGTGAAATATATATCTGCCAACTTTTTCATGAGTTTGGGGGCAGCGATCTCACTAGGGTTACTCAAAAGGTCGGTCTCCGCAGCGCTGTTAAAAAGACTAAGAGCACCATCGAAGGCCGGTCCCGGACCAACAATACCAGAATGGCGAAGAAGCGTAGCCTGAAGACCAGAAGACTGCAGACGCGATGCAAGGAAAGCATAAAGCCGAACATCACCCGCTGAATAGACACCCAAACCACCATAAGAAAAAGGTAAGGTGGCAAGTCGCCATTGCCAATCACCAAAGCCAGGCCCCGAAGCTGTTACAATGCGCTCCAAAGAAGCCCGAAGGGCCAAGTCAAAAGAAACTTGTGCTGTTTCAAAAAGACGAGGAGGACAAGTGCGCATAGCAAAGTAGAGTTTTGAAACCCCAGTACACGCACGAAGAAGCAACAACTCACATTGGGGATCATCGAGCTTAGCAACAGCATCCAGTAGCACAACGGTCTTTGACACTCTCTGTGAAACAAGCTCACCACAGAAAGAGGAATCAGCACTGACAGGGCCACCCAGTAACTTAACACCATGCACAGGACGACCAATATCCGGAGGAAAGACACCGACGAGACGACTACGAGGGTCCTCCGAGGGCCAGAATACTTCTGTTTTCTCAACGTTGACATGGAGTCCGAGACGAGGTCCTTCCGCCAAAATCAACTCCAAAACCTTTCCTACCACTAAGGTGTCACCAATAATAGTGCCATCATCTAAATACCAAGCTTGCAAACATAAGTCAAAAGAATCCCTGATTTGGCACACTAAAGGATGAAGAACCAAAGCAAAAAGCAAAGGGCCTAGAGGATCACCCTGTTGCACTCCCTGACATGACCATAAGGTATGCTCCCCATAAAAAAGCCTGGCTGGAGTAGAGTAACAGAATTCAACCCAACACGAGAGAGCTGGACAACGGAGACGAACCTCACGCAGCATAGCCGAACGGTCTACCAAATTAAAAGCATTCTTAAAATCCACCAACAACATAGAGATACCAACATCACCACCACGCGCCTCAACCAAACGATTAACAGCATGAAGAATAGCCTCACCACCCGCCGGCACCCCAACACCAAACTGAAGACCTCCTAGATAGCTTCCCAGACGCGGACCAATTAAAGCAGCCCCAACCTTTGAAACTAGACGCCTCCAAACTGTACCTACAGCAATAGGCCGAATACCACCTCCAGGCTTAACAAGTGGTGTGAGAGGAGCACTAGCAATATACTCTCCCAACTCAGCAGGACATTTCCCGGCGAGAAAAAGATTAACCACCTGCGTAATAGAGTCCACCAACTCATCTGAAATAGCAAGTGCAGCACCACTCAAACAATCCATAAGGTGTTGAGCACGCAGGCCATCTCTACCGCATGACGTACCTCGTGGAAAACCCCTAATCTGATCCAAAACAACAGCAGGAGTAGCAATAAGGTGCTGATCAACTGGAATATCCGGTAAGATAGGAGCCGGAAAGGAAGGGTGCTTAGCTTGCAAATCTGCAAGAGTAGCATCATTGTAAGGGGCAAGACCAGAAGACGAAAGAACCCTAACCGCAGCAGTGTAATGCCCGTCTGAAATCTTTCTCTTACACTGCTTAATATTACGCTCGGACAAATCATGGTCCCCATCAGCGTCCAACAAAGGTGGAGACACATCAGCCAACGTGTCTCGTACAAGTTGCACAGAACCACCAGGCTCACACCAAGAACGAATAGCACCGGTGATACTCTCTTCCTGCCGCAGTCGCCTGACACCCGAAGAACACTCTCGACTACTCCTCGGAGAAAAGGTTTTAAGGACACATAGAGGCAACACAAGCAATTGAACCCAAAAAGAGATGTCATCAGGCTTGCCAATCACCTTATCTAGGGCCCCTTTGAGAACCCGAGAAAAACCCAAGCGACACTTAGGAGGGATAGATTTTACCGAATGAAACCGCTTAGATAGCAAACTATCTATTAAAGCAACATCAAAAGCAAAATGAGGCTCACTAGGCACCCTAGGAACAGTACCAGATACAGTAGGACCCTGCGGTTTAGGAAAACCATAAAGAACAAACCGAACAACACCATCCCCAGAATCAGGAGGGGCCACGAAGTCATTAGATCTACAAATAATAATAATAATAATAATAATAATAATAATAATAATAATAAATCTACAAAGTCAATCAATTTACAAGAAATTATTGAGGAGCTGAGATACAATCAGGGCCCCCACCCCTCTAGCTATAGCGAACCCGATCCCGCTGAAGATGTGCGAAGCTGCACGAGTACCAATATCCTGATTCTTAGCAAACACCTTAACCCGCTTCAGCAACGCAACATCATCCTTCTCTAATTCACCCAACGAAATTCCAAATTACAAAGTCGATATACAATTTGAGCCCCCACTTCTTTAGTTATAGCAAAGCTCATCCTAGTGAACATAGGAGCATCATACAAGCCCCAATGTCTTAGGTGTTAGAGAACTTTTGAATTTACTTCGACAAAGCAACAAAATCCTTATCTAGTTCCCCCATAGAAGAAAAAGAGAGAGGAAAAAATTCATAACCAATTTCTCGACAACTTGCTTCATACTTGACCCGTTTTCGATTATTACCACATTAGTCACTACCTGTCCTAGAACAAAGCCAACCAACCCAGATTGTGTGAATGGAGAAGATCATGTCAAGTCAATACACACATCATGTTCTCGATCCCAAGAATAGAGTAACACGTGTGCAGGCCAGAGTGCTCTGTCATCCCTTCTAGAGACCCAATATCAATCTCTTTCCTTGCCGAAATCCCAGATTGGTAACAAACATCAATAAGAGTATGTATTCCGTTCAACATTATATCGATATTTAATACCCACAATGCCAGCACACGACACCGCATGATCACTATAGATATCCTCGTAAAAATCCTAGGCAAGCAGAACATGGTGTCTAAATAGAGAACAAAGGAACATCCAACCGGTAACACAACACAGTGGTAAGTCTTAACATTCATTGTTTGTCCCAAATCTGATATGGGGATCGCACAAAGCTAAGCAGGGGAGTGATCTCTCTGCTTTGATTTCCACAATGCCGATTGTCGAGGAGATAAAGAAAATGTGGTTTCTACAAATGCGGTAACCTTTGTGAAATATAAACATACGTGCCAAATTTTTCATGAGTTTAGGGGGTAGCGACCTTACTAGGATTACTCAAAATAAATGACATCACATTTCTATTAAATAGACTCAACGGACCTTCAAAGGCTCGACCTACCATGACCAGCAATGCCAACACGCCGTAGAAGCTTTGTTTGAAACCCAGCAAACAGTAATCGAGAAGCAAGAAAAGCTTAATGACGAACATCACCTACGAAATAAACACCAAGCCCTCCAAACACAAAAGTTAAGGTGGAAATTCACCAATACCAATCGGAAAAGGGTCCTAAAGCAGTAACAATACGCTCTTAAAAATGTTGAAGAGACACGTTGAATGGGCGTCGAGCCGCCTCAAAAGTACACCAATCAAAGTAGGGTTTAGAAACTCCGATACATGCCATAAGTAATAACAACTCACATTGAGGACCATTAAGCTTAGAAACCTTATCCATAAGCGCAATTTTCTTAGTCACCCTCTACATCACAAACTCACCACTAAAATCGGAACTACTGAGACCACCAAGTAACTTAAATTAACACTTAATAATCATCTGCAGAACCTTCCCCACCACCAAAGTGTCACCAATAATAGTGTTTTCATCCAAATACCACACCTAAAGACATACACTAATAGTTTCTCGGATTTTACACATCAGGGGTGGTAAAACCAAAGGAAAAAGCAAAGGATCGAGGGGATCACCCTACCGTACCCCTTAACTATGCTCCGAGTTACATATATTACAATAACTGCGAATGATATTCATGATTTAATTCTCATTTTTATAACAATTGTGCATGAAATTTAGGATTTAATCAAAATTGTAATGATTTTTTGTATACAATGTTGTCATATCAATATTTGTTTGTAACTAAAGATACATATTAAGCCATATAATTCAATAGTTAAATTCCTATTAATTAACCTTGAGTTCAAGAGTTCAATTCTTATATAAATCATGTTTCTGAATTTTTTTAAATCTGTAATGATATGAAATAATAGTCAATAAGAAAGCATGTGGCATGTAAATTTACTTTAATATAGAGTAAGTATAGACATATATGTTGACTTTAAGTCGTTATTTTGAATATTGTGTAGTTGATAAGAGGGTTGTGCACCTATGGAATGGGGGTGATAGGTGCAATTTTTTCCTTATTAGTTTTTAATGGCTTGGTAATCAGATATTTCCGATGATTTGGCCACCCTTCAATGGAATTTCATTGATAAGGAAATTTTTGACAATTTGGTCAGCCATCGGCTGCCAAAATATTTTCGATAGCATTAAAAACTATTGGAAAAGTGCTTTCTGACAACTTAGGAAAACTATACATTTTTGCCAACAAATTTTTAACAGAAACCCGTTGCAAAGTTGAATACTAACGATTATTTGGCCTTTTTCTGGCGACTTTTGACCCTTAGGACTTGTTCACATTTAATGAATTGAACTGATTGGAGCTAAACTAACACTACAAAAAAATAACCTTTTTCTAGCGATTATTTTACCTTTAGTATCAATTATAATTGCTACAAATAGCTTTCCCAACGAATGGTCATTCGATACAATATCTCTCGTTGCCTTAGCTTTTAGTAGTGGTTTTCAATATCGCTGGGGTTGGTCTCAATAATTGATACGAAAAACTACATCCAATCGTGGTGTTTATTGTAGCGATTATAATTTCTATAAATGTTGACCTTATTTTCTTTTTAAAAAAAATCAAACATATGATCTTTACAAGATTCGAACATGCAACCTCAAACTCTTATGTTTCACCAATAAACTATGACATATTTTATGTATTCTTTGTCAAACAATATTAATATATCTAGTGTGGAAAAGACTTTTCGTATCGATTTTTAGGATTTAGTGGCGATTGTAAATGATACGATTTCTCATAATTTTATAAATGTGAAAAAATAGTGTGGATATGTATTATTATGTTTTCCGTATCGATTTTATATGAGAAAACTATTGCGATTGTAAAATGATACGATTTCCTTAATTATTTCACAAACAAACATGCATATTGTAGCGAATTGAATGTGCAATCGCCACAAAATAATCGTTACAATAAGACAATTTTCTTATAGTGTGAACTAATTGGAGCTGAACTGAACTGAACTAAACTGAATGGAATTGAACTGAAATTAAGATGAAGTGAACAAACCCTTAGTAACTTGACGATCTCTTGAAGTTGGGGTTGGTAGGCAGTGGAGAAAGGAGAGGTTGTGGGTTAGAAAGGACTCGAATTGTCCATTGAAGGGTGGTTGACAATGGTTGATGAGAGGTTGTTTGGAGATGGAAAAAAAGATGTCTGACAACTTATTCGTCAAAGTTGAGTATACAGAGGTTGTTTGGAGAAGGGATTTTCGACGAAAAATTGTTGAAAAGTTGATTATCGGCAATTTTAAGGGTTTTCCAATAGTTTTTGGCCCTTGGTAAAGGGAATTTTTTTGCTGTTATGGGGGTTAATTGATGGTGGGGGAAGGAGAGGGGTTACGGGTCTAGTTTTTTTTTGTTTTTTTTACAAAGAGAACAAAGGAAACTAAAAACGATAACAAATAAAATGACGACGACGAGCTTAACTTGCCAAAAGATGAGTATAACTAATTTTTTGTCTCGGCACCTTCTGAATGTCAAACCTGCAGAAGCCTGTAATGATCTGCCGAATTTTGCGTAGTATCCAAATAACCGAAATTGGATCCAAAAGCTGACCCTAGATCAGAGAGCAAATTGAGCAACAATCCGTAAAAAATTTAACACTAGAGTAGCCTCTATCTCGAACATGTCGCAAACCAAGTAAGCAGGCTAGCAGTTTAGAATGAAGAGCCGAGGATGTTTAACCTGCCTGAGCCCTCCCCCAACAAACAGAGAAGACAAGTTAGAAGATAAACCAACCATACCTGCGCGTTAATCCATAGCATTTCAAGAACCATCAAAGATAAGGCAGATGTCATATACATCAGAAGGACCAGTCAACCTAAAAGATTGAAGAGAAGAGAAACCGAACCCTAGTGGACACGGGGGTTGATAAAGATCATACAAATCTCTAGCCTCGCCACTCCTAGCAACCCAAAAATCAGCCACAACAAAAATCCCTGCTCGAGAATAAACCTCCGAACGGAAGTGAAGGTTGTTCCTAGTTAACCATATAGCCCACAAAAAAGATAAAAAGCCATCTAAAATGTGCCAATCCTTAGAAGCAGCAAAGCCAGTAATGGATTTAGCCAGCCAAGAGCCAAAATCACGAGCTAAGGGCAAAGTCCAAATCACATTTAGGGAGTGAGAAGCTCAAACCAAACAAGTAAAATTGCACTGTTGAAAGATATGAGGAACTGTCTCTAAAAGGTGATGGCAGAATCCACAAGTAGCATCAACTGGAACTCCTTTTAAGACCAAGACAGTCTCCCTGGGAAGGGCATTGTGTAAAATTTTCCAAATGAAGAGCTTCCATTTTGGTAGAATCGGAAGACCCTAAAATCTCTTCCACCAACCTGGAAGAATATTAGAAGGCAAGGATCTATCCGACCAAGTCTGGGTGAACAAATGGGCGTAAGCAGATTTAGTAGTAAACGAACCATCCCGAGTAAATTTCCAATAAACAAAATCATCCATTATCTGCTACGGTCTTTCCATCCCGAGAATGGAATCTGCCAAAATAGGAGGAAAAATTTTCCGGATACGAGTACTATCCTAGCCTTGAGATATGGGATACAATTATCTGTGACACCATGGAGGGAATCTCAGATTGAGGAATGGAATCTTTGAACTAAACAGACACCCTTGGGACCCAATTGTCGTCCACAATGTTAATCTGACTACCAGAGCCCCCCTTTCACATAACACCATGAGAGAGAGCGCGGGCTCCTTCCATCTAACTCCGACATCCCCAAGATGGACGGGGAGGAGAACTAGTAGCTTTGTAGTTTATAATATGAGGATAACAAGCTCAATAAATCCTCAAAACTAAAAGCTGAGAATGATGAATTAAACGCCACATTTGTTTAGCTAACAAAGCAGAATTAAAAGAGGGCACATGGCGAATGCCCAAACCCCCTAAAACTCGAGGGAAATGGAGGGCTAGAGGGGGAGTTAAAGATAAACCTTTAGTGGAATTACTATTTTTCCACCAAAACCGAGACAGGATGCGATTAATGCGGTCTGAGATAGTCATAGGCAACTTAAAAATTGAAAGCACATGATTTAAAGAGGCTATGACCACTGTATTGATAAGAACTAACTTGGCCACTGTCACTACAAGAATCAGGTCAAATAACGACGGACCAGTTCCGACGGACCTGAAAAACCGTCGGAAAACTCGATATTTCCGACGGATTTAATTTTCGTCGGACAATTCCGACGAATTAAAAAATTCCGTCGGAAATTTCCGACGGAAAATAAATCTGTCGGAATAATTGGACATTCCGACGGAATATTCCGTCGGATAAGATCATTTCCGATGGAAAAATATTCCGTTGGAAATTTCCGACGGAAATTTCAGTCGGAACATATACTTAAAAAAAAATAAAAAAAAAATTTATTTACCACCTAACCCTAAACTTCTTCTATCTAGCCGCCACTTTTTTTTCCCTCACTTCTCTTTCCTCTTCTTTCTCTCTCCTTAACCCTCCTCCTTTCCTTTCTTCTCTTTCTCTCTCCTCATCACCTCCGTCCGCCCCTTCTCTCTCCATCTGCCACTTCTCTTTCCTCCTCCTTTCCTCTCCTCTTTCACCCCCTACCACCACCAACAACAAAACGGCGACTACAACAACAACACCATAAAACACCAAGCAAGCAACAAAACGGCGACTACACCGTAAACACCAAACAACAACAACACCGGCGACTACAACAACACCGACGACCAAACCAACAAAGGCGACCAAAACAAGAACGACGACCACGTACATGCGCATAGATCTAGTTATTTTTTTATGAAATTGTAATGTTAATTTATATATTTTATTTGATGATTGTATAATTATATATTTCCTTTAATTTTTGTGGTTTAATTATCGTTTTTTTTTTTTTATTTTCTTTATGAAATTCTTGCTAAATTTATAGATCTATTGGTTTTGATTTATTTGTGTGGTGTTTTTCAATTTTATTGTCTCAATTTTTGTATTTTTGGGTTGATTTTCGATTATGGGTTATTTTCGGTTTTTTTTTGCTAAATTTTGTGTTTTTAGGGTTTATTTTTGGAGTGGTGGTGTTTGAAGGTGGGAAGGGGCTAGGGTGGGTGTCGGTGGCGGTGTTTGAAGGTGGATTGGTGGATGGTGTGGGTGTTGGTGGTGTCGATGGCGGTGTTTGAAGGTGGATTGGTGGCTGGTGTGGGTGTCGGTGGTGTCGGTGGTGGTGTTTAAAGGTGAAAAAACGGTTGTTGTGGGTGTTGGTGATGATGTTTGAAGGTGGGAAAAGGGTGTGCAGTGGGGTCTGGCCATCTGGTGGTGCAGGGTGGTTGCTGGTGATGTGGGCTGGTGGTGGGGTGGTGCGAGGCGTTTTTTTTTTTGTTTTTTTAAAATAATTTTCCGGCGGAATTTCTGTCGCAACATGCCGACAGAACTCAGTCCGTCGGAAACTTGCGACGGACTTTCTCGGGCCTAAAAATATTTTCCGGCGGACTGAATTTCCGTCGAAATAGTGTTTCCGACGGAAATTCCGTCGGAAAAAGCCCATTTTCCTACAAATAGTTTTCCGACAACTAGTTCCGACGGAAAACAGGGTGTTTCCGACGGAAAATTTCCGTCGTTATTTAGCTGTTTTCTAGTAGTGTGTAGATAAACGCCGAGAACCAAAAGCTGCTAACCTTTGTGACACTTTATCCACCAAAGGCTGAAACAAGTGACATTTAGCACAACCTAAGTCCAATGGGAGCCCCAGGTATGTTCCTAGCGAGTTTTTAGCTTGCATGTGCAAAGCAGAGCTTAATAACTCACAGTAATCCTCTGGAGTATTCGAGCTGAACTTAACAAAGGACTTTTAAACATTAACCATCTGACCAGACATGGTGCAAAAGAGATTAATTAATTCCAAAAGATGAGAACAAGCCTCTAGAGTAACCCGAAAAAATAATAAAGCATCATATGCAAAGAACAGATGGGAAACCGAAGGAGCTCGCCTAGTAATGCGCAAACCTTGAAATAAACCAGTTTCCTCGGTCTTTTGCAGCATTACAGAAAAAACTTCCATGCAAAGAACGAAAAGGTAAAGAGATAAAGGATCTTCTTGACGTAAACCACAAGTCGGGCGAAGAACAGAAGACAGCCTGCCATTGACGAGGATCTAGTACGAGACTGTAGAGACACACTGCTTAATAATGGGGATGCTCGAGTGTGGACGACAAGGGACTGATTGGGGAAGGGTATTTTTAATTATTTTATACTCCCTCCATTTCGTAGTAATTGCAATAGTAGACCTTGTACAATATTTTATGAAATTTATAGGATAGGGATCATTAGGTAAATTTTATAATATAAAGTATAGTTAGTGGAATATCTTTTATTGTTAGTAGAAGAGATAAATAGTAAAAAAAAAAAAAAAAAAAAAAAAAAAAGTAGTATAAGTGGGGTTTGTAAGAGAAATATAATTAAATATTTATGCAAGTGGGGTAAGTGAAATAATAAAATAGTAGTGGATTCTTACTAAAATAGGAAGTGTTGCAACTATTATTAAATGAACGTGAAAGAAAAATATTGCGATTATTACGAAAAAGAGGGAGTATAATTTTAAAAAGAACCTATCATACTATGAGACGTAGAGTCATTAACTCAAATAATCGGTTACCCTCACAATCAACATGTCATAACTCATTTTGGGAAGATATCCTATAAAAAAATTATTATTAAATAATTAAAAGACTTTATTTTTATTTATTTTTTTTTTTTTTACCAACCTGGCAAAGATATTTGTAATTGTTCCTTACAAAAATTTATTGTTTTCAATTTGAACCATTAAACAGTGTTCATGTTGGATTGGTGGTTTTGGTCCATTTTTCATTTCAAGGATCACATGCATGTTTGATACCTTGTAATGATAATGACAATATGGAGTACGGTATTTAAGAAATGGAAGGATAAGTGAATGAAGTACATTATAAGTATAATTATAGACAAAAATTAGAGAGAAAAAATAGAAAAAAGTATAATAAAAGTGGATAAGTTAAGGGTAAATTAAAAAGTTCAATAAAAAAAAAATGAGGGTATACTATCCCAAAATAGAAATAGAAACAACATTTAAGGTTTCTAAAATAGGAAAATAGATTATAGATTGACATAAAAATAAGTATTCGCATGATTGGATATTGTCACATGGGTACGTAAACTTTCTTCAATATATAATTATATACTCACTCTGTCTCATAATATAGTTCCGGTTTTCCTATTTTTGAGATTTAAAATATTGTTTTTGTTTCTATTTTTGGATAATATATAAAGACTATTATACCCCTCACTTTTTTAACTTTATTTATTGTACTTTTTAAATTACCTTTGAATTTTGCGCATGCTTTGGACTTTTATCCACTGTATCTCTCTAACTTTTGTCTATAATATACTTTTTACTTTTTTTTTTTGAAACAATTATACTTTTTACTTTTATTAATGTAATTCATCCCATTTTTCCTCCTATTTGTTAAATACCGTAAGAAAACACAAATAAAAGCTATGTTATGGGAGACACGGAGTACTAATCTGTGTATAGATTTAAATGATTTAAATCAATACTGACTTTTTTCTATGGGCAACAGCAGGAATCATCAGCCGCCAACTTAAAGTGATATTGGCACTTTTTCCATTCATTATTATTTTAGGTAAGATTATTTGTCATATATTTATTTAATGCCTTTTATTTGTACCTTTGCGTGGAGTCTAGTTTATCACGTTAATAAATAAAAGGATTTTTTTGTAAATAACCACCCCTAAATGTACTTTGTAATGAATTAACCACTTATTTTTTTCGAAATTAAAATTTACCACCCATTAATGTCAAAACCCGTAGATTTCACAACCCTTCTCTAATTCCGGCCAGTTTTCCGACTTAGTCTAGCAGTTTTCCGACTTTGGGGCCCACAACATATAAAATCAAAATTAAAGTTAAAAAAACCCCAACCCACCACTGCCACTTTCGATAGGCGGTAGCTATGCAACCTCCAGCATCCCGTCCCCTTCTCCGTTTCCGTTTCCGGTACCCCTACCTTCCCCGTCCCTGTTTCTAGCAATTTTTCCCTTCCCCAGAAAAATTGAACCAACAAATTTAAACCCTAAAAGCAGAAAATTTAATTCAATTAAAAAAAATAATAGAAGAGCGCAACCTTGAATTGAGCAGAGGAAGCGGCGACATCGGTGGGTTTTCGTGAGGAATCACCGATGTGGGTGGTTTTTCGTTAAAAAGCGGTGATGTGGTTGGGGTTTTGTGAGGAAGCGGCGACTGGGGATTTCGTGGACATGGCTGGGGTTTGTGGGGTTTCGCCGGCAGGCTGGTTGGGGTGGGGGTGGTCCGGCAGGTGGTTGATTTGGATGGGTGGTGAGAGATGGAAGGAGGCAGTGGCTGCCATGGGCTGGGGGTTATGGGGAATTTTAATTTATAAAATTTTGATTTTTTAAAATTTTTTTAACCTATCATATGGTGACACGTATATCCTAAGTCAGAAAACTGATCGGAATTGAAGAAGGGTTGTGAAATCTACGGATTTTGACATTAATGGGTGGTAATTTTTAATTTCGAAAAAGATGGGTGGTTAATTCAATACAAGGTACATTTAGGGGTGGTTATTTACAAAAAATCCTAAATAAAATTAATTTATCAAGTGACAAAGTTGAAAATAATTAAACAAATTAAATATGATATTTTTGTATTTATATCAAGGTTAATTTTTAAATTACCACCCAAAAATGTAACCAATTTCGAACTAACCACCCATTTAATTTTTTATTTTAAATTATCACCCCTTAAATTAAATAAATGCTCATATTACCACCCATTTCAAAAATCCGGTGGATTTTCCGTCTGTAGGCCCCGCATAACAATTATTTTGACCCTTTTGACTGATTTTTTTCCCAATTTTTCTCTTTAAAAACGCTCTCTAAACTTTAATTCACATTTCTTTCACCAAATTCTACCAAATTTCAAAGAGAAATTGTGAATTGAAGTTAGGAGAGCGTTTTAAAAAAGAAAAATCGAGAAGAAAATCAATCAAAAGGGTCAAAATAAGCGTTAGGTGGGGCCCATAGACGGAAAATCTACCGGATTTTTGAAATGGGTGGTAATATGAGCATTTATTTAATTTAAGGGGTGGTAATTTTAAAATTAAAAAATAAACGGGTGGTTAGTTCAAAAATGGATACATTTTTGGGTGGTAATTTTAAAAATTTTCTTATATCAAAAACTGTGGCCTACATTTAATATAATGTTTTTGATTTATTAACAATTTTGTCATTTGATAAACTATATTTTTTCACGAATTCTTGACCTGAATTATTTACTTATGCGGATAATATTTCTATACAACAATAATCTACAACATAATTATTAAATTATCTTTCTTAATTATATGAAAATTGTATAACGCAACTTACATACTCCATCATTTATCTTATTTAAAATTGAAAAATTTGCAAATTGTAGCCTTTTAAAATTAATATTTTTCAAATTACATCCGTTTATAAAAATTGCAAATTGCATTTCAAATAAAAGTTGTTGTTATAAATTGTAAATTGCAACCTAATTCAATTTTTTCATCGGTTTGCGTGTCGAGAAATGTTTGCTTAAGGTTTTAGCGGCCATTTTAATTCTTAAGGGTCCGAATTGATCTCAGAATTGGCAAAATAATTAACGTAAGTGCCTCTTTTGTACAACAAAATATAGCTGTTAACAAATCAATACATTTTTGTTACGCAAAATAAGACACTTACGTTTTTTTTGCTGATTTTGAGTTCTATTTGGATCCTTAAGAGCTAAAATGACCCCTAAAACCTTAACCGAATATTTTTCGACACATAAACCAATGGATAAAATGAATTGGGTTGCAATTTACAATTTATAAGAAATTTTGGACTGCAATTTGTAATTTTTTTTAATGGCTGCAATTTGCAAAATACTAACTTTAAATGGCTACAATTTACAATTCTTCCTATTTAATAGTTTCAATATATTCATCACTTATGTAATTTCAAAGTTTTAAAATAGTCATACTTTTGTTAAGATCCAATGAAAAAGTTTGTTTTTTGACAGAAAAATTGATAATATTAATCCTAATTTTAGGCAATTTGCTTTAATTAATCATATCTTTTGATTATTTACTAATATTTAAACTTTAGGTGGTCTAAGTCCGCTTTAAATGTGTCAAAAAAAAAATTTCATGCTAACAAAAATAGTTGTTACAAAATTAATAATACGAAAAAAAAACAAAAGAAAAATTGTCAAGAATAAAATGATCTTTGGTCAGTCTTTCAATAATAAACGAACTTTCGATTATCCCATAATAATATTACCTTTGAGGGGTATCCGGTCAAAATTGAACGTGACTGGCTTACTAACCTGTTAAATAGGTTAAGCTGGACACGTATCACTTTGTAATTTGTTAGAGTTTTTTTTTCATAATTTACATTTTTTTAAAAAGTGTGATTTTAACTAGGAAAAATACACTTTAATATTCCCAACTTTGCCCAATTTACTTTAAATAATCCCTACTTTTGATTATTCTGCAATGATCCCAACTTTCACATGTGGTTTCTTTCTTCAATTACCGGTTACCTAAAGAAAGAGTTAAAAAAAACCATTAATTTGACACGTGTTGCATGCTAATTGCTTCACCAAAATAAAATAAATTAATTAGAATTAAAAACAAAAAAAAAACCAAAGATCACCAGCCACCAAATGTTGGTGGCCACCCTTCCCTAACCGACGACCTCGATCCCCCAACCTCAATTTTACGACCTCCCTCCCTCCCCACAACGAAACCCTCCCTTCACTCCGTTTATTTGCGTTTTACGACAATTGGAGGAGAGAAAAAGTGAGGGGCTGCACTTTTGGTGGTTTTGCGGGTTGGAGGAGTGATTTTAAGGGTTACGGTTGTTGTTACAGCTGGTTTCGGGGGTTATGGGTGGCGATTTCAAGGTCGTCGACTTTGGTTATGGTGGTTTCGGGAGTTATGGGTGGCGGTTTCAAGGTCGTCAGCTTAGGTTATGGTGGTTTCAGGTTATATAGGTGGCGGGTTCAAGGCAAGGGTTTCGAATTTGGATAGTTCAGGGGGTGGGGGAAGGCTGAGTGAGCCGGTTTCACGGTGGTAGGGCAATTTTTGGGGAGGTTTTGGGGGCTGGGGCTACGGATATGGTGGTTTGGGGTGAGTGACCACCACCAGCGGTTGTGAGCTGGTGGTGGCTTGGCTTTTTTTTTTTAATTGAATTTTGCTTTAATATTTTTTTTTAATTTTTTTTTAGTTTTTGAACCAATTACAACTTGACACATGTTAAGTTACCTAGAATTAGAGGTCATTGACTTTCGTTGACCGGTTTGGGATTGAAGAAAGAAAACGCAGGTGAAAGTTGGGATTGTTGCAGAATAATCGAAAGTTGGGGTTATTTAAAGTAAATTGGGCAAAGTTGAGATTAATAAAGTGTATTTTTCCTTTTAACTATAAAAAAAAAACAACAAAAAAAAAACGTAACACACCCTCCTTTCAACCCCGTCTACGATAGTCCGCTTATTATTGGCCACCTGGTGCCCGTAGTACTCCATTCATCACCCACCCTATGCCCTTGACCACCACCGTCACATCCACGAGCAACATCCTAGCTGTTGGATAATTAGTGGAAGTAGTGCTTCAAAGTTGACTATTTGACTTTGCTTTAATTTAGGATTAATAAGTTAGTGGTTTTTTTATTTGTTAGGAATCCTAGAAATTACTTCCGAAGTATTAGCATAGCAGTAAGATTCGTGAGTTATGCTCCCACTTTATTTTCCTTTATTTTCGTTGAAGTTTGTTTTTGTTGCCTATATAAAGGCCCCTTTTACTTTTTAATCAATGCAATCAAGTTACTTTTCCTCTTTTATTTTCTATCTTGGTATCAGAGCTTTTTTAATCTTTGAGTGGGCCTTGTTAGTGAAAAGCACAGCAGCAGCTTTCATCCACTATCAAAGAATTAAAAAAATCCAGGTTAGTTCTTTCATTTTTTTTAACCCAAAAAAAAAAGAAAAAGAGAGAAAAGAGTAAAGTTAGAGAGAGAAACAAGTGGGCACCGCAACCATTGTTTCAATTGGGTTCTTTGAGTAAAACATAGTGAGATTATCCACGAAATTGAGAGTATCAATGGCTACAAATGGGATTTCCACCAATTCCCAGCCGTTAATTCCCATTTTTGATGGGGATAAGTATGAGTTTTGTTAAGATGAAAACTCTCTTCACATCCCAAGATTTATGGGAGTATATTGAAGATGGGTATGATGTCAAGAAAAAGGATGAGCAAAAATTGAAGGAAAATAAGAAAAAGGATGCAAGAGCCTTATTTTTTCTTCAACAAACAATGAGTGACTCTCTCTTCTCACGAATTGCTGCTACAACAACAACCAAGGAAGCTTGGCAGACTCTAAAAACTGAATTTCAGGGCTCTAAAAAGGTGATTGAGGTAAAGCTCCAATCTCTTCATTCTGAATTTTCCAATCTGCATATGGAAAAGCAAGAATCTGTGCAAGATTATTTGTCTAGAGTAAGCTCAATCGTCAACAGAATGAGGTCTTATGGAGAGACTATCACTGATCAAACTGTTGTCAAAAAAATTTTGCGCACACTGAATGATCGATTTGATGTTATTGTTCCTGCAATTGAGGAATCCCCATGAACTCTCTACTTATTCTTTTGTAGAATTGATGAGTTCTTTGCAAAATCATGAAGAGAGGATGAATAGAAGGAAATAGAGCACTGAAGAGAAGGCATTCCAAGTAAAAGGGGAGGCCTATAAGAAGAAATCTGATTCGGGTGGACGAGGAACCAGGAGAGGTGGATACCATGGTCGAGGAAGCGGTGGTCGCTATACTGGTGGCAGAGGACGTGGCCGATCATCGGAGCAACGAACCTATACCCAGAAGAGCTCCATTCAATGCCATTATTGTAAAAAAATATGGCCATAAAGAGGCAGATTGCTAGTCAAAACAGAAGGTTGAGGGATCAAAGGCAAATTTGGTTGAGAAAGAAGAAACATTTGAGACGTTGTTTATGGCACACTTTTTCGGCACCGCTCCTGCTCAAGATGTCTGGTTCATTGACAGTTGGTGCTCCAACCACATGTCCAATTCTCGTTCATTGTTTTAGAGCTTGGACGTCTCACAAAAAAACAGAGGTTCGACTTGGTGATAACAAGAAGGTACAAGTCGAAGGAAAATGTACTATTGCTATTTGTACTAGTAGCGGTAAAAAGAAATTATTGCATGGTGTTTTCTTTGTACCTAGTTTGGCTCATAATTTGTTAAGTGTGGGACAATTGATGAATGGTGGGTTAGTTATTGTGTTTGATGATAATCAGTGTGTTATCAAAGATAAGAAGTCTGGTTTGAATATTGTGAATGTTTGTATGACTGAAAATCGAATGTTCCCATTAGATGTGTCCTCTGTACAAAACCGAGCACTTATTGTTAAGGGATGTGATGACTCTGACTTATGGCATTTGCGTTATGGTCACTTACATCTTAATGGCTTAAAATTGTTGAGTCAAAAAGAGATTGTTTTGGGGCTTCCAAAAATCGATACTCTGGGGTTTTGTGAGGGTCGTTGTGTCTTGGGAAAACATAGTAAGAAACCATTTTCTGTTGGGAAGTCATGGAGAGCATCTGAATGTCTTGAGTTTGTGCATGCTTACTTGTGTGGGCCAATGAATACAAAGTCCTTGAATGGAAGTCGTTACTTCTTATTATTCACTGATGATTATGCAAGAATGAGTTGGGTTTACTTCTTAACATAAAAGTCTGAGGCACTTAACATGTTTAAGAAGTTTAGAGCCTTTGTAGAGAAGCAATCAGGGTGTTTTCTTAAGAAGCTACGCACAGACAATGGTGGTGAATTTTGCTCAAATGATTTTGATGCCTTTTGTGCGGAGCTTGGAATTTCCAAGCAGCTCACTGCACCATCGTAGAGATGGCTAGAAGCATGTTGAAGGCAAGAGGACTTCCTAATGAGTTTTGGGCAGAAGCAGTAGCAACATTTGTGTATCTTCGTAACATCTCTCCTACAAAGGCAGTCATGAATCAGACTCCCTACGAATCTTGGCATGAGGTGAAGCCTATGGTAAGCCACTTAAAAGTTTTTTGTTGTATTGCTTATGCTTTGGTTAAATCAGCTCGTCATAAACTCGAATATAAATTAGAAAAATGTATATTTCTTGGTTATAGCCTGAAATCCAAAGCTTATAGGCTTTACAATCCAATAAGTGGAAAAATCTTATCATTCGTGATGTGTTATTTAATGAGTCTGCTAGTTGGTCTTGGAGTTCTGATCAAGCAGGAAAACAGGTTCCTTTTATTGATGATGGTGAAGCTCCTACGAATGTTGTACCTGATGCTACACATGAAGGGGACATTAACACTACTCCTTCAGCAAGTCCAAGCTCACAATCTGACAGCAACACAACCTCATCACCAGAGAGTACACCAGAATCTCGACGGAGGTTTCGTTCACTCAGAGAATTATATGAGACAACTAACTTTGCTCTCTCATTGTCAGATCCTGTTTACTATGATGATGCTGCACAGAAACAAATATGGAAAGATGCAATGGCAGAAGAAATGAGGTGCATGGAGAAGAACAAAACATTGGAGCTAGTTGATCTTCCGGAAGGAAAACATGCAATCGGGTTGAAATGGGTGTTCCGTGCCAAGTATCAAGCTGATGGAAGTGTACAAAAACACAAGGCTCGTTTAGTGGCTAAAGGCTATGCACAAGAGCAAGGTGTTGACTACGATGAGACGTTCTCTCCCGTGGCTCGTTTTGAAACTGTAAGAACATTTCTTGCCTTAGCTGCTCAACTTGGTTGGCCTGTTTTTCAGTTTGATGTAAAGTCAGCTTTCCTAAATGGAGAGTTGAAGGAGGAAGTTTTTGTTGCTCAACCTGAAGGCTTTATTGTTTAAAATAAGGAAATCAAAGTCTATAGGTTGCGGAAGGCATTGTATGGCCTTAAACAAGCCCCGCGTGCATGGTATAAAAAGATTGATTCTTATTTTTTGGATAATGGTAGGATAATGGTTTTAAAAGAAGTGAAAATGAGCCTACACTTTATTTGAAGAAGAAGGGTATTGCTGATTTTCTAGTTGTTTGTTTGTACGTTGATGATATGATCTATATGGGGTCTTGTGAATCAGTTGTTGCTGAATTTAAGTGTAGCATGATGAAGAAATTTGAGATGTCAAACATGGGGTTATTGCATTATTTTCTCGGATTAGAGGTGAAGCAAGAAGGTGATAGCATTTTTTTATCTCAAAGAAAATTTGCAGAAGACCTTCTAAAAAGGTTCCAGATGACAGGGTGCACTCCATCATGTACTCCTATGAATATTAATGAGAAATTGTGTGCAAATGATGATACAGGTGCAGCAAATGCAAAGCTATACAGAAGCATGGTAGGTGGTTTGAACAATCTATCTCACACAAGACCGGACATTGCATATTCAGTTGGTCTTGTTTCTCGATATATACATAGTCCAACAAAGCATAATCTTGTAGCCGTGAAAAGAATATGGCACTACATAGCGGGTACATCTGAGTATGGAATCTGGTATAAGATGGTTGATAAAATGAAGCTAGTCGGCTACTGTGACAGTGATTGGGCTGGTTCCATTGATGACAGAAAAAGCACGTCTGGCTATGTCTTCACTCTTGGGTCTGGTGTTATTTCTTGGTCATCAAAAAAACAAAGTACAGTGGCTTTGTCTTCATTTGAAGCAGAGTATGCAGCCATAACTTCAGCAACATGTCAAGCAATCTGGCTAAGGAGATTGTTAGCAGACTTCCTTCAAGAGCAACAAGGTGCTACTGAGTTATACAGTGACAATAAATCAGCAATCAATCTGACGAAAAATGCAGTTTTCCACAATCGTACGAAGCACATTGACATCTGACACCACTTCATTCGTGACTTAGTAGCAAAAGGTGATATTGAAGTGAAATTCTGTAGTACCAATCAACATGTAGCAGACATACTTACTAAGTCACTTGCTTCTATGAAACAAGAATACTTCAGATTGCAAATTGGAGTATACAACTTTGAATCAAGGGGTTATGTTGGATAATTAGTGGAAGTAGTGCTTCAAAGTTGACTATTTGACTTTGCTTTAATTTAGGATTAATAAGTTAGTGGTTTTTTTATTTGTTAGGAATCCTAGAAATTACTTCCTAAGTATTAGCATAGTAGTAAGATTCGTGAGTTATGCTCCCACTTTATTTTCCTTTATTTTAGTTAATGTTTTTTTTTGTTGCCTATATAAAGGCCCCTTTTACTTTTTAATCAATGCAGTCAAGTTACTTTTCCTCTTTTATTTTTTGTCTCTAGCCACCAACCGCAAGTCTGCAACCCTTTAGCCACTAGTTTACCCCACCAAATCCCATAACCTTTAAGCTCCAATAATCAGAAGCTACTTCGGGATATTTCAATTGATAATCGCCTAACTAGAATAAGGTATAGAAGCAAGTTAAACATGAAGACGAATCAATGAAGATCTTTTTACAGCGTAAAATAATAAACAAAATCAAATTTTTATTTAAGATCTAGACTTCCTTAAACATTAAAAATAAAAAATAAAAAAAATACATTACTGAATGTACTGCTAATCACGATAGGGGAATGGTGGATGGTGAGGTAATGGTTGGTGATGGATAGCGAGGGGCCAAGTTTGAGGTGGCTGGAAATCACCAAAATTGCTTTTCGAGCTCCAACCACCCAGAACACTACCCTGCATTTCTATCCTTTCAAAATGCAGTCGTTTGATTATTTTGTAATTCAGATTTTATAATAGGTATGAAGCTATGAACATTTCGAGGGTGGGGAAGGGTGGTTGGCGTTTTCCAAGGGTGAGGGAAGGAAAGGAAACGGGTAGGGCATTTTTCGGCAGGGTAAGGGGAGGGGCTGATGGTGTTTTTTGGTGGGGAATGGGGAGCGAGGGGTGGGGGCTGATGTGGTTTTAGGTTTTTTTTTAATTTGTTTTATTTCATAATGTTTTGACTAATTGAACTAAGACACATGTCATTTAGGAAAGGAAATTTTAAAAAAGTTACCTCCTAATTAAATCACCCGTCATTTGACTCGTTAAAAGAAAATGCCCCTCAAAGTTGGGACTATTAAAAAATATTAAAAAGTTGGGGTTATTAATAGTAAATATTTAATGACCCAATGTTAGGATTAAGAAAAACCAATTTTTACTTTTTAAAATGACAAGGTTCTTAAAATAAAAAAAAGTGAGAAGGATGAAGGTAAACATATTTTGAACTTAAAGTGCATATATCTTTGACTAAATATACAAATTTGATTTTCAACCTGTTACCAAATTTCTATAAAAAACTATTTTTTTAACATAATGACTAAAAAAATATGTAAATTGAATTTCAAGCAAATATTTTTGATTTGCACATTTAATTTTTTTATAAAAAAAAATCCCCTAAAGAAGTTTCTTAACATATATACATTTTATACTAGATGTGCAATTTGATTTTGACCATGGGAAAGATGAATTAAATTTTCCATATTTTTGGAATAATGAAAATTATAACTTCTGAACAAAAAATGTGTACGTCAAATTTCCATAAAAAAATTTGCACATTTAGGTGAAAAAATATGCAAATTCAATTAAAAAAATTTATATACACATATCACTACTAGAAAAAAGCCGATTTTCGATGAAAAAATTTCGCGGAAACATCCCGTTTATATCAGAAAACCCGCTTGCAACGGAATTTCTGTCAGAACCGGTTGTCAGAAAACAGTTTGTAGGAAAAATGACCTTTTTCGACGAAAATTCCTTCAAAACCACTTTTCCGACGAAAATCAGTATGTCAAAAGAGGTTTTCCTATAAAATGATTTCCGACAAAAAAAAACACCTACCACCACCCCCCACCACCAGCCCACACCACCAACCACTACCCCATACCACCATTCCACACCAGCCAAACGAACCGAATCCCCACCCGCACCTAACCGATACCACTACCACCAGAATTTAAACAAAAAGAACAAACTTAACAAAAAAAATAGCAACTATAATTATTAAAAAAATGAAAATTATCATAAAAACAACGAAAACTACCCATAACAATTCAAATAGATAAATAAATACAAGTATACAATTATTTAACAAAATTTATACATTACAATGACTTCAATAATTAACTAAAATAAGAATTTAAATAGAAAAAAAGCTCGATCTACACTCTAACCTAAGTTAAAACAATACCTACAATATAGTGGTGTTGTTGCGACGGTGGCTTTTGTTGTGCCGTTGTTATTGTGCGGTGTTGGTGTTGTTCTTAACGTTGGTAGTTATTGTTGATGTCGGTGTTGGCGTTGACGTTGGTGGTTCTTATTGTTGTTGCGGTAAATAGTGTAACACCTCGTTCTTTTAGAATTGAAAGCGTTAGCGGAATTACGCCTGAATGGGAGGCTACTTAACTTCGATACGAAAAGTCAAGCTTTACCTAGGTCTAAAAGTTAAATTTAAGTCATTTAAACATCCAAATTAAGTTATTTAACCTATACGCGAACTAAGCAAAGAAAAAGACAATAATAAATGAACTTTAACATAAGCAAATCAGTTACATTCAAAAGCCAAGGGCTGAACAATCCTTATCGGCCAAACCGAAATAAAACTAAACAAAATTCAAAGTACTTAAACAAACAACTAACAAAAAAGGCATACGAGCCCAAAAGTTGGTTTCTAAACTCTCAATTCCCAACCCATCGTCACATAGATCAAATAAACAAATAGAACCTACAAATTACAACAACGTTCCACAATTAGTAGGGAGCAACTAGAATTTCTCCCTCAAATCAGAAAGTGAAGATTCTAGACTTAAATTAATAGAGAGAAACCACAACCACCACAACTTGTAAACTCAAATGAAATCACTTAAAACCATCAAACCATAACACTATGAAATATTTCACAACAAACTTAAAATGAGAAATCGATATTTAATCACTTAATTTCAACCATAACTTGTATAAACTTCAAAATAAGTAATTATTTCAATATATTTCAAACTCAAAACATTCAAAGCAGCACAATTGGCATGGAGGGAATGCTAGTGGTCTCGCAATCCACTTCCTAAGGTTTGTCAGGACGAACCTTCGGTCATCTTGCAAAGACCGTGTCTAAGATTTGCCAAAATCTCGGCTATGGGTAGATGCCTATCGACCTCACACTACCCACGGACGAGAGAAATTAGCCCAGGTTAAGCTACCTAAGACACAAAATCAAGGTAGTTAGCATGTTCATTAAACATCAGGAAGCAACTTGGCCTCACACCCGACTATGGCCCCACACACAAATCAATTCACTTATAATACTGAATATAAAATATGTTTCACTCGGTAATCTGCAGAGAAGCCCAAAATGGTCTTACACTCAATTCAAACTGCATAAGAAAATCATATTTCTTAAATTCAATTGAAACTCCAATAATTCAAAATACATTTCAACTTAATAAATCACTATAGGTATCGTTTGAGTTTGGGAATACAATTAATTATCGAAAATCAACAATTAACTGGATTCACAACTATTGGTGAAGTAATGCTACAGATAGTGTTATTTTTCTCTATATCATTACGACGTCAACAATAATACAATTACAACTCACACATATTCAAACGCACATCAAAATATTTTACTTTAGGGGTTTATAATACCCAAAAATTCACACATGACTTATTTAAAATATTAGCTTATATATAATAGTTATAATAAAAATTCCATAAATTCATTTGATAAATCTAAAATTCCAAACTACAATTTCATTAAACAATTAAAACAAGGCAGCAATATATAAGTCCAAAAAGCATCATAAAAACCCAACCAAAGATGCTTCAAATGCAAATTAAAATTAGAGCACATACATACACTCAATAGGCATCATATAAAACCATTTCGGACTTAAAATTCAAGAGAGAACATGCTTAAATAAAATCATAAACACAGCAGCCCCAATTTTAATTACAGCAGCACCATTCACACAAATCAGCCCCAAAACCCACCTTAAACATGAAACTAAGCTTAAACCATTATTATACATGATCTTAAAACATAATAGGCTATAACAAGCATCAATTTTTGCTTAGAAATTAGGCAATACACATTTGAAAATCATCTAAACTACACGCATAGACTGACCTACTGGCAGCTTCTACGTAACTTGTTTTAGCCTCTAAAAACATATCAAACTTGCTTGGAATAATGTCAAATTAATTAGGTGATATCCTAACATGATACTAATTTATTTTGGGGAAGAAAATAAATCAAAACAATACGATTTAAGACCTTAAACGCACGCCCAACACGATGTAATTCCAGTCGCGGATTTCAGCTTCCCTCGCCAAAAAATAAGTCCAAAACATGCTCAAAATCAAAGTTTAACAGATGGAACTCATATCTAATTAAGTCCCCGTTCTTTAGAGCTTCTCTGATATGCTCTTCTAAGTCTTGCTTTGCTTTGCTGAAATTTGCTCTACTCTGCTGAAATCTGCTTTGCTCTGCTTAAAAATAATACTTAATCTACTCTGCTGACTCCTGCTCTGCTCTGCTTAGAAGCTCAAAAGAACAAGGCCTAACCCTAACATGATACTAATTCAATTAAGGCATAATCATGATATAAACCACAAGAAATTTCCATTAAAACAAGCAAAAATTCAGCACATATAACCAGTCCATTAAACCCCGAAAACCATGTTTAAACCTAATGAAATCATCACAAAAATACCACACAAAAACTATGATTTGATATTCATTACATATATGCATGAAAACATGAATAATACTCATCAAATTGAGCTTTAAACCATATGAAAAACCTCATTATATTATTGATTTTTAATTTGCACTTATTGCTCAATTGCCCTTATTGCTAACAATATTATTGATTTGCACTTTGTCTTTTAATTTTGCTTTTCTATAAATATGAACCTTATATATATATATATATATATATATATATATTTATTAAGTTGTGATTTAAATTATTATTTTCATTATTACTATTGTAATTATTATTGATATCATTGTTTAAGTTTCAATAATGAAAATTATTATATCATTTTATAAAACGTGTTTTCAACTTGCTGCTAATGAAATTATTGTAATTTCCATCAACGGAAAATTTATATATATAAGGTTCATATTTATAGAAAAGCGATATAAAAAGACAAAGTGCAAATTAATAATATTATCCATTTAAAATGACAAAATTAACAAAAGGACATTTTAAAGAGTTTAATAAATATATGAACTAAAGAATAGTTTATAAACAATATCAATTTGATAAATGAGTTGACGGAATCACCCAATACAACTTTATTTATTGATTTAAATACGATTGAACGTAAAACGTCTTTAAAACCATAGAATCATTTTATACCTATCAAATTGACACTTTTGTCAAGGAATCATCCATGATGACCCGTATCAATTTTTAATAGGTTAAATATCTAAATTGATGCTTAAACTTAAGGAATCACCCCTTTAAGGCTAATATCAATT
This sequence comes from Chenopodium album, assembly GCF_948465745.1. Lineage (NCBI taxonomy): Eukaryota > Viridiplantae > Streptophyta > Magnoliopsida > Caryophyllales > Amaranthaceae > Chenopodium > Chenopodium album. The sequence goes on from NC_137840.1 coordinate 63,873,115, forward strand.
CTAACAAGTTAAATACAATTTGAAATGATCGAATTAAATTCCAATTTATAACCTTTTAAATAATAACCTTCATTCATTTTGCCAAAAATATTATAATTTAAGTTTCAAAAGTTTGGTATGACCCTTAAACTGAAATAAAATCTAATTAACATTTAAATTTAGAAATTGAGATTTAAATTAGAAATTAGGTTTAATAGGTTGAAATGCACATAAAATAGTTTTTTTGAAATACGGGGTGTTTCAGATAGTGTCGATAGTCATGAATTAAGATAGGAGGAAGAAACAGAGGGAAAAAAACATGTTAGAAGGAAGAGGTGAGATGAAACAGGCAGTGATGGTAGTTGTTGTTGCGGCGGGTAGAAAGAGTAGAGAGAAGGAAGAGGAAGGAGAAGATGCGGAAGAGAAGAAGGGAAAGAGAAGGAGAAAAGGAGAGAGAAAGAAAGAGATGAAAGACAGAAAGAAAGAGGCAGAAAGTGAAGGGGGGGCTTGGAGCTGCTGCATTAGGGTTTGTGGCTTTAAAAAGCTTTTTTTGAAGACATTATCTATAAATTAAATCTAAATTTAACAAATACATTCAAAAGAATCAAGCACTAGTTCCCTTCATCAAAGATACAATCAGTAAATGTATATCTTACACAATGTTATATCTTTCACACATATCACTAGAATATACAACTGTTTTGAAGAGATTATCTAACGATTTGTTATAGCCGTGTTGAGGTAAATATTATTCTTTACCAAAAAATCAAATACCCTATCTTGTTCTAGAGTATTATTTAAGGGGTTTGATCCCCCGTTGTTACTGGTTTCAAAATTGATAACTTCTCTAATATAACACAGTAAATAAGTTATCCTCAAAGAAGTTTGAAACACAATGTAACATAATCGAATGGTCAATATATTTCTCCTGCTTATTGTTGGCACTCTTGTTATTGGCAGGCTAAAATCATATCACCCAATCAAAAGTAATTCCTAAAATCACTAACTAAAATAGATAGGTAAGTAGGGTCGAATGAATCCAGAGGGAAACAATGTTCTTTTATTCCTAATAAATAATTATAATCTAAATTATCAAGTAACAAATAGGATTGTATTTGAATTGATCTAAGGGAAACAATTAAACTAAGCAAACAAAATTAAGAGAAATATCAATAAAATAAAAGCCTAGGGTCATAGGTTCACCAATAAATAATATTCCGGAATGAAAGACAACAATCAATTATCAATGAATATATTAACTAGATTATAAAGGGCTTTCGCTACGTAATACAATCACATAATTAATCTATCGGTATTAAAATCTTATATCTTGAATCTTGACTTAACCATTTATATATTAACCTATCTATTGAAACTAAGCGTAAACATCAATTTTTATCTCTTGAATCTCGAATCAATATTGCATAACTCATACAATTAAACCAGTACAAATCTAATTGCATACCATTAAATCAATCAATAAGAAATTAACCCAAAACATTAACAATTTAAATCATCCTTCCATATTATTCATGGATCCCCACAACCCTAGAATTAAACTACTCACACATATTTAAAACTAAACTAATCAAAGCAATTAAATTAAGCATAATTAAAACAATAATAAAACTGATATGAAAACGATCAAATTAAACTATACTAAACAAAGAAGCAAACTTTTCTCCTACCAATAACAAAACCAACTTACAGTCACGAAAACTCATAGAAGAAAATTAAATAAGCTAAATTGGAAACAATCAAATTAAACTATAGTAAACTAAACTAACTATAAGTTGTGTTAAGAAACTAGAAACTAAAAAGCTAATGTCAACTCCTCACAAAACTATCAAATCCCACTTAAATTAAGATCAAGTTTAGCCCCAAGTATTAAGACTTGGGATGACATCATCATCTTGAGTCTTAAAATTTGTATTTAAGACTTTCCCCATTTTTCTTCTTAAATCTCAAGCAAGTCTCAAGTTGAAATTCCAAGACTCAACTTAAGAATTGAAATTGGGACCTACCTCAAGGTTTATTCATTAATGTTGTTATTATATAGAAAACATAAAGAGTAAAAAAAAAATGTCATATAGTCTTAGGGCTAAAGTCATAAATTTAGACAAGTCTTAGTGAGTCTTAACAAGAATTTGATGACATTATTTTCAATGGAAACTACCAAAAATAATGTCACATTCAAGTCTTGTAGTTAAACTTGCTCAAGTACTCCCCAAAAAGCTCTTCTAACCCCTCTAATATTCCATCCTTTTATAAGGAAAATAATCCAAAAGCTGCGTGAAGGCCACTAAAGTTGGAAACCGACTTAAAGAACTAGCTGGAGTAAGGCCCAAGGAAATCGAGCCCATCAACTTGGGATTTTAGAATTCTCTATCCCAAACTTATGTTACTTGTTTGGTCCATGATACAAACTTGTAAAATTTAAACTATTCACCATTTGAGCCCTTAATCATTGAATCAAATTACAATAGCTCAATCTTGGACTTCAAATACACCGTCATAAAATATGATCTGACTCTAATTGTAGGGAATATTTCAAACATCACACACTTGAGCCCCACTGTGATCATACACTTAAGCATGGTGGCGTTCAAAGGGAAGGAACCTAGAGTAAAAGAGTCGCCAACAAGTTTTAGGAACTTGTAAACCGTTCACATGGTGAAAGTTACACCCCTTCACGATCCAAGAGATCAAACTCCATAATGGTCCTGAACCATGACTGGATATTTGGGGACGAAGGTACAAATCCAACCTAAAAAAGATTGAACCCGCCCTAAAAATAGGTCTCTACTTTATTTTTCTCATATTCATGTGCGCATTCTGATTAACATACAAACGATAGGTTAATCCCAAACCTGTTTAATCTATGTTGGGTGAATATTAATGCACAAACAAATTTATTATTGGCGATCACTTGAATTAAAATCATATTAGCCTAAACAAGATTATTAATTATCTTATTAAGCGTGATTTCAAGTACAAATTTCCTTTAATCCTACAAGAGAGGGCGTGATCAAGCAATAACAATATTATCAAGCAACATAATAATAACAACAAATCATCATCATCAAAATAATATTTTCATCAAAACATAATAATATTTGCTAGATCCTAGGCATGATACTAACAAGATTAATAAAAAAAAAAAAAACCCTAATATGTCACTAAGCAATAAAGATCAAATCTTTATCCCTAATATGATATTAACATGATAGAAGAAATGAGAACCAACCTAAGCATGATACTAGAAAGAAATAAATACCATCCTAACATGATACTATGAATTAAAATAATATAAACATGCTTTAATTTCTAAAGAAATAGATCGAGCAATAAAACAACTTACTTTCACTAGTAGAAAAAACGTAATGGCAAGCGGTTCAAACCCCTTAATGGCAAGCGGTTTTGAACCGCATGGGTTTAGGGGGCTTGCCATTACTAGAGAAAGGGCAGCGGTTTTGGCGCCAAACCGCTTGCCCATTATGGGTATAAATTTTTTTTTTTTCACATAAATTGGTACACAAACCAAACATATGTAAAAACATTAATATTTTTATTAATTATTTGTTGTAATATTACATTTACATCAAAAAAAATTAATACAAGTAATAAAATTAATAAAACTCTACACCTAGAGTTTTCATAGTCGATTTTGACCTAAAAAACCTGAAAACCCACACGTATGCTTGATTTTGGGATTTTTGGTTCCTTTTTTTTTTTGCTCGGTGGTGCTCGGTTGTCGCGTGACCGGTGGTTGGTAATAAGAGGAGAGAAGGAAGAAGGGGGGCTTGAGATGAAAGATAAGAATACGGCTTGAGAAGGAGAATAAATGGAGGGGAGAGGGGAGAAAGGAGAGAGGAGAGAGGCGTGAGAGAGAAGAGAGAAATAAAAGGATGAAGGAGAGGAGGAGTTTTAGGGTTTTTTAAGTAATGGCAAGCGGTTTGAGGTTGAACCGCTTGCCAATATAACTAATGGAAAGCGATTCAACCCCAAACCACTTGCCAATCTATATTAGAGGTTTTTTTTTATAAAAATTGGGTAAATGGCAAGCGGATTTTTAAAACCGCTTGCCATTTGGGGCTTCCCATTACGTTTATTCTACTAGTGTTTGTTACCTCGTATCTTTTTCTAATAACAAAACACACACATTAGTAACTTCAAGGATAATATTAAATCAAACAATTAATTTAAATAATTGAAATAGGGATTTGGGACCAAACACTCAGAAATTATCAACCATTCACGTCTAGGGTGCAGTGAAGGCAACTTCGAGTTTGTGTAGGTGTGTCTAGAACTCGTGAACGCGATATTTTATTTGTAAAAGGCTAGGCTTAGAAAAGGGAGAAATTGAAGAAAAGCTATTAGCTTGAGAGAGAAGAGAATAGAATATTGATGATGATTGTGAAACATCAAAAACGGGGAAATACGACCCTATTTATAGAGAAAATATCCCGAAAAGGATAAAAAAAAAAGACCGAATCCTATTAGGAGTAAAATTGCCTCTGTCGCAGAACGACAGATTCCAGCGCGATGCGATAGACCTGTTGTTGTGCGATAGGCTTGTCGTTTAGCGTCGGTTTTGTCGTTTCGCGCTGCTTCACTCGTTTTCTAAAAACTTGTATGAAATCCTTAATCTAATTAAATTCGATTAACAACGTTCAGATTTTAATCTCTTTAAAACACTTGTTTTAATCCGAATAGAATTCCTTATTTTCATCAAATATATAATTATTAATCCTAATCTCATTAGAACTCAAAACAACCTTCTAGATTATTCTAGAATATTAAAATCAATCCTTATAAATTTAGGAATATTAATTAATGGGTCATCCACTAGATCATTGGGACATAAAACCATTTCAAGCCCAATTCAGTATTTTGGCCATAACTTCCTCATTATTCATCGGAATTGGGCTTATAATATATCGTTGGAAGCACTTTTCAAGCCCAATCCAACTACACTATTATTGGACCTTTATTATGGACAAAACTAAATTGGACTGGATAATTTACATAAATAGAGTTCATTTTGAAAATAGAAAGAAGAGTTATTTTTTATAAAAACAACCGCATCACAAGACTTTTCACACTTTCACTTCTTTTGATAATCAAATGACGTGAAATGTACTCATCGCTGGGTTTGGTTTTAGGGAGACATAATTATGTGTCAACAGAAGCCCCCACTTTGACTGAGTTTTGAGAAACGCATGTTTCAAAAACAAAAGTCAAAGTAGCGATTCGGACGGAGAATGATTTAGAACGTTCTTTGATCCTAAATCATTCTTGTAACGCCGATACCTGCAAAATAGCGTTAGTTAAACAAATAAAATAGTTAGAAACACGTATCTTGCACCGTCGAGTACACGTCTCTTGGGTAACCTCTTTTGTTGTTGCATTTTTGTTATAACGACCTCCATGAGCTAGAGGACATCGTCTGAAGATCATTCTGCATGTAAATGTCTTTGATTTCAGCTATGACAGTCTTCCACATCTTATGGAACACCATCGAAGATTGCTCTGCTTATAACACTCTTCTGTCGTTTTGTGGCCATCTTCCGCAAGCCAGAGAACATAGTCGAAGATAACTCTACTTGTAGCCATCTTTCGCTTTTATGACGACATTCCGTCGTCGAAGGTGACTCTGCTTGTAATCATCTTCATTTGTTTGTGACAACGTCCATCGTCAAAGACGACTCTTCTTGTAGTCATCTTCAGTTTTGCGTGATACTTTCTTAGGAAAGTTATCGAAGATCACTGCTTGTTGATCCTTTGTTTTGCTGGGAACGCTTGTTGTGCCGCTGCTTGTATTTTTTTTGTACGTTTGCTATTGATGTTCACTCGTCTCTGAACAATGAGCTTTGAATGATATGTCTACGCGTCTCTGAACAATGGAGCTTGATGAGGGATGTTCACTTGTCTATGAACAACGAAGCTTTGCTAGGGTGCCCACGCGTCTCTAAGTAAAAGAGCTTTGAATGGAATGTCCATGCGTCTCTAAATAAAGAGGTTTGAATGATATGCCTACGCGTCTCTGAGCAAAATAGCTTTGAAAGATATGTCAACGCGTCTCTTAACAAAGAGCTTTGATAGGATGCCCAAGCGTCTCTGAGCAAAAGAGCTTGAAAGGAATGTCCACGCATCTATGAACAAAAGAGCTTTGAATGCTTGAATGTTTGTTGAAATCGTTTGATTGGCTGCAAACAGGAGTTTTGCTGAATAGTTGTATCCTGTAAAATCAAAAGATTGCCAAAAGACTTTGCTGGTGTTTTTCTTAGGGTTAACCTAAGGCTTGATGTTTTTTCTTAGGGTTCACCTAAGACTTGGTGTACTTGACATTGTAATTGCCTTGACTTGAGGTTGACTCAATGTGTTTTGACACGTGTGTGTAGACTCAATTCGATGTAATATGATACGACATGACGTAACATACATGACTCGTGTGTGCATTGTTTTGTAATGTGCTTGTGCGACTCAAAATGCAGAATAACAAAAAAAATTCCGTCATTTTTGTGGAGGGTACCGACTTTCTCCCGAAAAAGAAAGACACGAAAAAGAATCGATGTGAGTGTTTGCAGTGCATGTTGAATGAGCTTAGTCAAATGTATGTGTTGATCACTATATCTCATGGTGAAAGGATTGTAACACCCTAGACTATCCTAGTTGATGTCTAGTTGATGAAAGTATTTGGGTAACTTAGGCACGGAGGCTAAGTACTTCATACTTTGTTATGCGATGATGATTGTGATAACAAGGCATGCTTAAACGTTGTGTTAAGATTTCATGACAAAGGGTTCCTAAGGGAAGGTTTATTTAGCCATATATTTGTGATGTGTGTGAAAGTGATATTAAAGTTAGGCTGCAAAGGTTAAGTGTGTGGAAAAGTATTTTGAAAAGAGTCAAATAATGGTGACTTTTAGGTTGGGTAGGCTAATGATGTAGAGATCAAGCCCCAAAGTCTAGCTTTAAATGGATACGGATGAAAATTTGAGATCCCTTGATATGATCATGTATGAATGTGAATGTGAATTAATGCATTTTTATTACGGTCGCAGCTCGATGTGAGGTTGCCTACGTATCCGTTAGGAATTAAATCGAACGTAGCTCTAGCCGAACCTCGCACAAGTGTGTGTATACCTCAAAGAGGTATTTTAAGGGTTGTAACGTGGTTAGGCTAAAGGTGGAAGAAGAAGGGGATAAAGGCTCAAGACCCTAAATAAGCCCACAAGGTGTGCAACCTTGCTTTTGAATCTTTATATTTGCATGCTTGAGGTTTCCTCACTTTTAAATTCTATTTCTTTTGTTTATTTTTTGCTTTATCATTTTTTATTATTTAGATATGTGTGGGCAATTCCGATCATGCGGTCTATCACTCACTAGGCATTCATGTTTCTTAGGCACGGTACTGAGCACTCAATAAGAGGTGCAATATGAGACGCGTTCATATCAAAGACATGTTCATATCTAAGACATTGGAACACTTGCCCTTTTGCACACTTTTATTATTTTTTGCTTTTTAAAATTTTTGAGATCTAGGTAAAATCACTCAAGCTTATGTATTTAGAACTTGCATAAGTTTCACACCATCCCATCCCAAGGTTAAGTAGATGTAGGTTGAAAAAAGAAAGGTCTATCGTTTGATGAGGCTCAAAGTGGTTTATCAAGAAAGAATTATGTACTTGAAAGGTGATGATGATATGATAGGCTACAAGAGGTGCCCCAAATCATTAGTATACCTTGTGCTTAGTCCGGCATAGTTTTTTTTTTTTTTTTTTTTTTTTTTTAAATGTAATGTGATGATCATATGCAAACAAAAATGCTCATTTTATTAATAAAAGGAAAAAAATAAAGAAAACCTACAAAATAAAATCTAAGGAAAATAAAAGGTACCTATGCTAGACTTATTGGGGAAAAAAAAAGGAAAAAATAGAAAAAGGAGGTCGCGAAATCTTGTTGTTGAAGCTCGCCTTGTGTCTTGTGCTTTATCATCACTTGGTCTTCCTACCAGCTGGACATATGGGAAGCTTTTTATTATCAATCAAATATTGAATGACCTCTTTTAGCATTCAACAGCCCTCAGTAGTATGCCCTCTACCTTGGTGGTACTTTCAATGAGCGTTAGGATCCCAGTTGGATAACCTGTTTTCGGGCACTGGATCTTGAAGAGGTCTAATAGGAGTGATGAGTCCTTTGGCATGGAGTCAATCAAAATCAGTATCATAGTTCATCTTGATAGAGGTGAACTCTTTCTTTAGTTGATTTTTAGGTCTTTGATTATCCATTCAACTTCCATTCTGATAGAATGAAATAGAAGATTGATTGTCATTCTTCCTACTCTTGCCATCATTATTATTGACTTTGATCTTCTTATCGCTTGGAGAAATGGCAATTTGAATCAAGAAGGTCTTGAATTCGATCTTGAAGGGTGAAGCACTCTTCAGTGGTGTGACCATGGCCTCTATGATATTTGTAATAGGAATTAGGATCCCAATTGGGAGACCGTTTCTCAAGTTGAGGGTCTTGGCTTGGACCAATGGGATGAATAAGGTTTTGACCATGAATATAGTCAAAAGCTTCACTATAAGTCATTCCTATTGTGTATTCTTCATAGGTCTGTTTTACCTGTGGCATAGGAGCATTGAATTTTTCCTTAGGTTCTTGACGGGAAAATGAAGAAGAAACAGACATGTCCTTTTGATTCTTATGGTATTGGTGATGGTAGCGTTGTTCAATGACTGATATCTGATTTGCTAGGCCTTCCACCATATTCAAGAGCATGAAAATAATATCTTGCAATTTCCGAATGTCTTCTCTTAGACTTGTCGAGTTTTCCTTGATGTCATCTAAAAAGTTTCTTTCATCCTCCTCATTCATGGTAACTTCATCGATAGAAATTATATAGCCTACCTCGATCAAAGGCTCACCTACAGGTGTGATAAGGAGCGAAGGATGCTTGATCTTCTTCGTTGGCTAGAATCTCTGATGTTTTATTTTTATCGATCAGGTCTTAAATAGCTTATTTGAGTTTCCAACACTACTTAGTGTCGTGACCCTTTCCTTAATGATATTTGCAGTGTTTATTGGGATCCTACTTAGGTGGCCTAGCTTCTAGAACTAGGTCTTTGATGGGTCATATGGGGATGACTAGTCCTTTGTGGTGTAGCTTTTCGAAATCTATCTCGTAACTCATACCAAGTGGAGTGAACACTCTTTTCGACCTTTGGATTCGTTGTTTAGAGGTGTTTGTAGCGTGCACTTCCTTAATAGGAGAGGAAGAAAAAGGATTATTGTTCTTCTTTCCTTTCGCGCTATCAACTTTCAAAAGGTTGTCTTCGATAACAATGCCTATGTCATAGATAGCCTTGAAAGTATTCAAGTTGTGTTGATATTTCAAGTGTTTTGAATACTTCTCTTGGAGGTTCTTAATGAACACCCTTACAGACTCCTTTTCAATAGGAACCTTGACCATTTTAGCGGAAGTTTCCCTCCATTTGTTGAAGAAAGAAGTAAATCCTTTGTTTTCTTTTTATCTCAACATCTCGAGTTCTCTGTGGTCAATCTCAACTTGAATGTTGCACTTGTATCTATCAATGAAAGCGTTTATTATGGCATCCCAAGAAGAGGTCTGTTACTTTTCAAGGGAAAAGAACCATTGTTTACAAACGGTTTCTAAAGATAGTGAAAACAACAAGTGGAAAGTTTTCCTATCAATTCCCTTAATATTCATTATAGTTTCGAAAGCTCTCAAATAGAAGTAAGGGTTATCTGTTAGTTTGAATTTAGGGATGTCGTTGGCATTGAACTTCTCTGGAAGAAGTTCCTTGTCCATCGAGACCTCTTGTGAGCTAAACCCCTTAAACTTGTAATTGTTGGAGAGTTTGCTCAAGCTTTCTTCCATCCGCTCCATCTGTTGTTGTTTCGCAGGGTCATTGACTTGAAGAGCCATAGTCTTCATCATTTCATTTAGACTAGCCAAGTTTTGCCTAAGTTCATTGACTTCTTCTTGAGACGTCATTTTCTTCTTAGCTTTTCTCTTTTGTCAAATCGGTTTATCAAAAAGTAAGACTTGGACAAAAGTGTTATCCTTGATTAAACGTCCTTCTCTCCTTGACCAAGTGCTGGGGAAAGGGAAGTCATGGATGTTTATTATTAATTATTTGACTTAAACTCGATTCAACATGCATAGATGGAGAAAGATCACGGAAAAATGAGGGGAATGATATGTATAGAGAAAGCATGTAGGAAGAAGGTGATGTAGATGGAGAGATGTGGAATAATTTAAGAATAAAGTGGACCCCTAATTCAAATGACGGAAAGAAATGAAATTCATGAACCTCTAAGACATGGTCATAATGTGAAAAGAGTATATACAAAGTGTGTGAATACTTGTGAGTGTAAGTGATATGATGAAGACTTGTGTCATGACCATGTGACTAGACTATGTGACTAAATTGAAACAAAAACTAAGTTAAGACATCACGTAAGACCGTGGGACTATGTTCTTAGACTCATTTAAGGGCTCAATACGGTTTATATTAATAATAAATTGATAAAACAAACTCGGCATGAGGACTCGGGTAGAAAATTGGACCGTAGCACAAGCAAAGGAACTGTCGCGATAAGCTAGGTCTGTCGCGGCTTGCCAAACACTGGCGTGTTGCGCCATAGACCAAACTTCAGCGTCATCAATGAAACATCAGTCTTGGTCTGTTTCCAGTATTCTAGCTTAGAGGGACATTTCTATGGACGTACTAAGTCAGGTTTGATCAATTTATTTAGACTTTAAAACTCATATTAATCGATTATATAATTAAGCAAAGTCTTTTAGTCCTTAATTAATTTATTTAAACTCAAACACAAGTCAAACAAATGGTTAGAGTAAATGTGCACAAAAAAGAGATGCACAAGTAGTCAAGTAAGCACAATATGATGAAATGAGTTTGCAACCTAACCTTGACTTTAGTTCTCTAAAGGTCAAGGATAAGGGTTAGTCAAAGAGGGTCCATGGTTAATAGTCTGGATACACCGCGTGGAAGCCTTGCCTTTGGAAGGGTTGGCGCGTGTGGATCAGACCCCGCAAGTTAAGCTTGCTTCCACGGTTTGGTGAATTTACAAACTCAGATGTACCCTTCGTTGCCATGAGCGTTCGATTGGGTAGATGGAGGGTGAATTCCCAGAGGATTATAGCCACATGTAGAGCACATATGGGTTCAAAAAAGTGCGAAAAACTCAACTAGGAAGTAGAATCGAGCAAATAGTACTAGAACTGGTCGACACAACAAGGTAGATTTCTGACTCGGTATTGGAAGAACATAGCGCGAGACAACATAGTCTGTCGCGAGACAATGATTCTATCGCCACGCAACATTGTTGTCGCAGTGCGATGGCTCTATTTCCTCATCGCCAGTTCCTACATGCCTCAGCAGCTTTCTGTTCATTGAATTTTCCAGTTTTTCGCAGCATTATTTTGATCCTAATTATGAAAGATATTTCCCAAATTTCCTATGTGTAAAAATCTTATGTTTTTGACGCATTATGGATGGTCTATCCAATGCGGACCTTTTTATTCTAATGCTAATAATGTCAATCAAAATTACGCACATGAATAGTTAGAACTTTACGAGTCTCATCCACCCATTCTAAATTATTGCCAAAATAAATTTTAGGAATTAAAATAGAAATTATCCCTAGTGGAGTCGCCAAAAAACTGTAGGGAATATTTCAAGCATCCCACACTTGAGCTCCACCGTGATCATACACTTAAGCATGGTGGCGTCCAAAGGGAAGGAAGCTAGAGTAAAAGAGTCTCCGACAAGTTTTAGGAACTTGTAAACCGTTCACAGGGTGAAGGTTACACCCCTTCACGATCCATGAGATCGCTAACTCCATAGTGGTCCGGAATTATGACTGGATATTTGGGGATGAAGGTATAAATCCAACCTAAAAGAGATTGAACTTGCCCTAAAAATAAACCTCTACTTTATTCTTCTCATATTCATGTGCGCTTTCTGACTAACATACAAACAATAGGTTAATCCTAAACCTGTTTGATCTATATTGGTTAAATATTATGCACAAACAAATCTATTATTGGCGATCACTTGAATTAAAATCATATTAACATAAACAATATTATTAATTATCTTATTAAGCGTGATTACAAGTTCAAATTCCCTTTAATCCTGCAAGAGAGGGCGTGATCAAGCAATAACAATATTATCAAGTAACATAATAATAACAACAAATCATCATCATCAAAATAATATTTTCATCAAAGCATAATAATATTTGCAAGATCCTAGGCATGATACTAACAAGATTAATAACAAACTCTAACATGTCACTAAGTAAAAAAGATCAAATCATTAATTCTAACATGATACTAACATGATAGAAGAAATAGGAAACAACCTAAGCATGATACTAGAAAGCAATAAATAACATCCTAACATGATACTAGGAATTAAAATAATATAAATATGCTTTCTAAAGAAATAGAGCAATAAAACAACTTACTTTCCTGCCTCGTATCTTTTTCTAATAACAAAATACACATGTTAGTAACTTCAAGGAAATTTTTGAATCAAACAATTAAATTAAATAATTGAAATAGGGATTTGGGACCAAACCCTCAGAAATTAAAAACCTTTCACGTTTAGGGCGAAGGCAACTTCGAGCTTGGCTAGGTTTATCTAGAACTCAGCTCGTGAACGTGATATTTTATTTGTAAAAGGCTAGGCTTAGAAAAGGGAGAAAGAAAAGCTATTAGCTTGAAAGAGAAGAGAATAAAATATTGATGATGATTGTGAAAGATTAAAAAAGGGGAAATACGACCTTATTTATAGAGAAAATAGCCTGAAAACAATCAGAATAAGACCAAATCCTATTAGGAGTAAAACTGCCTCTGTCGCGAAACATTAGAGTCCAGCGCGATGCGACAGGCTTGTCATTCAACGCCGGTTTTGTTGTTTCGCGCTGCTTCACGTGCTTTCTAAAAACTTGTACGGAATCCTTAATCTAATTAAATTCGATTAACAACGTCTGTACTTTTCTTTGAAAATTATATTTTAATCTATTTAAAACAATTGTTTTAATCCGAATAGAATTCCTTATTTTCATTAAATATATAATTATTAATCCTAATCTCATCAGAGCTCAAAAAAACCTTCTAGATTATTCTAGAAGATTAAAATCAATCCTAATAAATTTAGCAATATTAATTAATGGGTCCTTCACTAGATCATTAGGCCATAAAATCATTTCAGGCCCAATTTAGTATTTTGGCCATAACTTCCTCATTATTCATCAGAATTGGGCTTATAATATATCGTTGGAAAGCTCTTTTTGATCCCAATATAACTACACTATTATTGGACCCTTATTATGGACCAATCTAAATTGGACTGGGTATTTTCCATAAATAGAGTTCATTTTGAAAATAGAAAGAAGAGTTATTTTGATAAAAAAAAAAAAAGGCATCACAAGACTTTTCACACTTTCACTTCTTTTGATAATCAAATGATGTGAAAGGTACTCATCACTGTGTTTGGTTTTGGGGAGACACAATTAGGTTTCCATACTAATGTTTTGTAGTGGCTCAATAAGCTCGAAAATTGTCATAACTCTGCAAATTCCTACAACATATTATCAACTCTACAAAAACACTAAAAAAACATATATTAATAATAAAAATAGCTCTGCAAAGCTCAAATAAGCACAAATATGACCGTGGAACGGGGAATAAATAAATAAATAAATATATATATATATATATATATATATATATATATATATATATATATATATATATATATATATATATATATATATATAATAAACTTATCAATTTTTCCGTAACTTTTAAAGTATTTCATGTACATTTTGACTAATTTCATTTAATTTTACTAATTTTTCAATATATAAAGATATAAGAAATTTGTAAGAGTAAATGAATTTTTAAAAAAGTAAGAGTGATCATGGGTTGAGTACTCGAACTTTTAACAGTAATGGTTCGAGTAACCAATAACCAATATCACTAAAAATTATATCTATAAACCGAACCGATAAGTTCGGGTACCCGAATTATCGGATCAGTTATCAGAGACCCAACATGATTTCCAATAATAATGATAATTAAACTTAATAACGTAGTTATTATGATATCATTCAACACTAATTAACAAGAAAAATTCATGATATTGACCAAATTATTAATAACATTACTAATCATTTATATTACAAAGTGATCATGAAGTAAAGTAAGAATCAGCAAAAGCTGAATACATATGCACTCTTCTAACATGATCAACCTAACAATCAATAATTAAAACATGTTTGCCATATAATTCACAAGTCAAGTTACCTTTGACTCATAAATAACAATATTAATTATTAAATAATAGCTTTGGATTACGAATCGAACGAGTTCCTTCCTTAACTATCCCTTAATAATAACAGACCCCTCATTTGGGAGCTAACCAAGTTAGTACCAACTAGCGTCATCTTGTGACGGAATAATAATAATAATAATAATAATAATAATAATAATAATAATAATAATAATAATAATAATAAGAAGAAGAAGAAGAAAAGACAGCTTGTTGTACCCCTATAGAAGCTATGGTTAAATATAAACCCCATAACCTCCCCCCCCCCATATATTCATACTCAAGGTGTATACGTTCCAAGAGTTTTGGTGCATATCCTCTTACACTTTATGTGATTTACCAATTTAACTTGTGATCACTCCAACCAACCAATCAGGCATAAACATAACAATAACCAACACATACTTCCATTTTATTCTTGAATTAATATACAATTCCTTTTAATTAAGGTTTCTTGTCTAGTTTTGTACACAAAATTACATTGTTACTACCTTGGGGCATAAGATGTACTAATAAATTTCCCTGACTCAATATCAATTTATATGAGTGAGTAAATAAATAAACTAAATTCTTTACTCAACATCAAAAATAAATGGGTGAGAAATAAAATCATGAATTGTTGTCGAAGCCGCCACGGTCGCCTCGACCACCACCGTCGCGAGCGTCCCTGAAGCTGCCGATGTTTGTTGTTGTTGTTGTTGTTGTTGTTGTTGTATAGTTTGAATATAGGGAAAAAACTGAAACCCTAAAACCCGTTTAAGGACATTTGGGGGAAAGGGGAAGGGGTGGTGTCAGGCAGTCGGGGTGGGAGAAAGGCAGTCAAGAGTGGGAAGGGGAAGGGAAATGGGCAGCGTGGGTGAGGGAAAAGGAGGGGATTGGTTCGCCGGTGTCGGGGGATCGCTTAGGCGCCAACAGTCGGCAAGGGGATGGGAAGGAGTGGTTGACGGGCAAGCAGTGGCTAGGCTTTTTTGGTTATAAATTAAATCATTATTTAATGAGACAATGGATCCTACTTAATGGAACCCTAATTGATTTTGTTAAGTGGTAGCAAAAGTTATATTTTTTAACTTTTGGAGGTAGCAAAATAAAATTAAATTATGGTGTTTTAGTGGTAGCAAAATTCAAAATTTCCAACAAAAAATAATGCATTTTTTTTTAAGAATTGAAGATGTATATATATTAATTTCTAAACTAATGATATTTTTGTTCTTCTAAAAAAAAAAAAAATAAAACACCTCTATTTTATATTATGTGCAACATTTATTATATACAACAAAAATATTCTGCTTCCTCTTTAAGTTGTCATTTCTCTCTATCTCTCACCCCATCATGACATCACATGTCTCTCTTTTTTTTTTTTTTTTTTTTTTCTGTGAAGTCCATGCCAATGTTTTTGTAGCACAAAATATAGTATAAAAATTGTAGTTAATAGTACCCAGATGCAATCCATGATCTAATAAGGTGTTAAAATTATGGATACAGTTGGCGCAGCACTCTTAGTTTTTGGATGCTCTTGGGGGTGCTGGCGATGCAAAACTAGAAAGAGAAGAAAGGAGATCAAACTTAGACAAAAATACTTTAAGAAAAAACTAAAAGTACAAGGGTCTTCCAATATAGATGCTACAAAGAAAATTAAACTCTTCTCATTAACAGAATTAAAGAGATTCACAGAAAACTTTAGCAGTGATCGTGTGCTTGGACAAGGAGGTCAAGGTACAGTCTACAAAGGAATGTTAAAAGACGGTCAAGTTATAGCAGTTAAAAGATCCAGAGCCCTCGACGAAAACCAATGGAAACAATTCATCAATGAAGTAATTCTATTGTCGCAAATCAAACATAGACATGTAGTGAAGATTCTTGGATGTTGTTTGGAAGAGGACATACCTCTTGTAGTCTACGAGTTCATTTCTAATGGGACTCTTTCGGAACACATCCATAAGTTTATTGACGGCTTCATATTCACATGGGAAATACGACTAAGAATTGCTTTTGAAACTGCTACTGCAATTGCTTATCTGCATTCAGAATTTTCAACACCGATTTACCACAGAGACATTAAATCTAGCAACATTCTTTTGGATGATAAGTTTGGAGCAAAATTGTCGGATTTTGGGATTTCTAAAGCAGTTTCTGTGGAACAGACCCATTTGACAACTTGTGTTCAAGGAACGTTTGGTTATTTGGATCCTGAGTATTTCTTTTCAGGCCAATATTCTGAGAAGAGTGATGTTTATAGCTTCGGAGTAATTTTGGTTGAGCTTCTAACGGGACAAAAACCAATACGTGCACTAGGGCCAATAGACGAAGATGAAGAAATCGAAGATGAAGAAGAAAGAAGCTTGGCTATGTATTTCGTCTCATTAATGAATGATAACACTCTATTCGAAATTCTTGATCCTTTGGTTACAGAGGGTATCAAAAAAGAGGAAATTATGGAATTTTCTAATCTTGCAAAGCAATGTTTGAATCCTACAGGACTAGAAAGGCCGACGATGAAAGAAGTTACAAAGGTACTAGAACGGCTAAGGCATCCAAATTCATCTTGTAAGCCACCTTTTGAATTCAACGAATCCGAATTTACCGCAAGGACTTCTAGTATGGCCACTCCATCTATGGAAACAGACAATGCTTTTCTAAGACCAGTCACGTATGACCACATTGACGTCACTATGAATTCGGATTCTGCTGACATTGAGATGCATTTACTTCATACTTGCTGATGAAGAATGGAATGTTAAAGGACCAACTCAATCAAAAGCTTAAGCTAATGGTTGAGGCCCAAGAATATGTTTTATACTCTATCAGTCTTGTTAAGCAAAATCTATGTAATTTGTGTGGAATTTGGCATTATTGTTGATGCTACATTTCTGGTTTTGATGGTGATGAAAATATGTATGTACCTTTTCAATAATACTTTCAATTGTTGAATGGTTGATATGTTAATTTTATGAGATATGCATCTTGTTGTGTTAGATAATAGCAGAGTAGGTAGAGTATTAAAGAATTGTGCTCAATACAAGCATGGAGTGGTTTTTTAAGTATGAAGAAGATTGATGATACTTTTTCCACTTTAATTTATTCTAGTTGTATTATACTTCACTTGGTAACGCACACCTTTTATCATAGATATAGCTCAGAATAAAAATTCTAATAAGTTTACATTTCAAAATATTGTATTGGGAGATTTGAAATCAATTTGAATATCTTACATGCATATAGTATGTTTGTTTCTTATTTATAAATAACTCATTGATTAATATGCTTGATGTAAGAGTACATGAATATATCAAAAATGTTACGAGTACAATTAAGTAAACGGAGAAAGTATAAACTCACTATATAATTTCTGTATTCTTATGTCTCTATATAACTATATTACACTAGTTGAATGTCAAATTTTAAGCTTAGAATTATTTTATGAAATAAATATTAATTTTTTTTGCTTATAAATTAAAAATTATAAAAGTTTTTGAATAATATTTGCAACCATCCAGCTTAACCTAACATACTATAACCCAATTTAACCCTGTTTCAAGGGATACTACGCATTCTATCATTCATAAGCCCAAATGACCAAAGTATGGTCCAAGAAGGATTGTAAATACTTGGGCTGTTGGGCATCAAGTCTTATTTTATAAAATGTCATGATGCCAAATTGCCAATTGAGTTGGCAGGTGAAGTATAAGCTTCTAAATCTTATTCCGTATTCCTATGTGTAAATTTCAATCAATTTGTAAGTACGACGCGACAAAAAGATGAGAATCAAATTGTTCATGCAAATATGCTCAGCAATGTGATAGTGTGATACATACCATTGAGAACAAATTACTACAATTCATAAGTTCCACACACTTGAATATCAGACTACATTTTAATTAAAATACATTCAAAAGGAGCATGATTCGTCTAAGTGAGTTTTTGTAAAAAAAAAACTCTTGACTCTGAGCTGATGTGTATCCTTATGATGAAGTAGCAACATTAGCATGTACCTTTTTGCTCAAACACGCTAGTTCCATGGCGACTTGCATCATGGTTGGCCTTAAAGCTCCTTCAGGGTGCAGACAACGCTTTGCAAGACTTACAACTACCATTATGTCTTCAGTCATATTGCTACTTTCTAAGATTATTGGATCCAACATCTCATATATAGCAGAATCCTCTGTTTCGACAAATTGCATCACCAGACTCGTCACATAGTTTGAAGTCACACGAATAGGCTTTTGTCCTGTTAAAATTTCAACCAGGACCACTCCAAAACTATAAACATCACTCTTTTCGGTGAAGTGCTTTGTACGAAAGTACTGAGGATCAAGATAACCAAACGTCCCACGTACACAAGTCGTTAAGTGAGTTTGATTCATACTAATTGATCTTGAAATTCCAAAATCACAAACTTTGGCCATGTAATTTTGATCCAAGAGTATGTTACATGATTTAATGTCTCTATGATAGATAGGAGCGGAAGAAGATGAATGTAGATATGCAATGGCCCCTGTAACTTCAGATGCAATTCTAAGGCGGATTTCCCAAGTTACTCGAAACTCATCGTTAGGACTATGAATGAGTTCCGAAAGAGTGCCATTCGGAATAAACTCATAAACTAAATGTAGAGTTTTAGTTTCCAAGCAACATCCAAGCAACTTAACTACATTTCTATGGTTGACTTGTGAGAGGATAATCACTTCATTAATGAACTCCTTCCATTGGTTGTCCCTTAATGAGCTTGATCTTTTGACAGCGATAAGTTTCCCGTCATTTAACTCTCCTTTGTATACTGTACCTTGCCCTCCCTTACCAATTATATGGTTGTTGTTAAAGTTGCCCGTTGCTTTCTGTATCTCCTTTTTTGTGAAAAGTCTGGTTTTGTCGAGTTCTTGGTTAAATCTTTGTTCTTTCACTCTTCCCTTAAAGTATTTCTCTCTGAGCTTTACTTCCTTTCTTTTTCTTTTTGTTTTGCACCGCCAACATTGCCGAAAAATGCAGTACGACAAAATAATTAAACCTATAACTGTAATTTTGGAGTTCGCATAAGTAATAGAACCACACACTAATAATTAAAGTTCAGCAAAACTAATTTTAGCTCACTAAAATTAATTTCAATTCAGTAAAAATAATTTAAATTCAACAAAAATGATTTATGTTCAATAAAAATTATTTCAATTTAGTAAAAATACTTCCTCCGTGTTTTTTTTAAGTGACACACTTTCCTTAAACGACCGTTTATTTTTTTAAGTGACACACTTCCTCTTTTAGAAATTCCTTACATTTTAATAATATATCTTCACCCCACTATCTCTTACTTTATCATTTCTCACTTCTTTCATGGTCCTCACTTCTTTCATGGTCCCTACTTCCTCTCACATTCTTTTACTTTATCATTTTTCACTCCTCCAATCTACCCCACTAACATCTTATTTTATTAAATCAATAAAATCTCCTAAAAATACGTGTCGGTTAAACTGTGTCACTTAAAAAACACGGAGAGAGTAATTTAAGTTCACAAAAAATAATTTCAATTCAGTAAAGGTGAAATAAGAGGGTCTTAAAAGGTATAATTGTCCAAATACTATTCACAAAAGATATCTCAAACCATCTAAATAAAAAAAAAGAAAAATTTGAGAAAAGTTAAACTTACGTGGCACTCCGAGCATGATCATGCTCATACCTATGAAGATCTTTTTGAGAACTGTCAATCAATCGAGAAAGTTTTGTCATTTGCTAGCACTAGCATAACAATTGCATATATATTATATTAACTCTGTTTTATATTATTTGTAAATTTGGAATATTATTTGTGAGATAAAATATTCTAAAGTTGCAAATACCATGAAACAAAGATAGTAAAATTCAAAACAGTAACATGAGGTAAAGCTCTTAAAAGTTTAGGTACTCCTTTTATGGTTTTTTTTAAAATTTTTTGGGAAATTCTCTTTGGTAGACTTGTATTATCAAAAATTCTCAGTGGTAAAAAGCCAAAAAACTTATTATCTTTGGTAAACTATGTTTTAAAAAGATTAATCTATGGTAACACTAAGCAAGGTTATTAGGTATATTTTAACCATGGTTAAGCATTGTAAGTTAAAAAAAACCTGTCATGCCTAAAATACCCTCATTTAATTTTACCCAACCACAAATGTCAAATCATTCATTGACTGTAAACGTTGAGGCTTCTTCATCTTCTTTGTTCTGCACTCGACATTGATGATTGCTCAACTCCTCTTCAATTTGCAATTTGATTTTTTCTTTTAAAAAAACTAGGGCTCTTGTAAACAATTAATCTGGTTTTTTAGTTGTAGTTAGTAGTGGTGATTAACATATTCTGAGTGATAATTGAAGAAGGTGTGAGGGTTTTTGTGTTCGAGAAAGTTCGCGGGTTGTGGAAATCGATTCTGGGTAAGACGATCTGCATCAAAAGTTCGAACTTTTTGGGGGAATTCCACGATTTAGACTACATTGAAGGCAGGTATGTGTTTTTTTTTCATATATGGTTTAGCTATGCTCTGTTTTATGGTTAATGGGGTTGAAAGTGAAATGTGATTGATGGTATTGGTTATATTTGTTTCAATTGATTATGTTAATTGCTAAAGTTCAATTTTTAATTTGTTTAGGGTTCTGATTATGTGGTAATTTGTTGTTTATTGTTGGATTGGTATGCAATTTAGGGCACATTCTTATACAATTATTTGTTGGATGTTGTTTGGTTTGATTGATGCAGAATGGTTGATAAAGTTGTGCTACAATTTCAGTATAGGGGTGTTGATGTGACTGTTGTGGTTGATGATGTTGATAAGGTTAATTTGATAGATTTGATTGTAGAGTACTGGGAAAAAGCTAAGGAGAATAATATTGAAACACCAAAAAACCCCACTTTTCAGTATGTGTATAAAATGAAACATGTAGCTCTTCTAAGTGATGCTGACTTGATGAAGATGTTTGGTAATTTGCCTGAAAAAACTGAGATATACATTTGGGTTGGGGATGGTCTAAAAGACACTAAGGTTGTTGCAGCTGCAAGATCATTAATGAGTGGAAAGGGAAAGCAACAAGTAGCTGAACCAGTAGGTGAGTTAGAAGAGGAACCAGTAGCTAACCCAGTACTTGAACCAGTAGCTAAGGTAGTGGCTGAACCATCAAATAAAAATACTAAAAAAGTCACACCTAGGAAGAATAAGCAACCTAAGAATGTGGAAGCTTTAGTAGTTAGCAAGGCTGACTTTGATAAACATGTGAAGGCTATAGGACAGTCAAACAAGGTTACTGGTCCTGTGCATTTAAATTATGATCCAGATCAAACATGGGTTGAGTTAGAAGCTGAGTTAGAAGCAGAGAGGGAAGCAAACCCTCAAACTAAGGGTAGTGGGAGGGGGAGAGGGAATCAAAGAGGGAGAGGGAGAACATCTGAGAGAGGGAGAGGCAGGGGTAGGAGTAGAGGGAGAGGTAGATCTTCAGGGAGGGGAAGAGGGAATACCTTGGAGAATTGGTTCAACATTTCACCAACACCATGGGAAACTGACCATCAAAATCAACCTCATGAAGAGGATCAAACTGCTGACCCAAATGAAACTCAATACCAAGTTCCCCATGATATCATCACACAAAACACCCAAGCCCAACCATCTACACAGTCATTGATACCTCCTTTGCAAAATATTGGTGAGTTTGGACCTAGGGGTAACTCAGGTGAGAAGCAGTCATCTAATTCATCAAGAGTGTCTGCCTTTTTTCAAAAGAGAGTGCCTAGAACTACTGCTAAGAGAAAAGGGATTGTGATTAGCACAAGTACAAGTGGGGGGGATAGTGAGCAACAAAATGGGGGTCAGAATAGGAGAAGGGAGGTTGCTGTTAGCTTAAGTGAAGACAATGATATTGATGTTCTGCCTTTAGTTGGTGATGAGGGGGACAGTGAAGATGATGGCTATAGTCCTAGTAGAGGGGTTTCTGATGAAGACATGAGTGATGGGTCAGAAAATGTGAGTTTAGATGCTGAAGATGACTTGGCTATGGATGAGTATGGGCCAATTATTGAAGACAGTTATGATCCCTTTGAGGATGAAATTTTTGAGTGTGACAATGAACAGGACAACTACTTAACAAAGTTATATAACAATGGAGAGGTGTATAAGGATGAGGGCTTTGGGAAAATAGTTCTCAAGCCATGGCAACTGTTCATGGACAAGCAACATCTCAGGGATGTTTTGAGGGATTACTGCATCCAGTGTGGATTTGCAGTAGTTGTTGAGTGGGCTAGCAACAAGAGGTATTGTTGTAGATGCTCTGATATGAACTGTGGCTGGAGATTACATGCATCTGTTCTTCCAGATAAGTGCACTTGGGCAATAAAAAGTATACAAAGCCCAGAGCATACATGTGCAGGACTGGAGACAAGAAATAGTATGGTTAATGTGAAGTGGGCTAAGAGAGTCTTACTTGAAGATATAAGGGCAAACAATGATGTTCCTGCCAAGGCATTGAATGAGTTACTTTGGAAAAGGTATGGTGTCAATATGGCACAAAGCACATTGTACAGGGTCAGGACTAAGGCATTAGTTGAGATTCATGGTGGCCATGATGTCTCTTACAAGGATTTACCTATGTACTGTGATGTAATCAAGCAGCTGAATCCTAATTCATTAGCACACTGTGCATGGAAGAATGTAGGACCTGACAGGCCCATGGTGTTCAGTAGCATATTCATTGCATTTAAGGCTTCCATAGATGGGTTGAGTGCTGGATGCAGAAGCTTAATTGGAGTGGATGGAGCTCATCTCAAGGGCAACTATGGTGGGGTCTTATTGTCTGCAGTAGCTCTTGATGGAAATAATGAGATATTTCCTATAGCATGTGCAATAGTAGGAGCTGAAGATGCTGACAGCTGGAAGTTCTTTCTGTATCACTTGAAGAATGCTTTACAACCAAGTGGCAGGGGTGATAATTGGTGCATAATAAGTGACAGGCAAAAGGTATATTCATATGCCCCTAATATGCTTGTTATTGCTTCTGTATGTTTGTTTAACTTAGGCACTAATACATTTGTTGATTTCTAAAGGGTATTGATCCTGCCATTAGTGAATTATGGCCAAAAGTAGGCAGAAGATACTGTTGCAAGCACTTGGTGAAAAACTACAAAGTGGAATTTCCTGGTCTATTGATGTTCCAATTATTCTGGAAGGCTGCTGGAGCATTCAATCCCTTCACTTTTAAAAAAGCAATGGAAGCATTGAAGAAAGCCAATCCCCTAGCTCTTGTTTGGCTGTCAAAACTTGGACCACAATCAAGATGGTCAAAGCATGCTTTCAATCCAGATGTGAAGTGTGACACAAACAAATCAAATTTTGTAGAAAGCTTTAATTCTACCTTAGGCATTGATAGATGCAGACCAGTCCTTACTCTGCTTGAAGGTATTCCCTTTACTTATTCATTAGTGTTAAGTTGTTAACTGTGAGTACTTATCTATTTACCATTGCTGACAATGCAGGTATTAGGAGAGTCACCATGGTTAGAATGGCCACCAGAAGAGAGGCATGTGAGAACTGGAGAGATGATGTGTGTCCTAATATCATGAAAAGGATGCAAGTTATTAGCCAAGAATCTAGGACATGCAAAAGTTTGAAGTCTGGAGATGGAGAATTTGAAATACTTGATGGAAGATCTGTGCTTCCAGTCAACCTAAGAGAGAAGACATGTGTATGTAATGCTTGGCAACTTACTGGATTGCCTTGCAAACATGCTATGAGGGCCATTTTGCACTCAAATGAAGATCCTAGGTTGTACATCAGTGAGTGGTTTTCTGTGACAAGGTATAAACTGGCTTATGGCAACTCAATCAAGTCCATACCAGATGTGGAGCAATGGCCTGACAGTCCTTATCCAGATATTGCCCCACCAGCTATGAAAAGAGGAATAGGCAGACCTGCAAGGAATAGGAGGAGGGAAGAGGGTGAGCAAGCCAAAGGGAAGAGGTCCAGGACTGTCAAGTGCAGCAAATGCCAACAATTTGGGCACAATGCACAAACCTGCCAAGGTGGCTTGACTGGTAAACAAAAGATGGCCCTAGGTGAAAGCTCTGCAGGTCAGACCAACAAAAACCCACCAAGCAAGAAGGGTAAAGGGGCATCTATGAGCCAACCAGAACCAGCAACAGTGGCATCACAGACACTAAGAGTGTCACCAAGGAACAACAGAGCTAAGGGACCTATCTCAGCATCACAGCCACTAAGAGTCTCACCAAGGTCAAAGAGATCTAAGGGAGGGATCTCAGCATCACAGCCTGCATCATAGTGTCTTAGGAGTAGTTGTTCAGAATAGTGCATGATTTTTTGCTTCTTAGTTGACTGTATGTGTCAAACTTCAATAGTATGTGTTTAAATTGTTAAATGCTGTTTTTTTTGGACAAATTATTGAGCTTATGGGTTGTTGTAATGTTTTTCTTTTGGCAAATCAATGAAATATCAGCATTATTAGTAAGTAAAAAAAAATTGCAAACACTTATATGATCTGCCAAACAAAAGAAGTACCAATTTTATTCATTCATAAGTCATTAAACAAACTAATAAAGTACATTAATTTTCATTCATTAAACTAAGGCATCTCCAACATCTACATTGCAATTATTCATCAATCTAATCAATCTAACTCATCACTTAGAAACAACAAACAGCAAAATAAAATACATAATTAAAGCCATCTTCACAATTACTTTGATGAAATTCACCAAATCATCCAGCCTTGAAGTAACAGCAGCAATACCACTCTGTTCAACTTTCAATTCATCACCAACCCTTATTATATCCTCCTCCTTCAACCAAGCAAAAAAATCGCATTGTCTGCACTTGAAAAATAGTCTTCTAGGGTTCTTCATGGTATCTGAAATCTTCACCGCAGCCACTTGAGGGGGAACACAGCCGCAATGCATATGTTTAACCCAAGCAATCCTATCATCCATGGTTATTGGCTTCACTGAAGAAGATGAACGACTGTTCTTCATTGCCTAAAGATCGAGAATTTGGGGAAATCGTGAAACTTAGGGTTCATAAGATTTGGGGAAATCGATTTGGGGAAATCGTGAAACTTAGGGTTCATAAGATTTGGGGAAATCGATTTGGGGAAATAATCGATTTCATAAATAGGGGAAAGGGAAATCGATTTGGAGGGAAATCGATTAGGAGGGAAATTCTGTCATTAGGGTCAAATTAGTAATTACATCTTTAGTTAACCATAGTTACACCCAATATACCTAATAACCTTGCTTAGTGTTACCATAGATTAATCTTTTTAAAACATAGTTTACCAAAGATAATAAGTTTTTTGGCTTTTTACCACTGAGAATTTTTGATAATACAAGTCTACCAAAGAGAATTTCCCAAATTTTTTTTAATGCATCACTTGAGATTGTAAAGATTTTAAGAGCAAATTTGCTATAATATGAGTTGTGCCCAGTTAATTCCCAGATAAACAAAATTTGTTTATTTAGGGTATAATCGTCTTTTCAAGTACTAGTGGAGAGGTACATGCGTCTTTTCATGTATTAGTTGAGTGGTACATGTGTAATTTCCTCACAAAAAAGTACTAGCAAGTTGCAAACAATAATTGGATACCTCACCAAAAGTATTGAACAAATGACCACTCCTTTTTAATATATTTACAGAAATACCACCTGATTAACAAAAATTTGTTTATCTAGCAAATAAACTTGTATTTGCCTCTATAATATAACATTATGATGAATGGATGATTAAAAAATTCTAGTAAAAGTAAAATAGGACCCTAAAAGTGAAAGTATATAAGAGAGTAGATTTTTTTATTAGGACTTTTTGTGAAGAACTACCTTATACATTTTAATTTTTTTACAAAAATTACATTATTAAAAAATTGTGATCAGAAACTACCTTAAACACTAAGGAAATTTTGAAATCCCAAAAAAGGACCCAATAGAATTTTCACACCCGTTCAAAAATTTATTATTATTTTGGTACCAGTCAAATAAAAAATTTATTGGTTTTAGTACCTCCGTCCATGTTCTGTTATGTTTTCCGCTAGTAGGGCCTAGTCATAGTCCTGCCACCTCCTAGCCACCCTTAGCCCCCTTCCCCCTCCCTATGCGGCTGTTGGCAACCTTGAGAACAACCAACAAGCCACCAAAACAACGATTACAACCGCGAAAACCACATTCTAGCCACCAAAACACCAATTATCAGGCGCAAAACCAACCACAACTGCCTGGCGCCGCGGCC
This sequence comes from Chenopodium album, assembly GCF_948465745.1. Classification (NCBI taxonomy): domain Eukaryota; kingdom Viridiplantae; phylum Streptophyta; class Magnoliopsida; order Caryophyllales; family Amaranthaceae; genus Chenopodium; species Chenopodium album. The sequence goes on from NC_137840.1 coordinate 63,899,723, forward strand.
AAGCCGAAGCCCAACCATAGTAGCTTGTTGCCGCAGCTAGGCACGCATCACAGTCACCAAAGTCGTCAAACACACTACTCCAGCCGCCACCATCACCACTCGAAACTCCCTAATTCACTTCCAATTTGCATCTCCATCACACCACCACCACAAAAATTACCCGCCCCCCAACACGCACCAGCAAAACCCATCTGAAACATTCCCAGCAAAACCCACCTGAAACAACCCAGAAAACCACCTGTTTTCTGGGTTTATTATATGGGTTGTTTTAAAACTCTGAACGGGTTTTGTTATTTGGGTTGTTTAAGGTAGGTTTTAGCATTTTGGGGGGCGGCGAAAAAGGGAGGGTGGTTGTTTCAGGGGAAGTGAGAAGGCCAGTGAACAGGGGAGGGGTTATTTTCGGCGAATGGTGGTTATTTTGGAGGGTAGTTGTATAGCGGTGTGCGGTGGTTTAGTAGTTGTAGTGGCTGAGATCGGAGGAGGGAAATGGAGGAGGTGGGCTCGCCAGCGCCAGGGGAATGTTTGGGTACCGGCAGCTAGTAGAGGGAGGGGGAAGGGTGGCTGACGAGGAGGGGGGAGGGGTGGCAGTGGTTGGTTGATTTTTTTTTATTTAATAAGTTGTTTCTTTTTTTTTAATAAAATAAATTATTAAATAATTAATGGGCCTCACTAACGGAAAAGTTAACAGAACATGGACGAAGGTACCAAAACCTATAATTTTACACTTTGATGGGTAACAAAGTAAAAAAAAAAAGTGTTTAACGGGTACAAAATTCAATAGAGTCCATTTGCTGGATGACTGGCTTGCCAGTGAGTAGCTCGATCGAATAGACATGTTATTCTAGGTAGTGTTCCTTTGGAATTATTAGTGAGGACGGATGTCCAAGGTGTGGCCTTTCCACGCTTTGTACTTCCTTAATATTTTTTTATATTATATTTGGTTGTATTTTTGTAGTTTTATTTGGTGTTTACCTCATTAAAAAAAATGTATTTAAATAAACGGAATGAGTATAAATCTATTTTGTATTGTAATAATACTAGAGTATACTTTTTTTTTTTGAAATAATAATACTAGAGTATACTACGTTCATGATTAAGTACGGGGTATTTATTTATTTAATTTTATTTTACGAAAAGTACGGGGTATTAATAACATTAGAAAGCTAACATTTTTGTAAGAGATCATAAAATACAAAAATGTAAATCTTTGTTATACATCACATATCTTAAAGCGGGTGTTGTAGTGGTGTCAATATAAAACCTAAAATACAAAGACTAGAATAGACCCAGTCTACAATGACTTACTGTAGACCCAACCTTCTTGTATACCATACGAATGTGATTATATCATACGAGATGTGATTATATTACTACAAAAGTGATTATATCATTTTGAAACTGTTATGTTAATTTATAACTAAAAAAGTGAATTTATCATTATAAAAAGTATAAAATAGTGAATTGCATCATTCAAAACATGGTTTTTAAATTTTATCATCCTAAAGATAATTATATAATCTCATTAAATGGTTTAATATGAGATTATATAATTCAAAATATGAGTCACAAAAAGATAATTATATCATCTAAAAAAGTGATTATATCATCCAACATGAGATTATATTATTTGAAAGTGTCAAATTTTGGGTCTACAATAATTTATTGTATACCGGGTCCATACAAGACCAATTGTACCTAAAATTCCCTTAGTTTTATATTATGTAGATAATTTTAGAATTTTTTAGTATGCATCACGCGTATATAGATCTATAATGTATTCTCTTAACTTTTTCTTGGTTTTGATTTCCATTTGTGAGCAGAAAATCTTGCGTAGACCTAAGGTTTATACACACGTGACTGACATTATATTCAATATAGTAACCCTAATCTTAATATAGTAACCTTATTTTTTAACATAGTAACCTTTTTTAAAACTTGTGTGACCTTTTAATGTTATTATGAACTTAAAGTACGACATTATATTGAATAGTGATCTAATTTTATCATAAAGGTATTTATTATTCATATTGACCATTATATTAAAAATTTCATTAAAAAATTAACCTCTTATAATTTTTAATGTCACATTAACTTTTATTTCAACATAATAATCTTTATTTTAATATAGTAACCCTTTTTTTATTAATAAAACAATCATATTGTCTCTAATGTTGGTGGATCACAATAAATTAGTGTGAACTAAATCCATTTAATAATTTGTATTATGTGAGTATGTAATTTGTAGAATAAAAGATGTAATTATTTTGTTTAATACGGAGTACTATATTTTCCCATTAATTTATTGGTTCTTTTTTATTATTTAATGTCTTTATAAGTAATTTTGTATGTTGATTGATAGTTTCCATGATTATAGTAGAATTATACATTTTTCTAATTTTTTTTGAATTCCCCTATTTGGCATTAATTTTTTGAATTCCCCTATTTGGTATTAATTATATATAAATAAAGGGGGGTTTTTCCCGAGATTTTAGAGAGCCACGTAGGATTTAATTTTCTCAGCGCGCCTTGTAGGATTATAAATTTTTGTTGTAACCAATTAAATAAGATATTATTATTTTCTTTTAGAATTAATAATTCAAATGCCACGTAAACAAAATTAGGGAATGAGATTTTTAAGTTTAAATAAATTATATATTATATATTATCTTTTAATTTAGGAGTTTTATCCAAATATATAACAAATTTTAGCAAATAAATTCAAAAAAGAAATTATTTAAAAAAAAAAAAAAACCGTGCATTATATGGGCTTCATCTAGTTCATTTTTATTGTTACCTGGAATTTCTTAGATATCCTACTAATGTGGCGAGAGCATTGGGGTTTTTCTCCTCTATTATTGAAACCACTCCTAATATGAAAATTCTGTAATTGTTATTTAAATATTTTTTTAAAAAAATGGATGGCTGTGATTGGCTTATTTTTGAAATATTTTAAATGCTAAAATTATTTTTAAATCGATTTTCTTAATATAAAATTCATTATATATTTCTAAAAATTAATTATTTTATTTTATGAAATTCATAAATTATTTCTTGTCTAAAAAAAATTCATAAATCATTTATGAAAATAAAAAAGAATTTTGGAAATTAGAATATTTAATTTTTGGGAATTATGAAATTAAGTGAATTACATTTTTAATTAACTTTAGCACTTAAAAATCTATTAAATTACTAAAACAAAAGTTTGCTGGCATTATACACCCCCTTTCCTATCCTATGTGTCTCTTCCACATTAAAAATTTTCCCGCCATTTTGCTATATGATGTCATCAATTCTTTTTTTTTTTTTAACTTTTTTTCAAAAAACTAAAAGTATTGTATTAGTTAAAGTATTAGATAATAGATGCATACTACGGTTGTTGGTTGCTTATAAATACGGAACTATCAAATTGTATAACATAATCTATATATATCCATTCAAAAAATAAGCTTTGTTAAAAATAAATAAATAAATAAATTATGAATCTGGAAACTACCAAAGTACCAATGATGAAAAGTGACTTACTTTTAGCCACAATGCCAAAGTGAATTATAAGTGTAAAAATAAATAAATAAAAAAAAAACACTAATCATATTAACTACTCCCTCCTTTTTTAAATACTTTCTCTACTTTTCATTTGCAGCCGTTTTTAAATACTTGCTCCATTTCCTTATTTGAAAAGCTTTTACAATATTTAATCAATTTCTCTTACCTAGTGGCTCCAACATATATTCTCTCTCCTCCAGTTCTCTCCACTACTTTTGTTTTTTAAAATTTTTTATTCTTCCACCAACCCCACTACCTCCATATTTTATTACTTTCTTTAATCTCTCCTAAAACTATGCGCATGGAGAAATTGAGCAAGTATTAAAAAAGGGAGGGAGTAATACTAAAACAAATGGTTGATGACTTGCTAGCATCATTAACCCCCTCCATATCTTATGTGTCGCTTGCTTCCTCATTAAAAAAACTTTTCCGCTAATTAATGTATGATATCATTATTGATTTTTTTTTTATTATTTTTAAATCTACAATGTATGGATAAGCCCAATCATTGGTTATCCGATTTTATGGATAATATCAATCTTTGATTTCTTCAAAATACTCATTTGATTATGGAACAAACAAATTAAGAGAAAGAAAAGAAGTTAAGAACAATAAAAATGTGTAATACAGCCAGGGGCGGACCTATTAAGGTGCACAGTGAGTCACGTGACTTACCAGCACCAAAAAAAAAAAAAAAAAAAAAAAACCTAAGAGATCGCCTATTACAGATAGGCGATCTCTTTGTTGTTTCTATTTGAGATTAGCCCCTGTCAGTTTTTAAAGATCAAAGAGAACGCCTATTAAAATATCAGATAGATGGTCTCTTTGTTGCTGCTATTGCCACCACGTCATTAGAGACGTATTATCTAGATAACAGGTCTCTTTTTGTCAGCCATTGAATTAGAATTATTTTTTGCGCTGCTTTCATATTTTATTAAAGAGACGTGTTATATTTAATAACCGGTCTCTTAAGTTATCTAACTTTTTTTTTCCTAATAATTCTTGTTTTTAAGTAAAAAATCATACCATAAAGTTAGTTTAATGTAATAGTTTTATAGTATTTATTTTTATATCCTATTTTTTGATTGAAATCATTTTGGTGAAATATAATTTTTTTATATAATTTTTGGATTGAAACAAGGGATCAATTATTGATGGTGACTCAAAAGTTCGAAAATCCTGGATCCGCCACTGAATACTGCTAAATAAAAAGCATATAATCATGATTAAAGTTTAAAAATTACTTATTTCATAAAATATAATAAATTAGGAATAATTACTTATCATCACCGTTGATATGAATTTTGATGGATATAACCTTCAATCGCAGTTGAAAGGTTTGGAATCTTGAGTCTCGGTCAAGAAACGCTAAGCAACACGAGCTTAAAACCTAAACTAGGCCAAGAATACACAAGCACAAGCTTACGTAAACCTTTATAAATTTCAAATCAATCAATCATACTTTTCGTTAAACACCATCACGTATTTATAAGCTAAATAATTAGCCTAAAAATCGGTAAAACAAATTCTAATCTAACTAGGAAACTAACTCAAACTTGTAAAGATAATATTTTGCAAATATGATCTTTAAAGTTAAGCTTATCTTATACTAACCGAATTAAACAAACAAAAATATCCTAATAAATTCGGTCATCTAATAATAAAATAAAAATAACAATAAAAATAATTATAATAACAATATTGATGCCTTGGAACCGCATCATACTCCCCCTCTTGAAAAAAACTTGTCCCAAGATTTAGCAAATCATGGAACCAAGATATCATCCAAATTAATCGAACATGAGCTACAAGAATATGTCTCCATCCAACCACGTCATGCTTATATTTTACACCAATGAATGCACCACAAACTTCAATTGAATGCTCCAAAATTTTAATTGATGACACACCTTTGTCAATGCAATCAATATAATGGAAATAATACGTGAAAATATTTGTATCCCAATTATCACCATAAAAGGAAGTTGTAGAAATTTGACTTTTTGCTACCAACTTAGATAGTTCAAATGTAACCTCCTCGTCAACAAAACTAGACAAATATACACTTTTGTGCTCCATAATTTCTTTTTCTTCTACTAGTTGTTCATGAGATTGCTCTAAAATTGGATTTGTAAGATTATCACTCGGTAAAGATACAATCTTTTCCTTGTATATAGCCTCAACAATTGGTTGCTCTAGTTTCTCTTTCTCATAAGACATATCTTGTACACCACATCTCACGTCACGAATTTGAAAACGAGCATCAATTCTATCCAAACATTCATTCATTTTCTTGATTTCCATCATAAAAACTTCAAACCAACTTTTATTTTCCATGTTTATGTGGATGAGAAAACACACAAAACCAGTCCAGAAATTGATCGAAAGTACGAGGACCAAAACCCAATGACGACACCTCGAAAAATTCTGAAATTTTGTATACTGCTAGCCCTATATGTCTAAAAGACTCGAACGAAAATTCAGCAAAAAATTCCTAGCCAAGTGATTGCAGTTTATTTTTTCCTCAACACTGCCAGATTAATTCGATTTTTGACCAGTTGTAAAGAACGAACTCAGTTTAATAGCTAGGCTACTTGAAAAATTTTCAAATTTTGCAGGTGAAAACTAGACAAAAAATTAACCAATTTAAAAAAAAGAATCACCTCAAAATCTTTAAAAACAAAGAAGAAACATGTCGATCAATGTGACCTTTGAAACTGAGTTTTTTGACACAAATTGTCAAACTCGTCCCTCGTCAAACAGCAACCACACCAATTTGATATGAATTTTGATAGATATAACCTTCAATCGCAGTTGAAAGGTTTGGAATCTTGAGTCTCGGTCAAGAAACGCTAAGCAACACGAGCTTAAAACCTAAACTAGGCCAAGAATACACAAGCACAAGCTTACGTAAACTTTAATAAATTTCAAATCAATCAATCATACTTTTCGTTTAACACCATCACGTATTTATAAACTAAATAATTAGCCTAAAAATCGGTAAAACAAATTCTAATCTAACTAGGAAACTAACTCAAACTTGTAAAGATAATATTTTGCAAATATGATCTTTAAAGTTAAGCTTATCTTATACTAACCGAATTAAACTAACAAAAATATCATAATAAATTCGGTCATCTAATAATAAGCTAAAAATAACAATAAAAATAATTATAATAACAATATTGATGCCTTGGAACCGCATCAACCGTGCAACGCACATGTACTAATCTAGTAATCTAAAATCAGAAAATATAAAGGCTTGTTTGGCATCGTTTTCTATTTTCTATTTTTTTTTAAAAAAAAAAAAATCAAAACGAGAAATAAGAAAAAGGTGTTTTCACTTTTCTTTTGTTAGTTTTCAAAATTAACACGAGTTTAATAAATTCGAATAATTTTTTATTCACTATATAACATATATCATATAATTTAGAAAAAACAAAAAACCAAAAGCATAAAACCACAGTAATAAATTATAATAAGGTCTGACTTTGCCAAGAAAATTTTAAAAGATTGTCCTAGACAAAAAATGTATTTTAAAAGGTTGTCTTGCACAAATTTTCCAAAATAAAACAGAACTTATACCTGAGATATAATCTTTAGGCCAAGAAAGCATCACCGGATAGGTAGACATCGGCGATAGAGTGAATGAAACATTTGGTAAATATTCTCGACTTATCAAAAAGGCCGACCTGCAATGCTCTGTTCCATTTCTGGTGGTCACAGTTATATTATAACTCCGATCAATAGGTACTTTTATTTGGCAGCAGTTGTTAAACCCGAAACAATTGTCCATCATATTAGTTGGATACGTCGAACTTTGATGATCAATAGCACAAACTGAGGTGCATCCTTCCGTCTTACCTTTATCAGTATAAAATAATGCATATCCATGACACCCCACTGATGCGAAAACATTTGATTCTGCAATTGATAAGGTAGACTTGTGCAATTTTGGACTGCTCCAGTGTATCTCGGTACCATTACATACAGTGACTGATGGAAACTTAACTATTACTGTGTTATTTAAAAGTCGCACTTCAACAATCTCGAGGTTGAGTTTCTTTAGATATGGGATTGATTGGTTAGAGGATGAAGTATTACAAGAGACGGCAAAGTTGGGATCGGAAAAACAGTCGTAGTTCAAGGCTTCCGGACCAATTGCAATACCAAATGGGTAAGGGATTTCAATGTTTCCACACCAGTGTTTGCAATCTGTATCATTATGTTGTTCAGATTGTATCAATAAGCAACACAACAATATGATTACTGATAAAAGAAAATATGATGATGAGTTTGATTTGAGAATTTTCATTTTATCTGTTATTCTTCTGATTCACGTTTAGAGGATAGACTATATAAGCTGCTCCATTCAAGGTCCACATTTATTGTATACTTCTTTTGTATTTTATGACTCCCTTCATCATTTTATTAAGACTCATTTCTAACATTTATTACTCACATAATAAAGAGAAATGATTTTTTAATAAAAGGACGAAGGGACTACTTATCCACTTTTCTTTCACGGCTGTATATTTATTTGAAATTTTTTTATCAATATTCTAATATTTTCCTCCTCATCATTAGTGATTCCTTTATACTTTGTATTATATTTAAATACTTTACATTTTGTCTCTTGTCCTCACTTATACTACTTTTGTTTTTTTTTTTTTTTTTTTTTTTTTTTTTTAATTTTATTTTTAACCAACTTTATGCCTATTATAAAATATTACCTTCTACTATTTTTCTTAAATGAGAAGTTGAGCAAGTAATAAATGAACACTAAATATGAATAATGCGTCAAAATGAGTCATTTACTTTGAAATATATGTAGTACTAAGGAAAATTTGTCTCTTCATGCTATATGAGATCTAGTTATGAGTTGAGACCTTAATACATTTTTAATTTCCAGCAATTAGACCGCTAAAATTCTGCTTTGTCGGTACGTGGGATTAAAAAATACACCTTCCTATAATTTCTTGATTTTTCAGCCAACAAAATTACATGGTTATGGATATAAGAGTCATTTTGCTCCTTTTCTTTTACGTCAAATTTAAAAAAATGTAACTAGAAATATCTTTATTTGCCAGCCGAATAAAATTGTTTGAGTGGCTGGAGTGTCTAAGGATTGTCGGCCGGATATAACCCTATTCTGGAGTGGCGGTTGAGATTGGACAAGGGAAAGGGAAAGGGTGGGATCACCGAAGCTGGGGGAACATTTGGGCACTTGCAGCCGGCATAAGGTGGGGAAGGGTGGTTGACGAGGAAGGGGTGGCAGTGGCTGGGTTTTTTTTTTTTTTTTTTTTTTTTGAAATGTTTTTTTTAATAAATTAAATTATTAGTTAATTAGATAATGGGGCCCACTCAACGAAAACCTAACGGATTATGGTAAGTTATACCAAAATCTATATTTTGTTATTTTGATACTCACCAAAATAAAATAAAATTAGGAAATTCTACACATTAACTCTTATGCATTCACTTTTTCACGCTGTAACATCAAGGTTCATTTATTGATTACGCTGTAAACCTTGTCGTTAACCCTCCATTACATGTTGTCGTTAGGGGGACCCACTTTACACCTATATTATTATTTTTTTCACTTTTTGTGCTAAAAAATGTTCTGCTCTGTTAAAAGTTTTATTGGTCGTTTTGATTCTTAAGAGTTCAAATTGAGCTCGGATTTTGCAAAAAAATAATGTAAAAACCCCGTTTTGTGAAATCTAAGTTTAACTGTGGGAATCCGAATTAAAAGAACAGGGCTTTTTACAATTTTTTTTTTTTTTTTTTTTTTTTTTTTTTTTTTTTTTTTTGCAGAATCTAAGCTTAATTTGGATCCTTATGAGATAAAATGACCCTAATACCTTTAACGGAACATTTTTAGCACGAAAATCGAGAAAAAAAAATAAATAGGTGTAAAGTGGACCCCACTAACGACAACATGTAATGGAGGGTTAACAACAAAGGTTACAGTGTAATCAATAAATGGACCTTGAGTTCACAACGTGAAATTTTTAAAAGGAGGGGGAAGAATGTGGAAAAGTGAACACCTGAGGGTTAGAATGTAGAATTTCCCAATAAAATTTTAAATGGGTACCAAAAGTCAGCACATGCCATTTTCGAGGTACAATTCCTTTATTTAATTGTGATTTTCTCTATCTAAAATCATAATTATAATTGTTATCTTTATTTTTTTTAATTTAAATTTGTGTTCATGATATATATATATATATATATATATATATATATATATATATATATATATATATATATATATATATCATATTTTGTAATGATACATATTCATATACTCCTTATGTCCTAGAGATGATCATAATTCGCCTTACCATAAAATGTCATGCCCAAACCCGTTCAGAAGTGATGGGCTTGTCGGGTCAAAAAGGGTTTTTTTTCGTACCGGGCTCGGGTTTATAACTAATAAAATGTTTTCTGGCTTGTCCAAACCCGCCCTAAGCCATTTTCTGGTCGGATCGGGTCGGGCTATTGTTGGTGTTTAGAGAGCCACAAGGACGGGGGTGAGAATCGATCTCAAGATATTCTGGAATCGGGAGGAAACTCTAACCACTTGAGCTACCCCTCACTTTCATATGTATTAGTTCCTGAATATTTTGTATAATCAAGCTTTCAGTCATATTCTTTTATTAACATGAATTGCCATTTCTTAATAACTTTCAAAGAAAAAAAAATTACAATCACATTGTGTTTCCCATTATCTTTACTCTTGAATTTTTATTTTCATGTCAACAAATCTCATTAATTACGACGTTTTACATTTTTCATAACTCTTATTAATCATGATATCAATTGAGGGCATAAATAGATTTTATTTATGAATAGACGGATCCGTGAGAGGATAGAATAGTTGATTGGTCACATAAGTTGAATAAAGGAAAAGTAGAAAACGAGTGAGGAAAAAAAGATGAGATTGAGAGGCTAACACCCTACGTTCGTGGCATTGTAAGGACAGAAAATTCAGAAAATTAAAATGAGGATATTGTGCACATTGTTATGTAGGGCCATGTGAGACTAGGGACTCAAAGAAAATTCAACACACAAATTCGAAGATAATATTATATGTTAGCAATGCAATGCACTAAAATTTTATTCTTGAAAAATCAAAAAGATAAATAATGGAGCACTAGTTTTAGTTGATAAGATCATATCATTATGAAATTGGAAACAAATTTCAATTTTTTTAAGAAGTTTGTACCCCTTATATTGAAATTGCTTATAAGATGAGTCCCCATGACAAAGACTATAGCAACGACGGGTATGTCGAACAAACGAACAAATCTGGTGTTGTTTGGACATTTATTGGAGACTAGCTTGCTGAAGGTTGTAAATCTTCATTGATTCATGGCTTGTGTAAGGCTAGATATTTATTAAAGCAAGGATCACATCTTTTTGGGGACGACATGCCTTTAAGAGTACTTTAATGTATTTGAGCTAAGGCCTTGTTCTAGTTACTCTGCTTTTGCTCTCCAATTATTTACTCCCTCTTCTTTATACTTCTTATATTAATTGTACCAGTTTGAACGACACATTTGTCGAGATATAAGTTTGACCATTAATATTTTTAATTGTTAATTAAAAAAATATAATAAAATTATATTATAAAACTAAACATTACGACGAATCTAATGATATATTATACTACCTCCGGTCCAAATTACTCGCAACTTTGGGTATTATTTGTGAGATATAAAATATTCCAAAGTTGCGAGTGATTTGGACAGGAGGTAGTATAATAACATTTATTTATTTTATAGAGATGAAAAAATTAAGTCAATTATGATATGTGACTAGTGCAAAAATTAAAGTAATGCAATTAAAAAAAAAAGAAAGGAAAGAGTATTTAGTGTGGCAAATATATTATACTCCGTACCATTTATACACCTTCTATATCTTTATATTGCAATCACACTGCTTTCGCTCTTAAATAAGTTATTTAGTGTGACAACTAGCATAGTGCACGTGCGATGTACGGTTTACAAATCAAATTATTAAACCCGTAGGAAAAATAAAAATAAAAACAAAGGTAATTCATTTACTATTAAAGGACTTGGTTACTAATGATCAATAAAAAAAATTAAAGGAACGTTATTTGAATAGTATTTTATCTTATTTGAATTTCTTTTAATTTTTTATAATGTTATTTTATTAATTGAAAAATAATTGAATAATACTCCACATAGCTATATAAGAAGTGGACTCATTTATTTATATCTCCCGTTGAGAAAAAAAAATAAAATTTTCTTATCATACCATCCGCATCAGTAGCTATAATCAATCTAATATATACATGTTTTATTTACCCGTCGCACTCATTAAATCTATAAACACAATAATAACCTTATATTTGACCTACCAGAACATATAATTTCCTAAGTTAACCATTGTGCCAAAAACTATATATTATATAATCACATATATAACCAACAACTGATTAAATATAGTATACAACACAAATACTTCGTATATAGGTATGGATAATTTGATACTGATAATTTTATATAAATAAAATATACATAGTATATATTACTAAGATTTATCCCTACCTTAATTATAAAAAGGTTAACAAAACTCTTATAATAGTGCATGGACATTTATATATCTAAAAATGTTCTTTTTAGGAAAAATTGATTATAATAATCTCACCTTTAATCGATTCGCCATTAATAATTCCACCTTTAGATTATTATTTAATAATCCCACCTTTGTAGGGGATCTTCTTCTATTGGTCCCTTATGACCGGTAACCTGAACATTGGGTAAACTTTTTTTTTTTAATTTGAGTGACATGTGTCACTAAATAATTGGTCAAAAATTGGTAAATAATTTTTTTTTTTTTAAAAAAACTAATTTTTTCTTTTTGAAAACCCAGCCCGAACAAACTCCGACAGCCCCTCCTCCACCGCCGAGCCCCCATCCCCACAGCCACCCATTCCCACCCTTACCTACAAAAAACCGACCCAATTCCAACCCTCGCACCCACGAAAACCATTGAACCCCTTAATATCAATGAATTAAAAAAAAAAATCAATGAATCAATTTCTTCAAGGGATGGCTTGAGGTTGAATTTGGGTAAGAGTTTCGGGGTTTTACGGTGGTTTTCGGCGGTTAAAGGGGGTTTTCGGCGGTTAAAAGGGGGGTTTTGGCGGCTGGGTTGGGTTTTTATGGTGGTGGTTGTGGTGGTTCATAAATATCATAAACTGAGATAATTGAAGATGTTTGGTAACATTAGCAAAAACACATACCAACTAATGAATTTAATTTCAAAAAACAAAAGATGACTACTCACATAACCAATTGTTTAGTACCAAAAAACCAACTCCTAATCTACTATTGTCTAACACTTAGGTCAGCGTGGAGAATTTGAGTTTGGTTGAGACATGTTGACTGGCTAGCTAGGCTGTTGTGATGCTGTCAAAACTATTGCAGCTTTAGTTGAGAGTCTACCTTTTTATCCCTGTGATTTCTTGGCAGATGTTGCAGGCTTAGTTGCTAGTTGATTAGTTGTTGCAGACTTTTTTGCTGCCTTAGCTGCCTTTGCTGCATTAGATTGGTCTCTGACCCTAGGATTTTTTATGACAACTGGCTCACTTGACTTCAATTCTTTTCTAGTTAAGCCTCCTTTGCAAGTTGCCTTATTATGCCCAAAGCAACCACACTTGCTGCATTTCACTGTTTTTGACCTTTTTCATGGTTGCTCTTCTCCTTCTTCCCTCTTTCTATTCCTACTTGGTCTGCCAATTCCTCTCTTCATCTTAAGAGGCATGATGATTTTGCCTGACTCATCTGCAGGCCATTGCACTGTGTCAGGGATTGGGTTAATGCATACACTATAAGCTTGCTTATATGTCTTCACAGAGTACCAGGAACTGACAAAGTTATGTGGGTCCAACTTTGCATCAATGTAGGCTCTGATGGCATGCCTACATGGCACACCTGTTAGCTGTCATGCCCCCACAGGAACAAATCTTCTTGTTTAAGGTCAAAGGTAATTGAGATCTTTCCTCATGAATTTCATACTCTCTAGGGCTAGACTTGTAAACTCTACAGTTTGAGCTAGCTTTTCTTATATCATTCACAAGCTTGATAATCTTGGGACAAATATCTCCATCTTTCCAAGACTTGGCACTCTCAAGCCTTGTTGAAATTCTCACCATACAAACCCTTCTTATTCCTGCACACAAAAGCTTAATTAGACAGTTACTCAGAAGTTAAATTAGACAGTTACACGAAAGCTTAAATTAGAGATAATACCTTCTAGAAAAGTTAATATAGGTCTACACCTATTCACCCCAAGTGTAGAGTTGAAGCTCTCTACAAAATTTGATGTATTAGAGTCATTGCAAACATTGGGGTCAAATTTATGCTTGCTCCATTTGGACTGTTCTCCTAAGTCTGCAAACCAAGTCATCACAAATTCACCTCCTGCCTTCTGCAACTTCTCCATAGCTTTCCTGAATGAGAAAGCTGAAGTAGCATTGCAAGCTCTCCAGAACAGCACATACATCATAGGGCCTGAAAACTGCTTCTTGTAATTTCTACTGAGATGCCTACCGCAAAACCTTCTGTTTGCTTCAGGCCAGACCTGTTCCAAAGCTAATTCAACTCCCTGATACAATGAAATTCCCATATATATATATATATATATTACAAAAGAATATAAAACACTGAAATGGAATTTACTTGCCTTTTGCCTATCAGAAATTATGGTCCAATGCTGCCTTGATGAATCCTTAACAATGTTAAGAAAAAGTCAGAAGAAGTAAGTCCATGATTGCTAGTCTTCTTGGCTAACTGCAACATATGCTGTGGGAAAAATTTTATTATTGCCATCTATTCCCACATTAGAGAGCAAAACCCCCCCATAATTACCTTTGAGATATGTCCCATCTACACCAATCAAAGGTCTAACTCCTCTTAATAGACCTCTCGTCTCCACTGTCCAGCGAATGAAATGAACAAGCTTGTGAATTGAAGCTGTTTATGAATGGACTCAGTCCCATGCCATGCACAAAAAGCTTTGGACTTAGGGTTTGTTTGTATGCACATCTTAGCATACATTAGAAGTAGTCTGTAGCTCTCATCATGCCCTCCAAACAACTAGTCAATGACATAGCTTTTTAATCTATACAATGTTGACTGCCTCATGTAGATGCCATATCTTTGAAAAAGCAATTCATTGAGTGCTTTCCCAGGAATGTTAGGGTTAGCTCTAATGTCTTCCATGACTTTATGAGATGTCCATTTTACATTACATATGGGGTTGTATGTCTCTAAACCCCTGCAAGTGTATACATTGGGCCAAATCTTCTTTATTGCCCAAGTTCTGCCATCTACAAATCTACTTGCATGCAACCTCCAGTCACAACACTCAGATTAGCACACTGCAATGTACCTTTTGTTCTCAGCATACTCCACATTAATTGCAAATCTTTGCTGCACAGCTGTAGACACCCATTTGTATCTCCCCAAAACCAAATCCGGTGATGAGTACTTTTTGCGTCGAATCATAATCGAATGAAGTGAAAGTGTGGAAAGTCTAGTGTTGCGGATAGTTTTTATTCTTTTCTCTTCTCTCTGTTTTTGAAAACTTATTTTTAAGAAAACAGCCAATACAGTTTGGTTTGGTCCATAGCAAGGGTCCAATAATGGGGTAGTTGGATGGGGCTTGAAAAGAGCTTTCCAACGATATATTATAAGCCCAATTCCGACGAATAATGAGGAAGTTATGCCCAAAATACTGAACTGGGTCCGGTTTGATCTTTATATGCGACCCAATGATCTAGAGGAGGGCCTAATATGGATTTATCATTCCTAATGCAATTAGAATTGATTTTCGTCTTCTAGATTCTTCTAGAAGGTTCTTTTCATTCCTAATTCAATTAGCATTGATAAATTGACTTTGGTTGACTTTTTGGAGTTTTAATTAGAATAAAAGAGTGTTTTTAAGGAAATTACGATTTTGCCCCTCTATACGGCTAAATTTTATCAGAATTAAGAAAAAACGTGAAATTAATTGTTAGTGCCTGACAACAGGGATTAGCGCCTGGCGCTAGCCTTAGCGCCTAGCGCTAATGTTCAGCGTCTGGCGCTAACCTGTTTTATTCTCGTCGATATTCTGATTTGTTATTCTATCTGTTTGGATGATTTTCTCTATAAATATCCTCCTAATACCTCTGTTTTCAATCATCAATTATCATCAAATATCATCAATTCTTATTTTCTCTAGCTTTTAAGAATTCTTCTCTCTCTCTAGCTTTCTCTACAAGATTCCGCATTCACAAGACCTAGAAACACCTAACATTATTCGAATTTGCCTTCGCCGTAGACGTGAAAGGTTTTAATTTCTAAGGGTTTGGTCCCAAACCTCTCTTTCAATTATAATTTAATTTAATTGTTTGTTTTATTATTTTCCTTGAAGTTACTAACGTGTGTATTTTGTTATTAGAAAGAGGTACGAGGCATCCAAGTAAGTGCTTTAATTGATTTAATGATATTATGATATAGAAATCATGGTTAGGTTGTTATTATGATTCCTAGTATCATGTTAGGATGCTTGATGTTTTGAATGACAACAATGATTCCTATTATCATGTTTAGGGTAACAACTATAATTTCTAATATCAAATATGACCATTATGATTCCTGCGATGCTTCCTCTTTTCTTTCCTATTATTCATGTTAGTATCATGTTAGGGTTAAAGCTTTGATTTTTATTGTTTAGTGACATGCTAGGGTTTGTTGTTAATCTTTTTAGTATCATGCCTAGGATCTTTCTATTATTATGCTTTAACATGAACATGTTTATTTCTATGATTATAATTATTGTTATTGTTATTATTATTATGTTGCTTGATATTTATTGTTATTGATTGATCATGCCTTTTATGCATGTTTAAAGGGAATTTTGTACTTGTAATCACGCTTAATAAGATAATTGATAATCTTGTTTTAATTTGATTATAATTTAAGTGATCGCCAATAATAGTTTTATTTGTGCATTAATATTCAACCAACATAGATAAACAGGTTTAGGGTAATCCTATTGATTGCATGTTAGTCAGAAAGCGCACATGAATACGATCAGAATAAAGTAGAGGCCTATTATTAGGGCAGGTTCAATCTCTTTTAGGTTGGATTTGTACCTTCATCCCTCAACTACCAGTCATGGTTCTAGACCTATTGGAGTTGACGATCTCCTGGATCGTTAAGGGGTGTAACCTTTACCTTGTTAACGGTTTACAAGTTCCTAAAACTTGTTGGCGACTCTTTTGCTTTATCTTCTTTCCCTTTGGATGCCACCTTACTTTAGTGTATGATTACATTGGGGTTCAAGCTAGGGATAATGCTTGAAATATTCCCTACACTTTTTGGCGACTCCACTGGGGAGGATTTCTATTTTAATTCCTGAAATTTATTTCGGCAATGATTTAGAATGAGTGGATGAGACTTGAAAAGTTCTAAGTATTTCATGTGCGTAATTTTGATTAACATTATTGTCATATGCATAAAAAAGATCTCATTGGAAAGACCATCCGTAATGAGTTAAAACATAGGATTTTTACTTGTAGGAAATTTGAGGAATATCTTTCACAACTAGGACAGAAATAATGCTGCGCGAAACTGGAAAATTTTATCGAGCATAGAAAGCTGCTGAGGCATGTAGGAACTAGCGTCAGGAAACAAAGTCTAGCGCCACTTATTTGACTTTAGCGCCAGGAGACATCTTCTGTCGCCAAGCGTCAAAGCCAAATCGTTGGCGCCGACCTCTGTTTGCTGGCGCCAAGTTCTTCCAATACCGAGCCAGATATATGCGTTCTAATTTTGACCAGTTTTTAACACTGTTTGCTCGATCCTACTTCCTGATTGAGTTTTTCTCACTTTTCTGAAACTCATATGTGTTCTACATATGGACATAACCCTCTGGGAATTCATGCTCCATCTACCTGATTGAACGCTCTGTGCAAAAAGGGTACATCCGAGAATGTTGAATTCACCAAACCATGGAAGCGAGTTTTTCTTAACTCACGGTGTCCCATCCACTCGCGCCAACCCTTCACGGTTAGACTTCCTCGCGGTGCATCCGGACAATTAACCATGGACCTTCTTTTGACTAACCCATATCCCGAACTTTAGAGAACTAGAGTCATGGTTAGGTTGCAAACTCATTGCATCATGTTGTGCCTACTTGACTAACTGTGCATTATTGGTTGTGAATACTCTATGTGTTTTTCCTAACCATTTGTTTGACTTGTGTTAAGACTAAATAAACTGATTTATAACTAAAAGAACTTTGCCTAATTAATTAATTTGAGTAATTAAAGTCTAATAATTTAATCAGAATTGACTAAGTACGACTTTAGGTATATCCGACCTGTAGAGTAATAATACCGAAAGCAGTTCCAGATCGACGTTCTAGTAATGGCGCCGAGATTTAGACTGCAGCGCCACTCTGTGGAGCGTAGCGCCTGGCGACAGTCCTGTCTTCTAGCGCAACACTCTAAAGAGAGGCGCCAGTCCTGTCGTTTTGGCGACAGTTCGGTTTGTTGCTCGAGTCATCACCTTGTGTCTAATTGAACAGTTTGCTAATCAATTTGGTTAATTTTTACTGGTAATAATACCGTGTCAAGTCCTTAATCGAGTCTAGGCATTAAGTCCCATGGTCTTACACAAAAGTCAAAGCATGTCACTTGCACTCATCATATAAAGCACACACTAATGCACACTTTGACCATGTTTAAGAGAGTCTTGTATGCGCGTATTTTCCGTCAGTTTTTTAGGGGGGTAAGTCGGATATTAATCCTCCAATTTAAACCACTTGTTTGAACCCTATACTTGTTTCCCAATAATATATACCTTATTTTTTCCAAAAATATGCACCCTAATATGCACCCTATTTTTGCTTTTTTCTTTTTCTAAACCCGTAAAGTCAAAGTCAATTTGAGTCAAGTCATTAAAAACAAAAATGGTTTAATTTACAGCGCGTGGTCAAGAAAGGAAGGGCGTTTGATCAAAGACAACCTTTTTATTCAAGTCCAACTTTTCGACAAACCAATTGCTCGGAAAAGGAAACCTAAGAAGATAATGGCAACTCAAGAGGAAGTTAATGAGCTCAGGAACCAATTGATTACTGTAACTGAGGCGTTGAAGGTTTTAACCCTCAAAATCGATGATCCTGTGAAGCAACAACAGCTGGACCTCATGCAAGAAAGTTTGAGCAAGTTGTCTAGTGACTATAAGTTTCAAGAAATTAGCTCACAAGGGGTCTCGGTGGACAAGGATCTTCTTCCGCAGAAGTTCAATGCCAACGACATCCCGAAATTTAAAGCGACTGACAACCCTTACTTTGACCTAAGAGCTTTCGAAACAATAATGAGCATTAAGGGTATTGAAAAGAAGGTGTTTCCCTCTTTGTTTTCTCTATCTCTTGAAACGTTTGCCAACAATGGTTCTTCTCTCTTGAGAAAGAAAGAACCTCTACTTGGGAGTCAATGGTAAACACTTTCATTGATAGATACAAGTGCAACATTCAAGTTGAAACTGACTTTAGGGAACTTGAAATTCTCAAGAAGAAGGAGAATGAAGGTTTCACTTCTTTCTTCAACAAATGGAGAGAAACCTCTACTAAGATGATTGAAGTACCAAGTGAGAAAGAATCTGTGAGGTTATTCATCATATCAAGAACCTTCAAGAGAAGTACTCCAAGCATCTAAAATACCAGAATAATCTCCATACCTTCAAGGTCGTCTATGACATTTTGAATTAATATTGAAGACGACCTGGCTAAGCTGAAAGCTGCTAACAGTAACTCCAACAGTGGCTGGAAAGGCAAGAAGAGCGACAATCCTTCTTCTTCCAAAACCACCCACTCAAACAATGTTAGTACCTTTAACTTAAGTGAAGTCCTAGCTATGAATAATCAAGGACAAAAGAAACCATTTAGGAGGAACTTTACTCCTATAGTTATAAGTTATGACACCGCATTTGACTGACTAAATGCAAAAGGTCTTATAACTCCTATTGGACCATTTGCGGACCCACCGGTCGAGAAGAGGACAGCTAAATGGAACCCCAATGCACATTACAAATATCACCAAGGTAGGGGCCATCTTACCGAAAATTGTTGGAAGCTTAAGGAAGCTATCCAAGATTTAATCGATAACAACAAATTGCCATTGCCTCATGCCAATAAGAAGCCGAGCATTGACAATGCACCTCTCGCTCATTCCTTGGCCATCTCTGATGAAGAAAACGAGGTTGATCCCTCATCTCTCATCAAACCTATTGAGGAAATTCATGCTATCGAAGAAGAGGATGAGTTGAACTTTTTCGATGCCATGGATAACTTTCCTGAACCAGCAAGCAAAGAGGATGTACGGTTGCTCACATTGTCCATGTGGGAGGGATCAAACTTGCTACGTGAAGCTCTCAAAGTCACGGGCTCACATTGTCCATGTGGGAGGGATCAAACTTGCTACGTGAAGCTCTCAAAGTCACGAAGAAACAATTATAGGAGCTTCATAAAAAGTGTGACAAGGTTCCATCCACGAAGAAGAAACCCTTCTCTCTACAAGTAATTGACAGACCCAAGAAGAGTAATAAACTCTATACTCCAATCGGGATTTCATATGCTAAAATGTTCAACATGTTCTCCGAGATTGGCAAGGTCACACCTCTCGAACTAAGACCATTTGAATCGCTAAAAAGGACACATAGGTTCTACTGTCAATACCATCAATTAGGGGGTCACACTATTGAAAACTGTTTTAAATTTAAAGATTTAATTCAGAAATGATTGATGATAAAAAGCTAGTCCAAATCCCACAAGAGGAAGATATTAGCATCAATGGGCTTTGGGACAGTGACGATGAAGACGTCTATCTTAAGGATATGGAAGAACCTCCACTTTCAGTCATATATCCAATAAGCGATTTTTGGGATGAAGAAGACTCATCTATAGACGTCCTCACAAGGTTAGGGAGAATGCAACCTCCTATCTCAACACAACCTACACCGACTACGCATCAAGTTCCCATACCTATCATAGAAGACAATGATATTGGCAAACAGTTCAAGAAAACTAAAGTCGAAATGAATGTATGGAAACTTCTAGCAACATCTCGAGAACATTGGTTGGCAGTAATGAATGCCTTGGATAAGATAGGGATAGATTCTGAAACCACTTCTGAGGGGTTGGCTAACTTCCTTACAAGTGATCTCCCTAGTCCTATCAACTTGATTACCTTTTCTTACAAGGATTTACCTTCAGAAGGTGACAAGCATTATAAGGCACTAAACCTCACAGTAGTTTGCAAGAGAATGAACGTCCCTATGACTCTTGTAGACAATGGATAAGCAATTAATGTTTGTCCACTCAGAACTACGAGGATGCTAGGCATAAGAGATGAAGACTTAACCCCGTCAACGCAAGTAATAAGAGCTTGTGACAACACTCGTCGTCAAGCTCTTGGCAAGATTACCATGAATATAACGGCAGGAGCGATAGAACATGCTACTACATTTCAAGTAGTAGATATCAAAGCTTCATTCAACTTACTGTTGGGACGCCCTTGGCTTTATGACCTAAAGGCCGTCCCTTCATCTCTCCACCAACAGGTAAAAACCATAGTTGGGGGAATTCCTATTACGATCGATGCTTCACCCATGAGAATTAAAGCTATAAAAAATCCAATAATTAATGTGGAGCACAATGAAGATGATGAAGATTTGTGGGGCTTTAACGAAGAGGTCTCCTTAATCGAGGAGGATGAAAGGACCCCTCTCTGCCATAACCCCCACTCCAATATGATAGTGAGCACTATTCTGAAGAAACAAGGACATTTTCCTGGAATGACTCTAGGAAAGAAGAAAGGAATAGCAAAGTCACTGGAATTGCCTAGCCTCCCTAAGTTAGATACTTTCGGACATGGTTTTGAACCGACTCGGGAAGATCTCAAGCGAGCCCAGGAAAAGTCAAAGGCGCGTAGGAACGCTCGCATCCAAAAGAAAGCAATCCCAATGGATCGGTATCCTCTTACTCTCAATGGACAATTCATAAAAGAAGGAGAGGACTATCCATGCTACGAATTTCCAGAACATTTTTTCGTAAATGGCATAAGGTAACCGGGGTTCGAAATTTTCCTAGATTGCTATTTTCTAGATGAAATCCCAACTCCTATCCACAAGGAGAAAGCACCCCCATGCTTTGACTTTAATGTCATGGGATTACTATTTGGGCGAGAAGAAGATGAGCTGAATTACATAGAGGATAACTCCTCGCTCATCCAAACGGTCCTACAAAGCGAAAGCTTTGACCCCTCAAAGCTCATCACTCCAGCAGAAGGATCACTACAACGATGGCGCAAGACAGTCAAGGTGACTACTCCAAGTGGAAGGAGAATCTCCGTTATCATAGGGCAAGGACCGATGTTCGAAGAGTCATCTGAGTCAGAGTCAGAGTCAAAGTCCTTTCCTGTAGAGTGATCTAAGTCCTTAGTTGTAGCACCCCCTTCTTCTATCTCTTCCCCTAGGATAGTTAGCAATCAAGTCCCTGAGGACATATCTCTTTTCGATGTAATGATTTCTGAGTTTAATAATATGTCTTCTTCCGCTTACTCCTCGTGCTTTTCTTTAACCCAAGATGATGAGCATTGCTTAACTAATAATGAAAATGACAAAGAACTTATTAAAGCAATGGAAACACTTAAAAAGAAAACACCGATAATTGAGGAAACTGAGACGGTTGATATCTCAAATGATTCAACCATTAAAAGAGAAGTTAAAATCGGGTTAATATTTTTGAATTATTATGGAGGAAATTATTTGTTTGAATTGTTATGGAGAAAATTAATTAGTCAATTGTATGACATCTCTTCAAAACATTGGAATTTTTGTAATTGTAAATATATATATATATATATATTTTTAGGAATAATTGTGAGAATATAAATGGGAAACTACAATTAATAAACAAGTAGATAAGACTATCCCTAAACACTCAATATGAATATCACTTGAAAATATATTCAATCAAAGAGATTCGTTATGCAAGAAATTATGACTTACGCAAGGCAATGAATATCCAAGGTTTTTTCATAATGAAAAGTTAAATCTAAAAAAGATAGTACGGTGTTAAATTTGGTCTGTAGTATGATTATAAATTAGGTTAGTCTCGTACTCTCGTGCGATGCACAATTTTGCCAATAAAACTTTAGCTCTTATGTGCGTTAAATATAAATAAATTTTTTTTTTAATCCTAAATGACTCTAAATTTCATTAAATAAACACTAGGTGAAAAAAGTAGAATGAAACCGCCTTAATGCCACCGGTTCTTCAAAACCGGTGGCAAAATCATGGGTTAAAGTAGGCGGGTTTTTAGAAGAGGTTTTTGCCACCGGTTCGGTTCAAACCGGTGGGAAAAACCATTATTTCCACCGGTTTGAACTGAACCGGTGGCAAAAACCTTTTAAAAAAAAAACCCCTTATATTCCCCTAACCCTACCCTCACCCTCATACTCAGCCTCCCTCCTTTCTCACTCCTGATATTCTCTCCTCTCTTCTCTCTCCTCTCCTCTCTCACTTCTCTCTCCTCTCTCTAACCATCAAAGACGACCACCAACACCACCACCAAGTCCAACACCCAAGACCACCATCAAGACCGAATTTAATCAAGATGGGTTTGATGTTTTTGGGTTTGATTTTGGGTTCAATTAATCGAATTTTCTGGGTTCTTGCTTGTATTTTTTGGGTGTTTTTTAAGGTTTGATTTTTGATTTTAATTCGATTTTTCTGGGTATCATTAATCGATTTAATTTGATTTTTGGATTTCAATTTGATTTTTCTGGGTTAATTTTTGGTTAAAATAATCGATTATTTTGGGTTAATGCATGCGTTTTTAATTTGGGATTTTTTTTAATTTTTTTTTACTTCCGTGATTTCTAGGGTTTTTTTTTCCATTTCAATTTGATTTTAATTGGGTTTTTTTTCGATTTTCTTTTTTTTTCAATTTCTTGGTTTATTTTTTTCTGGGTTTTTTTTCGATTTTGATTTCTGGGTTTATTATTTTCTAGGGTTTATTTTTTTTTTCGATTTTCATTTTTTTTGGATTTCTGGGTTTAATTTTTTTTTTCTGGGTTTAATTTTTTTCAATTTCGATTTCGGGGTTGATTTTTTTTGTAGGTTTCATTTTGATTTTTTTTTTCTGGATTTCATTTTGATTTTTTTTCCCGATTTCTTTTTTTTTTTCCTGGGTTTCAATTCGATTTTAATACATTTGAATTTCTGGTTTGTTTTTTTTTCTTGGGTTTGAATTTTAGGATTGAATTTCTGGATTTTTTTTTTGTTTTCGAAGCTTATTTATATTCATCGGTTTTTTTTTTTTTTTTTAATTGGTGCAGGTACATTAATTTAGATCTTAAATTGAAGAATCAAGATTCAAAAATATTGATTTAGAGGTGTATGGGGTTTTTTTTTATTTATATTGTAATTTTTTTTATTTACGAGTATATTGTAATTTTTTTTATTTATATTGTAATTTTTTTATTTATTTATATGTTGTAATTGATTGTATTTTTTTATTATATATTGTAAAATTTGGATTATATTGATTGAAATTCGTTGATTTAATTGTGATGTTCTTATTTAAAAAAAGTGTTTTGGGCAATTTTGGCACCGGTTTACCAGTGCCAAAAACACAGACAAAAAAATTTTGGGTCATTTTTGGCACCGGTTTACCAGTGCCAATAACCATTTTTGCCACCGGTTCAAACCGGTGGCTTTTCATGCAAGTAATTGGCACCCCCCACATTGGCACCGGTTCAAAACAAGTGGCATTGAGGGGTTTTGAACCGGTACCAATCACGTTTTTTCACGTAGTGAAAGTCATATGACATCTACAATTGACAAATAACAATAATGAAAACGAATTTAACAAAATCAAAGAAAATTTAATTGGAGAAGGGCTAAGAATCCAAATACATGAATATAACAATTCGGCACATTCTCGATTCGTTGTCTCATACAACTTTTTGAGTGGATCCGTCGTCGTTTCGCAATTTTGGAAGAAACTAGATTCTTGTGTTGATTCCGCAACCTGAATCCGAGCCATAATCAATCGTAGCCCCTCACAATCGAAGACCAAATTAAACACAAATAAAACTTTGTCTTTTGAAGGAGTCCGAAAAACCTTGTCCTTCGAAGGTGATCGAAAAAAACCTTAGCTTTAGAAGGAGATAAACCCTTTCTTTCGAGGGAGACATTATTGTAACCTAAAAAACTGAAAATAAAATAAAGATTGGGGGTTTCCACCGGTGAAATCCGATGGAAGCCCCTTCAAAATTGACGATGGAAGCTAGAGTTTATCTGAGAGAAGGCTAGTGTTTTTTTATGTGACTCAATTTTTAACAAACATAACAAATAATGATCTCTTTTATTAGATAAACTAGGTTAGTCCCGTGCGATGCACATGTTTAGCAATAAAAGTTTTGCTTTTAAGTGCATAATATATATAATGATCTCTCTTATTTGATACGTAGAGTTCAAATTAAAAAAAATGATGTAAAATATTCTAATTAAAACACTACTAAAAGCTATGATAATGCTCGATATTGTATCGAATATCAATTCATTGGGATTTTTTTTTATAGCGACTACAATCGATACGAAATGTTAAAATAATCGCTACGAAAAGTTATTTTTCTTGTAGTGTATGTTCCATATAACGTCAGTTACGTGCGTATAAACATCAAATTCCCAATAATATTATAGTAAATCAGGACCATGTAAGATTTTTTGAAATTGTTTCATAAGATTTCGATCAAGACCATTAATAGATATATTTTTTTATTGGGAAATTGTACATGGTGGCTAGACCTGGCAAATGGGTCATTCGGGTCGGGTATGGGTCGGGTCATTTCGGGTCGGGTATGGGTCGGGTCATTTCGGGTCGGGTCAAGTTCGGGTCAAGTTCGGGTCGGGTCGGGTCATTTCGGGTTTCGGGTTGATTTCAGGTCGGCCGATAATCGGGTTGGGTCGGGTATCGGGTCAACACTTTGGGTCGAGTTCGGGTCGGGTCAAGTTTCGGGTCAGGTCAATTTTTAGGTCCAATTTTCTGGTCAACTTCGGGTCGGGTCAACTTCTAGTCGAGTCGTATCCGGGTGATTCATTGGGTTAAATTCAACTCTGTATATATATTTATTTATTTTTTTGACGAAAAGCTCACTATATTTATGAAGGCTATTTTTTTCATGGATTATAGTAATTGTTTGACTTATATTACCCTTTTTTTTTTAGAATTTTAGACTGAGAATCACTTTCAGAATCTCCTGAAACTAAGAGGGATGCTCTAACTAATTGAGTTATACCTCACTCTCTTATTGATCTTAGTTTTAATACGTACTCTTATTATAATTGTCATTATTGTAATAATTTCTTTGAATTATTCTTATACCTCCTCCGTCCCAAATTACTCTTAATGATTTGACATTTTGCACTATTCACACATCTCACTTTGACCATCTTTTTTAGCTATTATATGAAAGTCAATGTAGTCATGTAAGATGTTGTTGGGTCTATTTTAATGTATAATTTCTTAATATAAACTTTTTATAACTTATATAATTATTTACTAAAAAAAGTTAAAGGTCGGGTCATTTTCGGGTTGGGTCAACTTCGGGTCTCGGGTCAACTTCGGGTCGGGTCGTTTTGGGTCTCGGGTCAACTTTGGGTCGGGTCATCTCAGGTCGGGTCGTTTCGGGTTGGGTCATTTCGGGTTTCGGGTCAGTTCCACTTCGGGTCGGGTATGGGTCGGGTCGGGTTAATTCGGGTCAATTTCGGGTCACTGGTTTCGGGTCAACTTCTGGTCATGGGTCGGGTCATTCGGGTCGGGTCATCGGGTCAGGGTCAGGATTTCCAGGTCTAATGGTGGCCTACAATATTAAATTTTTCTACGTGGAAGACAAATTTTTGTTTTCTAATTCTCTTTAGTGGTACCAGGTTTTGAAAAATTAACCATATATATTGCCCAATTTTAGGTTTATGGCTAACTTTTTTAGTTTTTGGTAAAAACCACCTTCCAAACCCCACTGCCACCTCTATACCAAAATCCCAAACCACGCAGCCACCTCTCTACAACAATTACCACTACCACACCAAACAAGCACAACATCTACTCAAACAACCGCAGTCACCCACCTCACACTAACCGGACTACTTGTCGTTATTTCTAAAATAATTGCACCCAACCATTTTTCGTCACCCTCCCCTCCACCTCACGTCAATTCAAACAGAGTAGCCGCACACCATGTCATCCCAAATCCAGCTCCAAACAATTGAGATTTCAAGCAACGACCAAAACCCTAACGAATTGAGGTGGTTTAAGCTATGAGGTTTTGGGTTTTGGTTAGGGGTTTTAGGTTTGGGGTAGCCAGCTCACAGTGGAGGATGGGGAGGAGGTTTGTTTTTGTTAGGGGGAAGGGGAGGGTGGTCGAATCGAGGAAGGGAAAGGGAGTGGCTGGGGTAGGGCTAGTCGGCTGGCTGGTGTGAGGGGGAGGGAGAGGTGTGGGGTTGCGGATGACCTCTAACGTTAGGGTTCTGGAGAGTTGGTGGTGGCAGGGTTGGTTAATGTTTTTTTGTTTCTCTATTGTTTATAAAATAATATTTTAATAAAAAATTATAAGTTAATGTAAGCGTCGCTCGAAGTGAGCCTACGTTAAAACATGTGTGAATATGCTTGGCACTCATAGGAAGTAGGAATTGATATAATACGATAAGGGACAAGGAATGTAGGTGTAAGCGTCGTTTGAAGTGCGCCTACGTTAAAGCATGTTGTGAATATGCTTGGCACTCATAGGAAGTGGGAATTGACATTACGATTATGGGCAACGATTAGGGACAAATAAAGTAGGGAGCCGCCAACAAGTTTTTAAGGAACTTGTAAACCGTTCACGGATCATAAAAGGCAACCACGAATAAGGGACAATGAAGGCAACAACGATTGACCCGTGAAAGTTACACCCCATTCATAATCCATGAGATTACTAACTCCATATGGATTGGAACCACGAAAGGAGGATCGGGGATGATGGTACGAAGTGAGTCATGGAGTCACATTCACCCGTATTGGCCTCTACTCGATTCTTATAGTGAAAAGGGATTCCTGCGATCTCAAAGGCATACAAAAAAGGATTCAATTTGCTCCAATGTATTATTAAGCTAAATTGGTTGAATATTAATGCAACATATTATTCGAAAATATTGGTGATCACTTGATTTAATAACAAGATTAAAAAGGAACCTAAACCGACTGTCCAAATTATCTTATTAGACTTGATTTTCAATTACAAATTCCCTTTAAACATGCAATATAGTGATCAATAAATAACAATATAATAAACATTAATATTGGAAGCAATTCAACAATAATATCGTTAGTCAAATCAAATAATAAACCTAATCATGATTCTAGCAACAAGAATAAAAATAAGAGTAATTAAGTGATTAACTACTCACTTTCCGCGCTTCCTTGAATTGCTACATCATGAATAAACTGTTAGTAACTTCAATAAAAATATAAATCAAATTAAAATTAAATAAAATAAAGATTAAATTTGATTTGGTCCAAACCCTCAGTTAATTATACCTTTCACGCCTTGGTTTAAGTATAAAACTTTCGGTATTGTATGAACTCCTTGGAATGCTTAATTAGGGGAAGTATTTTGAGAGAATAGGGTTGCTAGTATTTAGGCTAAAAAGGGAGAAGAGAATTATTTTATGATCAAGCTTGTTGATGTTTTAAAAAAGGGGATATATGACCTCTATTTATAGAGAAAAAAGAAGGGTCGAAAAATTAAGATAAGATCCGAATTAAATCGGAATAAAACTCGATAGACAACAGTTTTTGCGGTTTTTGTTTTTATCATATCTTTTGATCCAGAAATTGGAATAAGATGAATAAGATATTTTTGGAAATCTCTTGAAGTATACTTTCTAACCCAATTAGAATCATATTAAAATATTTTGTAGAATAAAAGATATGGCCGAAATAGTGGGACTGTGTCAGTTTTAGATAGAGTTTGACATTTTATTCATATCTTTTCCGTTATAGCTCAGAATTGATATTATAATATATCATTGGAAAGATAATTTCAAGGGCTATCCAACCATATAAAATTTGGATAAAAACTATGAGGCACGAAAATAATATATGTATATCTTTGAATGTCTTTCAATTCGGATAGAAATAGGACTTTCAAAATGAAAAGTTTTATTCAATTTCAAACTCTTTAATCTAATCTTTTAAAAAAGGATAATTAAGATCTTTTAGAAACTTATAGAAGTTTCTAATTAATCCTAATTGATTTAGAAATGAGATTAAATAATTTGGACCCTCCACATGATCATTGGGTCGTAGGTAAGGTGGGCTTAGGTTCGGTTTGGGCTCGGCTTAATATTTTAGCCATAACTTATTCGTTATAACTCGGATTTGGGCTTATAATATATCGTTGGAAATATCTTTTAAGGACCCATCCAAATATTCAATCATTGGACCCA
Organism: Chenopodium album; assembly: GCF_948465745.1. NCBI lineage: Eukaryota > Viridiplantae > Streptophyta > Magnoliopsida > Caryophyllales > Amaranthaceae > Chenopodium > Chenopodium album. The sequence goes on from NC_137840.1 coordinate 63,928,846, forward strand.
CATTATAGAGCAAAATAAACTGAACTAAATGTTTTTATAAGAAGGACACGAAATGAATTATTTTGGGTTTAAAGGCACGAAAAGTGGAAAATAAGTTATGACTTGGGAAAATGGGCTAGAAGTTGGGTTGGTTTATGAAATGGAAATATGGGTTTAAGCACTCCAAGAATAAATACTCAACCCGACCAATAATGGCGGTGAAAGGTGTTCATCATCGGGTTTGGTTTTGGGGAGACATTTTTAGGTGTCTACAGTAGGGAGCCGCCAACAAGTCTTTAAGGAACTTGTAAACCGTTCACGGATCATTTAAGGCAACCACGAATAAAGGGACAACGATAGGCAACAACGATTGACCCGTGAAGGTTACACCCCATTCATAATCCATGAGATTACTAACTCCATATGGTTCAGAACCACGAAAGGAGGATCGGGGATGATGGTACGAAGTGATTCATGGAGTCACATTCGCCCGTATTGGCCTCTACTCGATTCTTATAGTGAAAAGTGATTCATGCGATCTCAAAGGCATACAAACAAAGATTCAATTCGCACCAAACTATTATTAAGCTAAATTGGTTTAATATTAATGCAACACATAATTCTATAATATTGTGATCACTTGATTTAATAACAAGATTAAAAAGGAACCTAAACCGGTTGTCCAAATTATCTTATTAGTCGTGATTTTCAATTACATATTCCCTTTAAACATGAAATATAGTGATCATTATAACAATAGAATAAACATTAGTATTGGAAGCAATTTAACAATAATAGCGTTAGTCAAATCAAATATAAATAAACCTAATCATGATACTAGCAATAAGAAAGTAAAATAAAAGTAATTAAATTAATTAATTACTCACATTCCTCGCGTTCCTTTAAATTGCTACATCATGAATAAACTGTTAGTAACTTCAATAAAAATATAAAGCAAATGAAAATTAAATCAAATAAAAGTAGAGTTGATTTGGTCCAAACCCTCAGTTATTTGTATCTTTCACGCCTTGGTTTAAGGACAGAACCTCGGATTAAGTATGGAATCCTTGGAGTGCTTAGGGGAAGAATGGTGTAATAAGGAATATAGGTTTAAGGCTTAGAATAAGAGAGAGAGAAAGAGAGAATGATTTTTGATGTAAAAGAGAGGAAGATAGAATGATTTGGTGCCCCGAACTGTAGAGAATGGGGGGTATTTATAGGGAAAATGAGGTGAGGGAACATGCGGAACCCTAAAAAGATAAAACCCCTAAAAAAGGCTACCGCGATACGACAGATTCTATCGTGACACGGGGAAATTAGTGTGACGCGGGGAAAATTAGAGTGACGCAGGAAATATTTGACCTACGGGAGTAAAAACGCGTGAAGGGCTTACGCGGATAGGACACGAAGCTGTCCCGTTTCACATGAAAGGCATCGTGACACGGGAATTCCTACCGTGACACGGCAGTACTCCCTGTGTCGCGGCACAGTCTCCCATGACGCGGGAAAGTTTTGTGAGCACCGTGACGTCAGCAATCCACCGTGACACGGCAGAAAATGTCGTGACGCGGCAAAGTCCACCGTGTCGCGGCATAAGGCGTCGTGTCACGGTACCAATGCCAAGTCACGGGGAACTAAAAAACATGAAAAATACATCCAAAGTACCGTGTCACGGGAATTTTACCCGTGCCACGTCAGATCTTGCCGCGTCGCGACATTTTAGCTGCTGCGCAGTAATTCCAGCTTTTTACCCGTTTTTAAAATCATCATAACTTTTGATCCGTAACTCAGAATAAGGCATATAATATATAATTGGAAATCTTATCAAGTGTACATTTCAACCCAATTAGAATCAGGTCAAAATAATTTTTATATTTTAAGATATGGCTGTTTTAGTGGAAGAGTATCGGTTTTAGGCCGAGTTTAGTGTTTTGCTCATATCTTTTTCGTTATAGCTCGGAATCGGGCTTATGATATATTGTTGGAAAGATTATTTAAAGGCCTATCCAACAAAATAATAATTGGATCAAAATTGTATATCCATAAAATCAATTTCTCTCGGTTTTGCGATGTGGACACGAAAAGTGGAAAATAGGTTATGGTTTAGGGAAATGAGCTAGAAATTGGATTGGTTCATGAAATATATTGGATAGAACATGGATTTAAGAACTCCAAATATTAAGTACTCAACCCGACCAGTAATGGTGGTGAAAGGCGTTCATTAATGGGTTTGGTTTTGGGGAGACATTTTTAGGTGTCTACAGAAGCCCCCACTTTCACTGAGTTTATAGAAACGTCAGTTTCGAAAACGATAGTCCAAGTAGTCGATAGGGACGGAGAATGATTTAAGACGTTCTGAGATCCTAAATCACTCTGTATACGCCGATACCGGATGACACTTTCCATGCTTGAGGAAAGTTGACATATGATTTTGGCGTTTTTCTATGCTTGAAGAAATCCACCGATAATGCTTTCCATGCTTGAGGAAAGCCGACAAAGGAATTTGGCGGTTTTCTATGCTTGAAGAAATCCACCGGGTAATACTTTCCATGCTTGAGGAAAGTCGACAGATGATGAGATTGCAAGTCTCTGTGTATCGAGAACCTTGCGTCATGAAATGATGGTGGTTCGATTGCCTCCGAACGTGGGCTGTAGATGGTCCGCTTGTCCCCAAACGTGGGTTGTAGTTAGTCCGCTTGTCCCCGGACGTGGGCTGTAGTTGGTTCTCTTATCCCCGAACGTAGGCTGTAGATGGTCCGCTTGTCCCCGAACGTGGGCTGTAGATGGTCCGCTTGTCCCCGGACGTGGGCTATAGATGGTCCGCTTGTCTCCGGACGTGGGTTGCAGATAGTCCGCTTATCCCCGGACGTGGGCTGTAGATGGTCCGCTTGTCCCCGGACGTGGGCATGGTCTGCTTGTCCCCGGACGTGGGCTACAGATGGTCCGCTTGTCCCCGGACGTGGGCTGTAGATGGTCCGCTTGTCCCCAGACGTGGGCTGTAATTGAGACCTGTAAAATAAAATTTGCCAAGGGACTCGTATAGACTATGATTGACTTGACCAGCTGACTTGACACGATATGACATGACATAAGTATGACTTGTGATTGTGTGTGTATAGTTTGAGTGTGTGTGTGCAGACACAAGCAACCGAAAATGTAAAAGTAAAAATTTTCCATCATTTTTGTCATGATACTAGTGGAGGGTATCGACTTTCTCACGAAAAAGAAAGACGTGAAAAATGAAGTTTTGTTTTCGAACTTCCCTCGATGAGAAAATTTTGAAAAAGTTTTTTTAAACTTCCCCAAAAGAAAAGACGCGAAAAAAAGGAAAGAAGTTTTGAACTTCCTCGTTAAGCAAGACAAAATGAATCGCATGGATTGAATTGCTTTTCTTGAAAGTAATGTATGCATGATGCATGTCCTTAGGCCAGGAGGCTAAGGACAATTACATCATGTGACACGATGAATGAACTTAGGTCATGGAGCTAAGCATCATATATGGTGTAAAGAAACGATCTTGAATGTCACTTAGGTCTGGAAGCTAAGCACGTATACAGATGAAGTGATAATTGCATAATGAACGGTGCTTAGGTCAAGGAGCTAAGCACGATATGCTTTGTATGATTAAAAATCATTGATATATAAATGTTTCTCAGCACATTATGTGATGCATGAAACAATGAATATTGCTCAGGTCAGGAAGCTAAGCAAGTATACAATGTTTCTTCTAATGAATGTTGTCTTTAAATATGATGAAACATGCACAGTATTGAAACAAGATTTCATGATAAAGGGCTCATAAAGGGAAGGATGACTGATATGGATATGGATGTGTGAGTGAAGTGTGTGAATGTGATACTAAGGCTGGCTGCAAGGGTTATGGCGATGGAAAGAGATGTGAGAAGAGTCAAAGATGATGACTCTTTAGGCTAGGTAGGCTAAATGATGTGGGTTCAAGCCCCCAAGTCTAACTCTAAATGGGTAGGGGTAAGCATTGGATATTCTTTGACTCGATCATGCATGGATATGAATATGAATGTGGTCGCACCTTGATGTGAGGTTGCCTACGTATCCATTAGGAATCAGGCCGAAAGTAGCTCTAACCGAACTTTGCACAAGTGTATGTACAACTCAAAGAGTCTTTCAAGGGATGTAATGTGGTTAATTTGATGGTTTAAGGAAGAAAGGGGTAAAAGGCTCAAGACCCGAGAGAAGCCCCCAAGATGTGTAATTGTGAATTTGAAAATTTTTAATTTTGCAAGTTTATTTTCAACATTTTTTTTTGCTTTGATTTTCTTTTTCTTTTTTTTTTCATTCTTTTGAATCAACGTAGGCAATCTCAGATCATGCGGTCCATCACTCACTTAGCATTCATGTTTCTCAGGCACGGTACCAAGCACTTGATGAGAGACGCAATTTGAGACGTGTTCATATCAAAGACATTGGAACACTTGCCTTTAGACATTGTTTTATTGTTGTTTTGCTGCTTTTTTTACTTGTTTTTTGAATGTTATACAATTACATATCTTCCAATCCCAGGGTTAAGTAAATATGGGTTAAAGAAATGAAGGCCAAACGTTAGACGAGGCTCAAAATGGTTGATGAAGAAATGGGATGTGATTGAATGGTTAACAGGGAATGACAGGGTTGCAAAGGTGCCTCAAGTCATTGGCCAGGTGTACCTTGGGTTTAGTTCGGTAATTGAATTTTTTTTTTTTTTTTTTTTTTTTTAGAATGAATGAATGAAAAATTCTATGATCGAGATGTAAAGGAAATTTGCTCATTTTATTAATGGAAAAGGTGAACGAAACACATGAAACATATAAAAATTCAAAATGGAGAATGAATGAATGAAAAATTCTATGATCGAGATGTAAAGGAAATTTGCTCATTTTATTAATGGAAAAGGTGAACGAAACACATGAAACATATAAAAATTCAAAATGGAAAACCTATGCTAGACATGAATGGGGGAATGGAGATGAATGATAAAGAAAGAAATCATGAAATCTTGCACGAAGGATCTGCTGTGCGCCTTGTGTTCATTACTTCTTGCCGCCTGGAGGGACAGGAAGTTTGTTTGTATCCACTAAGTCTTGAATGACGTCCTTCAAATTCCAACATTGCTCCGTAGTGTGGCCCCTTCCTTGATGGTACTTACAATGGGCATTGGGATTCCATTTGGCGCTCCTTTCTTCAGGTTTTGGCTCTGGAAATGGCCCAATAGGTGTGATCAAGCCTTGACCGTAAAGGCGATCAAAGGCCGCATCATAAGTCATTCCTAAAGGAGTGTAAGTTCTTTTCTTCTTGGGCAATGGAGCATCAAGAGCTAATACTTCATTGAGATCAACTTGGCTCATATTGTTGGTAGTATTTTCGTGCTTAGAAGACAAAGAAGAAGGATGGTCGTTCTTCTTGTTTTTCCAAGTGTTATTATTGTTACTACCAGCAGTCTTTATTAGCTCATCCTCGATATTGATGCCAATGTCGTATACAGCTTTGAAAGTGTTCAGTGGAAGAAATTTGAGATGTTCCCTATATTTATGAGTCAGATTTTGAATAAAGAAGCGAACCATCTCTCTTTCTTTGGGAGGATCTACCAAGAGTGAAGTTGTTTCCCTCCACCTGTTCAGGTAAGCGGTGAAGCCTTCATTCTCTTTCTGTTTGAGAATGGAGAGTTCACATTCAGAAGTTTTAGTTTGAATGTTACACTTGTAACGATTCATGAAGCTATCGATGACATCTTGCCAAGTTGCAGTATGCTTGGCATCTAGGGAATAAAACCATTGTTGGCAAGCATGTTCTAAGGAGAGAGGGAACACCGTAGGGAAGAGTGTTACGTCCATTCCCTTAAGAGCCATGGTTGTAGAGAACACCTTCAAATGGAATATTGGATTGTCAGTAGGCTTGAACTTTGGAATATCAGCAGTGGAGAACTTTTCAGGGAGTCTGTCCTTCACATCCTAAGGAGTGGGAGGCCATTCCATATAAGTGAAATCCTCAGAAATCTTACTCATTTGTTCCTTCAATTTGTCAAGGGTGGAAACAGTGACCTTGTTTTGTTCCATGGTAGTGACCCTAGTGGTAAGGGTTTGCATCATGGAAGACAGTGCCTCGATGGATTTGTTGATGTTCTCAATATCTTCTTTAGTGGCCATTGAAAGGTGATGAGTAATGGAGATGGCAAAGTTCTCTTTGTACGCCTATTAGATCTGAGAGATTGTTGCGGTAATGACTCGAACTGTATTAATCTATCCCTGTTCCTTGACCAAGTACTGTGAAATAAAATAATTCACTTAATTGTTTGACTCATTGCTCAAGATAGGAAAGGAAGGAAAAAATAGACATTTGAAAATAGGTGAGAAAACTCCACTAATTTTTTTATTATGACAAAAAAAAGGGTGCATGAACCTAATATACGATCATAAATGACCTGGTGCACGACTCGAGTCGTAACATAAAGAAAGTGTGTGGACTATACTTGACTCGTGAGTGACTAAGTGATAATATATGACTCGTGGTATGATCGTATGGCTAGACATGTGAACAATAACAAAAATGACTGACACGAGGACCAAATTAACACGGAAGACTTAAAAAAAGCTGACTGGACTTATTTCAAGGGCACCGTGACACGAAAAATTGTACCTTGTCACGTTACAAGCTGCCGTGACGCGGTGGGTTTTTTTTTTATATTTTGGAAATCCACCGTGCCACGGTGGAAATTGCCGTGACACGATGAACTTTCCCCTGACACGGTGGATGCTGACGTGGCACGGGAATTTTTTTTTTTGCTGGAAATCCACCGTGACACGGTGAACTTTCCCATGACACGGTGGATGCTAACGTGGCGCGGAATTTTTTTTTTTTTTTTGCGCTAATTATTAAGTGAGTACGGTCCATTGGCAATCGTTAGTCATAAAATAATCCACCATAGACAAAGAAAGATCGTTAAGGTTAGGATCAAAACGACCAAACATAAAACACGTAGGCACAATGATGCAAAGAATAGTTCGCAACCTAAGGTCAAGTTCTATGTTCGATTATGGTCAGGTTTATTTGGTGTCAATAGGGTACCATAGTTAAGATTTTGGACGTGTTAGCAAGGAAGCCTCCCTTGAGGGTGTATGCCAACGGGCGGCTACGCGAGTTCGTGATGAAATCCAACTCGACTCCATGGTTTGGGTGGATTTAATAACTCGGATGAACCCTTATTTCCATGAGCGTTTTTGGGTTGATAGAGCTTAAATCCCCCGGGGCTAAGACGCATGTAGAACACACACGTTTTTTTTTCAGAAAAATCGAAGGAAGTTGACTGTGAGAAGATAAAACAAGCCACCGGACTGATTTTAGGGCAGAGAGCACCGTGCCACGGTGCTGCACACCCTCAGGCGGTGTACTGCACCGTGACACGGCAGATTCTGCCGTGACACGGGAGTCATACAATCTGACTGGTGCCCTGTTTTCCTTTGTACGCAATCAAGTTATTCAATTTTTCCTACGGGACAGACCTAAATGCGACGTTAAAATGTCTATGTTTATGCAACAATGCCAAATTAATCACCGGAATATTTTTCAAGAACCTTTCAAGTCTCATCCACTCATCTTAATTAAATACCGATCACTCAAATCGATAAATAACCAAGAATCCTCCCCAGTGGAGTCGCCAAATTGTAGGCGTCGCTCGAAGTGCGCCTACGTTACAGAACCTCAGATTAAGTATGGACTCCTTGGAGTGCTTAGGGGAAGAATGGTGTAATTAGGAATATAGGTTTAAGGCTTAGAATAAGAGAGATAGAAAGAGAGAATGATTTTTGGTGTAAAAGAGAGGAAGAGAGAATGATTTGGTGCCCCGAGCTGTAGAGAGGAGGGGGGTATTTATAGGGAAAAATGAGCTGAGGGAACAAGCAGAACCCTAAGAAGATAAAACCCCTAAAAAAAGGCTACCGCGTCACGGTAGATTCTACCGCGACACGGCAGATTCTACCGTGACACGGGGGAAATTAGTGTGACGCGGGGAACATTAGAGTGACGCGGGAAATATTTGACCTATGGGAGTAACAATGCGTGAAGGATTTACGCGGATAGGACACGAAGCTTTCCCGTGTCACATGAAAGGCACCGTGACACGGGAATTCCTACCGTGACATGGCAGTACTCCCGTGTCGCGTTACAGTCTCCCGTGACGCGGGGAATTTTTGTGAGCACCGTGACGTCAGCAACCCGCCGTGACACGGCAGAAAATGCCGTGACGCGGCAAAGTCCACCGTGTCGCAGCATAAGGCGCCGTGTCACGGTACCAATGCCAAGTCACGGGGCACTAAAAAACATGAAAAACACATTGCCCCGTGCCACGTCAGATCTTGCCGCGTCGCGGCATTTTAGCTGCTGCGCGGTAATCCCAGTTTTTTACCCGTTTTAAAAATCATCATAACTTTTGATCCGTAACTGGGAATAAGGCATATAACATATCATTGGAAATAATATCAAGTCTACTTTCCAACCCAATTAGAATCAGGTCAAAAAAATTTGTATTTTTTTAAGATATGGGTGTTTTAGTAGAAGGGTATCGGTTTTAGGCCGAGTTTAGTGTTTTGCTCAAATCTTTTTCGTTATAACTCAGAATTGGGCTTATGATATATGGTTGGAAATCTTATTTAAAGGCCTATCCAAAAAAAATAATAATTGTATCAAAATTATATAGCCATAAAATCAGTTTCTCTCGATTTTGCGATGTGGACACAAAAAGTGGAAAATAGGTTATGGTTTAGGGAAATGAGCTAGAAATTGGATTGGTTCATGAAATATATTGGATAGAACATGGATTTAAGCACTCCAAAGATTAAATACTCAACCCGACCAATAATGGCGGTGAAAGGCGTTCATCAATGGGTTTGGTTTTGGGGAGACATTTTTAGGTGTCTACTGTTAACCATTTTAATCATAAAGGTCGTTCATAAAACTTAAAAAAAAAGGGTACTCTAGTTAATTTTTCAAAACTTGGGTGCCATTAAAAGAATTAGAAAAAAAATTTGTCTTCCATGTAGAAAAACTGAATCTTGAGAGCCACCATGTAAAATTTTCCTTTTTTTTTAATTTGATTGAACTCCACTATTATTGAACCACTATAATGGTATGTTAAATGTTACTAATGTATTTTTGGCTTCGTTATTTTATACTCTCCACCAAATTTCAATATTTTAAATTATACGCATATTTCTTCCTTAATTAACAGATCTCAAAATCTTATGTAACTTTTTAAGTAAATTGAACCGAGAATAAAAAGGAATACATTATTATAACGATAATATATAAGATTATGAATAATATTATTATACTTGTATTATACAAATATTCAAAAAAATTAAAGATTTTTGCTAAAAGCTAGATGACGAGTTTTGGAGGAAAAAATAGCATCAAGATGCAATGTGACACATGTTACTTTTAGTGTCTGTTTTATTATTAAGTTATTTGTTATAAGGAACCAGCTAGCTCTGGGTTTGAGTGTAATTTCACCATTTTCAAAAGAGGAAGTGTAGCTATAAGTCTTGTATGTGGCTAGTAACATTGGTTTATAAGAGTGTTCTTCATTTATATGTATGAGTAACCTCATTTTTTTTCATATGAGTAACCCCATGTTGCCCATAAAAGTAACCAAAATTAATTATATGAGTAAAATCAAGTAATTTAGAAATAAGTAACCCTATTATTCATTCGAGTAACCCCCTATTATTTTGTTTTTCAAAATGAAAAAATACAACCCCTTTCTCATTTAAGTAATTTACATACATTAAGGTAACCCCATTTGTTCATCATCGTGACCCCTTATTAATTAATTAATTCCCTTATATGTGATTATGTGAAGTGACCACACCATGTGACTAGCCACATATATGACTTTGTGCCAAAAAAAAGCGAATGAAAATTACAAGTGCAGTGTTTTTTGTTTTTAAAAAAGAGAGAATATGTATATGGAAAAACTGAATTAAATAATCCAACCTTTACCCAATTCTCTCAAAATAAATCAACTTTTGGATTATTCCAAATTAATCCATTCTTTTAACCTCATCTTCTAATAAAATCCCAAATGACCTACTACCTAAGCAACATGTCATTTTTTTTTTTTTGGTTTTGACCGCCCTTGACCACCTTATACCAAAAACAACCACCACTCACACTATTGGCCACCATCAATAGCACCTACAACTGCACCAACCCAACCTACGCACACAATAGCCCTACAACACACCCACCAACCATCACCAATCACCAGCCACCTCCCTACCACACCACCGACGACCTCACGCCCCTACTCCACCTAACTAATTAACACCCCCAAGCAGCAGCACCCGTATCTCCAGTGACAACCAACCATCGCACCACTTCTCCTCACCCCGCATCTCCACCACCATCGCCTTCTCCATCCACCGCTCTGAACAACGAAACCAACTAAATTCGTCCAGGCATGGGCATGTCACACAAGACATGCATGTGCCTAAAGTCAAAATCAATTTTTCTTCAATCTCTAGCGAGACATGGGCATGTCAAATTCTGACATGGGCCTATCTCGCTGGGCCAACTTCACTCAACAAGGCATGGGCATGCCCGCTTTCAACACGACCATGCTTACCTTAGCACGTAGCTGCTAGCTCAAAACACTCGACTCGATATGGGCGTGCCTCAAATGAACATGGGCGTGCCTCATATGAAACTTCAACTTCCAACTTTCTTCCTTTTCAAAACACACTGACATGCCCATGTCTCTGAGTGACATGGGTGTGTCTTGCTGAATATTACACTTAAATGAATTCAACTTCAAACTTTGGCTTTCTAGCTGAATTACAAGCTATGATCACGATCCGCAACTTCGTAAAACTTCCAAAAATCTTCATTAAATCCTGAAATACATCAAAAACAACTAACGAATCTACCCATAAAAGCATCGTATGATCACAACAAAACCAAATCAAGCCAAAATAAGCCATGAACAACTAATCAGACTCGAAAACTACCTAAAACGACTTTAAAAACACGTATTATACACGACTTATCACAGTGTAATCAATAAATGGACCTTGAGTTTACAGCATAAAACTTTTAAAAGGAGGGGCAGAACATGGAAAAGTGAACACCCGAGGGTTAGAATGTAGAATTTCCCAATAAAATTTTAAATGGGTACCAAAAGTCAGCACATGCCATTTTCGAGGTACCGATCCTTTTAATTAATTGTGATTTTCTCTATCTAAAATCATAATAATAATTATCTTTATTTTTCTTTTAATTTAAATTTGTATTCATGATATATAATATTTGTATTCATGATAATTATCTTTATTTTTTTAAATATATATCATGAATACAAATTTAAATTATAAAAAAATAAAGATAATTATTATTATGATTTTAATTAATTTTATAAAAACTACATCATATCCAAATTCAACTCGATTGGACTCATTTATCATATTTTGTAATGATACATATTTATATACTCCCTCTGTCTTAGAGATGATCATAATTCGACCTGGGCCTTAACAACAAATGTCATGCCCAAACCCGTCCAGAAGTGATGGGCTTGTTGGGCTAAAAAAGGTTTTTTTTTTCGAATTGGGCTTGGGTTCATAACTAATAAAGTGTTTTCTGGCTTGTCCAAACCCGCCCTATTTTCGGGTTGGATCCGGTCGGGCTATTGTTGATCACCTCTATTCTATCCCTGTTTTTTGCCCTATTTGACTGTGCATCAACTCCAAGACATGTATTAAAATGTCTATATCATTATTTCTATGCACGTAAAAATTATAAAAACGTGATATTAATAAAATAAGCAATGAGATGAATCTAACAAGAGCACTCATGACTGAATTATCTTTTATACATTAATGGTAATTTATAGTAAAGTTTTCAAAGTTTCACCCCAAACATGGCAATGAAGCAAAAATAAAGGCTGGGACGAAGGGAGTCGTATTTGAGATGGTTTTTTAGCATGACCCGAAATCTAATCTAAAACTAACTCGTTGACCCAATTTGATAGGTCTAATGTCTTAAATTTAGTTTTTTAATTTACTTTTTTGGCAATGATGCTTTTTAAATTAATAAGATAAAATTTGAATTAGGATGGAAAAATTAAATTGATATTTTGTATTAATTACTCTTTTCTTTTCCCTAAAAGACCCTTTTAACTAGCCAGCTAAACTTCTCTTCTCCATTTCACCTCATCTTATCGTTTTCCATCCATTACTTTCATTTGTTTTTCTTATCCACTACGTACATACCATTCAATTTTTGGAGATTAAATAGTAACATTGTCGCGAGTTGTGAATTGGTTTTAAAACTATTCAAATATGGATTTTACAAACAAACGCTCTCGGTGCGTTGGATAAACATTCAAAATATTACCTAAAGTAATATTAATTTGAGAAAGCATGACAAAATCACGCGTCGATCAGTAATTAATATTAATTTTAATTTAAGACTTCTACTTTTAGCTAGCAAGCTTATCCAACGACCTTAGGGAGTTCTTTAGCATTTTGACTAGCTTAAATCCCGTGCAACTCACGTTTTTACCAAATATTATAATGTTTAATAATAATATGTAGTTTAATTTATTTTAACAAAAAATTTTCTATTTACAAAATATACAAGTATTCATATTCGATACATTATTTCAAATAAATTTTTTTAAGTTGTACCCATATGTTTTATGTATATATTTTAATTTTATATTTAAAATTTTTATTTTCTTTATAATAATAATAATAATAATATGGTCGTGTCGTCTAACTGTATCTCGGCTCCCCACCAATTTCTTGTAAATTGTTTGATTTTGTAGTTTTTTTTTTTGAAATTTAATAATAATAATAATAATAATAATAATAATAATAATAACAATAATAAGAACCATAATAATAATAATAATAATAATAATAATAATAATAATAATAATAATAATAATAATAATAATAATAATAAGCGAGTTCAGAGTTTCTCGACGACGCAAGACATTGGATCACCTGCTGCATCTCATATTTTTACTAGGGTAGGCTTTGCTATAGTTAGAGGAGTGGGGGCCCAGGTTGTATGACTTTTGTTTTTGACATATTATAATAATAATAATAATAATAATAATAATAATAATAATAATAATGTATGGTTAAATATCTCTAAGTAATAGCCAAAAAAAAAAAAAAAAAAAAACAAATACTGAATTTTGGGGTTAAAGATTGCATTACATTCAAATCATTTTTTCTTGATATAATATCTTATGTTGTAAAAGATATGGAAAATATGTGAGTATTTTTAAAAAAGTAAATCACAATTATATGATTTGGTGAATATTTTATTAAGGTAGTGAATCAAAATTATACTTGTAAGGAAGTGATTAAAAAGTATAAAGAAGTGAATATTTTTTGTAAGGAAGTAAATAAAAAAAAAATAATTAGAGGGAAAACGGTACCAAAAAATGACGCGTGTCATTTTTGGTGTCCTTTTTAGTATTATTATATTAGTTTTTTGCCTTGTGCAATGCACGGATTTATAGTAATACTACTTATAAATAAAGAAAAAAAAGTCAATTAAATGAAATTAGTTTAAATGAGATGACTTATATTAATTTTTTTTTTGAAATTTAATTCATTTAATGTCTACCCTTAAATCTGATTATTAAATTAAGTATATAATTTAAAATATTTTTATAAATTTTTGTAAGTTTTTATTCAATAACATTTTCTTTTTTTCATGTTATTTTTTTTAAAGAAAAAGATAAATAAATAAAAAAATATGGCGGAAATTTATTTATTGTGAATGCAACAAGTGTCATTTAGAGATAACTATGGTGATTACTGCACTTACCAATTCTGACCGTGTTTTAATAAGTATTACACTTCCTTTTTTGCCAAAAGATACATTAAAATATTATATCTCTCTTCTCTCATGGTCCCCACCCAAACCCGCTACTACTTTTTTTTTTATTATTATACCTCTCCTCTCAAATTCATTACTTTTCAATAAACTATTAACCCCACTATCTTTCTTTTACAATTTTTTAATACTCTAACTGCCCCACTTATCTTTTTTTTTTATTTAAGTCAATTAAATTGCCTAAAACTATGTGCCAGTCAAACTGTAACACCTTAAAAAACAAGGAGGGAGTATATAGATAGATTGGTTAAATTTGTGCATCACATTGTTTCAGAAAAATAAAAATAAAAAATTGTGCATCACATGGTCATTAGCCAAGTTATTTACGTAAATTACTCTTCTGTATTTTATTCAATAATAAAAATCTATTAACTATTACTAAAAAAAAAAGAAGTTGTTGTCATCACTATTGCCCATGTGTCACTTTCTCAATAAAAATTTTCCTGCCTAAATACAATGATGATGTCATCATTTTTTTTTTGAAAAACTATCATATTTAACATTTTTGAAATTTAAATATTGGAACATTTTATATTACAACTAAAATCTATCAATTTATTGTAGGATATTGAGATAATTTTAAATAGCACACTAATAAATGACTTCCTATATTGAACTATGAATTAGATTACATTGAACATATACTATATCATAATTTTGATTAAAATTAAAAATTTTAAAATTACTCCGTACAAAACATAAGTAATTCTTATTTATATTCATGTATAATAGCGATTTATTTTTAAAATATATAAATTAAAAATAGGCTTTATATAAACCGTGCATCGCAAGGATTCTTACCTAGTATAAAAACAAAATACTAGGTTGACACAAATGAATGGTAGTTTTTCAAGGTTTTAAATTTTTAATGGTCTTAGGTTCTTTCGTCGTGGGGTACAAGTATACGACCGTACGAGTGCGACAATTGAGAGTGTGAATTGGCCACGCGCATTCTGTGTATTTACATTGACTATTATCCTTTACTAGGGTACCACACAAGTGGAATATTCATTTTATGGATCCCAATTTTTTTGAATTATTATCGAGGATATCATTTGTTTGAATTATTATGGAGAAAATTAATTAGTCAATTGTATGACAGCTCTTCAAAAACATTGGAATTTTTGTAATTAACAAACAGATAAGACTATCCCTAAACACTCAATATGAATATGACTATATTCAATCAAAGAGAGTTGTTATGCAAGAAATTCTGCAAGGGATTAACCCTTAGTGCATAGCTCCTATGGGTTTAGCAAATATATAGGATGAAAAATGTATCAATACATGTATAACAGGTAATAGTTGGTAAATATTTTGGGGGAAAATATTCAACGTATATGATGGTAAAAAGTACCACTACATGCATAATAGTACACAAAATTAATATTCAGATAATTTATTTTTTAATAGTACATTATACATGCATAATGGTACATTATAATGTACCACTGTAGAAAGAGTTTTTCCAAAAGCTTGTCAAATTTACAATTTTGCCCTCCTATATGTTTTGTAAACATGTAGGAGCTATGCGCCTAGTTGCACTCTACGCAAGGCAATAAATATTCAAGGTTTTTTCATGATGAAAAGTTAAATCTAAAAAAGATAGTACAGAGTTAAATTTTGGTCTTTGGTATGATTATAAATTAGGTTAGTCTCGTACTCTCGTGCGATGCACAGTTTTGCCAATAAAACTTTTGCTCTTATGTGCGTACAATATAAATAATTTTTTTTTGAAGTCCCAAATGACACTAAATTTTATTAAATAAAGTCATACGACATCTACAATTGACAATTAACAATAATGAAAACGAATTTAACAAAATCAAACAAAAATTAATTGGAGAAGGGCTAAGAATCCAAATACATGCATGAATATAACAATTTGATACATTATCGATTCGTTGTCTCATACAACTTTTTGAGTGGATCCGTCGTCGCTTCGCAATTTTGGAAGAAAGTAAATTCTTGTGCTGATTCTGTAACCTGAATTCGAGCCATAATCAATCGTAGCCCCTCACAATCGGAGACCAAATTAAATACATATAAAACTTTGTCTTTCGAAGGAGTCCGAAAAACCTTGTCATTCGAAGGAGATTGAAAAAACTTAGCTTTTGAAAGAGATTAACCCTTTCTTTCGAGGGAGACATTATTGTAACCTAAGAAACAAAAAACTTTAAAGAAAATAAAGATTGGGGCTTTCCACCGGTGAAATCCAATGGAAGCCCCTTCAAAATTGACATTCGAGGCTAGAGTTTATTAGAGAGAAGGCTAGTGTTTTTTTACGTGACTCAATTTTGAAGTAAAATATTAATGATTTAAGAACAAACATAATAGATAATGATCTCTTTTATTAGATAAACTATATTAGTCCCGTGCGATGGACGGGTTTAGCAATAAAACTTTTGCTTTTAAGTGCATAATATATATAGTGATCTCTCTTATTTGATATGTAGAGTTCAAATAAAAAAAAGATGTAAAATATTCTAATTAAAACACTACTAAAAGCTATGATAATGTTGGATATTGTGTCGAATATCAATTCGTTGGGATTTTTTATAGCGATTACATTCGATACGAAATGTTAAAATAGTCACTACGAAAAGTTATTTTTCTAGTAGTGTATGTTCCATATAACGTCAGTTACGTGCGTATAAACATTGAATTCCCAATAATATTATAGTAAATAAGGACCACGTAAGATTTTTTGAAATTGATTCATAAGATTTCGATCAAGACCATTAATAGAGATATTTTTTATTGGGAATTTCTACATGGTGCCCTCCAATATTAAATTTTTCTACGTGGAAGACAATTTTTTTTTTCCAATTCTCTTTAGTGGCACCAGGTTTTGAAAAATTAACCATATATAGTGCCCAATTTTAGGTTTATGGTAAACTTTTTTACTTTTGGTAAAAACCACCTGCCAAACCCCACTGCCACTACCACCACCTCTACGCCGAAATCCAAACCCACAAACCACAACACGTACGCAACCACTGTACCTCTCTCCAGTACTTACCACTACCACACAAAAAAACACAACATCGACTCCAACAACCGCAGTCACCCAGGCCACCTCACACTAACCAGACTAATTGTCGAAATTTCAAAAATACTTGCACTCAACCAGTGTTCGTCACACTCCCCTCCGTCTCACATCAATTCTAACAGAGTAGCCATACATCATCTCATCCCCAATTTAGCCCCAAATAATTGAGATTTCAAGTAACGACCAAAACCTAACGAATTGAGGGTGGTTTGGGCTATAGGGTTTTGGGTTTGATTTAGGGGTTTTACGTTTGGGGTAGCCGGATCACAGTGGAGGATGGGGAGGAGGTTTGTTTTGTTAGGGGGAAGGAGAGGATGGTTGAATCGAGGAAGGGAAAGGGAGTGGTTGTGGTAGGGCTAGTCGACTGGCTGGTGTGAGGGGGAGGGAGAGGGTGTGGGGTGGCGGATGACCTCTAATGTTAGGGTTCTGGAGAGTTGGTGGCGGTAGGGTTGGTTATTGTTTATAAAATAATATTTTAATAAAAAATCATAGGTTAACCATTTTAATCATAATAAAGGTCAGTCATAAAACCAAAAAAAAGGATACTCTATCAAGTTAATTTTTCAAAAATTGGGTGCTACTAAAGAGAATTAGAAGAAAAAAATTGTCTTCCATGTAAAATAACCGAATCTTGAAAGCCACCATGTAAAATTTCCTTTTTTTAATTTGACTGAACTCCACTATTATTGAACCACTATAATGGTAAGTTAGATGTTACTAACGTATTTTTGGTTTCGTTATTTTATACTCTCCACCAAATTTCAATATTTTAAAGTATATGCATATTTCTTCCTTAATTAACAGATCTCAAAATCTTGTGTAACTATTTTAAGTAAATTGAACATGGAATAAAAAGGAATACAATTATTATAACGATAATATATAAGATTATATATGAATAATATTATTATAGTTGTATCATACAAATATTCAAAAAATTAAAGATTTTTACTAAAAGCTAGATGACGAGTTTTGAAGGAAAAAATAGCATCAAGATGTGACACATGTTACTTTTAGTGTCTGTTTTAGTTTTAAGTTATTTATTATAAGGAACCAGCTAGCTCTGGGTTTGAGTGTCATTTCACCATTTTCAAAAGAGGAAGTGTGGCTATAAGTCTTGTATGTGGCTAGTAACATTGGTTTATAAGAGTGTTCTTCATTTATGTATGAGTAACATCATTTTTTTTTATATGAGTAACACCATGTTGCCCATAAAAGTAACCAAAATTCATTATATGAGTAAAACCAAGTAATTTAGAAATAAGTAACCCTATTTGTTCATTCGAGTAACCCCCCTATTATTTTGTTTTAAAATATGAAAAAATAATTCTATTTGTTTAAGGAAGTAACACCTTTGACTCATTTAAGTAATCTACATACATTAAAATAACCCCATTTGTTCATTATCGTGACCCCTTATTAATTAATTAATTCCCTTATATGTGATTATGTGAAGTGGCCACACCATGTGACTAGCCACATATAAGACTTTGTGCTAAAAAAACGAATAAAAATAGTAAGTGTAATGTTTTTTTGTTTTTTTTTTTTATAATTTAAAGAGAGAATATCTATGCGGAAAAATTGTATTAAATAATCCAACCTTTATTCCATTCTCTCAAAATAAACCTTTGGATTATTCCTAATTAATCCAATCTTTTAACCTCATCTTCTAATAACAACCCAAATGACCTGCTACCTAAGCAACATGTCATTTTTTTTTTTGGTTTTGACCGCCCTTGACCACCTTATACCAAAAACAACCACCACTTACACCATTGGCCACCATCAATAGCAGCTACAACCGCACCAACCCAACCTACGCACACAATAGTCCTGCAACACACCCACCAACCATCACCAATCACCAGCCACCTCCCTACCACACCACCACGACCTCACGCCCCTACTCCACCTAACTTATTAACACCCCCAAGAAGCACTCCACCACCATCACCTTCTCCATCCACCGTACCACTCAAAACTCCACCAATCACCAGCCCACAATTGCAACCCAAACCACCTAATTTCACTCACAACAATCCCCGAGATACACGCACCCACCTATCCCAATTGACCGTTCTCTCGCTCTCAGCCGCAGCTTAAACAATCACCAATCTGCCGGCTTGATTGATTGCTTGATTGCAATTAATGGAGGAGGTTCGTTTTACGGGGAGGGGAAGGGATGGTTGGGTGGGGTTTTCATTGTGGTGGGAATTGGAATTACGGTAGAGCCGGGTTATCGAAAGTGGGGTTGTAGGTAGTTTTGGGGGAAAGGGGGTGTTTTCTGCTGGGCTAGGAGCGTTAGGGGGCTAAGGGGGTGTTTCGCGGTGACTAGGTGGTGATGGGGGAAAAGAAAGAAAGAAGAAAGAAGGTGATGGGTGGGGGTTTTAATTTTTTTTACAACTCAATTAAAAAGAAAAGTAAATTAAAAAAAAAAACATAAAACCAATCTAAAATGCCATGTAGCACATATTATCGGTGTCTGGTTGTACCGGATAGGTGACCTGGGAGGTTTGATGTGGGAAGATGGGGTAAAACGGTAGATTATTCGGAATAATTCAAAGATTAGTTTATTTTGAGAAAATGGTGCAAAGGTTGGATTATTTAAATTAATTTTTCCTCTCTAATATAAAACGAAGGAATTATATGCAAGTTACCAGTAAGAATTTTTCTTTAATTAAATATAATAATGGTTAAATTTATGTGTTTATAAATAAAATTTAACCCTAAATCTCAGAGATGTGAGGTGAAAGCTGTCACTCCATCACCTTAACCTCAGGTGTTGATAAACATGTTCAATCAAACATTCAAACTAATGCGAAGAATGAACTACTTGCATATAAGTATAAAAAAAGAAAATTTGTTAAAAATAATCTCAACTTTCATGTACTCGCTTTAAATGATCCCAACTTTTGATTATTATTAAAATATCCGAACTTTAGGGTGTACTTGCTCAACACAGGCCTATGTGATCGTTAACCAGTTAAACAAGTAATTTTTTTAAAAAGTTAATTAACACGTGTCATCGTGTTAATGGTTGAAAATATATTTAATTTTAAAAAAAAAACTAAAAAAATAAAAACAAAAAACCCAACCCCAAGTCCCCAACCCACGACAACCACCGGCGTACAAATTAGGGAGGGGTCTATTGTCACGAAATATTCATCGAGGGCCAACAACTGTCCCCACAAACCAACACAAGTCTTTCCGTCGCATTTTGTCCTCACTCATGCGCACTCCGAGAAAACTGACTACTCCCAGCCAAGCACGCTTAACTATGGAGTATCTTAGCAAATGAGCTCCCTAAAAGGAAGATGCACCTTGTTGATATGAGTAGTATATCAAATCCTTTTAAAGCAATCATGAGGGATATTACACCTCCAACAGGGCCACAACCCAGCCCAGCTTGGACGCCGGCCGGCCACCACCAAATCCCCTCTTTCGTGTCGGCATGCCTTCCTGGTGCCCCTTTCCCAATAACCACCAAACCCGCTCATCCTAAAACCCCTGCAACGCCTCCTCGCCGCAAAAAAAGCCCCAAATGACCTTCCCCCCACTATTCGCTAGGGTTTCGATGGGGGGGGGGGGGAAGGTCGTTTGGGGGTTTATGTTCGGTGAGGAGGCCGTTTAGAGATTTCGGGATTGACAGTTTTGGGGAAGTGGCGCCGAAAAGGGTAGTTTACTAGCGTAGGAGATCTGATAGGGGAGGGAGCTATGCATGGCCGGCACATGGGTGGGGAAAAGGGTTTTGGTCGTCATGCTGGTGGTGGGGAAGGTGGTTTGTAGGTGGTGGGGAAGGTGGTTGTTCTTGGGTGGAGGCTTATATTTTTTTAAAAAAAGTTTTTTTTATTTATTTATTTTTGTAAGATTTTTTTTTATATATATAAAAAAAAAAAAAAAAACAAAAAAACAAAATTCAATCAATAACATAATGACACTGTCACCTTAACCTATTATAACAAGTTAGTAATCGGTTAGGGCCTGTTTTGAGCAAATACACCCCAACAAATTTTCCTATAATATATGCCAAACTGCATCATTATCGTTGGACCCCAAAGAAAAGAAAAGAGACACGGCACTGAAACTTGTTCTTCTAGGCTTGGATGGAGCTCTAACGGTAGATCTGAATATGTCAGTAGCCAAAATGAAAGTTCTAAACTCATACCCTTTACTTCTTGTGTCAATAATCATATCATCTTGTTTCTGGAGACCATCTGAGCTACGTAAAGATAAAGACGATTGTATACACCGGTGTGGAAATATTGATATACCTTACCCGTTTGGTATTGGTCCTGATACCGCCAAAAATTGTTTTTTGAACCCCAACTTTGCAGTCTCTTGTAATTCCTCCTCTTCATCACCACCAAAACCTTTTCTAAAGAAGCTCAACCTCGAGATTCTCGAGGTTAGACCGTATATATTTCATTTGATAAGAATCAAGAGGTTTTTATTTTACTCTAAAAAAGAGATGTACAGACTATTTAATAGAGGATTTAGTAGTTTGAAGGGTATAATAATTGTAAAAATTCCCTTAGCTATTACTTGCAGTAGTAATGGCCGTACTGTGACGAGCACAAGCCACAACCTCGGCAACTCCTCCTTTAGATATTCAATAGATGAATCTAGAGGAAATGTATTAGCGTCAGTGGGATGCGAAGGATACGCCTTATTGTTGAATGAGACGGGTGAAATCATTGCTGGATGTGCCTCTGTTTGTACCCTGCATCCACCTGCAGCAGTCGTAAGAGAAAACAGATGCGATGGCTATCGCTGTTGTCAGGCTCAATTAGCAGCCACATCCATGTATGAACAATATACAGAGGTGAAGAAATACAGTATAAGTGTGAGCATCAACAATATATCTAAAGATTGCAGGTCTGCCTTCTTAATTAGCAAGGAATATTTAAGTACTCATGCGCCGTTGTCATCTGGGATAACTGCCGTACCTGTTGTGCTTGAATGGGGACCTGCTCCCGATAGAGTTAAACTGGCTGGTAAGCTTTTTCGTTAATAAAACCTTCTCCGTTTTGTTATATTTATCTTATTTCATACTCCCTCTGTTTCGTAGTAATTACAATACTAGGATGTTCACAACGTTTAAAAAAATGTATAGGATGAGACCTAGATAAAAGATTTTTTTTTTTTTTGAAAAATAATATATAGTATTGTAAAAAATGTCCTTGTGACTTGTAAGTATGAGAGATAAATAATAAACAAGTAATATAAGTAGGGTCAGTAGGATAGAAAAATAATTGTTAGAGTGGGGTTAGTGGGATTTGTTACTCCAACTTTTTTAAGTGTTATACTACACCGACTGTTAGTGCTACTGTTATAGTTCCCAATCTAGAAAATCTATCTCCATAGCCAGCCACCCAGAAACATAAAGTCTAGAAGTTCCCAATCCAAATAAAAGACCAAACGAAATTTTCGGATCTGATTCAAATATCAATTTATGATATTCTAATATCCGCCTTTCTTATTCTCTTACATGCCAGTTTATCTCTCCTTGTTTGTCTTTTCACAATTCCAATTTGCCACACAATTTTTCTTGAATTTCCCTACAAAACCCAACATTTGCTTTCATTTGAGATTTATACATTATGGATTTTATCAAATTAAACTTTTCTAAGCAAACTTTTATGGGCCGATATTTTTTATAAAGGAAAAACAGGACCTTCATATAACTTTGAGCCGGGGATAATCACACGTACATAGTACATACTATTTTTTGAAATATAGAAAAATCCTTGAAGTATTAGATTTCGTTTTCATTAGATTATCTGGAGATTTTAAATGGAACAAACAAATTAAAATTGAGGGAATAAAAAAACATAGCGAGTACATTCATAAACTCATAACAAATTGATTGCGTGCAATAAATAGTTGCTTTTAACTGTCATTAGTTTCTTTTGACTTTTTATTTTATGTTTTTTGTAGAGGAGATCATGACAACGATCCTTTTGATTAGTCAAAGGTTCTACGTTACTTTGGGTAAGACTATTTCCCTATTTCATCTGATTGTAATAGAAGGATTAACCTCTTTTTCAATCTCACACAAATCTTTACGCAATACCCATAAAACAACTTGTATATCACAATAAACTCATAAAACAAAAACAAAGCCCACCATAGGGGCACTTACTACACTCAAACCAACTATAGGGGTACTTAGAACCTTTATAGTTTGTTTGGATAAAGTAAGGGGAAGGAAAAGAAGGGGAGGGAGGAGAAGAGAAGGGAAGGCAAGAATGGTGAGTTTTCCTTCCAAATTTCTCCATTGTTGGAGGGATCAATATACCTATACTAAAGGCGAAACCAAAAATGACACTTGTCATAGCCTGGTTAAAAATTTTAACTCCAAAAGGTGTTTTTTCTTTTCTTTCTCCAAAACTTCTTAGAGAAGTATTTAATTTAATACTTTACAATAATATTTCTTTTCTATTTGGCAAGTATATTCATTTTTACACATTCAACAAAGATTTATTTATTTATTTATTTTATGACGGGAACAAAGTCATATAATACAATAATGTAATCTTATCTATAATGTAATGTAATCCATAGTTATTTTTATTAGTCGTGCATGCATTTCTTCATCCGTTTTCTTTAATTATTTTAAGAAATCGTAATTACAGAACTTTCATTCTATTTTGCAATTTGATATTATTTTTTATAGTAAAATAATTATAGTAAACTAATGACAAATATTGAAATTACCGTGCATGGCACGGGATCTAACCTAGTTAATTTTCTACAATTTAATCCTTCCATTTTTCTCCCCTCCAATTCCCTCCCTTCCTCATTTGCTATCCAAATGAAAGATACTTCATCTCTCAATTTCTCTTCCCTTCCTTTCCCTCCATTTCCTTCAATCCAAACAAACCGTTAAAGATCGAGTGTAATTTTATTGAATCCAATAACCAAAGCATAAAAAAACTTGTGGGAAAAATATGAAAATAGCCAAATTTCCGACCTCTGGAAGACTGGAACACGTTTTTTGAATAACCTTAGAGAGAAAACGACTAGGTGTATTTTTTTTTTTAATGATACTTTTACTTATTTACCATACTAGAGTTTCATTTAAATTGAAACTAGATGAGGCCCGTACGATGTACGATTTGTTTGAATTTTTTAAAATAGTTTTTATATTAATATTTATGTGTTAAAATTTGTTATATATTTAGATAAAATTCATGATATCAAAAGATAATATTTTATATTTAATTAATTAAAGCTGGGAAATCTCATTCGCTAATTTTGCTTACGTGTCATTTAAATTATTTAATTCTAAAAGAAATAAATAATCTCGTATTTAATTGGCTACCACTAAAATTTATTATCTTATATGGCGCGCTAAAAAAAATAAATCCTACGTAACTCTTTAAAAACGCAGGAAAAAACTCCCCTTTATATATATATATATATATGAGATTTAATTAATTAAGCCCTTTTCATTTCACCTTAACAAAATAATATTCAGTTCAATAAAAACTCGTCACTTTAAAGATGAAATATGATTGAGAATCAGCAAAAATAATTTCAGATCAGCAAAAATGATTTCAGTTTAGTAAAATAATTTAGGAAAATTTTGTATTATTAATTTCAATTTTGGGTCATTTACTTTAATTAATTCCAACTTTTGATAATTTTTTAATAATAATCCAAACTTTTGGGAGCATTTTCCTCTATCAGGTCATGACCGGTCAACAAAAGTCAATGACCAATTGTAACAGGTAACTTGACACGTGTCAATCCTTGATTAGTAAAAAAAAAAATTGAAAAAAATTGAAAAAAAACCCAGCTTCTCCCCTTTCCCTCACTGGACCACCCTGACCGCCTATCTCCTTCCCTCGCCGACGCTGACCTACCATCCCTTCCCCATCCTAAGTCGCCCCTCCACCCACCACTAGTCACCACCCGTTGCATCGCACACAACCGCCCCGCTCTCCTTCCCATTGGGTTAAAAAATTCGATCGGACTTAACCTCTTACCAAATTCAATTCCTCTACTCTCCTTCAACCTTTCTCTCGTCCACTCAGGTTGGTGCGACACCTACGCGAATAACAGGGAAAGCGTTTTTTGTAAAGCGTGGATAAAAAATTCAATCGAAAAGTATATTATGTATTTGTTGCAGTGGTTATGGATTTCGTGGTAGAAGAGGAGGGCAGAGGTGCACCTAGGCACTAGAGAAGGGGGAAGAAGGAGTGATGGTGAGTAGGGGATCTAACACTGGCCCAAGGAGGGAGGTGAGTTAGGGTTTTTTGACCGCCGTGGTGGTCGGCCTGTGGGGCAGGGGTTAATTGGTAATGGTGGCTCTTTTTTTTTTTCTTTCATATATATTTGTGACCAATGATAATAAAATATGTGACATTTATTTAAAAAAAATTAAAAAAATGACCTCTTCATCAAATCATCGGTCATTTGACCTATTAAAAGAAAATGCCTTCTAAAGTTGGGATTATTAAAAAAATAGGAAAAATTGTCAAAACTAACACCACCTTTAAGCGGTCTTCCCTAAATAACACCACCTTTTGATTATTCCACAATAACACCACCTTTGATACACATCTGCCAAAAATGAAACGTAACCTGTTGGTAACCTGTTAAAAAGGTTACTAGTGACACGTGTCACAATATCATTAGTCAATTTTTTTAAGATATTTTTTTTAAAAAAAAACCTGAAAAAAAAAACAATACTTAAAATTTAAAAATAAATAAATAATATATATAAAGAAAAAACCTCCGTCTTGGCAGCCACCCCACCGTTGGGTCTCCCCATAACCGCCGGCGGCCAGAGCCCCAACATCCTACCCCGGCGTCGGCGACACCTCTCCTAACCTCGACCACCGACTCCTTCCACTAAACCACCTTCCCCCCGCCCTAAAACCCTCCTCATTCACCTCAAAAACCCTCCTCCCTCCCCTTGAAAACGTTCCTCTCCTCACCAGCTGGCGCCAAACCACCTCCACTATTCCGGCGAACCAATTTCGCCCTTCCAACAACCGTCTCCACCCCCTTCCCCCCTTGAATCACCACCCGAAACTTTAATCCCAAATTGTTATGGTGGTTTTTTTTTTCCCGAATCACCACCCCCATCAAACTTTAACCCCAAATTGTTGTCGAAAATGGGGTCCGGAAGGAAAGGGGTATTGGAAAAGGGGTCAGGAAGGGGAGGGGTGCCGGAAATTGGGAAGGGGGCCGGGGAGAGGGTGGTTTCAGGTGGGTGGTCTTGGTGGGGGGTGGTGGAGGCCGGTGCAAGGGGGTGGGAAGAGGGTTTTAATTTTTATTTTTTTTTAGTTTTTTTTTTTAATTTTTAAAATCAATCATACTAGGATACGTGTCCTAGGGTAACCTATAAAATAGGTGACCGGTTTTTTGTTTCATTTTTGGAAGATGTGTGTCAAAGGTGGTGTTATTGTGGAATAATCAAAAGGTGGTGTTATTTAGGGAAGACCGCTTAAAGGTGGTTTTTTTTTTGACAAATTTTCCTAAAAAATAATCAAAGTTGGGATTAATAATAACAACTTTTACAATAATTTAAGTTTAAAAAAAATAATTTCAATTCAATAAAAATAATTTCAATTTAGCAAAAATTAGATGAAGTAAACAAGTCTTACAACTATTCAAAAAAAACAAAAAAAAAAAAAAAACAAGTCTTACAAGAAAAAATTAACTTTATTAATCCAATTCACTAAAAATTATTTAACCTTAACCTTAATATTTCTTAAATAATCCAACATTTTAAATAATTTTCTTTTATTGATTCTAAAGGCCTGAAAAATTAAAATTCATACACAAGATAAAGTCGTAAATTTTAAGGTGCAACACTCCTATCCTTTTAAAAATTTAGTAAAATAAATCTGAACAGTTTTAAATTTTGAACATTTAGTAAAAAATCCTGAACATCACAAATTTTGAACATTTAATAAAAAAAATCTGAACAACTGCAATGCACCACACCTATACTTTTGAGCATTTAGTAAAAAAATCTGAACTATCTCAAATTTCGAACATTTAGTAAAAAATCTAAACCATCGCAAATTTTGAACATTTAATATATTAAATATAACACTATAAAATAAACATCAATTTTTTGAAAGAAGTTGGTCTTATTTATAAAAAATTCAATAATTTTGTAATATAAACTGAACAATTACTGCATATAAATTGAACATTTCTTCATAAAATATGAACATATAAAATTGCATGTTTATGTTCAGCTTTTGTGATGTGTTTATATTTTTAGAATACATGTTCATTTTTAATAAAGTATTCATTTTTTTACTAAATGTTCATAATTATAGACGTGGTGCACATAATAACTATTGAGTTAAAGTTGGTTTAGCTCGAAAAATGTTGAGTTTGACAAAATTTTGGGCCCGAATATTGAATCCAAGTTGCCCATTTTTTTTTTTAAGTTTTGGGCAGCCATAATTCCATAAATTACATTTTTTGTTAAAACATTAGGATGGGCAAAATTTTGGTCAGAAAATTCTGATGATTCTAATGTAGTTTTATGACTTTTGACTTACACAAATTTTAAAAATGGACGGTTAAGATTATTGTTTTTGATTTATTTTTAATTAATTAGTAATTTTTAAAATTATTTTAAATATATATTTTATCATCCAGAAATTATTTTTTAACAATTTTGGAATTCTGGAAATAAAAAAATATATTAAATGATAAAAAAAAAATTTATTTAAAATTATTAATTTAAAATAAATCAATAAACAAAAATTTCAGACGTCCATTTTTATAAATTTTAATTGTTAAAAGTAATAAGACTACATTAGAATTTTCAAGAAAATCCTGCTATTTTTGGCTCAAAGTAAAGATCTGCTCGGCTCGAAGCCTATACTAAAAGCAAATATTGACATGATACTTGTAACGTTATTGTGAAATTTTTTTGGGATTTTTTTTGTTTACTCTTTTATTTTATGTAAATAAGGTAATTTTGTCTTATCATTTAAACTACCAACAAAAGTAACCCCTATGACACTAACGAAGTAATCTAATCTTACCATTAAAAAATTAACCACTAACATATTATTTTAGGTACACAAGTTATTATTGAATTAATATAATTTGTTACGAAAATTAGCATATACCGTTCATGGCACAAGACTAAAGCTAGAAGAGCTCTGCACAATAATCTTATGGATAAGTGCGTCTTGTATGTGGCTGGTAAAACCATGGGCCACAGTAAATCCAGTGAAAGCAAGCAGTTCACTTGAAAAGGAACAAAGTAACCCCAATAAAATTGATTAAGTAATCCTGTTACATTAGCCGAGTAACCCTTAATTAACCCGTATAACCCTGACGAAGTAATCCCTGTAAAACTAAATGAGTAACCCCTATGACACTAACGAAGTAACCTTCGTGATGGTTGGCCACATGATGTGGCCAGCCACATATAAGACTTTGCGAAGAAGTTATTATTTTGATCCTTGGCACCATATATTTTACAGTGCACTGCAAAACAAATTTTGATCCATAATATAATGTTTATTGTTGCAATGGATGCAGTTTGCTTACTGCTAGTAATTTTTGGATATTGTTGGGGGTGTTGGAGATGCAAAACTAGAAAGAGAAGAAAGGAGATTAAACTTAGACAAAAATACTTCAAGAAAAAACTTGATGTACAAGGAAATTCTAATGTTGAAGTTACTGAGAAAGTTAAACTCTTCACATTAAAAGAACTAAGGAGGTTCACAAACAAATTTAGCACGGATCGTGTGCTTGGACAAGGAGGTCAAGGTACTGTTTATAAAGGAATGTTAAAAGATGGTCAAGTTATCGCGGTTAAAAGATCAAGAGCCCTCGACAAAAGCGAATGGAAACAATTCATCAATGAGGTAATTCTATTATCCCAAATCAAACACAGACATGTGGTGAATATTCTAGGATGTTGTTTGGAAGATGACATACCTCTTGTAGTGTATGAGTTCATTTCTAATGGAACTCTTTCGGAACACATCCATAAATTCGTTAACAGGTTTATATTCACATGGGAAATTCGCCTGAGAATTGCTTTCGAAATTGCTACTGCAATTTCTTATTTGCATTCAGAGTTTACAACACCAATTTACCACAGAGACATTAAATCTAGCAACATTCTGTTGGATGATAAGTTTGGAGCAAAGTTGTCGGATTTTGGGATTTCTAGAGCAGTTTCTGTGGAACAGACTCATTTAACAACCGGTGTCCAAGGAACGTTTGGTTATTTGGATCCCGAGTATTTCTTTTTGGGCCAATATTCTGAAAAGAGTGATGTTTACAGTTTTGGGGTAATTTTGGTCGAGCTTCTAACAGGACAAAAACCAATCCGGGAACTAAGACGAGTAGATGACAGTAACAAAATCGAAGAAGAAGAAGAAGAAGAAGAAGAAGAAAGAAGTTTGGCTATGTATTTTGTCTCATCAATGAATGATAATACTCTGGTCGAAATTCTTGATCCTTTAGTGTTGGAGGGTAGCAAAAAAGAGGATATAATGGAATTTGCTAATCTGGCAAAACAATGCTTGAATCCTACTGGACTAGAAAGGCCAACGATGAAAGAAGTTGCAACGGTACTTGAAGGGCTATGGTATCATCATTCATCTTGTTTGCCACCTCTTACACCAAATGCTCAAGCCCACGGTTGGACAACAAGGAGCTCTAGTATGATCACTCCATCTATAGAAACAGACAATGCTTATCTAAGATCAGTCACGTATGATCACATTGAACTCACTACGAATTCAGATTCTGTTGAAGTTGAGATGAATTTACTTCATACTTGTTGATGAAGAGCTAAAGAAGGCTGTTTTGTTGAGCAGAGTTTATATAATTTGTGTGTAATTTGGCATATTAATTATGTTGTTGATGTTAGATTTCTGGTTTTGATGGTGATGAAAATATGTATGTATCTTTTTAATAATACTTTGACGTGTTGAATGATTGACCTGTTAAAGTTTGTATGTTTCTTGTTGTGTTGATTAATAGCAAAGTCAGTAGACTAATAAAGAATTGTGCCAATCAAGTATAGAATGGTTTCTAAGTATGATTATACTTTGTTTCAAAAAAAGTATGATTATACTTCTTTCACTTTGATTTATTTTTAGTTGATACTTTATTTTTGTCACACACACCTTTTATTATAAATATAGATCGAATAAAAATTCTAAAAAGTTAACCTGTCAAAAAAAAAAAAAAAAAATTGTATTGGGAGATATGGGTAATGGGACCAATTTGAATATGATACATGCATGCATATATTGTTATTTGTTTCTAATTTGTAAGAGTATGTGATTATCTCTGTCTTATAAAAAGTTTAAGAAAACTCTTATAAATAGAGCATGGACTTTTATATTCCTAAAAATGTTCATTTACAAATTTACCCCCATTTGATTTCAAAAGTCTTATTATTATTAGTTAAATTCCCTAAATTGATTTCAAAAGTTATGTTTAGCTATGTATGTATAAATCCATCTTTAACTCTCTGTATGTCTTTTTGTTTTAATTTTCGTATTCAAAACTTATCACACAATTATATTTCTACATCGAACTCAATATCTTTTTACCGTTTGTCACTAAATCAAAGTAGCTCAACTAATGTTTACTGTTTAGAACATTGCACAACTTAAGTTTAGAATATTGCACAACAGCACAACATCCAACACATTTATCGTCTATATGCAAATAATTTTTATAAAATATTACACAACTCGGCATATGGCATTGTAGGGAATATTTCAAGCATCCCACACATAAGCCCCACTGTGATCATACACTTAAGCATGGTGGCGTCCAAAGGTAAGGAAACTAGAGTAAAAGAGTTGCCAATAAGTTTTAGGCACTTGTAAACCGTTCAACGGTTAAGGTTATACCCCTTAACAATCCATGAAATCGTTAACTCCAATAGGTCTGGAACCATGACTGGAAGTTCGGGGATGAAGGTACCAATCTAATCTAAATGAGGTTGAATCTGCCCTAAAAATAGGCCTCTACTACATTCTTCTTGTATTCAAGTACGCTTTTTGACTAACATACAATCAATATAATAGATTTACCCTAAACCTGTTTAATCTATGTTGGTTGAATATTAATGCACAAGCAAATCTATTATTGGCGATCACTTGAATTATAATCATATTAGCCTAAACAAGATTATTAATTATCTTATTCAGCGTGATTACAAGTACAAATTCCCTTTAAACATGCATAAAAGGTGTGATCAAGCAATAATAATAACAATATATCAAGCAACAATAATTATGATAACCAATCATCATCATAATAATAATCTCAATAAAGCATAATAATATTAGCAAGATCCTAGGCATGATACTAACAAGATTAATAACAAACCCTAGCATGTCACTAAACAATAAAGATCAAAGCCTTATCCCTAACATGATACTAACATGATATTAAGAAAGAAATATGAACCATCATAAACATACATAATATCAGAAATATTAGTTAACCCTAAACATGATACTAGGAAGCAATAAAAAAAACCTAACATGATACTATGAATCAACAAAATAGTCTATGCATGATTTCTATATCAAAATAATAACAATTAAATTACTTACTTGGATGCCTCGTATCTCTTTCTAATAACAAAATACACGCATTAGTAACTTCAAAGAAAATAATAAAATCAAACAATTAAACTAAATAATTGAAATAGGAATTTGGGAATAAACCCTCAGAAATTATAAACCATTCACGTCTAGGGCGAAGGCAAGTTCGAACTTGGCTAGGTGTGTCTAAAACTAATGTATGTGGATATTTGTAGAGGGAAGGTTTAGAAAAAGAACGGAGAGAGAAAGCTTCTAGCTTTTAGAGAGAGAGTAGGGAGAGATGATG
The DNA here is from genome assembly GCF_948465745.1 of Chenopodium album. Taxonomy (NCBI): domain Eukaryota; kingdom Viridiplantae; phylum Streptophyta; class Magnoliopsida; order Caryophyllales; family Amaranthaceae; genus Chenopodium; species Chenopodium album. The sequence goes on from NC_137840.1 coordinate 63,960,653, forward strand.
GTTGTGAATGAATAAAAATAGGGAGATACGACCCCTATTTATAGAAAAAATAGTCCGGAATCAAATCAAGTCCTATTCGGAATAAAATACTTCATGTCGCCAACGACAGGAGTTAGCGCTAGACGACAGGCTTAGCGCGCGCCAGGCAACAAATGTCAACGTCAGGCGACAGACTTGTCGTCTCGCGCTAAGTCGGAATTAAACGCGCTTTGTACGCGAAATCATCTGCTTTATACGATTAAGCACCTAATTCCGCGTTGATCATTAAAATCAGGTTTGTGACAAATCACATATTTTATTCATAATAAAACTCTTTAAAATATAATCATTAATCCTAATCTCATTAGAATTTGAAAGAACCTTCTAGATTATTCTAGAAGATTAAAATCAATCCTAAACTTTAGGAATAATAATTAATAGGCCCTCCTCTAGATTATTGGGCCACATATAAAATCATTTTAGGCCAAATTTAAATTAATTCATAACTTCCTTATTATTCATCGGAACCGGGCTTATAATATATCGTTGGAAAGCTCTTTTTTATCCCAATCTAACTACACTATTATTGGACCCTTTTCATGGACCAAACCAAATCAGACTGGCTATTTTTATAAATAGAGTGAAGAAAGAAACATTTTCAAACACAGAAAGAGAGATATTTTAATAAAAACATCCACATCATTAGACATTTCACACTTTCACTTCGTTCGATAATCAAATGACGTGAAAGGTATTCATCACTGGGTTTGATTTTGGGGAGACACATTTGAGTGTCTACAGGCATAAAGAGCATCGATAATTGAATCGCATCGCGAGCATTGGAATCCCTAGTTTTAAAAAGTGTTGCAACTTAAAGTAAACAGGGGTATAAATTATTATAGTTGTGTTTACACAAATTTCGAGTCTAAATAAATAAAGACAGGAAATAAAGTCAGATGAATTTATATTAATAGATGAATTTTGGGTACAATATCTGTATAACAGTTTATAATAAAATAAACTAAGTCCTCTGATTCTTTTCCGCAGCTTGACGATAATACCAAATATGTGTGTGACACTTGTAGGTTGACGTTTGATGACGTCGACTTCAGTTTGAATGCAGGGTGACGTTTGATGATGTCAACCTGTATTCAAGGGTTTTGTTTGAATACACCTGAACGAGGGCTTATGAAGCTTAATTCAAATAAATGTGTTTGAATGTATTTGAACAAGTCGACAAAAATTTGATGTGCTTGTTGACTTACTTTAGAGATAATTTCGTTTGACTTTTCTGAGGTTTTGGGAATAGTGATTTCTGGATCCCCTCAACTGATTGAGAAATGGTGTATTTATAGGAAATGAGAACCCCTTAGTGGACTTAGTAGGTTTGGGTTTGGCCAATTTTATGACTTATAAAGCTTTTAACCTGGTCCATTTGATTTATTTTACAACCCGAATAATATTTGATTAATTCGGATATTCTATTTGGGTAGACCAAAAATAATTAAGATGGATCATAAACCTTATTTAACTAATTAAATTATTTAATTTAATACATGATACTCATAAAACTTCTGTGTCTACAAGCTGCATATAATCTTTAATTATCGTTTGCATTTTCTACTCCCTCCGTTATGCAATATTTGACACTTTTTTTTTCATTTAGTTTTGAAAATTTGACTCACTATTAAAAATAAAACATAACCGATAATACTTAAGTGGGAAGCTAAACGTCACCCTCGAATATCTAACTAACGCCCGCTAAATAAAATAAAATTACAAATTTACCCTTATTTAATAAAAAACAATTAACCCCCTCAAACAAAATTTACCCCCCAAACCATCACTCCTTGTTCACTCTCTTAAACATAATTCTCTCTCTAAACAACAACCACCACCACCTCTTCATACTACCCACCACTACCACCACCACTCCTCTTTTAACCACCAACTCCTTTTACCTCTGGTTTAAGGATCTATACCGTCGGAGAAAATGTTTTTTTTTTCCTCTCTGAAATCGCAGGCAAATGCCCAGTTTTTTTTTAACGGCCTAGGCTCAAACGCCCAGATTCGTTAAACAACCGCATGGTTGTTCTCACAAAATAGGTGTTTGAGCATAGGACGTTCGAAAAAACTAGGTGTTTGCCTGAGTTTCATTTTTTTTTTAAATTCGTTTTTTTTTTCGCTATTGTTGTTTATTATTATTGTTTTTTTTTTAAAAAAAAAAAAAATCACAGCATCGTTAGTTTGTTTATAGTTTAGATTTGTACTAATTTGATTTATTTTGGGTTGAAAATCAAAATCCAGGAAAACACCTAGGATTTTCGAAAATCATAGGCTGAAACGCCTAGTTTTTTCGAAACATCCTAGGATATTTGAACAAACTTGGCATTTCAGCCTGGGGTTATCGAAAATCCTAGGTGTTTTCCTGGGTTTTGAATTTTATAAAAAATTACCATAACGTACCGAGTCCGTACGCTTTAATATTTGAAAATTTTGTTTGATTTTGAAAATCACGGTGGTTGGGCTGGTTAACCGATGAGTGTTGGTGGCCGTTGGCTAGAGAGAACAATTAAAATTTTTATGTATGGTCAAAGTGTGAAATTGAGGTAAATTTAATTATTTTTATAATCGTTATTATAAGAATAAGTACGTAATTTTATTTTATTTTGCGGTCAATAGTTAGATATTCGAGGGCGATAAATGACCCACTATGTAATCTCCCCATTTTTATTAAATTTTTTACTAATTATTTTGAAAGAATTGACTAGTTAAATGTCAAATTTTCTTTTAAAGCTTAGAATTATTGTTTGAAAAAATACTCAACATTTTTCTATGCTTCTAAAATAGAATTATACTACGTATAATTTTCGAATAATATTTGCAACCATCTAGCTTAACACAACATACTAGCCCAAATTTTTTCTGTTTCAAGGGACACTACTCATTCATAAGCCAAAATGACCAAAGTATGATTCAAGTACCTTCGGTTGTTGGGCATCAAGTCTTATAAATTGTCATGATGCCAATTGAGTTTGTAGGTTAAGTGTAAGCTTCTTAATTTTTACTGTAAGTTAATACGATGAAAAGACGGTAATCAAATTGTTCAGGAACATATGCTTAGCATTATGATAAAAACCCATACAAAACCAACTACAAATCTCAAATTCCACACCTTTGGATATCAAACTACATTATAATTAAAATGGATTCAAAAGGCCGGAGCATGGTTCGTCTAGATGTGTTTTTGTAGAAGTTGACTTAGCTTAGATCTGACGTGTTTCCTTCTGATGAAGCGATAACTTTAGCAGGTACCTTTCTACTCAAACACGCTAGTTCAATGGCGACTTGCATCATTGTTGGCCTTAAAGCTCCATCGGGGTGGAGACAACGCTTTGCAAGACTTACAATTACCATCATGTCTTCAAGTAAATTATTACTTTCTAAGTTTATAGGATCAAGCATCTCATATAAAGCCGAATCCTCAGTTTCGACAAATTGCATCACCAAACTCGTTGCATAGTCTGAAGTCATACGAATTGGCTTTTGTCCTGTTAATATTTCAACCAGAACCACCCCGAAACTATAAACATCACTCTTTTCGGTGAATTGCCTTGAACGGAAGTATTGAGGATCGAGATAACCAAATGTCCCACGTACACAAGTTGTTAAGTGGGTTTGATCCATACTAATTGATCTCGAAATTCCAAAATCACAAACTTTGGCCGTGTACTTGTGATCCAAGAGTATATTACATGATTTGATGTCTCTATGATAAACAGGAGATGAAGACGATGAATGCAGATAAGCAATAGCCCCGGCAACTTCAGATGCAATTCTTAGTCGAATCTCCCATGTTACTCGAAACTCTTCATGAGGACTATGAATGAGTTCCGAAAGAGTGCCATTTGGGATGAACTCATAAACTAAATGCAAAGTTTTAGTTTCCAAGCAACATCCAAGCAACTTAACTACATTTCTATGGTTGACTTGTGAGAGTATAATTACCTCATTTATGAACTCCTTCCAATGGCTTTCATTCAATGAGATTGATGTTTTGACAGCGATTAGTTTCCCGTCACTTAACATTCCTTTATACACCGTACCCTGTCCCCCTTTACCAATTACGCGATTTTCATTGAAGTTGTCAGTTGCTTTTTTTAACTCATTCTCTGTAAAGAGTTTTGTTTTCTGAGCTTCTTCTTGGTTTATCCTTTGTTCTTCTAATCTTCCCTTAAAGTATTTCTTTCTGAGCTTTGTTTCCTTTCTTCTTCTTTTTGTTTTGCACCACCAACATTGCCCAACACAATAGCACATCAAAGTAATTGAACCTACAACTGCATATTTCAAGGTCGTATACATCATATAAATACATGGCCAACTAACTCAATTACATAAATATATTGTTTTAATGAAATATATTCATCAATTACACTCATTTGCACGTAATTTTGTTATCCATTTATTTTATGCACTTTATACGAGCTTAAATTACATACCAACTCAATAGTACCATATTCACATATAATGCATTAACAAATACTCCATCTATTTTTTTCTTATTTTTTCAATTGTAAGTTTACGACTATATATTCACAATATGAGATAATCTTTGGAAAAAATTAAAAAAAAAAACCTTATTTCTTATTTGTTTACACTACCCTTTATTATTTTTTGGCTAGCCCATATCATATTATATAATTGATATAAATTTTTAGCTATGCCACGAGTCAACAAGCCAGCAACGCTTAGCGCTTTAACTTTTCGTCAAGTGTCATGCTACATAGACAATAATTGTTTAATTATTAGTATGAAGGTATTGGTGGGAAGTAACCTAGGAGGTCGACCACCACCAGTCATTCAACTGAACAAAGGTTTCAGTCAGCCAAGTGCATGAAAATAACACATAAGTGAGGAGGATATATAACAGGAGTATTAACCAACGTAGGTATGAAGAGGAGCTGGCGGCGGGGATCATCGATCGACGCCATCAAAAGTTGAAAATATCAATCTTGGAAGGGAAGGACCCCGATAACCATCAAAAGTATATAGAGATGGCCTTTCCAATTGGAGGATGTCCCTAAAAGTTTGATGTTAGGGAAATATAATTTTATAATAGGAAATTTTGACATTTTCTACCAAGGAAAAAAACACATCACTTCACATTTGCTACCGGCTATTTATTTATTTTACTTTGCTACCACCTAAATCGAAGTTTGTTAAAAATCATTAGCTGATGTCTTACATTGTTACTATTTCCGTTAGTGGCGCCCAACCACCGTCCAGCCACCACTTCATCCCTAGCCACCTTCCTAATTCCCATCAACGCTGCCAAACGCCGTCTCCACTTGTGGCTGCTAGCAGCCACTACATCCACCACCCCTCCCCCCTCCCTTCCTCCAAACCAACACCCAACCATGTCGGAAACGACCAAACTGACAACCCAAATCGCCCAGCAGCCTCACGCCTACTAATCAGCAACCCCTATTCTCTCCCTTCCCCCAAACGGACACCCAACCATGCCGGAAACACCATCTACCGTAAATCTGCCGCAAAACATTGCAAATCAGCCGCAAAACGCCCACCATAACACCACAATTTCAACCCGCACCTCTCTTCACCGTAATAGAGCACCAATCAGCCGCGCAAAGGAGTTCCCCAGCCACCCAAAACCACTATAAGTGAAACCCTAAAACCCATTTAGGGAGGTTTCGGGTTGGTGGTTTAAGGTTAGAGGTGTCGGTTTTTTAGGTGGGGGAAGGGGAGGGGTTCGATTCAGGTGGGGTCGCCGGCGCCGACCGCAACTTTGGGCGTCGGCTACCGGAAGGGGGAGGGGGGAGGGTAGCTGACAGGAGGGGCAGGGGATTGTTAGTGGTGGCTGTTTTTTTTTTTTTTTTTTTTTTTTTTTTTTTTTTTTTTTTTTTTTTTTTTTTTTTAATAACGGATTCCGTTAAGTGATAGTATTTTTAACAAACTCTGATTTAGGCGGTAGTAAAGTAAAAAAAAATAATTAACCGGTAGCAAATGTGAAGCGAGGTGTTTTTACCGGTAGCAAATGTCAGAATTTCCTTAATAATAGTATTATTTAAGGAGGACATTAAGGCTGAAATGAGGCATTTTGACCCTAAATGACAATAAATATGGTAGGATATATTGAAGAGAGGACCCGCTCATTAACACCAAAGAGGCGGACCTTGGTTATTATAAAAAGGTGCGTCTGGGCAGGGGCGGCTAAGGGCCTGTGTAAACAGACCCTTAGCACAAGGCCCCGAAGTATCGAGGGCCCAATTTTGTAAAGAGCCCAAATCTTAAATTAAAAATATAAAAAATTGCTTGACTTTCTCACGCGCATTTGAAGTTTAAACGCTTCCGTCTTCCTTCTATTCATTTACTCCAATTCAATGCTTAGATTCTGCTCTTCCGTTGATTACTCTGAATTTCCTTGAAAAAATATAAAACCCTTCAATCTTCCTTTATTTATTTATAATTTGTCATTAATTTTCTCATTTTACCCAAACTTATCAACTTTCCAATTAAACTTTTACCTTCCTCTATCAATTACAGCGATATGCAAAGGATTTTCTTGTATTTTAATTTTGTGTTTTCCATATTTTTTACACAAAGTGGCTGACCACACCGTGTGACCAGCCACTATAGGGGTTACTTCGCTAGTGTAATAGGGATTACTTGATCAGTGTTAAAGGGGTTACTTCATCAGTGTTAAAGAGGTTACTTCGTCAGTGTTATAAGGGTTATTTGGTCGATATTATAGGGGCTATTTAATCAATGTTTTAGGGTTATTTTAAGTGGTCACACGATGTGGTCAGCCGCACACAAGACGGGCTGCATTCTTTAACGGCAAATTTGTCTTTTTTTTTAGTAAAGAAATTTCTATTTTAATTTTTCTATAAGCTTATTATTGCCAATTTGCCATTTTCAAGATAGAAAGTCAAAGAAATATTGAAATGGGTTCTACCTAAATACCTAATTGATTAAATTGAGATTTGCAGCAAACAATTACTCTGTGTATTAGTTTTTTTTTTTTTTTTTTTTTTTCTTTTTTTTTTTTTTTTTATACACTCTGTATTAGATTAATTGTTGCTGCAAACTTTGTTTAAATCTACTTTGTAATTTCAATTTGCATATATTGATGGTGTAATATTATTTATATTAAATGAATTTATTTCTAGTCAAAAAAATTAATATATTGTTATTGAAATAATACAGTATTTGTTTTTTTGCTTTTTATTAGGGCCCAATTTTTTAAGGTTAGAATATGGCCCAAAAAAATTAAGACGGCCTTGTGTCTGGGTCAGTTCGGCAAAGTTCGTTACATGACCCAAACGAGAATTTTTTTTTTTTTTTTTTGGGTGTTTCACCCGGTTCACCCCTTTGGGCTAATTTGGATCCAGATCAGTTCTGGGTGATTAAGTTTCTATTCCCTCCCAATCATTGTTTTGGGGGATCGAATACATGTTTTTCTTACCAAGTGTAGTCTCAATCACCACTACACCAACAACTAATTGATCTAAACGAGAAAATGTGGCAGTGGTGTGTTAATTCAAACCTTAATTTGAAGTCCGAATGTTTAAGGCATATCTAAAGATTTGCCCATAGCCCAGCCTAGCTATATGGTGTCAATAAGGCAATTAAAGAGACACAAAGGCACATAGAGTTTGGACACTTCAAGAGAGGAGAACAAAAGTCTTGTGCTTTCATTGTGATAAGAGGTGGGGCATGTAAAGGATAATGATATCGATTGATTTACACATTTTTGGCTAAACGGCTATTTGTGTAAGAGGAAAGAACTTAACGTGCTTTTGGTGGCCAGCAGTTGTGAAGGTATGAAACCGAAAGATCAAAGAGAAGCCAAGGAGTATGAGGCCGACACAGGAGGGGCATCCATTGAGGTTTCCCTTTGGTTGGTTGTCGGACTCTAGAACCCAAAACTATGAAGTTATGTTGAAGCTTAAGGTTTTGATGATGATGAACTTAAACTAAAGCAAACTCTACTAATAAAGGTTTTTAAGTGTTGGATTAGTTTAGGTGAAATTGATCTTGGTGATGGAAGAAGTAACTTAAGCTAAGAAGACTAAAGGAGCCTTTAAACATAAAGTTAAATCAAGTTGAAGAAGAGTTCTCTAACAAGAACTAAGTTCCCTAACAGGAACTTGAAGACAGCAAGCTGAGGTGTCAGCCTGGACTGCGAGTGAAGATAGTAAGTTCCTTTAGGAACTTAGCCTGCGTGACGCCCAAGTAATCTTCCGTACAAAATGTGACAGGTTGCTTGGTAAATAAAGATAAAATTGGAAAAGATAAAAAGATAGATTTTATGAAAAGATTTTATTTAAAATCAGTTTCTTAAAATCGGTTTTAAAAAGATTTTATTTTATATCTTTCTATCTTATTTTCCGGAAAAAGATTATCTTCTAAATATGATTTACTTAAAACCGTGATTTGAAGATAAGTTAAGTTAACTTATTTATCTTTTAGAAAACCTACTTACTATACAAGGCATACTTGTATAAATAGGAGAGATTGAAATGGTTTAAGGTTTTTATGAGTTTTATGCGTGAAGAAAATCATAGAGCATCGATTGAGTAAGTTTACCAAGCTTCTAATCTTGTCATATTAGCTTCGAATTTTGTGCATAGCTTACCTATCATATACTAGGTGTCATACACTTGTATTGGTTGGGGTTATTTGGGTGAGTTTGTTATTTTTACATCGCATACAGATTATGTAAGCTTCTAGTGAGAAGCCGAGAGATTTGTACTTTGGTAGTACGAGAGAATCTAAGTGTGGGACTTAGATTGGGTAGGATAGGGTCCTATCGAGTAGCAAGTTTCTGAGTAGGAACTGGTAAATAAAGGTCTGTGCATAATAGGTTGTAACTTGGTGTTTTCCCTATTATAGTGAAAGTGTTTGTGTTTGAAATCCCTAAGGTAGGGTCGAGGTTTTACTTCCTGTTGGGCCCTGGAAGGTTTCCTCGTAAAATCTGTGTGTCTGTGCAAGTTCCTAATTGTTTGTTTTATTATTCCGCAAAAGTAGTCATTAGGAACTCAATACAATTCATCCCCCCTCTTGTATTAATCGTCTCAACTAACAATTGGTATCAGAGCAAGGTTCTCACGTGTAAGCAGATAACTTTGCTGAGTAAGTTCCCGGAGAGATGAATTACAAGGAGAAACTTGAAGAAGGATATTCCACCCAACGCCCTCCCATGTTCAACGCTAAGTTTTACACCTACTGGAAGAACAGGATGGAGATCTTCATCAAGGCAGAGAATTACCAGTTTGGCGTGTTATTGAATCTGGTGATTTTGAAATAACCCCAACTAATGAAAAGAACGAGGTGGCTCCTAAACTTATATCTGATTATGATAAAGAAGATTATCAGAAACTTGAATTGAATGCGTTAGCCATAAAGTATTTACATTATGGACTTGGACCTCATGATCATAATCGTATCATGGGATGCAAGTCTACTAAACAGATTTGGGATCTACTGGAGGTAACTCATGAAGGTACTAATGAGGTAAAATGTTCTAAAATTGACTTATTGATGTCTAGATATGAAAGGTTTGAAATGCAATCTAAGGAATCTATAGAGGAAATGTTCACTAGGTTCAATGATATTATTAATGAGTTGAATTCCCTTGGTAGACACATTCCTATTGATGAACAGGCAAGGAAGATCTTAAGGATCCTACCACAGGATGAACGTTGGAGATCCAAGGTCACTACCATGCAGGAAGCTAAGGACTTAACCAAGTTCAACATGGAACAACTAGCTGGATCATTGATGACTCATGAACTTCATATGAGTTCCAATATTGAAAGTTCCAAAAACAAGAGTCTTGCACTTAAGGCTCAAGACTCAGAGGAATCAGAAGTTGATGAGGATGAGATGGCAATGCTTGTAAGAAGATTTAAAAATATGATAAACAACAGGAAGTTCGATAGGAACAAGAAGTACACAAGTTCCAGAAACACAACTTGTTTCAAGTGTGGTTCTAAAGATCATTTTATTAAGGTCTGTCTAGGACAGGATGGTGATATAGGAAAGACTAAAGGCAAGGAGCAATCCAAGGAGTCAAGAGTCTATAAGCCTTACTTCACGAAGGATAATGTGAAGAAATAAAGCTATGCTAGTTGCCTGGGGAGATTCGGATTCAGAGGAAGAAGAGGACCAACCATCAGATGAAATTGCTCATCTATGTTTGATGGCAAAAAGCAGATGATAAAGAAAAACTGAAGGAACTGGAATCTAAGGTATGGTTTTCTCAAAATGATTTAAAACATTTCTCTAGAGATAGTTTGATATGTGCTATGTTGGACATGCAAGAAGAATTAAAGAATTTATATAAAGTCAAACAGTAAAGTGATGAAGCTTTATTACAAAGAGAACAATGAGTGGATTGACAACATGAAGTTTGACATTCAATATAGGTTCTTTTGTCTGTTTGATGATAACAAAATTCTAAAAGAGACTATTGATAGGTTGAAACATGATAATGTAATGTTAAATGTGGAACTTTCTTTAACGAAACTTTGTCTTGATACTCCTAATTTTGAAGTTTCTTCACTAGCTTGCACAATATCCAAATTTTGAAAAACTAAAATCTGATTTGGAAGATCTAAGATCGGATAAGGCACGACTTGAGGGGGAACTTGAGAAAGCTAGGAAAGGCAAACAACCTATAGAGTACAGAGTTCCTGATTGGATCACTAAAGCTCAAACCAAAAGAACAGAAGGTCTGGGTTTCAAAAAGAAGTTCCAAAAGGAAAAGAAGTATGTTGACCTACCTAGTAGTATTGTTTGTTATTTTTGTGGCAATACAGGACATAAACAGGTTAAGTGTCCTAAGAAAGAAAAGAGTACACAAAAAAATGAAAAACATGTTGAACAGATTTGGGTTATGAAAAATAATCCCATTCATGTTACACAGGAACCCAAGGAAACCTGGGTTCCTGATACTAATGTTTAATTCTTCATGCAGGTTTCAGTAAGGGGGAACAACACCTGGTACCTCGACAGTGGTTGTTCTAAGCACATGACTGGAGACAAATCTAGATTTCTCTCACTGGATGCCTACTATGGGGAAACTGTGACCTTTGGTGATAACATGAAAGGAGAGATAGTCGCTATTGTCAAAGTAGGAAGGTCAAGTTCCCATGCTATTGATAATGTATTTTTGGTCGAGGGTCTCAAACACAACTTGTTAAGTATTTCACAATTTTGTGACAAAGGTAAATCTGTAAGCTTTACTTCTAATAAATGCAGAATTATTCACAATGACACTGGGAATATTATTTTAGAAGGAACTCGTAAAGGGAACACATATGTTGTTGATCTTAACGAGGTTCCTAACAGCAGTTTAACGTGTCTCAGTGTTATTGAGGATGATCCTCTATTATGGCACAAGAGATTTGGCCATGCAAGCTTTACTTTACTTGATAAGCTTAGATCTAAGGAACTAGTGGAAGGACTTCCTTGCATAAATTTCATGTATGACAAAGTGTGTGATGCTTGTGTTAGAGGAAAACAAACTAGAATCTCTTTCAAGTCCAAGAAAATGGTAAGCACCAAAAGACCTTTGGAACTTATTCATATGGATCTATGTGGTCCTATGAGAATCCAAAGCAGAAGTGATAAGAGATATGTAATGGTTATTGTTGATGATTTTTCAAGGTTTACTTGGGTTTTCTTTCTTGTTAGCAAAGATGAAACATTTGATGAATTTGTAGCATTTGTAAAGAAAGAACAGAGAAGAACAGGTAATCCACTGATTCACCTTAGATCAGATCATGGAACTGAATTTGAAAACTCAAATTTTGATGAGTTTTGTACTGAGCATGGAATGGATCACAACTTCTCTGCACCAAGGACTCCACAACAGAATGGAGTTGTGGAACGCAAAAATAGAAGACTTGAAGACATGGCCAGAACAATGCTGATCTCAAGTGGTCTGCCTAGGAACTTCTGGGCAGAAGCCCTGAATACAACATGTTACATTCTAAACAAAGTATCTGTTATGAGCTAATCAAAGGGAGAAAGCCTAATATCTCTTATTTTAGATCTTTTGGATGTAGATATTTTGTTCATAACAATGGTAAAAGGAACTTGGGAAAGTTTGATGAACGTAGTGATGAGGTAGTATTCTTAGGATATGCCTCAAATAGTAAAGCCTATAGAGTTTATAATAAGAGAATAATGTGTGTTGAGGAATCTATACATATTATATTTGATGAAACTGAACAATTATCTGATGTACAGAATGGTGATGATGATTTTGAAATTGGACTTGTGCGCAAGCCAGATCCAGATGAGGAGTCAACATCATTGCAGAAGCAACAAGCTGAAAATGTAGAAAAGACGAATCTAGAAGCAAATGTAGAACCTGAAATGGAGAATGCACCAGGAACTCCACATCAAGAACAAAATCAAGACCAGAATGAAGAAAACCTTGTTGAAGTTCTAACTGAGACTCAAGACCAAGTTCTTACAGAAGAACTAATCAACAATAATCAGGAAAGATTGTATCCAGTCAAAAACTTTACACCAAAGCGATGGAAACATCAGAAATCACATCCTGTGGATGCAATCATGAGTGATATTACAAAAGGAACTCAGACTAGATCTCAGCTTAGAAACTTCTGTGCATTCTATGCATTTCTATCATCTATGGAGCCTAAGAAATATGTTGAAGCTTTAACTAACACAGACTGAATTAATGCTATGCAAGCTGAATTAAATGAGTTTGAGAGAAATAAAGTTTGGCATTTGGAACCTAGACCCAAGGATAAGAAGACTATTGGCTTAAAATGGGTGTTTAGGAACAAGTTAGATGAGCATGGTATTATTGTCAGGAATAAGGCAAGACTTGTTGTTCAAGGCTTCAATCAACAAGAAGGAATAAATTATGAAGAGACGTTTGCTCCTGTAGCCAGGTTAGAAGCTATTCGTTTACTCATTGCTTTTGCTGCTTATATGGGATTCACGTTATTCCAAATGGATGTTAAATGTGCATTTCTAAATGGATTCTTAAATGAAGAAGTCTATGTGGAAAACCTTCAGGATTTGAAAATCCAGAGTTCCCAAACCATGTCTATAAGCTTGGCAAAGCTCTTTATGGGCTAAAGCAAGCTCCTAGAGCATGGTATGAAAGATCGTCAAAGTTCCTATTACAAAATGGTTTTAAACGTGGTAAAATAGATAAAACTTTATTTTTAAAATAAAATGAAACTGACATATTAGTTGTACAAATTTATGTTGATGATATTTTATTTGGTGCAACAAATGAATCTTTGTGCAAGTATTTTGCTGACCTTATGAGTGGAGAATTTGAAATGAGCATGATGGGAGAATTAAACTTCTTTCTCGGATTGCAAATTAAGCAAACTGAAGAAGGAATCATGATCCATCAACAAAAATATATCAAGGAACTGATCAAGAAGTACAATCTAGATAATGCTAAGACCAATAGCACTCTAATGGGTATAGCAACTAGATTGGATGAAGATCCAATTGGAACTTGTGTTGATCAATCTATGTATAGAGGTATGATAGGTTCTTTACTTTATCTAACAGCTAGTAGACCTGACATATCTTTTAGTGTAGGTTTGTGTGCCAGGTTCCAAGCAAACCCAAAGGAGTCTCACTTGAAAGCAGTAAAGAGAATCCTTAGATACCTGAAAGGAACTGATGGTTTGAGTCTCTTCTATCCTAGATGTGACTCCTTTGATTTTAATGGCTTTACTGATGCTGACTATGCAGGTGATTTGGTCAATAGAAAAAGCACTTCAGGTATGATACAATTTTTAGGACCTTGTTTAGTTTCTTGGGGTTCCAAGAAGCAAAACACAGTTGCAATGTCTACAGCTGAAGCTGAGTACGTGGCAGCAGCAGCATGTTGTTCACAAGTACTTTAGATAAAGCAACAGGTTAGAGATTTTGGTATTATTTTTGAATGTGTGCCTATTTACTGTGATAATATCAGTGCTATATGTATTTCTAAGGATCCAGTTCAACACTCAAAGGTAAAACATATCCACATTAGGCATCACTTTCTAAAAGATAATGTGGAGCAAAGGAATATTAAATTAGAATTATGTCATACTGAAAATCAAATTGCAGATATTCTAACCAAACCCTTGAGCAGAGAAAGATTTGAGAAATTGAGACTGGAACTTGGGATGATCAAGCTGAATTGATTGCTTCTAAAGTTCCAAGATATGGCAAAGTCAAAGATAATGTAAATAGAGCTAAAAGAGCATTTAGCACAATTTTGATCTGCTAAACATAGCTAAAGTGTCACCGTTGTTAATTACTAGAGGTAAGTTCATTAAACTGCTTAACTGTGTAAGTTATTAAGTATTTACATTGCACATGTGTAGAAAGCGTGTTCCAAGTGTGTATTTATAAAGTTTTTTTTTTAAATTAAATGAATTTGGAAAGAAAAGGATTTTGGCAAATTCATCCTGTTAACTTAAAATTGAAAAATTAATTGAATTTGTTCAATTAATGACTGAATAGTGAAATCTCTTAAAATCCCTCACGCTGCTTCATTAATTATAAAAGCTGATTTCACCTACATCTTTCACCTCACTGTCAAATCAATTAACCCCATTCCAGTAAAAAAAAAAACCCTCCTGAAATTTAAAACCATCTCTAGAACAACAATGGTCATCATTGCTGAAATCGTCTCATCAGAAAACTCACAAAGCTTGAAAAACACCATTCAAGAGGAAACATCTCCATTAGCCATGGTGAACTACAAACCCTCTTTAACTTCAACCAAAACCCTTGAACATCCTAAAACCTCATCATCTAAACCTAAAGAAGTGGAAAGTAAAAGTGACCAAGAAGAGTCATCCGTTTCAAGTGTCCTTCAAAGGTTGAAAGAGTGGAAAGAGAAGAAACAAAAAGAGAAGTCTCTTGAGGAGTAAATAGAAGAAGTTGACGAGTTTGCTCAAGAGAAACATTCAGAAGAGACCAAAGAGGATGACGAAGAAGGAGGAGATATGAATGAGGGAGAGAAAGACAAAGAAGATCACAACAATTCAGAAAAGGAAGAATTAGAAAAGGAAGATGAAGAAGAGGAGGTAACTGATCAAGCCGAACTTGAATCACAGGCAGGGAGGTATGTTGTAGGACATCGTATTGATCTAGATTGGTGTAGAAAAGCTAGATTCTTAGAGTTTCTTGATTTGATTAAGTTCCAAGGATGGGAATACTTGTTATCAAAAGTTTCAGCAAACTATTTGTATCCAATTGCTATGACTGAGTTCTGTCAAAATTTTCAAGAAAAATTGGGGGTAATTTCTAGTGTAGTCGATGGTGTAAAAATTGAATTAAATGTTGAAACCCTAGGTAAAATTCTAAAAACTCCAACTGAGGGGTATGAAACTTACATTAAGGGAAAAGCTAGTGTTAAAGTAGGAAATTACTTGACCGGTGACATTGTTGAAGCCCTCATTGGTCAAAGGGGGAAGAAGATTATGAGTCATAATGATTTGAGCCTGTTGAACAAGTTGTTGTTCAACTTAGTCAAGAAAACCATCTTGCCAAGAAGTGCAAAGAAGGGAGAAGCATGCCTGATGGATATGGCTGTAATTTTCTGTTTGTCTAAGAAAATTAAAGTCAATTTTCTTGCATTGATGTATCAGCACTTAGCACATTGTGTTCCAAGTAGGACAAAAGTGGGCTATGGAGCTATTTTGTCAATTGTGTTTAAAAATGCTTGAGTAATTCTGAAGGGTAGGTATGGTGTTCTGGATGAGAAGCCAGAGAATGTGCTAAATGAGGAAACTCTGGCTGGATTGAGTTTGGAAGTAGTAAAAGGAAAAATCCAAAAATTGGAGAAGGGGGAAAAAAAAGAAAGAAAAATGACAGGGAAAAGAAAAGAGAAAGAGGTGTCTAAGCAGCCTGTAAGGAAAAGCAGGAGGATATCTGCTAGTTCTGTTCCTCAGACAAGCATGGAACAGCCTATGTAGTTGGATGTTGAGGAGGGTATCCTTGATGGGCAAGTTGCAGAATTGGCGGATAGGATGGAAAGGGTTGAGAAACAAATGAAGGATTCTGCTGGAAAACTTCAGATGTTAACCCTAGAAAAGCTTGTGCAGGAGCAGGGAAAGGAATTAAAAGAGCTTAAGAAGCTGGTGCTGAAATAGGACAAGGAACTTCAAGAGTAAAAGAAGTTTCTGCAAGAACAGAACAAGGCTCTACAGGAACAAAAGGAGGAGTTCCAACAAAAACTCAAGAGTCTTGAAGACAACCTGGAGGTTTTTGTACAACAAACAAAAGAGGACTACAAGAAAATTTTGGAGTTTCTTGAGACCTAGCCTATCATATTCTCAATATACCCCTTTCTAGCCTATATTCAACCTAGCCTATTTTCTGTTTCTCTATTTCAGTCATGAACAATTTTAATTTCTGTTTTAGTGTTTGAACAATTAATTTTGATTGTAATTTTTTTTAAAAAAAATTGTTCAGCAGGATGATAAATCTTTTGGTTTTTAATTAATAGTTGGAACTTTGCCTATACTTGTGTGTGTATGTATATGTTGAACATTTATGCAGGAAAGTGGAACTTGCTTAAGGTAACTTATGCATATGTTGAACATTTATGCAAATGTATATGTTGAACATTTATGCAGCGCTGCCTTCTGTTTCCCACACTCGATGAATTGCTTGTGGGATTGTGGCTAGATGCTTAATAACCTTGAAAAATAGGACTTTTTTATAATGCCAAAAAGGGGAATAGAGGAAGCAAACTTGGAAGCTGAAGTTATTCTGGGTTCCAGTTGATAAAGTATTAGAAAATTCTTTTTCTGATATGATGCCAAGTAGCTTAGTTTATCTCTTAGGTTTACTGCTTAAGTTTTATAGATGTTTTGTTCTGCTTATTTATGCTTTTCTTATTTTTGTATGTTTACTTTCAGTTGTGTGTTTACTTTTTGTCAATAAATCAAAAATACAAAAATACGTCCTTTTATTTGTTTTAACTTTTCTCAAGAATTTGCTTAAGTTTGTCATCATCAAAAAGGGGGAAATTGTTGAACCTTAAGGTTTTGATGATGATGAACTTAAACTAAAGCAAACTCTACTAATAAAGGTTTTTAAGTGTTGGATTAGTTTAGGTGAAATTGATCTTGGTGATGGAAGAAGTAACTTAAGCTAAGAAGACTAAAGGAGCCTTTAAACATAAAGTTAAATCAAGTTGAAGAAGAGTTCTCTAACAAGAACTAAGTTCCCTAACAAGAACTTGAAGACAGCAAGCTGAGGTGTCAGCCTGGACTGCAAGTGAAGATAGTAAGTTCCTTTAGGAACTTAGCCTGCGTGACGCCCAAGTAATCTTCCGTACAGAATGTGACGCGGCAATATTATTTAGTTAAGATTTTATCTTTTAGATTTATTGTTAAATATGTTAAGTAGGTTATGCATGAGATTTATTAGAAGCGTGACAAGTTGCTTGGTAAATAAAGATAAAATTGGAAAAGATAAAAAGATAGATTTTATGAAAAGATTTTATTTAAAATCGGTTTCTTAAAATCGGTTTTAAAAAGATTTTATTCTATATCTTTCTATCTTATTTTCCGGAAAAATATTATCTTCTAAATATGATTTACTTAAAACCGTGACTTGAAGATAAGTTAAGTTAACTTATTTATATATCTTTTAGAAAACCTACTTACTATACAAGTCATACTTGTATAAATTGTAGAGATTGAAATGGTTTAAGGTTTTTGTGAGTTTTATGCGTGAAGAAAATCATAGAGCATCGATTGAGTAAGTTTACCAAGCTTCTAATCTTGTCATATTAGCTTCGGATTTTGTGCATAGCTTACCTATCATATACTAGGTGTCATACACTTGTATTGGTTGGGGTTATTTGGGTGAGTTTGTTATTTTTACATCGCATACAGATTATGTAAGCTTCTAGTGAGAAGCCGAGAGATTTGTACTTTGGTAGTACGAGAGAATCTAAGTGTGGGACTTAGATTGGGTAGGATAGGGTCCTATCGAGTAGCAAGTTTCTGAGTAGGAACTTGTAAGTAAAGGTCTGTGCATAATAGGTTGTAACTTGGTGTTTGCTCTATTATAGTGAAAGTGTTTGTGTTTGAAATCCCTAAGGTAGGGTCGAGGTTTTACTTCTAGTTGGGCCCTGGAAGGTTTCCTCGTAAAATCTGTGTGTCTGTGCAAGTTCCTAATTGTTTGTTTTATTATTCCGCAAAAGTAGTCATTAGGAACTCAATACAATTTACCCCCCTCTCTTTTATTAATCGTCTCAACTAACAAGTTAAGGTGGAAAGTGAAGGAGAGGAAGGTGCTAGTCTTGATATACACCAGCGTACTTGATTTTATTTCATCAATCCTGGTGCCAGTGAGTGGTGAGGGATCAGCATTTGGGGTGGCTTTAGGCAACAATGAATGGAGAGAATTTGTGGAGAAATGGAATTCAACTTTTGCTTGTCTTTCTCTTCCATCTACTTCCTTTCTTTCCTTCTTTCTTATCCAAATAAAACATTAATTAAAATACACTTCATGTCATCACTCAAAGCAATAGGTTTGATATGTTTGTCTAAAGTTCTTATTTAAAAGAGGAAATTTTGATAATTACCACCATCTATTGTTGCCAAAATTGAAAATACCAGCACAAGTTTTTTTTAATTTCACCACCTAGTTTTTTCCAAAAGTTTTGAAAATCCTACCACTTTGTGAGATGACGTCATTGTGGGACCCACAATTTTGTTTTTCCTCTTTTTCCCACGATTTCCCCTATTCTTCTACTCCCTTCTTTCAAGTTCATCTCTCATATTTGATTTCAATTACACAAATTTCACAAATTAGGTTATAATTTCTACAATCTAACCTACAACGAACTGAATTGATTAGTTTAATTAGGGTTTGGGTAATGAATTTGGGGGTTTTGCTAAATTCGACAAATTAGGGTAATCAATTAGGGGGTATTGCTAAATTCGACAAATTAATGGTTTATTCGTGGTAATTACTTGTTTAATTGTCCACTTATTCATTTAATTTTAACTTCATAAACCCTAAGTTGTCCAATTTAGCAAAACCCCCAAATTAATTACCCAAACCCTAATTAATATAATCAATCCACTTCGTTTCAGGTTAGATTGTAGAAATTATAACCTAATTTGCGAAATTTTTGTAAATGATATCAAATTTCAGAGATGAAATTGAAAGAGGGGAGTAGGGAAGGATGAGGGAAAGAGAGGGAAAACAAAATTGTGGGTCCCACAATGACGTCATCTCACTAAGTGGTGGGATTTTCAAAACTTTTGGAAAAAACTAGGTGGTAAATTTTTTTTAAAAAAAAATAAAAAATTGAGGTGGTATTTTCAATTTTGGCAACAATAAATGGTAGTAATTATCAAAAGTTCCTTTAAAAGATGGATAGCTTTATTTTACCCTTCATGTTCATTTCCAATACAATAAATTAAATATTTATTAGTACACTTTCCATCCAAGAATAATTAACACGTGAAGTTTTTTACACTTGGTATGTTATCTTACACTTCGTATATTAGAAAAAAAAGGAAAACTTACCTGATGAAAAGATGAATATGAAAAATCTAATAGTGCCCGTGTCATCTGTCAATCACACAAAATTTAGTTACTAGCAAATATAACCATACAATTTATAGCATACTGTTACTATTAATTTTCCAAAAGCATATATATCTCAAGCTAATAAGATGGGTCATAGAGATATAAAGACATAACAACTTACATGAGCAGGGTAAGAATTGAAAAGAAACTGTAAGTCCTTAACCCTTAGATCTAGGCCAGGATATCTCAATCAAGATTAAGGCAAATTATAAGTTGATAAGGATAATAAAAGATAAAAGTAAATCACCAAATACACTTTTATAAAAGGTAAAAGTAAATCGCCAAATACACTTTATTAAAGCGTGTTTAGCGATATACTTTTAAGGCTAATAATCCGTTAAGGACAATAAATTTACTAGCTTTCAAATATAAGTTAAAATCGTTACTTCAAATAGCAGTTATCCCTTATATTTGGTTGAATATATATATATATATATATATATATATATATATATATATATATATATATATATATATATATATATATATATATATATATATATATATATAATGTTAAACTTTTAGGCAGGTCACAAGGTAGCGACACTTGGCGTTCCAATTTTTCGTCAAGTGTCGCGCCACGTAGGATAGACTTAAATAGATTTTACAAGATAAAAAAGTTAGTTACGTAGGATAGATTTAAATAGACTTTACAAGATAAAAAAGTTAGTTTAGAATTCTATTTAGATAGAATTTTAGGATAAAATTGTTAGTTTAGAGTTTTATTTTCGATAAAATACCAATATTTCAGATGTACACATTGAATTATAATT
This sequence comes from Chenopodium album, assembly GCF_948465745.1. Taxonomy (NCBI): domain Eukaryota; kingdom Viridiplantae; phylum Streptophyta; class Magnoliopsida; order Caryophyllales; family Amaranthaceae; genus Chenopodium; species Chenopodium album. The sequence continues at coordinate 63,981,046 of NC_137840.1, forward strand.
TTATTCAAAAAACTTATTAGATTATAATTCTAATATTGTTTAAAGCGTAAAACATCCATTTATAATATATACTAATCGGCTAAAATAATATGAGTACTTCACAATATAATAGAATTTTCTTACTATGTAGACCCATCAATTAGGGTCGGATCATGAGTCATCTCAAATTGGGCCACTTCAGGTTATGAGTCAAGAAATGTTCAACTCTTTCCCAAAGTTTTAGGTTCGGACCAACCCAACGGGCTTTGAACATTTATTTCATTTAATTTATTTTTTTAGTGTATTAAATTGAACCTTTTCACTAGCAACATTATTATTAGTCGTTACATGCGTATTAGATAGCAAAATCGTTACAAGAGCACATCAATTCCTAACTAATTTGTATCAATAATATATTTTAAAATTTGATATATACCCCAAAAAAATTTAGAATTTCAAATTCATTTCTCTCTCCACCTTTTCTCTATCTCTAATTTTCTAAACATTCATCTTAACTTCGTTGAAACCTTCAATTTTTCAACAAAACAACTAATAAAACTCTTTCAAATTTTGCATTAATTACTACAAAGTACAAACAAGCATAAAACTATTCAATTGAATTTGCAATTTCAACTTTCACAACATCAAACTGGATTGATTTAGAAATTTATAGAAAAAAGGAAAATTTAATATTAATAATCCCAACTTTGCTCCTTTTTCATTTAATAATCTCTAGTTTGGATTATTCTGGAATAATCCCAACTTTGAGGGTTGTAAACTTTGAGGGTTTTTACTTTCTTCAATCCCATACTATTAAAAAAAAGTCAATAACCTGTTATATCAAATTACTTGAAACGTGTTAAGTCCTGATCGGTCCAAAACATTATAAAAAGTTAAAACAAAAAAATACAAAAAAAAAATCCTACTAAAAAACCAGCCAACCTCTCTTTCCCCGCTAGCCCACCCTAACCTCCACCCTACTGCCCAGCTTGCGCCCCTTTCATTCCGGCTCGCCACACCTCCCCCATCCCCTGGTGTCGCCGTTTTCATTCCTCCCTGCGACACCCTAAAATTCCTCCACAAAACCACTAAGGAAACCCCTCCCGTACGCCTTCACTCCTGAAAACCCCAAACTCCCTGGAACCCACCTTAAAACCCTAATGGCTAGGGTTTTCGATGGTGGGGGGCGATATTTGGGGGGTTTTTTGGCGTGGGGGAGGTAGTTTTTAGAGGCTTCCAATTGATAGAGATATTTTTAAAAAATGAGAAAAAGGAGATAAGGAGGGAGGTTGGGGGTTTCTGGTGGAGAAAGTTAGCCCAAAAAAGAGATTAGAAGGGCCGGTTGTAGCACCGATGCGGGGAGAGGGGGAAATCGGCGCAGTTAGGATACTAGAAGGCATTAAGGGGGTGGCAGATCAAGTAGCTTAGCCCGGTGCTAAGGGTTTTGGCTTGATTCTTTTTTATTTTTTTTAATTTTGTTTGTTTTTAATTTTTTTTTTTTAAAAAACTTTTTAACCAATTATTTTGTGATATGTGTCACCTACAATTACCACATAGTTTGAAAATGTGGCAGTGGTGTGTTAATTCAAACTCCCCACCTACTTTGCTCTTAACTCAAATGTGACGTCATGTGGGGTCCACTAAGGGTGAAAGTTCGGTTTGCGGTGTGGTTTATAGCCCAAATTGAAACTAAACCACATTAATTTGGTTTTGAGATTTTTCAAACCATACTATTGCAACAAAACCAAACCACACCGTTTTAAATTCAATTTTTCAAAAGAAAATCGAACCACACCGAAATTTTTCATCCTCTACCTTCTTGCTCCATCTAATTGATCATTCATTGTATCTGCCCACATTGGTTGACATTCTAGGTCATAAAACAAAGACAAGTTATATTATTTCTATGTTTATGTATATGTCGGGTCAAAATTAGTGTTGGGCTAGACTATAATTAAAATATGGGCCATAATCTGGATTGGATTTTGGTTTTTTTGTTTTTCAAATCTTAAAACTGAAATCAAACCATATTAATTCGATTTTGGGATTCCTAAAACCGCACTAAACCAAATCAGAAAAAAAATTCGAACCAGATTTCTAATTTAATTCGGTTTCATTTGTGGTTTGGTTCGGTTTTAAACCGCATTAGTTTCACCCCTAGGGCCCACTAACTACTTTCCCGCCCTTTTTCCTTCCCTTTCTTTCTATCTAATATTGTTCTCCTCTTTAAGTTGGGGAAAAACTTCAATTCGTGAAAAAAATTAACATGAATATTTGTAATTTAACTTGAAAATTTTCCCCATCTTTGAGAAGAGTAAAATATAGGAGAATGAGAAATCGAGAAAGAAAGAAAGAAAAGGACGAAAATAGGGTGAGAAGGTAGTTAGTAGACCCCATATGACATCACACTTCATTTAAAAGCCAAGTAAGTGGTAAAATAAAAAAAAAAACAAAAATTATAGGTGGTAATTGCTAAAATAGCAACAATTGTTGGAGGTAATTGTAAAAAAAAAATCCAAAATATAAAAAAAGGATTTTTTGTGAAAAACTACCTTTTAAACTTTGGATTTTAAGAAAATTACCCTAAAAACAAAATGTTGTCATTAACTACCTTATAAAGTATAAAATGTTGTAATTGAGTACCTCCCACCGGAATAACACATTTGACTTTTATTTTTCGGCTTTGACCATGTCACATGAGGGTCACGTGACCCTTTAATGACTTAATTCCCCCCCTCTTTCCCCCAAATTTTCCCGCTTTACACCAAATCTTTTCCTTAACAATATGATTAATCATATTTTATATTGCTTATTTGCAACCCCTTTGATAATTATATGGGCTGAATTGGTTTAAAGTGGGAAAATTTTCGCTGAAAAGGGGGAATTCAATCATTAAAGGGCCACGTGACATGGTCAACGTCGGTAAATAAAATTCAAATGTGTCATTAGGGTGGAAGGTAGTTAATTACAACATTTTGTTTTTAAGGTAGTTTTTCGCAAAATCTGGAGTTTAAAAGGTAGTTTTTCACAAAGAAAAAAAAACTCATTCAACCAATCACCGGTAACTAGAATTGAAAAACGTAAATAGCCCCCAAATTCCGGCCACAAACCAAACCCCAAAAACCACCAACCTCACCCAAAATTCGGCTACTACTATTCCCCTCCCCTACGCCGCTAACCCTCTTTCCCCCTCCCCTTCCCCGCGCCGGTGTTGCGAACCCCCACCTTCCCTCGTTATCTCCTTTTCCAGTTTTCCGATGACATTTCTCAATCAAAAAACCCCCATTCTAAAACCCCTTAAAACCACCTCCCTCACACCCAAAACAACAAAACCCCTCCCCCACCATCGAAAATCTAGCCTCTATGGTTTTGGGGTGGTGGGAGGAAAGATTTGGGATTTTGGGCAGTGGGGAGGGGTTTCGTTGGTGGTTTCGTGGGGGAATGGGAGGGTGTTTCGGGGAGAGAGGAAAATGGTGAAGCCAGGGGCCAAGGGTCGGGAAAGCGCGGCAGGCCGGCGACTAGGTCAACAGTTTGGAAGTGTGGTAGAGGTTAGGGTGAGTTGGTGGGTGAAGGGGAGGTTGTGTGGTAGTTTTGTGACTTTTGTGATTTTTAGGAATTTTTTTTTTTCGTTTTTTAAATTTTTTTCGGACCAATAAGGACTTGATATGTCTCAAGTGACCTGATATAATAGGTCATTGACTTTTGTTGACCGGTTAATGGAAGAAGTTTCGAATTATTCCAGAATAAGCTAAATTTGGGATTATTAAAACAAAATACTACATTAGTTTCATATTAATTATTTGCAACAATTAGACATTTTTTCTATGTAAAAGATAATATAAAAGATATTTTTTTATTCATAATTTAAATCTTAAATTACTATTTTTTGTTTTCAATTCTCAAATTTCATTTGTTAATTTTTTCTTAAATGGCGACTGAAAATTAAAATTCTAAATTAATATATAAATCTAATTTTTCATTGGTCGAAATATTACTTTTGCTTATGTGCCGTGCGATGCATGAATTTTTATATACATTTTGTATATAAATATTTTTTAGGTGATCTCTTAATTAACATAAAATAATAATTTATATTTTTTAAATATCAAACTATAATTTTTAGTTTTTTAAATAATATAAATACTAATATCTAAAGATAATTTTTAGTTTTGTAACTAATAAAAATGATAAAATTTAGTGTTCTTAAATAATTAAAATCCTAATAAATTACTATTCGTTGTTTTTACCTACGTGGCAAAAATTTAAAATTTTATTCGTCACTTTTGTTTAGGTGACGAGTGATTTTTTTAATTCTAAAATAAAATAGAAATCTAATTTTTAACTAGTAAAAAATATGCCTTTTCTTATGTGGCGCTCCCAATGCTCTCCAAAAATGCCTACTTTATTTATATATATATATATATATTAGATTTTTAATGTTTTTTGAACCACTCACGTGATGCCACGTGTCAAAGCTACCTGTTATATTAGGTTGATGATCGGTTGGGTCTGCTCTAAGAAAACCGAGTGCATAGTTAGGATTATTAAAAAATAAATCTTAGTTGAAATTATTGTAGGTAAATCGACAATAGTTGGGATTCTTAAAGTGTATTTTTCCTAACTTTTATTACCACTTAAAAAACACCACTTTGATTTTTATGTTTTATATAAAATTTTATTTTATTACACTACCAAAATAAATCTTGCTACCACTTAACATTTTTTGTTATGGTGTCATTAGCCAACTATTAATTTTTTAAAAAATTGCGTGTTGAAAAATGTCAGTTAAAGTTTTGGTTCATTTGGCCTTTAGAAAACAGTGTTGCTTTGATACATGGGTACTATAGGATTATGTTAGAAATTATTGGAGATAGTAGCAGTTAGCATACAAGCAACTCGAACAAGCAGCAGCTGCACAACTCAAAAGGCTCAAATTATAGATTAGTTTCTACAAAGTTCTAGAATTTGCTTGTAGGATTATGACGTGGAAAAAGCTGTTACAAATAACAAACTCATATTTTCTATTAAGCCTATATATATGGGTTTTTTTTACCCCAAATTGTATTACTCATTCATTCATACAAAAATCAATAAAAGTTTCTCTAAAGTTTATTTAGCTCTGAGTTCATTTTTCAAGCTTGAGCTGATTTTAATGGCTTCTCTGAAATTCATCATGGTATCAGAGGTTGCTGGTAGTTCCTGATTTTCCACAACATTATTTGTCTAGTTTTGCTTCAGATTCTGTTGAAGTAAGTTCTACTTCAAGTTTTGATCGTTTGTTCAAACACTGTTGTTTGTGTTTCTGTTGAGAATTCATTATGTTCTTGAGGTTTTGTTGAGAATTTTGCAGCATTTTATCGTTCAAATTGTTTCTATTCATCTGAAACACCTAGATTTCACAAATTAAAAATGGCTGGAAAAATCAGAACAATGTACATGTTATTCTTCCTTTAAATCAAAATTTTTCTAGTATATACTACATTCATCCTTCAGATGCTAACTCGATTCAGTTAGTATCCTTCAAGTTTGGTGGTGATGGTTTCACCAGTTGGAAAAGAGCTATGCTATTGACTCTTTCAGCCAAGAACAAAGTAGGATTTATTAATGGATCTTACACTAAACCTAATGATGTTCTTAGTGATGAATACAAGGCTTTAGAGAGGTGTAATGATTTGGTGTGTTCTTGGATTTTGTTTAATCTGGAAGAGAGCATTGCTAGAAGTGTTATGTTCATGAAGTCTTAGCTTCTAGAGAAGTCTAGTTAGATCTTGAGGAACATTTTCGATACACTTCTCTTGCTCAGATCTATGCACTTAAACAAAAGCTAGTTGAAACTACTCAAGGTTTCTCAGTATGTTTCTGAGATTTTCACTGGAATCAAGTTTATTTGGGATGCAATTGTTGAGGCTCAGCCATTTCCATACTGTACATACAATAATTGTACATTTAATCTTACCAAGAGAGTTTTTTAGCAACATCAACAGAAAATGGTGATTCAGTTTATGATGAGTTGACTAACCAGTTTGAAACAATTAGGGGAAATTTGTTGATGATGCAGTCTTTACCTAAGGTCACAGAGGCCTATAGGATGTTTCCTCAGGAAGAAAAACATAAGGAGATCTCAGGATTCACTACTAGAAAACAGCTCATCTCCGACGGAAAATTTCCAATGGAAGCTCCCTGAAATCCGTCGGAAAAAGGGTTTCCGACAGAATTCCGTCGGAGTGGTTGCCTGAAACCGCTTACTAGGAAAAAACACCTTTTCCGACCAAAAATCTGCCGAAAACACTTTTCCGACAGAATTTTCCATCATATGAGGTTCTCAAGCACTGAAAAAATCCGTCGAAAATTTCTAACGGAATAGTAAAATTCGTCGGAAAGTAATTTTCTGGAATTAAAAAAAAAACGCCGCGCCACCACCGGCGAGGCGTATCACCACTTCCACCACCCCTATCCCTTCCACTCCACCAGCCCCTCCACCCTAACCCCCACCCCACCAGCCCATAACCCCACCAGCCCCTCCACCCTAATCCCCCACCCCACCAGCCCGTAACCCCACCAGCCCCTACACCCCACCGAACCCACTACCCTACTACCCCACTTCACCTAACCCACACCCTAACCTATATCCACCCTAACCGACCCAACTACCAACTAAACCGACCCAAACCACACACCCAAACCACCCAAACTCACACACCCAAAACACCCAAACCACCCAAACGACCAGCCAACAACCGATTTTTTTAAAAAAAAATTAATTAAAAAGTTGAAAAACATACCTTATTACCTGAATTTGGCTTTTCATTCTTGAATTTGGTTTAAATAGGCCAAATTCGACCATGAAAAGTCTAGATCTACATTTTTCATGGTCGAATTTGACCAAAGAAACCATTAAATTCGACCAACCAAAACACCAAGATGGAATATGAGGAAAGAGATCAAAGAAGGAGAAGATGGAGGAGGAGAGAGAAGCGGAGGTGAGAGAGGCGAAAGAGAGAGAAAGAGAAGGAGAGAAGGGCGGATGAGAGAGAAGTAGAGAAGGGGCGGTTGAGAGAGAAGGGGGAAATCATTTTGGGACATTAGGGTTTTAAGAGAATAGATGGCCCGTGTTTTTTTATATGTAATTATATATTCCGACGGAATATTCCGTCAGAAATTTCCGACGGATTTTAATTCCGTCGGAAATTTAACTTTCTAACGGAATTTTCGATCGGAAAGCGTATTTTTTCCAACGGATTTTATTCCGTCAGAAATTTCTGATGGATTGTTAAAATTCGTCGGAATTAACCGACGTAATAAAAATCCGTTGAATTTCCGATGTTACTGACGGAATTTCGTGTCCGTCGGAATTTAGCCTTTTTCTAGTAGTGATTATCTTTTCAGCAAGAATCAATGGCATTTGCTGTTGACAAAAGGTTTTACTATGATTCAGGAAGGAATAAGAATTTTAGGTCACAAGGTGGTGGTAATTTCCAGAAGCAGAATCAATTTTGAAGCCACAATGGCTTCTCTGAAATTATCAGAAATTACAAAAGGATCATAGACAAAATTCAGCCTAATTAACTTAGCTAGCATCTCCACTTAAATTTAGCCTAATTAACTTAGCTAGCATCTCCAAGATTAAAAGCATCTCCACTTAAATTTTTTCTGAACTACTTCTTCATCTTTTCTCTAAACTTCCTACCATCATCAATACAACACCGCACGACAATGAAATTGACATTGAAATTCGTTCATATCTCTATGTTTCTCCTCCTTAGCATTCGTTAAAATTAAGGGTGAGCGTAGCAGGGTACCTTGTAAAAATCTCAAGACCCGGAACCAAAACCTATTGCAACAGGTTCTTGAAAATAGAAACCGAAACCTCCAGGTTTCGGTTCCCGAACAGGGTACCCTGTCTTTCAAAATAAGCATAATATATAGTAACTTGATAAATAAAAAATAGATGTTCACAATAAAAGCTTACAACTTTAATACAAATATAACAAACCAACACTAATTGTCTAGTATATTTGATACAAATACTTATATTAACACCATTAATTAAATCATTAAGAGTAAGATGAAAAATGAATAAGAAGAGGGAGAAAGGTAGGCGACAGCTGGTGTAAGAAATGAGAAGTGATGTATAAGCTTAAGGTCAGATTTATTTTGAGGCTTACTTAATTATATAATTTTGATATTGAGCTTTTATACTTAGGCTTAAATGATAGATTCCAATTTCGTATAACTTATAGTGATCCTATAATAACAGGGTGCCCTACAGGTATAGGGTCTAAAATTTTATTTCCCAGAACCAGAATCTGATCTACAGGTTCCGATTCTGAAACCTACTGTTCCGAGCAAGTTTCGATTCCAAGTCAGGGTACCCTGAATTTTTGCTCACTCCTAGTTAAAATTATATTTTGACATTGACAATATTTGGCACAAAAAATCACAATAATCAAAAAGCTTAATAAGAGGGATCTTGCTAGCTAACATATTACTTAAAATTATATTTTGACATTGACATTAATTGGCACAACAAATCACAATAATCAAAGACCTTAATGAGAGGGATCTTGCTAGCATATTACTTAATAAGAGGGAGCTCAATAAAATTATATTTTGACATTGACCTTAGATAATTACTTAATATATTACTTAAAATAGTATTAAGTTTGGAATGAATGACAAAATCACTCGTCGATTGGTGTAATTAATGATAATTTTTCTTTAATATTTTCACATTTAGTTTTCTTATCTAATGCCCCAAGGATACTCGTTAGCTTTTGCCTAATAAGATAGGGGAAAAAATCTAGGTTGGAGATTTATTAAATTAAGAGAAATTTGTAAAAAAAAAAAATGACCTTTTAAATGAGTGAAAAATTGTTTAAAAGGACATTTTAAGTTGTACTCCATCTGTCCCTATTTGATTGTCACTTTTGTCATTTTGGGTGCCCCTAGATGTTTGTCACATTTCACATTTTCATAATTATTAAGGTACATAAAAAGACTTTTATACTATATTCCCTCATTTTTTTGTCCTTATTATGTTATATTCCTATTTTACCCTAACATTTTCCACAAAAATTGTGTCAACTTTTGCAGTGATTTCCCTTAATATTGTTGGGAAGAATGACAATTCCATATATACTTCTACTTTTTTAAATATTCCCAAATTACTGTCCATGTCAGCTATTAATGAATTTTAATTTTTTTTCTATTTTTTTTTTGCAAAAATGCTATCTCATATGGCGGTTTTAGTGGGAACACCGCCACATCAATTAGCGGTTTCCACTCATTAGTCACTATCAAAATTCCATCCTCATCTCTCTGCTTTCTCATTCTCATAGTATCACTTTTTTTCGATAAAAAAAGTCCCTAACTCTCCATCGCCCATCATCCATTCTACCTCACTCAAATCATCTCAACCATCTCAACCATATCAATCATCTCATCTCTCTACTTCTCTCATTAATTTTTCAAATTTTCATTCTCAAATTTATTTGGTAAGGGGGTTTTTAAATTCAGTTTGGGAATTTGATATTTTTAATTCAATTGGTCCTGGGTAGTTTGTAATACCTCGTATTTTCATACGTATTTTCTAATTAATTAATTAAGAAGTATTTTATAAAAAGGGTATTTTAGTAAATTTATTATTTGGATCCAAAATAATATTTGAATTTTGGCGCAAAATCATTTTGAAAACTAATCATCATTTTGGATAAGATTTATTATCCATTTATCCTATTTAAAAACCGGATTATTTATATATTTTGGATATTTTATTTATGGCAAAAAATATATTTTATTAATTAATTAATATGTCCGAAAATTCTTATTAATTAGCTAGGAATTTCGGATATCCTATGTGTAGGAAATCTAATTTTTCTTAGTTATTTTGTTGGTGAATAATTGGTATTTAGTTAATTAATTATTCTATATTATTTACATAATTATTTTATTTCTTAAAAACCGAGCAAAATCTTCCTAAATATATTTATAGGATTCCGAAAATTTGAGCTATGGTAAGCTCAATATTTTCGGCCATATTGAATTATTTTGGAGGAATTTAACTGCTAAAATTATATTTTAATTATCTCCCAAAATCTCTTATTTTCCTTAATTATAATTCTCCGTCTTTTTAATATCTACTCATCATATTTTCTTGCCAATCATTCTTCTTAATTATTCCCCAAGTAATTCTAATTTCCTTATTATTTTTCATGACACACATACCTTCCATATTCAAGTATACACAATCACCTTAATATACAAACTTTCCTTAATTTTTTTACTCACTTCTCCAAGTAATTCCATAAACCCTACTTGCAATAATTCTTCCCACATTCTCTTGCCATAATTCTTGCATGATCAAGCCTATAAATACCCCTTCATACCTCTCGTATTTTTCACACCAATTCTCTTCTTTTCTTCTCCTTAATTTTACACAAATCATCACGTTTATCTTTGAAGCCAATTTTCGGGCACTTCTGGTCCTTTTTGGGGGTATTGATGTTTAACAGATGATTGTTCCTCTTAAAATATCCGTGAGATTAGGCTAAAGAATCACCCAATTCGGAGTCATATCAAAGGAGTTATAGCCTCTGCAAGTTTTGCCTATTCTTTACAACGCAAATCCAATTCTTCTCTTTTCCTTGGTTGCTTATCTTTTCTTATTCTCTTCTCTTATTCTCTTATTATTATTATTATTATTATTATTATTATTATTATTATTATTATTATTATTATTATTATTATTATTATTATTATTATTATTATGGGGGATTTATTAATAATTATTATGAGTATTTTTAATTATATAAAATCATATTTTTAATGATGTTTATGAGAAATTAATTTAAAAGGTTCATGTACATATAGTTGGTGGTTTTTAATTATTTGTTAACCTTATATTGATTAAGGTTATATTTTTTTGTAGGTGTGTTCGATCAAGGTTCTTGAGGTACTTTTTGAGTAGTTTTTCTAGCTAGGATTAAGCTAAGGTACGTTTAGGTGGCTAGATACCTTTGAAAGTGATTGGTTTAAATAACATGTTTTACATGATTTGGTTGGTGATTGAATTAAATTGATTTGAATTATGATTTTGAAATAAATTATGTTTGAAGGTATTGATTTTAATTAAAGTATTTTGAATGATGGATTTTTAAATCATGTTTTGAATGGTTTGGATTACTTATCGTGTTTAAAAAAAGGAATTGATTTTAAAAGGTTTGTTGAATTAAATAAAGGATTTTCAAGGAAGAGTTGTTGATTTTGAAAAGTATTAATATGAGATTTTATTCTCAAGTATTTATTTACAAGGTTTGATTTTGAAAGCATGTGGAATTATTAAAAAGGAGTTTGAATTATATTGGAATTATTGGATATTGAAAGGATTTATTGAACCATTGAATTATTATTAATAATTCTTTATAAGCATGTTAGTAATCCCACTATGCGGATTTGATTTATTTATAAGGCCTTGGACTTTGTATGACCGGGTCTTTCCTCAAGAATAGCCTTGTAATATAAGGAGACTAGCTTGGGGGGTGTGCACACTTGAGTGAGGAATTGGATTAAAAGGAATTGGTTCTTAATAAAGGAATTAGTTTTATTAACTATTATTTTGAATATTGAATCATTGGAGTCGGTTATGGAATAATGAGTTTTAAATTATTGGATTAATTATTGGAATTGATTTTAAAAGCATGTTTGCAAATAAATCAAGTTTACATTATCTTGCACTTATCATACTTAGCATATTTTGCTAATCCGTATTTCCTATTTGTTTTGGTTCGCTCTGTTTACCATAATGGTAAGCAGTGTTGACTATTTTCAGGTGGAGTGATGAATAAGCATAAGGGAGTCCTGAGATTTGCTTCACCTAGTTTAGGAAGGTTGGTCTTGTCTTTATTTTCAAGCACTCATAACAATGTTACTATTTTTTATAAGTATTAATAAAAGAAAGTTGAGTTTTCGCTGCAAGTTTTGTTGTTGAGTTAAGTATTTTGAGTAGCCTTGCGTAATCACGCAGTGGTAATACACCCAAGTCTATCTCTACGATATAATTATTCCTATTATACTAGTATTTCCGTAGAGGGAGATTTGGGGGTGTTACATAGTTTCATGAAGTTATCTTGCAATTCTCTTAATCCTAATTTTTTTCATCATTATATACAATTTATACGAAGTAAATACTGTTAAGTATAGTGTGGAGTTTACGCCACTGCCTTTGCCAACCTCACCACCATAATCACTGCCTTCGTCATCACATATAGGTACAACAGTGTTTATGAAACTTGTCATTTTAGTAATTATGTAGTTTAGATCTAACTACTCCGCATTAGATTGTACTAGTTTTCTTCTTTCTATTATGATTATTTATAGGAGAAATTGGTAAAAATAATCCCAACTTTAAATCATTCGCTTTTAGTAATCCTAACTTTTGATTATTATTGAATAATCCCAACTTTAGGGGGTATTCGCTTTTATTAGTCCCGAGTGACCAGTAACTGATTAAATAGATTTATGTATTTTTTAAAATTAACATGTTGAAGCACCTAAATGGTCCAAAAATAAAATTTACAAAATTAAAATTTTGTAAAAAGGAAAAATAATAATAAAAAAAGGCACCACCTCCTCTCCTCCCCACCTACAGGAGCTCCTCCTTTCCCACCCCCTCCCCTACCTCAATCAGGCCCGAAATTGTTCGGAAATCGCCCCTCCTCCCCAACACACCATATATCAACCCAATTCCCACCCCCGGCCACTAAAGTCACCCCTCCTCCCTTTTCCCCCACCACAAAAACCACCATTGTCCCCATTTCAGGCCCCTAAACTCCTCTTAAGGAGGGTTTCAAGGCTAGGGAAGGGGATGAGATGGGTTCAGGGCTAAAGAAGGGGATGAGATGGGTTTCGGGGAGGGGAAGGGGAGATAGTCGAATTTGCGGTGGTGGGTAGAGGTGATTTTGGGGTGGTTGGATGAGTAGACTAGTGGTTTCGATGGGGTTAGTGTAATACCCCTCATGATTTCTTCAAAAGGATATAATATACTACTCATATCAACAAGATGCATCTTCCTTTTAGGGAGCTCATACGCTAAGAATACTCCATAGTTAAGCGTGCTTGGTTGGGAGTAGTCTTGGGATGGGTGACCTCCTGGGAAGTTTTCTCGGGGTGCGCATGAGTGAGGACAAAATGCGCTGGAAGGACTTGTGTTGGTTTGTGGGGACAGTTGTTGGCCCTCAATGCGCATTTCGTGACAATAGGCCCCTCCCAAATTTGTTTGGGGTCGGGGTGTTACAGTTAGGGGATGTCGGAGAAGGTGTGATGGGAAAGTGGGCTGCCGGCAGTAGGGTTAGGGGTTAAAGGGTGCCAGAGAAGATTGAGACCAATAAAAGCGACTTCCCCCTAAAGTTGGGATTATTCAATGACAATCCAAAGTTGGGATTATTAAAAGGGAATGGATTAAGTTGGGATTATTTTTATCAATTTTTCCTTATTTATATTATATATATTCCTCATTGTAATATTTTTCATATAAATGAAACATATGACAATTTCTCTCTATTTTTTTTTCACTATTAAATTAAGATTTGAATTTTTTTAACGGGAGGTGTATAATTAATTTTACGATGAATTATTACCTGGATTATTTTAGAATTTTTATAGAGAATTTTTTTTTACATAAAATAAAAACCGCCACTTGAGTTGGCGGTTTTCTCCCAATTGAAAACCGCTAACTCAGGGTTCGTTTGGTTTTGCTGTGGTTTTCTATTTCTTGGTTTTTTGTTTTTTAAAACTATATGATATATGTCCCGTAATGAATAAAAATCATTTCAACTTATTAAAATCATGATAATTTTGAAAACTAACAACAAAAAAGTGAAAACACCCTTTATTTTCTTGTTTCATGTTTTTGGTTTTTGGTTTTCAAAAAACCCAAAATGATGCTAAACAAGCCCTCAAGTGACGGTTTTGTGTTAAACATTTTTTTAAAAAAGAAGGTTTAATGTGTTAAATGGTGATGTAGATAGTGGATTGGGTAATTGTAAAAGTTTAGTTGTATTTATGGAATTGGAAGTAATTGGAGCATTATTAAAGGAAAGCACTTTAAATTTAATGTTTTTACTCTTGAATATATCAATTTATCTTTCCCATGTACTTTAATTATTTTTAATATTAGAAATGTCTCTTTTTATTACTTTATTAATTGAAAATTTTATTTTCCCAAATACTTTGATTACTTCACATTTTCCACCTTAATTCCTGTGATTTTTCGTCAAAAATGACAAACAAAAGGGGACGGATGGAGTATTATGTTGTGAGGGGGTACTTAGCTGAGTTTTTGGGGTGGTCAACGACGGAGCTCCAACATTGTGTCTCACGTGACTTATTTAAAAAAATCCATTTTCTCCCAAATTTCTCTCCTTTTCGATAGAAAGAGAAAACGGAAAAATGAAAGGGGTAGTTTGAAAAGGAGGGAAATTTGGGAATTTTTTTTTTTTTTTTTTTTATTTTACAAAAAAAGCAACGTGACTCTTACGTGAGTTTCAATGCTAGAGCTTCGTCGTTAACCACCTCGAAAACTTAGCCATGTACCCTCTCGATTAGAACATTATACAACTTCAAAAGTCTTTTTTCACAATTTTTCAGTTAAAAGGTGCTTTTAAAACATAGTCGACCACTTAAAATGTTTTTTTTTCACAAATTTCTTTTAAATTAATAAGAGACTGATTAGATAAGCTTATGTAAACTTTATACAAGTATTAATTTGTATAAAATGGTTATTTTTAATCTAATTTAAAATAAGATGAAATAATTCAAAAAACCAAAGTATCACTTAATAGATAAAGTTCACACTACCTGTTTGTTAAAAAAAAAAAAAAAAAGTTCACACTACCTTCATTATCAGGCCAATGAAGCGTCACCGGAAAAGCAGACATCGGTGTAGCAGTGGATGCAACGGTTGGAAAATATTCCCGACTTATCAAAAAGGCCGACCTGCAATGTGCCGATCCATCTTTGGCACTGACACTTATACTATATCGATCATAATATTGAGGGTTGACTGCTTGACAACAATTATTAAAGCCATAACATTGTTCCGTGATCATATCTGTTGGTGATGTCGGAATCAATTTTGGACGATCAGTAGCACAAATTGAAGTGCATCCTTCCATTGTCACTTCATCCAAATAATAACTATAGAATAATGCATATCCCTGGCACCCGACTGATGCAAAAACATTAGAATCTGCAAATGAAAAGCCAGTAGATGTAATGATATCAGGACTGCTCCAATGTTTCTCAGTACCATTACACGCAGTGACCGATGGTAGCTTAACTATTACTGTTCTGCTTGAATTTCGCACCTCAACAATCTCAAGGTCGAGTTTTTTTAGATACGGTATTGATTGGTTTGAGGATGATGAATTACAAGAGACGGCATAGTTGGAGTCGGAGAAACAGTGGTTTGGGCCAATACCAAATGGGTATGGGATTTTTATGTTTCCACAGTGGTTTATGCAATCTAGCTCAGATGGTCTACATAAACAAGATGATATGAATGCTAGGATAACAAATAGTGGGTAGGAGTTCAGAGTTTTCATTTTTCTAGTTTGCTGCAAGTCACATTCTAAGGTTTAAGTATAACCATAAATATCTTTTGAGTATCATTAATAAACTGAATAAGATCTAATACGATCACAATAAAAAAAAAAAAAAAAAAGGTTGGCTTTTACCACCAATCACCTCCAACTAACGGATTCCGTCCATAAATCCGTTAGTGGGCCCTACTTTGCACATGTGTCACCATATTATTGGGTAAATTTTTTTAAAAAATAAACAAAAAAAATATAAAAAAAAATCTCCATCATATCCATCAACCAGTGGTTGTTGCCACCGTCAGGACCCCCACCGCTGGACCGGCTATGACCAGCCCTACCACCTAACCGCTACCAGCCCCCAACACCTAACCGCTACAACCAGCCCCACCACCTATTCGCCACACAACGACCACCGCACCAGATTTCAAACCCCTTTCCATTAATTTTTTACCTCAAAACCCTAGCCACCAAATTCCAACCACCCATAAAGCACCTCCTAATTCCGATCACTCTTAAAACCCAAGCCACCACAAAATTCCGCACTCCTAAAACCCTAGCCACCACCTGATTCCGACCACCTCCCTAACCCATACACCAAATTCTGGCCCCTCCTTAGCCCCACATGAAATTTCAAACAATAATATGGTGACACGTGTGCAAGGTATGTAGGCCCCACTAACGGATTTATGGACGTAATCCGTTAGTTGGAGGTGATTGGTGGTAAAAGCCAGCTTTTATTTTTTATGTGGTGGTAAAATAAATCGTTTTTTATATGGAGGTGGTAAAATCAATTAAGTCGTTTTTTAGAGGTGGTAAAAGTCAAAATTTCTTAATAATTTCATTTCCGCAAAAATAAGGTAAAGTAAATGGAATTTAAAACTAATATTCTTAAAACCACGCAGTTAAACTTTGAATAATCAACTTCTTTTGAAAAGAACTTTGAATAATCAACTAGTAAGTGCCGTGTTTTATTTCATTTACTTTTCTAATGAATTATTGACTTGATGTGGCTCAGCTTGATAACTATTATTTTTTTTTTTACTGGGACAGCTTGATAATTAATTTTTTTTAACAAAGAAATGAGCATATTATATTAACACTAGATGATTAAGAGCACCTAGGAAATCCAAAGTTTGTACCCAAAAGCAAGGTTCATGCATGATGCCACAGAAAAGAAAATTGGCAATCAAGAACCTTAGTAAAGCCGTAAAGAAGAAAATAACATAAAGCATAAAAGAAATAAAGTGACTAAAATAAGGAAGGCTACAAAAGCATGAAGATAGCCCAAGAATAGCATCAAAGCAGCGCTCAGTCATAGCCATTGTGCATGGCCATAGCATTGACTGTGTCATCTTCGTCATGTCCTTGAAGTCGTCCCGTCTCTGCCAACCCATGAGCAATTTTGTTAGCCGAGCGTTTGACATGAAGAATAGTAACACTCCAATCTTTAGCCAAAAGCTTAGCCACATCATTGATGATATTTGAGAGGTAGCTTGATAATTAATCTTATATCTAACAAATATAGAAAAATCTAGTCAAATTGCATTGTGTATGGCCGACATGGCGTATTGGCATGACCAAGTCTTTTGTTGGGTGCGAACAATAAATACTACGTATTTAAATATAATATATCTATATTACTCCCTCCGTCACATATTATTCGCAACAAATAAATATTTTATGTCTCACAAATAATACACCGTTGTTGCGAGTAATACGTAACGGAGGAAGTATTATTGTTGAGCCCATGAACAGCCCACATGTGAGCATTCTCGTGTCCCACACTAAAAACACTAAACACTTATAAAAAAGAGAGTGTAGTGGTAATGAAATCCCACATTGAAAGAATTCAAGAGTTACCACCACAATATAATGCTAAGGGGCTACTCTCCTCATTGCCATATGGTTTTGAGGTGGAACCTCCTTGGTCTTATAAAGTGGTGGACTTGCACTCTCCCATGATGGATGCGGCTCAGACTCGTATTTAACAATTATTAAAACTCATGGCAATACATACCATATTGTCATGTGTGGATGTCAATATATGTTATGCCACGTGTCTCCTTTTCTTAACCAATAAATTTATCTATATTCTTAAAAATCAAAACAACTTTAGTTAGTGCTTTAAGATGAGAGAAAACATTTTAGCTTTTAAAGTTTTGAACTATACAAAACGTTTCAACGTGATTCATGTTCTTTTCAATTCCCATTTTAAATGGTGATAACTATTAATTTAAAAAATATTTTAGTTTTGGTAATACTTCGTGTCTTCCTAACTAATATTCCGTATGAAACTGATTACTAATATGGCTGGAAAACCATAATCACTCATTGTAACACAATTACATAAAAATTATCCATTTATGATATGAAAAATATCGCCTCAAACATATAAAGTCCAAAAAATAGATGTCAAGGCCGGGTCAATCCAATAGATTTAAATTTACAATCTTACAAAATTTGTATGATCATCCAAATCACTAATTAGAGGCTAATGTGACTCTTTGCAAAATATTTTAATGTATCAAAATTAGTTGCAATGAAACTGAAATGATTGTGATGTTATCTTTAATCTCACATTACATTAGATTACCCAAGACATTACTCAGGCCAACAACTAGTTGCTACTCTAAAAGTGACCTCAAATTATAATTAATTGTAAAATTACTAAAATATATATTTGGACAAATCTATTTGGACATTCGGCAACTGATAAATTTAAGATTTTTTTTAAAACTCATGAATGGAAATGCGTGGTAGTAATTAAACTTTTTTTTTTTAATATCTATGGGATAATTTCTAGAGAAAATATACAAGTAATATTTTGTATTGTGATATACATGATGTATATGTGTGAAAAAGTGGTAAGCAAAGAGGGATGGTATAAAATTTTATTGATCTAACTTATTGGCCAGTGTTGATGCCTTGATGGTCTAAACAATAATTAAAATATTGAGCTAACAATCTCTTGACATCATATTCCGTATTAGATATAACACAAATTCTTATATGTGGCTGGCCATACCGTATGACCAATTAATGTAGGAATTAGTTCGTTAGTGTAATAGGGGTTATTTGGTCATTGTTAAAGGTCTTACTTCGTCAGTATTATAAGGGTTACTCGACCAGTGTTATAGGAGTTACTCAGTCAGTATTAAAGAGGTTATTTGATTAGTGTTATTGGGGTTACTTTGTTTCTTTTATAAATGGTCACACGGTATGACCAGCCAGCCACACACAAGACTGGCTAACTTAACCAAATAAATATGGTTTCAATTGGTATTATGTTGTTCTTATCGTAAATTATAAAGGGTTTAAGATTTAAATCTTGGCAATAGAGGGTATATGATAGAGTATAAAACTTTATGGGACGAAAGAAGTTCATATTGATTCAACCCAAACCGTGTCTTAGTGACCTTATCATTGGCATTCCAAAAAAGTAAAGAAACACTACATTAAAACACTAAAGACTTTGATCGATGGAGCTCTAAGCTCGGATAAGTATCCAAAATGAAAATCCTAAACTCATACCCCTTATTTCTTGTGTTAATAATTATATCATCTAGTTTATGGAGACCATCTGAGCTACGTAAAGATAAAGACGACTGTATACACCGGTGTGGAAATATTGATATACCTTACCCGTTTGGTATTCGCCCTGAGACCACGAATCACTGTTTTTTAGACCCCAACTATGCAGTCTCTTGTAATTCCTCTTCTTCATCACAACCAAAACCATTTCTAAAGAAACTCAACCTCGAGATTCTTGAAGTTTATCATTTGTATTACCACCATATGGGATCGAGAGTATGGGGTATTTGGGGTATGGTAACTGTAAAAATTCCGTCATCAACTACTTGCCGTAGTGATGGCCTTACGGAGAGGAGCCACAACCTTACCAACTCCCCCTTTAGATATTCAGTTTTGGAGAATGTTTTAGCTTCAGTGGGATGCGATGGATACGCTTTATTGTTGAATGAGACGGGTGGAATCATCGCAGGATGCGCCTCTGTTTGTACCCTGAGTCCACCTGCATCAGTCTTAAGAGGAAACAGGTGCAATGGCTATCGCTGTTGTCAGGCTAAATTGGCATCCGCATCCATTGATGATAAACCAAAGACAGATATCAAGCAATACAGTACAAGTGTGAGCACCAGCAATGTCTCGAGAAATTGCAGGGCTGCCTTCTTGATTAGCAAGGACTATTTAGAAGCTAATGCACCGTTGTCAACTGGGATAACTGCCGTACCCGTTGTGCTTCTATGGGGAGACTACAATGAATCAAACCTGTTAGGTAAAGTTATCTCAATTTTGCTTATTTAATTTGGTCAATATTCTACCTCATCTGAAATTGATTTTATTTACACTACAGATTTCGTTGGGATTATGCTGATATCATTATCTAATTTTGCTTTGAATAGTTTCCTAAATTATAAGATTTGTTGATGTATGATTTTATTGTGTTAATCTTAACATATAATCACAGTTTTTTTTTTTTTTTTGGAAATTTTGTCAAAAATCTCCTTTTAAAAGCATTTTTTTTGTGAAAAACCTCCTTATAAAAATATCTTTGTGAGATCATTCCTTAATCAAAAATATTTTTACAAAATCTTACCTTTCAACATAAAACGGGGTCGTTGACTACCCACGTGCATATCACGTGTTCAACAGAAAACCACCCTAACCCAATCAAACCCACCACCACCTCCTGCCAGCGTCTAGGGTTCCATGTTCCCCCCGCCGGCGACGCTACCCCAGCCCCAGCCACACCGTCACCCAAAACCCCAAACCCCGTCAACGACCCTTCCTCTCCTTCCTCTTCCCACCGCAACCACAACCCTCCTAACCCTCCTAACAACAGCCCCTTAAAACCAGCAACCTTGTTGCCACCACATCACCGTCCAGCCTTCATTGCTTCTCGTCACCTGCTCCACCACACCACCTATCTCCGCGCAAGCACAACAACATCAATCCGCAGCAACCTCCATCTCCACCGCTGCAACACCGCACCAATTGCAACCCCAATTCGGCCTCTCAATTAAGCCTTAAAATTAGAGCAAATATTGTCCTTCTACAAAAATTATTTTCTTGTTGTTATCCGAGGAAGTGTCGCCGACGGTCGGAGCCTAGGGTATAGTCGCCAGGAAGGGAGTAGTTAGTTGGCAGGTGGGGGTGGGCCGGGTGACAAGTCATTGGTGGTGGGTTAATTTTGGGAAAATTTTGGGAAATATAAGATTGGGTGGTTTTCCGTTGAAAACGTGGGTAGTCAACGCCTGAAAGCCCGTTTTTCGTCGAAAGGTATCATGATTTTGTTAAAAAAAATATATTAATTAAGGTATAATTTCACAAAAATATTTTTATAAGGAGAAACGAGAAAATGCTTTTAAAAGAAGGTTTCTGACAAAATTATAATGAAAGGAATTCTTAATGATGGTCTTGTATTACTGATACACTGAAAATATTGCCCTTTTTACTATTAATATGAAAGCTATTTCATCCCATCTCATGATTTAAGTGCATTCACTGGTCCAACTAGTGGTGAGCACGGATTTGCCACTCCGAGTCTCCGAAATGGATTTCACATTGAATATCCAATATCCAACATTTGGAATGAAGGGTTTTTGGATATTTGATATCCGAATTTGGGAGTAATCATCCAAAGGGTTTTGGATATTTGACATCCGACATTTTTCCGATTGGACATACCAACTAACTCCCAATTTTTTTATATTTGGATAGAATATATGTTATTTGATATCCAAAATCTAAAAACTTTTGGATATCTTTAAAATATTAGATATCCGAAAATTGATATCCTATCAGACACCCTAAATATTTGAATCGGATATCCTAAATTATCAAATCAAATGGGATCGAATGTTCGGATATTCGAATCATCGGATAATTTTGATGAACCCTAATTAGTCTAAGGCAATAATCACTCTCCACGACCAATCATTGATACCAGAAGTCTACGACAACTTTTAGACCCCATAGAAGAGTCGTAGCCTGAGTTATTGTACTAGGATCCCATCCATACTCCACCCGCTAAACTACAACCAGCCTCACAACACTCATCTTGTCCCTGATCACAGTACCAGTTAACACCCCTAGCCTTTCATTCACCCCTTCGCTACAAGAAAACTTATTTTTAGCAACGATAATTTTGTGGTTACAAAAAGTATATTTTTCAATGACATTGTCACTGTTAAAAATAAATTTTTTATTTCCCTCCTTTCAAATCCTAATGTGGGTCTCCAAAAATTTCAAACTAATATTTTGTAATGACAACAAAGGCCACGGGTTTTAATCTCATCCACCCTCCTTTCAAATTGGAATATAAAGCGTCGGGTATGAAGATGGCCCATGTTGCATCCTCACTTCAAGTCCAATAGGCTCTCATGTGAGGGGCGTGATAGAGTATAGAACATAGTTATGGGATTCAACCACCAGCTTAACTTTAGTTGAGTTGGTCCATTTACAATTTATTTTAATTAATTTTAAAAGTGAATCTCTGATATTATGAGGCGTCGCATCATTGACTCAAACAACTAGCTACCCCTAAAACTAACAAGTCATGATTCATTTTGAGAAGTATCCGATAAAAATGGACTTATCATTTGTTAATTAAAAGGTTTGCTTATTTTGAACTAATCACATAAAGTTTTTTTTTTTTTTTTTTTCCTTAGAATTTTCCTTACAAGAATTTGCTATTTTCATTTTGAGCAATTGAATAAAGTTATATGTTTTTTTTTTCTATTTTGACACAATAATGATATAAATGTTGGATCGGTGGTGAAATATCATTTTCCATAAGGATTACATGTTCGATACCTTGTAATGATAATGCCAATACTTTATTTTAAACTAGTAGTAGTCCAGGCATTGCACCGGTTGCTACTTTAATTAGACCTTGTGATAATAAATTATATACATTTATTTTCATATTTATTACATAGTTTATGACTGTCTTAGATGATTTAGTAACCATCTTTCTTATAAAAGGTTGGGTGTTCAAATCCCCATATCATCACTTTTCTTATATGAAGCAATATTCTAGTTGATTGAGTAGTGATGATGTGGCGGCATAATGAGAGATGGGGTAGATGACGTAACATGGTCTACATGGCACAAAGACGTTCTTATGTCAGATAACTTAAACATATTAATTTTTTTAATTCTGTAACATATAATTTTATACTAAGTATTTCCTTAATTTTTTTTAATTCACTATTTTTCCTTTAGAAAAGCTACATATTAATTCCACCATTACTATAATTGTCTAATTGGTATACTTTTATACAATTTTTGTTTGTATTCACATATACCAAATGTTTCGGGTGAAAACAATGGGACCTTGCCGAAGGTCCTAAGATGTGGCTGAAGACTGACTCGGTCCAAATGACGTTGGGCCGAGGATTTCCTACACAACAAACACACGTAAACTGGCCTCGGAGGTTATGTCGAGGAAGACCCCTCCGATGCCGAAGTCAAACAGTGTTTAGAGAGAGAAAGATATGCAAGAGTATTAATTGCTTGAGGCTATATGTGTGAATGAGTGATAAATGGTGTAATTGAAGGCTTTTATACCTTAGCATAACAAGGAGGAGACATGGGCTTAGAGTCATATGGGCTGACCATGATAACTTGGGTCGTTGACTTGAGCTTGACTTGGCATGATTGGAGGCTTGGGCCTTGACCTTGACTTGGATTGAATCATGTATGGACCAGGCCAAATTAGGCTTAATTGGACCCAAACAACTTGCCCCCCAGACCCGATTTGGAAGGATGACGGGTTAGTTTGGATTTAATAAAAATAGAGGGAAGTAAATGATTTAATGAAATAAAAAAGATTTAAATTTTTAAACAGTCATTAACGAAATAACTGTAATTAGGATAATTAGTGGGGAAGTTGG
This sequence comes from Chenopodium album, assembly GCF_948465745.1. Taxonomy (NCBI): domain Eukaryota; kingdom Viridiplantae; phylum Streptophyta; class Magnoliopsida; order Caryophyllales; family Amaranthaceae; genus Chenopodium; species Chenopodium album. Next base: position 64,004,537 of record NC_137840.1, read on the forward strand.
ACGGATAATGGACGGTTAATTGAAGGGGAGTGTGTTTAACGGTTACTTATTGAGGCATTTAAGAGAAATTAAGTGCACTGACCCTTAAAATATCCACTTCTGGAAATATAAAGCCGATTTTGCGCTCTCTCTCCTCACTTCTTCACAAATTCATACTCGAACTCCTTCAAGAACCCCTGAATCCGCTTCAAAACTTCGCTTGAAACCCCGAAATTAAGACTTGAAGTCGATATCCGTTGTTCCGACTGGATAAACCGGCGAATTCCGCTTCAGATTAAGGTAATCTTCTCGAATTTTCTTCTATTTTTCTTGAATTTTGAAAGCACCCTCTCTTTTCTTCGACTTTTCTCTCGAAAATCCGACAATGGCTAGAGGAAGAGGACGCCAACCCGAACGATCAGGTCAGGCTCAGGATCCGATGGACCGAACCGATACTTGGAACGGGGAAAGAGTTAGGGCTGATTCGGAAGAGGGTATCCCGGTAACCCCTCTGAATGCAGCGGCTCCCCAAGAAGAGGCCGAGGCTGGTGGCGCTGAGCAGGAGGAGGTTCTGCCTGCCGCACCTTGGAATCTTCTCCTTGGGCATGTTGAATGGCAGAATGACGAAGCCATTTCAGCAATGTTGAGAAGCGCGCCCTATACTTGGTGGGTCAGGAACGCTGAGGCCTACCGCTTTGCCGAACAGATAGAGTTGCACTTTGGCTTCTTTGAGGCGGATGGGTACTGGTGCCGAATGCCTGCGCCCACTGATAGGATTCATCGTCCACCCCCTGGATATGTGGGGGTGTACACTCGGCAGTTACAATAAGGGCTTAGGTTCTCTCTGAATCCCTTCGTCAAGGATATTTTAATAAAGTACAGGATCTCCCTATGCCAATCGACACCCGTCAGCATCCGAAGAGTGATGACGTATCTCTGGGTCTGCCGGTTCTTTGCTGTTGAGCCGAACCTGCACTGCTTCAGAAGGCTGCATAAGCTTGTGCCGAACACCCTGAGCCGATATGGTCAGCATGGCTCTGGTTGGTGGCGGATCGAAAGCCATTCTCAATACTTGACGATGTGGCCGAATGACTCTTCGGACAAGGACTGGAGAGGCCAGTGGATCTAGGTTAGGGCACCAACGGATCCGGATCACCCCCACTTCTTCGGGGCTCTCCATTATCTCTCTAGACCTGACCCAAATATGTAGGACTTGGGTCCTGAAGATGCTGATGCCACCAGCCACCCTAGTTATGAGCAGATGCACTTCTTCGGGAAGTAGGACAATCCCGGGGGGACTGGCCGAATGAAGTACATCCCAACGAGATGGCTTCCAGACACCCACTATGCCTTCCAAGAGAAGATGTTGGCGGTTGTTGGCCTCAGCCGAAAGTTCAGAGATGGTAAGTACCTTCGGCTGGGGCCGAGGACTTGCTCAGATCATTTTCGCTTTGCAACTTTAGAATTTTAAATTTCTGCTTTATTAAGCTAATTCCTTTATTCTGCTTTTTTCAGAGTTGAACGAGGCCAATTCAGGGATTGACTACGAACAACTAGGAGTGAACGCCGAAGGACTCCCGCAATCACTGATCCGAAGGACCGCCCGTTGCATCTACATTCGACGGGCCTTCAGATTGAGGCTGCTACAGACTATCTAAAGCAAAAGCCTTGGTGGGAAAAACGGGATCCCCTAAGGCGTTTACTGCCTGAGGAAGAGCAAGCTGCTCGGACAGCTGAAGAGGTTACATGGGCAATTGAGGCCTTGGAGGGAGGTGAAGGAACCTCTGGTGCTGTCGAGCAGAGAACATCTGCAAGCGAGGCTCAGCTGAGGACTTTGGTAAGCCCTTCAGCACTTTGCAAGTTCGCCTTGTTGTTGTTGTTGTTGTTTTTTTTTTTACTCAAACCCCTCTTGCCCACGACTAGACAATTTCTCGAAATTTGAATCTTCGGATTCTGAAGATATGGACGAGCAACCTCTGGTCCAAAGGAAGAGGAGAAGGACGGGCCTGGCAGTAATGGGCCCGGGTGATTTCACGCTGAGGCCGATGCCTGGCGTTGTAATAAGGGAACCTGCCGCTGGCAGAGGCAGGGTTCCCAGAGGCGCAAGGGGTCCTCCACCCCCAACTCAGCCACCACCACCAATCCCCTCGCCGCCGAAGACCCCTCCACCACTTCCCCATACTAAAGAGATGGAGGTGGATCAATGAACTCCTGACCCAAAGGAGGGGGTTCCCGAAGAGGTGTCGAACAAGGGGAGTGCTGCTGAGCTCCCCGGCGATGAAGCTGCTGCTAAAGGGGTAGTTGAAGAGGTGGCTGCCACTGATGATGCGGCCTCTGAAGGTTTCACTGCAGAAATTCAGCAAGAGGTTGACGCCCTTACTAGTCAACCTGCTGAAGAGGTTGAAAAGGTCCGCGCTGATGGGGACCAAACTAGAGAAGGGGGGAACCGATTGACCCTAACAAGGCTGAAGAAGCCCCATCATCTTCATTCCCCTCCTTCAAGACTTTTCAATCTGGGGATATGGGCTTCTCAGCATGCCGAGTCTCCATCCCCGACAACGCTCGGGCTGAGATCTGGGGGAGGTATGGAGAGAGCGCCGAGGCTTACTTCGGTGACTGCTCCCATTTGTCCGAAATGGAGCAGGTCAGAGAGTGGTCTGTCCGAGCAACTGCTGTTATAGCCGAGCCTGGCCCTTCAATCCCAGACCCTGCAAGATATAACCAAAGGCTGCTGATGTAAGTACTTGATATTATTTCATACCTTACTTCAACACTTCAGTTCATTTCATTCAGTTTCATTATCATTCATTTTTTTTTCGAACTGAACTCCAACTCTACAGGTTGTCCACAATCATACTCTTACCTGTGGGATGATTGACACTCTTCAAAATAGAGTGGACATAGCTGAGACGAAGGCAAAGCTTGCCAAGCTGAAGCAGGAAAAGGCTGAAGACAGAGCCAAGCAAGTTGTGGATTCCTTCAACGTCTTCTGCGAGGACATGGAGAAGGAGGTCCTGCCTATGATGGACGAGGGTGAGGCTCTTATCAAAGCCTTCGGCGCTGTCGATGTCAAAAGCCTCAAGGCCAGGATCGAGCTGAAGATCGCGAATGAGGTTCATTCCCGAGTGCTGGCTCGGGAAGCTTTGTTCCAGCAGAGGGTCAAGATCTTGGAGGCTGATGCTAATCGTCACCGAAAGTCCTGTGAAGATAGGGAGATCGAGCTGATTGAGGCCGACACCCAACTCGAGGCTCAGGGGAAAAGGCTGACCAGCTTTGAGACTCAACTGAATGACAAAGAAGCTAAGCTATCCCAGGTTCGGGACGAGGCCAAGCAGAAGGAGCAGCAGCTCGCTGATGCTGAGGCCAAGCTGAAGGAGCAGCAGGAGTCCTCCCAGAAGGCCTTGGAGGAGGTTCAAAAGAAGCTGGTCGATGCTGAGGCTCAGCTGGCCATCAAAGTTTACTCCAAGGAGGAGTACTCGACTGCCTACAAGAATGGGTACATGGTGGCCCGAAGACTGGCCCTCCATGCAGCTCCCGAGTTGGACTGGTACCAATGTGAGATTTGGGTTGAAGACCCCAAAGATCCTCATATGGAATTTGCCAGCCAGGCTGAGGTAGATCTGGAGAACCGTCTTCAAGATAAGGAATTGGAGGACGCTGAAGCTGAGGAGGCTGAGAACAGAGCGGGTGAATCTCAAGCTCAAGTTCAGCCTGCTTCTTCAGCGGCCGGGGCTGATGCCACCTTGGACCCCAGTGTTGTTGGAAGGCCTGATCCTTCAGCTGAAGCCTAGGGACTCGGGCAGTTGTAGGGAATATTTCAAGCGTTAACCCCATGCTTGAACCCCACTGTGATCATACACTAAATTACGGTGGCGTCCAACAGGGAAGAAGATAGAGCAAAAGAGTCGCCAACAAGTTTTAGGAACTTGTAAACCGTTCACAGGGTGAAGGTTACACCCCTTAATGATCCAAGAGATCGTCAACTCCATAAGGTCTTGAACCAAATAAGGGTTCGGGGATGAAGGTACAAATCCAACCTTAAAGAGATTGAACCTGCCCTAATAATAGGCCGCTACTTTATTCTGATTGTATTCATGTGCGCTTTTTAATTAACATGCAATCAATAGGATTAACCTAAACCTGTTTATCTATGTTAGTTGAATATAAATGCACAAATAAATCTATTATTGGCGATCACTAGAATTATAATCACATTAACACTAAACAAAATTATTAAATATCTTATTAAGCGTGATTACAAATACCAATTCCCTTTAAACATGCAATAAAAGGTGATCAAGCAATAACAATAAATATCAAGCAACATAATAATGATAAATATAAATTATAATCAAAATAACATCAATAATAATAAAATAATCATAATCATCATATTAAATAAAATAATCATCATCAAAATAATAACAATAATAATATTCATAATAACAATTATAATCATAATCATGTTCATGTTAATATTAAAGCATAATAATAGCAAGATCCTAGGCGTGATACTAACAAGATTAATAACAAACCCTAGCATGTCACTAAGCAATAAAAATCAAATCTTTAACCCTAACATGATACTAAAAATCATAAATATTAGGAAGAACATAGGAACCATCGTAACAATCATATTTAAAATTAAAATTACCCTAGTACATGATACTAGGAATATCATAATAACAATATAAACATGATTTCTACATCATAACATCAATTAAAACCATTAAAGTACTTACTTTGATGCCTCGTACCTCTTTCTAATAACAAAATACACACGTTAGTAACTTCAAGGAAAATAATAATCAAAACAATTAAATTAAATAATTGAAAGAGAAATTTGGGACCAAATTAAACCCTCAGAAATTAAACCTTTCACGTCTAGGGCGAAGGAAACTTCGAATATGGCTAGGTGTTTCTAGATCTTGCGAATGCGGAATTTTGTATGCAAAAGATTAGTTTAAAGAGAAAGAAAAGGAAAGATGAATTAATGAAGAAAACTTGATGAGAATTGGTGAATGATTAAAGAGAGAATTAGAGCATTAATGATTGCGAATGAAAAACTGATTGTAGGTGAGAATTCGTGTGAATTGCTGTATGAAAACGGAGTTTTTAATACGTTATTTATAGAGAAAATCAGCCAAAAAGATAAAATATCAAAACAGAGCACTTCACTAGTAGAAAAAGGCTCATTTGTGTCGCTCATTTATAGTGTATTTGCGTCGCTTCTATCAGCGACGCAACTGCTCGCGACGCAAATGACTTAAAAGTCATTTGCGTCGCTCCTAGGAGCGACGCAAATAAGAGTCATTTGCGTCGCTCCTTTATAAAGGAGTGACACAAATAAGAGTCATTTGCGTCGCTCCTTTATAAAGGAGCGACGCAAATGACTCTTATTTGCGTCACTCCTTTATAAAGGAGCGACGCAAATGACTCTTCTGATAAACTTCTTGTTTGTTATTTGCGTCACTCTTTTATAAAAGAGCGACGCAAATGACTCTTCATATAAACTTCTTGTTTGTTATTTGCGTCACTTGTTTATATAGGAGTGACGCAAATGACTGACTAGACAATACAAAACTGCTTTATTTGCGTCACTTGTTTGTTTAATGAGTGACGCGCGCAAATGAGGTGAATTTTTTTTTTTTTAATTATAATAATTGCCTTGTATATGTTTGTAGTACATGTTTTCCTTGCTAGTGGTATAAAGTTATATGCTAACGCTAATATAATTGAAAGGGAGTCATTGCAACTATATTGCCAAAACTTGCGGGAGGTCCTAAGACAAAACATTTGATACCATAAAGATGTTTGTACTACAATTTCCCAATATGATTTTAACAAAAGAAACATAGTATTCAGTAATCATGAAAATGCTTCAAGTATCAAAATTCAAGGGTCTGCAAACAATACTAATTTCCAAGCCCTGTGATAGATCCTAGCTACATCACAATATATATCTATCTAAAAAAACACCTTAAATTCCGGCAAAAGCCTTCTTTCCACCAGCAGTAGCTCCAGCTGGAATCACCTTCAACACATTGAACCTCACTGTCTTTGAGATAGGCCTGGATAATTATCAGGGAAATATGATCAAGTTAAACACTGAGAACTGTTAGAAATATACACAAATAACACAATATCAACCAAAGTGCTCCAAGAGCAACTGACCTGCATTGACCAATGATAACGTGGTCTCCTTCCTTGACACGGAAACAGGGTGACACATGTGCAGGGATGTTTGAATGCCTCTTCTCGTACCTGCAAGCAACATAACAGCAAACAAAATAATAAGAATACCGAACAATCACATATAACACAACAGCACTTGGGAAAACAAAATAGCTAATACTTGCCTTTGATACTTCTTAATGTAATGAAGGTAGTTACGACGAACAATAATGGTTCTCTGCATCTTAGCACTGTGGCAAGTACCAGCTAGAATACGGCCCCTGATTGAAACAGAGCCGGTAAAGGGACATTTCTTGTCAATGTAAGCTCCTGATATCGAACAATAGTACATTAGTTATGCATGAATGACAATTAACAGTACTCAATGGGAAAAAAACAGGTCTTAGGATTTAGTTGAAACAAAGCACCGCACTGCCTGAGTGCAGATGCACTTTCTAAAATAATTTCATAGCATCTTGCCCAAGATGCACCTCAAAACTAGCTTTTGTAGGATTAAAACAAAGTAATGATATTGAGCTAAGATCCTAAACTCAGGTTGCTCCCGACTACTTACTCGGCTTCTACGCTCATTTTTTATTTTTATAAGGAGAATTGTAGGAATTCTCCCATTTTCCATATAAATGAAGCAGTACAACAAAATGAAGTTAAATATAAAGGATAGGGGTAACAAGGTCAGAGAACATGATAAAACTACAGAAAATATTGTTTGAAGGAATGATGCCTTCTTTCCTTCCCATTACTCCTAAAAGCATCTTGCCGACTAAACCATAATATTTCCCATGAAAACTTTACACAATATATCATATTCCCATCATATGCTTGGTATCATTAGCTTCTTATCAATGGACTTTAACCAACACCTCAGAGGCTTTCTTTGAAATAAACTTTCTTACACAGCATATAATCCCAAACGATTCCAACATACAACAAAATATCCTCAAATTTCATCACAAAACATTGATAGATAGCTGTATCATATCTACTTGGGCCCAACAAGTATAGGAAACTTTAGATTTTCATTCAGTCCTTAAACATGGGAAAACGACGCTTGTGTCCCTAGTCTCAACTCTCAAGTACTTGTTAGATTTACCAATAAATTTGCAAGAAAGTGGTTGTTTCCTTTGAATAATACTTTAAAAGAGCTTGATATTCTATCAACAATAAAAAAGATCAAGAGCTTGCTCTGCTATCAATTAGTTAAAGAGCTTGTTGTGCTATCAACAATGAAAAAGTGAAAAACTAGTACAAATCCGGAACTGAGTTGAATCTAAGTTGCTTCTCCATAAATTTTACCCTCTCTAAAGTGCATCTATTGGCATCCTTCTTATCTCCTCAAACTAGAACATTATCCCATGTATAAATCAAACTATAAATTCTTCCCAAAGGTCAAGATACTTAGTTCAGGTAACATAGCATTAACAAAGTACAATCACACTTATTTATAAAAAAAAAAGGTACAATCACACTGAAGAGACCATTTAAGAATCAACGTGATCACGTCACATAGTAGCAAGATATTGATGCCCAGCTCCACCTAAAAGCATTGGGTGATAAATAGCTTTACATTGAATCAACAACAACAAATATGTGTCGCATCAGGGATCATGTCTTTGATTGAATTTAGAACGATTAAGAAAATATATAAGATCAAGAAGGAAGTAACAAATCTCAAATTTCTATAAATAGCCTAAACCAAAACCCAAAAAGTAGTCCTCTGTCAAGACAAATGTCAAACAACCACAAAATCTGATTACTGATTACAAGAGATCACTATAACACAAGCATATCAAAATGGCTAGTTTGCCCATACTTGACACAACAATGCTCAAGTATCAATCAGCCAACCATGTCATAAAGAACCAAGACTAACAATTCTAATACACAGCTTTAATGGCTAAAGCTAAAATAAAGGCCCCTGTGTTGTGTTCAAGAAAAAAAAATCCAACGTGTTTCAACATCAAATTTCCCCGGCAAATAATACAGATAAGAATCTTAAATCAGCTTTCTCCATCCATTCTAGAAATAACAACAATACATGTTAAAATATCACAATAACAAAACACCAAGATGGAATATGAGGAAAGAGATCAAAGAAGGAGAAGATGGAGGAGGAGAGAGAAGCGGAGGTGAGAGAGGCGAAAGAGAGAGAAAGAGAAGGAGAGAAGGGCGGATGAGAGAGAAGTAGAGAAGGGGCGGTTGAGAGAAAAGGGGGAAATCATTTTGGGACATTAGGGTTTTAAGAGAATAGATGGCCCGTGTTTTTTTATATGTAATTATATATTCCGACGGAATATTCCGTCAGAAATTTCCGACGGATTTTAATTCCGTCGGAAATTTAACTTTCTAACGGAATTTTCGATCGGAAAGCGTATTTTTTCCAACGGATTTTATTCCGTCAGAAATTTCTGATGGATTGTTAAAATTCGTCGGAATTAACCGACGTAATAAAAATCCGTTGAATTTCCGATGTTACCGAAGGAATTTCGTGTCCGTCGGAATTTAGCCTTTTTCTAGTAGTGATTATCTTTTCAGCAAGAATCAATGGCATTTGCTGTTGACAAAAGGTTTTACTATGATTCAGGAAGGAATAAGAATTTTAGGTCACAAGGTGGTGGTAATTTCCAGAAGCAGAATCAATTTTGAAGCCACAATGGCTTCTCTGAAATTATCAGAAATTACAAAAGGATCATAGACAAAATTCAGCCTAATTAACTTAGCTAGCATCTCCACTTAAATTTAGCCTAATTAACTTAGCTAGCATCTCCAAGATTAAAAGCATCTCCACTTAAATTTTTTCTGAACTACTTCTTCATCTTTTCTCTAAACTTCCTACCATCATCAATACAACACCGCACGACAATGAAATTGACATTGAAATTCGTTCATATCTCTATGTTTCTCCTCCTTAGCATTCGTTAAAATTAAGGGTGAGCGTAGCAGGGTACCTTGTAAAAATCTCAAGACCCGGAACCAAAACCTATTGCAACAGGTTCTTGAAAATAGAAACCGAAACCTCCAGGTTTCGGTTCCCGAACAGGGTACCCTGTCTTTCAAAATAAGCATAATATATAGTAACTTGATAAATAAAAAATAGATGTTCACAATAAAAGCTTACAACTTTAATACAAATATAACAAACCAACACTAATTGTCTAGTATATTTGATACAAATACTTATATTAACACCATTAATTAAATCATTAAGAGTAAGATGAAAAATGAATAAGAAGAGGGAGAAAGGTAGGCGACAGCTGGTGTAAGAAATGAGAAGTGATGTATAAGCTTAAGGTCAGATTTATTTTGAGGCTTACTTAATTATATAATTTTGATATTGAGCTTTTATACTTAGGCTTAAATGATAGATTCCAATTTCGTATAACTTATAGTGATCCTATAATAACAGGGTGCCCTACAGGTATAGGGTCTAAAATTTTATTTCCCAGAACCAGAATCTGATCTACAGGTTCCGATTCTGAAACCTACTGTTCCGAGCAAGTTTCGATTCCAAGTCAGGGTACCCTGAATTTTTGCTCACTCCTAGTTAAAATTATATTTTGACATTGACAATATTTGGCACAAAAAATCACAATAATCAAAGAGCTTAATAAGAGGGATCTTGCTAGCTAACATATTACTTAAAATTATATTTTGACATTGACATTAATTGGCACAACAAATCACAATAATCAAAGACCTTAATGAGAGGGATCTTGCTAGCATATTACTTAATAAGAGGGAGCTCAATAAAATTATGTTTTGACATTGACCTTAGATAATTACTTAATATATTACTTAAAATAGTATTAAGTTTGGAATGAATGACAAAATCACTCGTCGATTGGTGTAATTAATGATAATTTTTCTTTAATATTTTCACATTTAGTTTTCTTATCTAATGCCCCAAGGATACTCGTTAGCTTTTGCCTAATAAGATAGGGGGAAAAATCTAGGTTGGAGATTTATTAAATTAAGAGAAATTTGTAAAAAAAAAAAATGACCTTTTAAATGAGTGAAAAATTGTTTAAAAGGACATTTTAAGTTGTACTCCATCTGTCCCTATTTGATTGTCACTTTTGTCATTTTGGGTGCCCCTAGATGTTTGTCACATTTCACATTTTCATAATTATTAAGGTACATAAAAAGACTTTTATACTATATTCCCTCATTTTTTTGTCCTTATTATGTTATATTCCTATTTTACCCTAACATTTTCCACAAAAATTGTGTCAACTTTTGCAGTGATTTCCCTTAATATTGTTGGGAAGAATGACAATTCCATATATACTTCTACTTTTTTAAATATTCCCAAATTACTGTCCATGTCAGCTATTAATGAATTTTAATTTTTTTTCTATTTTTTTTTTGCAAAAACGCTATCTCATATGGCGGTTTTAGTGGGAACACCGCCACATCAATTAGCGGTTTCCACTCATTAGTCACTATCAAAATTCCATCCTCATCTCTCTGCTTTCTCATTCTCATAGTATCACTTTTTTTCGATAAAAAAAGTCCCTAACTCTCCATCGCCCATCATCCATTATACCTCACTCAAATCATCTCAACCATCTCAACCATATCAATCATCTCATCTCTCTACTTCTCTCATTAATTTTTCAAATTTTCATTCTCAAATTTATTTGGTAAGGGGGTTTTTAAATTCAGTTTGGGAATTTGATATTTTTAATTCAATTGGTCCTGGGTAGTTTGTAATACCTCGTATTTTCATACGTATTTTCTAATTAATTAATTAAGAAGTATTTTATAAAAAGGGTATTTTAGTAAATTTATTATTTGGATCCAAAATAATATTTGAATTTTGGCGCAAAATCATTTTGAAAACTAATCATCATTTTGGATAAGATTTATTATCCATTTATCCTATTTAAAAACCGGATTATTTATATATTTTGGATATTTTATTTATGGCAAAAAATATATTTTATTAATTAATTAATATGTCCGAAAATTCTTATTAATTAGCTAGGAATTTCGGATATCCTATGTGTAGGAAATCTAATTTTTCTTAGTTATTTTGTTGGTGAATAATTGGTATTTAGTTAATTAATTATTCTATATTATTTACATAATTATTTTATTTCTTAAAAACCGAGCAAAATCTTCCTAAATATATTTATAGGATTCCGAAAATTTGAGCTATGGTAAGCTCAATATTTTCGGCCATATTGAATTATTTTGGGGGAATTTAACTGCTAAAATTATATTTTAATTATCTCCCAAAATCTCTTATTTTCCTTAATTATAATTCTCCGTCTTTTTAATATCTACTCATCATATTTTCTTGCCAATCATTCTTCTTAATTATTCCCCAAGTAATTCTAATTTCCTTATTATTTTTCATGACACACATACCTTCCATATTCAAGTATACACAATCACCTTAATATACAAACTTTCCTTAATTTTTTTACTCACTTCTCCAAGTAATTCTATAAACCCTACTTGCAATAATTCTTCCCACATTCTCTTGCCATAATTCTTGCATGATCAAGCCTATAAATACCCCTTCATACCTCTCGCATTTTTCACACCAATTCTCTTCTTTTCTTCTCCTTAATTTTACACAAATCATCACGTTTATCTTTGAAGCCAATTTTCGGGCACTTCTGGTCCTTTTTGGGGGTATTGATGTTTAACAGATGATTGTTCCTCTTAAAATATCCGTGAGATTAGGCTCAAGAATCACCCAATTCGGAGTCATATCAAAGGAGTTATAGCCTCTGCAAGTTCTGCCTATTCTTTACAACGCAAATCCAATTCTTCTCTTTTCCTTGGTTGCTTATCTTTTCTTATTCTCTTCTCTTATTCTCTTATTATTATTATTATTATTATTATTATTATTATTATTATTATTATTATTATTATTATTTTTATTATTATTATTATTATTATTATTATTATTATTATTATTATTATTATTATTATGAGTATTTTTAATTATATAAAATCATATTTTTCATGATGTTTATGAGAAATTAATTTAAAAGGTTCATGTACATATACTTGGTGGTTTTTAATTATTTGTTAACCTTATATTGATTAAGGTTATATTTTTTTGTAGGTGTGTTCGATCAAGGTTCTTGAGGTACTTTTTGAGTAGTTTTTCTAGCTAGGATTAAGCTAAGATACGTTTAGGTGGCTAGATACCTTTGAAAGTGATTGGTTTAAATAACATGTTTTACATGATTTGGTTGGTGATTGAATTAAATTGATTTGAATTATGATTTTGAAATAAATTATGTTTGAAGGTATTGATTTTAATTAAAGTATTTTGAATGATGGATTTTTAAATCATGTTTTGAATGGTTTGGATTACTTATCGTGTTTAAAAAAAGGAATTGATTTTAAAAGGTTTGTTGAATTAAATAAAGGATTTTCAAGGAAGAGTTGTTGATTTTGAAAAGTATTAATATGAGATTTTATTCTCAAGTATTTATTTACAAGGTTTGATTTTGAAAGCATGTGGAATTATTAAAAAGGAGTTTGAATTATATTGGAATTATTGGATATTGAAAGGATTTATTGAACCATTGAATTATTATTAATAATGCTTTATAAGCATGTTAGTAATCCCACTATGCGGATTTGATTTATTTATAAGGCCTTGGACTTTGTATGACCGGGTCTTTCCTCAAGAATAGCCTTGTAATATAAGGAGACTAGCTTGGGGGGTGTGCACACTTGGGTGAGGAATTGGATTAAAAGGAATTGGTTCTTAATAAAGGAATTAGTTTTATTAACTATTATTTTGAATATTGAATCATTGGAGTCGGTTATGGAATAATGAGTTTTAAATTATTGGATTAATTATTGGAATTGATTTTAAAAGCATGTTTGCAAATAAATCAAGTTTACATTATCTTGCACTTATCATACTTAGCATATTTTGCTAATCCGTATTTCCTATTTGTTTTGGTTCGCTCTGTTTACCATAATGGTAAGCAGTGTTGACTATTTTCAGGTGGAGTGATGAATAAGCATAAGGGAGTCCTGAGATTTGCTTCACCTAGTTTAGGAAGGTTGGTCTTGTCTTTATTTTCAAGCACTCATAACAATGTTACTATTTTTATAAGTATTAATAAAAGAAAGTGGGCTGCCGGCAGTAGGGTTAGGGGTTAAAGGGTGCCAGAGAAGATTGAGACCAATAAAAGCGACTTCCCCCTAAAGTTGGGATTATTCAATGATAATCCAAAGTTGGGATTATTAAAAGGGAATGGATTAAGTTGGGATTATTTTTATCAATTTTTCCTTATTTATATTATATATATTCCTCATTGTAATATTTTTCATATAAATGAAACATATGACAATTTCTCTCTATTTTTTTTTCACTATTAAATTAAGATTTGAATTTTTTTAACGGGAGGTGTATAATTAATTTTACGATGAATTATTACCTGGATTATTTTAGAATTTTTATAGAGAATTTTTTTTACATAAAATAAAAACCGCCACTTGAGTTGGCGGTTTTCTCCCAATTGAAAACCGCTAACTCAGGGTTCGTTTGGTTTTGCTGTGGTTTTCTATTTTTTGGTTTTTTGTTTTTTAAAATTATATGATATATGTCCCATAATGAATAAAAATCATTTCAACTTATTAAAATCATGATAATTTTGAAAACTAACAACAAAAAAGTGAAAACACCCTTTATTTTCTTGTTTCATGTTTTTGGTTTTTGGTTATCAAAAAACCCAAAATGATGCTAAACAAGCCCTCAAGTAACGGTTTTGTGTTAAACATTTTTTTAAAAAAGAAGGTTTAATGTGTTAAATGGTGATGTAGATAGTGGATTGGGTAATTGTAAAAGTTTAGTTGTATTTATGGAATTGGAAGTAATTGGAGCATTATTAAAGGAAAGCACTTTAAATTTAATGTTTTTACTCTTGAATATATCAATTTATCTTTCCCATGTACTTTAATTATTTTTAATATTAGAAATGTCTCTTTTTATTACTTTATTAATTGAAAATTTTATTTTCCCAAATACTTTGATTACTTCACATTTTCCACCTTAATTCCTGTGATTTTTCGTCAAAAATGACAAACAAAAGGGGACGGATGGAGTATTATGTTGTGAGGGGGTACTTAGCTGAGTTTTTGGGGTGGTCAACGACGGAGCTCCAACATTGTGTCTCACGTGACTTATTTAAAAAAATCCATTTTCTCCCAAATTTCTCTCCTTTTCGATAGAAAGAGAAAACGGAAAAATGAAAGGGGTAGTTTGAAAAGGAGGGAAATTTGGGAATTTTTTTTTTTTTTTTTATTTTACAAAAAAAGCAACGTGACTCTTACGTGAGTTTCAATGCTAGAGCTTCGTCGTTAACCACCTCGAAAACTTAGCCATGTACCCTCTCGATTAGAACATTATACAACTTCAAAAGTCTTTTTTCACAATTTTTCAGTTAAAAGGTGCTTTTAAAACATAGTCGACCACTTAAAATGTTTTTTTTTCACAAATTTCTTTTAAATTAATAAGAGACTGATTAGATAAGCTTATGTAAACTTTATACAAGTATTAATTTGTATAAAATGGTTATTTTTAATCTAAATTAAAATAAGATGAAATAATTCAAAAAACCAAAGTATCACTTAATAGATAAAGTTCACACTACCTGTTTGTTAAAAAAAAAATAAAAAAGTTCACACTACCTTCATTATCAGGCCAATGAAGCGTCACCGGAAAAGCAGACATCGGTGTAGCAGTGGATGCAACGGTTGGAAAATATTCCCGACTTATCAAAAAGGCCGACCTGCAATGTGCCGATCCATCTTTGGCACTGACACTTATACTATATCGATCATAATATTGAGGGTTGACTGCTTGACAACAATTATTAAAGCCATAACATTGTTCCGTGATCATATCTGTTGGTGATGTCGGAATCAATTTTGGACGATCAGTAGCACAAATTGAAGTGCATCCTTCCATTGTCACTTCATCCAAATAATAACTATAGAATAATGCATATCCCTGGCACCCGACTGATGCAAAAACATTAGAATCTGCAAATGAAAAGCCAGTAGATGTAATGATATCAGGACTGCTCCAATGTTTCTCAGTACCATTACACGCAGTGACCGATGGTAGCTTAACTATTACTGTTCTGCTTGAATTTCGCACCTCAACAATCTCAAGGTCGAGTTTTTTTAGATACGGTATTGATTGGTTTGAGGATGATGAATTACAAGAGACGGCATAGTTGGGGTCGGAGAAACAGTGGTTTGGGCCAATACCAAATGGGTATGGGATTTTTATGTTTCCACAGTGGTGTATGCAATCTAGCTCAGATGGTCTACATAAACAAGATGATATGAATGCTAGGATAACAAATAGTGGGTAGGAGTTCAGAGTTTTCATTTTTCTAGTTTGCTGCAAGTCACATTCTAAGGCTTAAGTATTACCATAAATATCTTTTGAGTATCATTAATAAACTGAATAAGATCTAATACGATCACCCAAAAAAAAAAAAAAAAAAAAAAAAAAAAAAAACAAAGGTTGGCTATTACCACCAATCACCTCCAACTAACGGATTCCGTCCATAAATCCGTTTGTGGGCCCTACCTTGCATATGTGTCACCAAATTATTGGGTAATTTTTTTTTAAAAATAAACAAAAAATATATATATAAAAAAAATCTCCATCCATCAACCGGTGGTTGTTGCCACCGTCAGGACCCCCACCGCTGGACCGGCTATGACCAGCCCTACCACCTAACCGCTACCAGCCCCCAACACCTAACCGCTACAACCAGCCCCCAACACCTAACAGCTACACAACGACCACCGCACCAGATTTGAAACCCCTTTCCACTAATTTTTGACCTCAAAACCCTAGCCACCAAATTCCAACCACCCATAAAGCCCCTCCTAATTCCGACCACTCTTAAAACCCAAGCCACCACAAAATTCCGCACTCCTAAAACCCTAGCCACCACCTAATTCCGACCACCTCCCTAACCCATACACCAAATTCCGGCCCCTCCTTAGCCCCACATGAAATTTCGAACAATAATATGGTGACACGTGTGCAAGGTAGGCCCCACTAACGGATTTATGGACGGAATCCGTTAGTTTGAGGTGATTGGTGGTAAAAGCCAACTTTTATTTATTTATGTGGTGGTAAAATAAATCGTTTTTTATATGGAGGTGGTAAAATCAATTAAGTCGTTTTTTGGAGGTGGTAAAAGTCAAAATTTTCTAATAATTTTATTTTCGCAAAAATAAGGTAAAGTCAATGGAATTTAAAACTAATATTCTTAATACCACGCAGTTAAACTTTGAATAATCAACTTCTTTTGAAAAGAACTTTGAATAATCAACTAGTAAGTGCCGTGTTTTATTTCATTTACTTTTCTAATGAATTATTGACTTGATGTGGCTCAGCTTAATAATTTTTTTTTTTTTTTTTTTTTTTTTTTTTTTTTTTTTTTTTTTTTTTTTTTTTTTTTACTGGGACAGCTTGATAATTAATCTTTTTTTTAACAAAGAAATGAGCATATTATATTAACACTAGATGATTAAGAGCATCTAGGAAATCCAAAGTTTGTACCCAAAAGCAAGGTTCATGCATGATGCCACAGAAAAGAAAATTGGCAATCAAGAACCTTAGTAAAGCCGTAAAGAAGAAAATAACATAAAGCATAAAAGAAATAAAGTGACTAAAATAAGGAAGGCTACAAAAGCATTATAAAGGGTGGAGCATGAAGATAGCCCAAGAATAGCATCAAAGCAGCGCTAAGTCATAGCCATTGTGCATGGCCATAGCATTGACCAGCTCTTTAGAGTAGAAGTGGTAGACAGTGTCATCTTCGTCATGCTCTTGAAGTCGTCCCGTCTCTGCTAACCCATGAGCAATTTTGTTGGCCGAGCGTTTAACATGAAGAATAGTAACACTCCAATCTTTAGCCAAAAGCTTAGCCACATCATTGATGATATTTGAGAGGTAGCTTGATATTTAATCTTATATCTAACAAATATAGAAAAATCTAGTCAAATTGCATTGTGTATGGCCGACATGGCGTGACCAAGTCTTTTGTTGGGTGCGAACAATAAATATATAATCTATCTATATTACTTCCTCTGTTACATATTATTCGCAACAAAGAAATATTTTATGTCTCACAAATAATACCCCTTTGTTGCGAGTAATACGTAACGGAGGAAGTATTATTTTTGAGCCCATGAACAACCCACATGTGAGCATTCTCTTGTCCCACACTAAAAACACTAAACACTTATAAAAAAGAGAGTGTAGTGGTAATGAAATCCAACATTGAAAGAATTCAAGAGTTACCACTACAATATAATGCTAAGCGGCTACTCTCCTCATTGCCATATGATTTTGAGGTGCAACCTCCTTGGTCTTATAAAGTGGACTTGCACTCTCCCATAATGAATGCGGCTCAGACTCGTATTTAACAATTATTAAAACTCATGGCAATACATACCATATTGTCATGTGTCAATGTCAATATATGTTATGCTACGTGTCTCCTTTTCTTAACCAATAAATCTATCTATATTCTTAAAAATCAAAACAACTTTAGTTAGTGCTTTAAGATGAGAGAAAACGTTTTAGCTTTTAAAGTTTTAAACTATACAAAACGTTTCAACGTGATTCATGTTCTTTTCAATTCCCATATTTAAATAATCATAACTGTTAATTTAAAAAATATTTTAGTTTTGGTAATACTTCGTAACTAATACTTCGTATGAAACTGATTACTAATATGGCTGGAATACCATAATCACTCATTGTAACACAATTACATTATAATTATCCATTTATGATATGAAAAATATCGACTCAAACATGTAAAGTCCAAAAAATAGATGTCATGGCCGAGTCAATCCAATAGATTTAAATTTACATCTTACAAAATTTGTATGATCATCCAAATCACTAATTAGAGGCTAATGTGACTCTTTGCAAAATATTTTAATGTAACAAAATTAGTTGCAATGAAATTGAAATGATTGTGATGTTATCTTTAATCTCACATTACATTAGATTACCCGAGACATCACTCAGGCCAACAACTGGTTGCTACTCTAAAAGTGACCTCAAGTTATAATTAATTGTAAAATTACTAAAATATATATTTGGACAAATCTATTTGGACATTCGGCAACTGATAAATTTAAGATTTGTTTTTTAAACTCATGAATGGAAACGCGTGGTAGTAATTAAACCTTTTTTTTTTTTTTTTTTTTTTTAATATCTATGGGATAATTTCTAGAGAAAATATACAAGTAATATTTTGTATTGTGGTATATGATGTATATGTGTGAAAAAGTGGTAAGCAAAGAGGGATGATATAAAATTTTATTGATCTAACTTATTGGCCAGTTTTGATGCCTTGATGGTCTAAACAATAATTAAAATATTGAGCTAACAACAATCTCTTGACATCATATTCCGTATTAGATATAACACAAATTTTTATATGTGGCTGGACATCATACCGTATGGCCAATTAATGTAGGAATTACTTCGTTAGTGTAATAGGGGTTACTTGGTCATTGTTAAAGGGATTACTTTGTCAGTATTATAAGGGTTACTCAATCAGTGTTAAAGGAGTTACTCGGTCAGTATTAAAGAGGTTATTTGATTAGTGTTATCGGGGTTACTTTGTTTCTTTTACAAATGGTCACACGGTATGACCAGCTAGCTACACACAAGACTGTCTAACTTGACCAAATAAATATGGTTTCAATTGGTATTATATTGTTCTTATTGTAAATGATAGAGGGTTTGAGATTTAAATCTTGGCAAGAGAGGGTATATGATAGAGTATAAAACTTTATGGGACGAAAGAAGTTCATACTGATTCAACCCAAACCGTGTCTTAGTGACCTTATCATTGGCATTCCAAAAAAGTAAAGAAACACTACATTAAAACACTAAAGACTTTGATCGATGGAGCTCTAAGCTCGGATAAGTATCCAAAATGAAAATCCTAAACTCATACCCCTTATTTCTTGTGTTAATAATTATATCATCTAGTTTATGGAGACCATCTGAGCTACGTAAAGATAAAGACGACTGTATACACCGGTGTGGAAATATTGATATACCTTACCCGTTTGGTATTCGCCCTGAGACCGCAAATCACTGTTTTTTAGACCCCAACTATGCAGTCTCCTGTAATTCCTCTTCTTCATCACAACCAAAACCATTTCTACAGAAACTCAACCTCGAGATTCTTGAAGTTTATCATTTTTATTATTATAGGACATCGGGAGTATGGGGTTATTGGGGTATGGTAACTGTAAACATTCCGTCATCAACTACTTGCCCTAGTGATGGCCTTACTGAGAGGAGCCACAACCTTACCAACTCCCCCTTCAGATATTCAGTTTTGGAGAATGTTTTAGCTTCAGTGGGATGTGATGGATACGCTTTATTGTTGAATGAGACGGGTGGAATCATCGCAGGATGCGCCTCTGTTTGTACCCTTAATCCACCTGCATCTGTTTTAAGAGGAAACAGATGCAATGGCTACCGCTGTTGTCAGGCTAAATTGGCATCTGCATCCATTGATGATGAACCAGAGACAGAGATCAAGGAATACAGTACAAGTGTGAGCAGCACCAATGTCTCTGGAAATTGCAGGGCTGCCTTCTTGATTAGCAAGGACTATTTAGAAGCTAATGCACCGTTGTCAACTGGGATAACTGCCGTACCTGTTGTGCTTCAATGGGGATACTTCAATGAATCAAACTTAGGTAAAATTATCTCAATTTTGCTTGTTTAATTTGGTGAATAATCTACCTCATCTGAAATAAATTTTATTTACACCACAGATTTCGTTGGGATAATGCTGATATCATTATCTTATTTTTCTTTGAATAGTTTCCTAAATTATAGGATTTGTTGATATATGATTTTATTGTGTTAATCTTAACATATAATCACAGCTTTTTTGGAAATTTTGTCAGAAACCTCCATTTAAAAGTATTTTTTTGTGAAAAACCTCCTTATAAATTTTTTTTTGTGAGATCACCTTAATCAAAAAAATTTTTACACAATCATATCTTTCGACGGAAAATGGGATTTGACCCCATTTTCAGGCGTTGACTACCCACGTGCATATCATGTGTTCAACGGAAAACCATCCAAACCCAATCAGACCCACCACCAGTCCACCACCCCTCCTGCCAGCGTCTAGGGATCCCTGTTCCCCCCACCGGCGACGCTTCCCCAGCCCCAGCACATCGTCACCCAGAACCCCAAACCCCGTCGACGACTCTTCCTCTCCTTCCTCTTCCCACCGCAACCACAACCCCTTAAAACCAGTAACCCTGTTGCCACCACAACACCGTCCAACCTTCACTACTTCTCGCAACCTGCTCCACCGCACCACCTATCTCCGCGCAAGCACAACAACATAAATCCGCAACAACCTCCATCTCCACCGCTGCAACACCGCACCAATTGCAACCCCAATTCGGCCTCTCAATTAAGCCCCAAAATCAGAGCAAATATTGTCCTCCTCCAAAAATTATATTCTTGTTGTTATCCAAGGAAGCGTCGCTGACAGTCGTAGCCTAGGGTATTGTCGCCGGTAAGGGAGTGGTTGGGCAGGTGGGGGTGGGCCGGGTGGCTGGTCGTTGGTGGTGGTTGGGAAATATAAGATTGGGCGGTTTTCCATTGAACACGTGGGTAGTCAACGCCTGAAATCCCGTTTTTCGTCAAAAGGTATGATTTTGTAAAATAAATTTTGATTCAGGTATGATTTCACAAAAATATTTTTATAAGGAGGTTTTTCAAAAAAAAAAAAAATGCTTTTAAAAGAGGTTTCTCACAAAATTATAATGAAAGGAATTCTCAATGATGGTCTTGTATTACTGATATACCTGAAAATGTTGCCCTTTTTACTATTTATGTAAAAGCTAATTACATCCTGTTTTGGGTGTTTTTGTCCCTTGGGAGAGTTACGTCACGAAGTCTGATTCCGGCTGAGCTGCACCTGCAAAATAACGGAGACTCCGGGTGGTTGGAGCTCCGCCTCCGACGGTCAAGTTAGTAACTTGAAACGGAGTAAAAAGAACGGAAATTAAGTGGGTATCTGCTTGGATTCCAAGCTCAGGTCTTTCTCTGATGTAAGAGAATAAGGGTGTAATAAATGATTCAATCTCCCCCCAAAATGGGGAAATATCTCCCTATTTATAGGGTCGTTGGGAAAAGTGCCCCTACCTAGGTCACTTGACCTAGATTTTAGTGGGCTGCGCCGTTTTACGGCGCTCCTAGGAATCTGGGCCTTTGACGGCCGCCATTTCGGATACATATCTGAGGGCGCCAAGTGTCAAGAGGATGTTGAGCCACATGGGCCATCTTGTGCTTGACACGTGGCGACCTCTCATTGGTCCACGTGTCTAGGGTAAAAATACCCTAAACATTTGCCCCTCACAGGTCGCACATGCATGGCACGTGGGGCCTGTGACACGTGTCCACCTCTCATAGGTGAATAGTAACGGGGTAAAATTTTGAATTTCAAATCAAAATTTTCCCCCCACTTTTACTTTCTATAAATAGAAAGTTACCCCCCCTCCTTTTCACACTTTACATTCACATTGACTTTTTAGAGAGAGAAAAAGAGAGATTCTAGAGAGATTTTTCTCTGCTCCCGCCTGCATAATCAGCGAGTTTCAAGTTTAGCAGTTCATCACCCGGCTCACCGGCTGTAGCGGTTTTCAGATTTTTCAGAGTCAAAGTAAGGTAACCGCCTGTACCATTTTAGCTTTTCTCCCTTTCGATTTACATACCATTTTTTTCGCCTGTATGCCTGGCTTGCTTAATAGAACATAAATGAGTTCCCAATCCACCCACTCGGCACTACCTAGGACACTCAGCCGATCCCCAGGAACGGCTAAGTCTAGAATAGGGGGTGCCTTTTCTGGACTGTCGGAACCAATATGCTCATCTCCGAATTCCTCCCTCTCTGTGTCTGTGCAGGACACAATGGCCAGAACGAAACAAACGGCCAGACGGTCTAAGAGCCGGCGCACCATGAGAGTGCCAGCCGATGAGGTTTTCCCGGATGGGGATCCGAGGGATTTGGAGGAGAGTGGATCCGACGAAGAGGCTCCTTCTACATCCGGGAGCTCTGGGGTAAGAGAGGTGGACGGCGAGGGAGCCGCCTCCTCCAATGAAGCCGGCGATGCTGAGGCCGCCCAAGGATCAAGAGCAGAATCTTCCGGCTCTGACCAGGGGGATTTTGCGGCTGACTATCAGCAGCCGCCAAAAGTAGCTGACAACCCCAACCCAAAGAGAACCGGATGCTGCCGAGCAACATTGCCTTTCTTACACTAGGCGAAAATATCAATTGGCCACCGGTTCAAAATCCCCCTATGCCACCGGTTTTGAACCGGTGGTCATTTGGGGGGTGGCAATAAACTGAAGCTTTTGCCACCAGTTCAAAACTGGTGGCAAAATTAAGTATTGCCACCGGTTAACCGGTGGCAATACTCGTTCCCGCAATTTTTTTTTTTTTGTATTAACAACTATTGCCACCGGTTAACCGGTGGCAATAATACCCTAAAAAAACAAAAAAAAAATTATTTTTTTTTGCATTTTTTTCACTTAAAATGTTGCAGAAACATATATATATGAATAATATACATGAAACACACATATATTCATCAATAACCAGTATATAATAACTACAAATAAATTTCTCAAAAAACAGTTCCAAATAACTAAGATAATCAGATTTACAAACTAAAATTCCAATATTAAATTAAAATATAATTACAACATTAAAATCTAAAAAACCCCATACAACATCTAATTCACTATTCTTGCATCTTGGTTCTTCGATTTAAGATATTGATCAATATACCTGCATCAATTAAAACAAAAAAATAAATCGATTAAAATAAGCTGTGAAAAAAAAAATAATAACCAAAACACTGCATGTAACCATTAATTGATTAAAATCAGTTTAAAACCCACATAAACAAAAACAAAAACCCAGAAATTAAACAAAAACCCAGGAAAAAAAATTAAACAAAAATAAAATTAAATCCCTGAAATTGATTTTCTCAAACTCAGAAAAGAGAAAAAAAAACAAGAATTAAATCGAATTAAACCCAAAAGAAGATGGAATTAAAATCGAATTTTCTGTCAAATTTCATTTTAAACTAAATGTCACAAATTTTTTTTTAAGTACTATCTCACACCAGTCACCACCCCACCACCTTAACCCACCAACAGCACCACCTTAACCCACCATTCGCACCACCTTAACCTTCACCCGAACACCCACCTTCACCCACCAGATCCACCCACCAACTGAACCCACGTGTAATAAACAAAAACTCAGAAAAAATAACCCAGAAAAAAAAAAAGAAAAAACAAACCCAGAAAAAAAAAAACAAAATTCCCATAAATTAGTAAAAACCCAAGCTCAAAATCGGAAAAAAAAAATAAATAAACAGAATAAAATCGAATAGAACTTAGAAGGAGATCGACTTAAAATCGATTAAAATCAATTAAAATCGATGAAAACACTCAAAAAATCCAAAATCGACTAATTAACAATTAATTAAACCCAACAAAATCCAAAAATCGATTAAAATCGATTAATTAAACACAAAATTAAACCTAACCTCGTGCATGTCTTCGTTGTTGTTGTTGCGGTGGTGGTTGAAATGACCGAGAAGGAGACGAGAAGGAGATCGAGAAGGAGACGAGAAGAAGATAGAGAAGGAGATTGAGAAGGAGATCGAAGGAGATCGATGATCGAAATGAAAGAAAGAGAAGGAGATCAAATGAGGGAGAGAGCAGGAAAGGGAAGAAGAGGGACGACGGCGGTGGTGGTTGAGACGATAGAGCAGGAAAGAGAAGAAGAGGAGAGGAGAGGAGAGAGAGAATGAGGGAGGCTGATGAGTGAGTAGGGTTTGGGTTTGGGTTTTTTTATGGGGCGCTTTTTTTTTTTTTTTTTTTTTTAATTTAATTGGATATTGCCATCGGTTCAAAACCGATGGCCTTTTAATTATTGCCACGGGTTTGGTTTGAACCGGTGGCAAAACCGGTTTGGCTCATCCCGCCCATTAATTAAGCCACCGGTTTTCAAAAACCGGTGGCCAATTAGCGGTGCATTTTTCAATTTTTCTACTAGTGTTAACAGCGGGTTCAGGGCTTTTATGGAGAAACATCCCTTTGGAAGGGGATGGAAAGTTATTGTCCCTCCGGCTGATGCTGTAATGGCCTGGGGGGACGACATTGATCATGCAGATGACTACTTCATCTGCTATGAGGCGGTAATAGAAGCCGACCTCCGATTCCCCCTTCACCCCGGGATTAGGAAAATCCTAAAGGGGTACGATCTGGGGGTTTGGCAGCTCACCCCAAACTCGTGGGTGAACATTTTAAGTTACATTGCCACCTGTGAGTTCCAAAACTTGAACCCTAGCTTCTCTGCCTTCGCTCACATGCACTATTTGAGCAAGGCTCCAGGCGGCCATGGGGCATGGTATACTCTGACTACCTTGCCCCAATACTTAATGACTTTGGACAAAGTGTCCAAATGGTCCGGATGGAAGGACAAGTTTTATTTGATTTCCTCCCCCACCCTAAGACACAACCGGACACTGTGCCGGTACAACACTGAGCCGGCTCTCCTTGGACGCAAATGCCCTCTCCCGGAACTATCTACTAAAGCCCGGGAGCAGATCATGGAGCCGGGATTTTTTGAAACTACAACTGAGCCCATGGGGGATGGGACTGACATTACTGTTCCTAAGAACTGGATCCCCCACCCGGACTTCTTCAAAGATGAATGCTTTTTGTCCGCCTGCGGACTAAGCACAATGTTTCCCAGGGGTAGAATACTTCACACCCGGAACAACTGTTATTTTTCTTTTTATTGCAAACTTGCATTGATTCTTTCTAACTTGAAATTCTTGTTATTGTAGAAGAAGCCTTGAAGATGGTTGACCAGGACAAGACTCCTGCTAAATCGGCTGTGCAATTGCGAAAGGAGGCGGCTCTTGCCAAGAAGGCAGCCATCGAGGCAAAGGACAACAAGAAAGGCGGGGTAAGACCGCCTGACTTAATGTTTGCATTTTTTTTTTTTACCGGTTGGGTATACTCATATTTGCTTCTTTCTCAGGAGTCCGCCAAGAGAATCCCTCGATCATTCTCCAAGCTTCTCAAAAGGCAAGGAGATGGTCTGGAAAAGGCTCCGACTGCCAAAGCCGCAAGAAAGGACCCCCCCAAAAAACAAGGCTTTGCCCAATCCGGCCGTGCAACGACTGGGGGCAAATCCCCTGCTGTTCTGAAAAAGCTCAGTGAAAGCTTAGAACAACAGAAGACGCCGGATGCCTCAATGGCATCAAAGGGTGGCATGCCACCTGAGGTTGCAGACGGTGCGGCAACCACTGGGGAGGAGAACAAGTCGGAGACCTATCCGGAAGCTCAAGGTAAGGAAGGAACTGAAATACCTTGGCCACTTAATTTCATGAGAATCAAGACCAAGGTTGATTCTTCAAAAGGGTCCGTCAGCAGCCGGCAACGGATGAATGCCAGTTATGCTGCTTCTATCTCACATAACACTACTCTTGATGCAGGTCCGACTTCTGACCAGCCGGACCTTCCAGGCTTCGCAAAACGGATGGTGAGGACCCTCACCCGGTCCGAGAAGGCATCCATACCTGATCTGCAGGTTGTGGACTTTGACCGGATAATGGGCTCTCTGGATGAGGTACATGGTTGTTCTATCTTGATGTCTTTCATCTTTAATTTGACTAAGTAACTCTTTAACCGACTGCTATTGATTCAGGCTATGGTGAGGGTGGACAATCTCCGGGGCCCCTTCAGGCGGAAGCAAGAAGAGGTAAATGACGCCAGGCGGAGGGCCCTAGAAAACCTCAACTTTGCTGAACATTCTGATTATATGTGTAATTTAAAGATTAAAGCAGTAGAGTTGAAACAGGAGGAGCTGATCCGGAGTTTAACGGCTGCAAACGATGAAGCTAACAGCCGGGCTGATGACCTTGACAAGTAGCTGAAAGATGCCAAGTCTGATCTCAAGGCATTAGAGGATGCTGATAAAGAGAATGCCGAACTCCGGACTGACAATGGCCGCCTGAGGCTCGAGCTCATGACCCTTCGAAACAAGCAGGCGGACGAGCTGGCCCGGGAGCAGACCCGGCTGACCGAGGAGAATGAGCGGGACAACTTGGCCCGGCTGAAGATCACCTGGGGCTCCTTTACCCAGAAATAGACTTTGAAGTCTATAAGCTGAGGTATGATTACGCCACTGAGGTGTATGATGCCCAGCAACTAGGTGATGCTCCACCGCCTCGCTTCAAAGACTGGGCTTCTGAGCAGGGATATGAAGTCTCTGATGATGAGGAGCAGGCGGATGATCAGCAAGAGGGCCAAGCCAGCCAAGCTCAGCCGGAGAAGACTCTGCCTAAGCCTTAGGTGGTCCTCCCACCTTTCTGCGGCAGTATGCCAACCATGTCGTTTACCGGCTTGCATGCCGTGTTTTGTTGTATCTTTTTACCAACCATGGGGTTGGATTAACATTTCCACTTTCTTTCTTCACCGGATGTGTCCGGTTAACAATTATTCTGGCCTTTGTGCCATTTTATATGAATGAAGTATTCCGACTCAGTCGGATTTTATATATGTCTTGAGTTATTTTTTTTTTTCAATTTGAATTTTTATTCATTTGTTTGCAATTCTTTAGTATTTTGCCTAACTTAAAAAAGCATGCGGCAATTTGCAATCCGGGTGCTCTTGCCCCTAAGCGGCTGTGCGGTTGGTTTAGTGTCAGGCTGATTGATTGTCTTGAAAACACTTGATACTTGGAGAAGTATGGAGTGTTTTTAAGCCAATCAATCACAATGGTGATTGCCCCAAACCAAGTGCACAGCCGGCCATTAAAGTGGGTGCTTTGAGCTTCTTACCTAGGCGGTTAAATTCCGTCTGGGGTTAACGCGTAGCCGTTACACAATCCTTTGCCCCAATAAGGGAAGTGAGTGCAACTTTGGAATAAATAACCCTAGTATGAATTTCTATCAATGACCGACTGATGCATATGGGCATCCGGTATCTGGAAACTTGTTCGCTCTTCATAGGCTATTTTGGTCAGACGACTACGAGTTGGCC
This sequence comes from Chenopodium album, assembly GCF_948465745.1. Lineage (NCBI taxonomy): Eukaryota > Viridiplantae > Streptophyta > Magnoliopsida > Caryophyllales > Amaranthaceae > Chenopodium > Chenopodium album. The sequence continues at coordinate 64,031,853 of NC_137840.1, forward strand.
AATTTGGTCGTTCAATTTTTGCCGTCTGCATTGGTACATAGAACCGACAAATAGTCTGTTCTCTGCGACGATTGCACCCGGAGGGGTGTCGCCGGACACCTTTGTCCATGTTGGGACAGGCGATTTTATAAAATGAGCAACCATCCGGCTTTTTAGCCTCAGGTCTTGTTTGAGACCGGTTGTATGGCCATTAAACGTTTTTGTGCTTAGTTTTTAGTCAGTATTAGATTTACACTAAGTATCAAACTTTAGTTTTTTAAACAAGCGGGTCCGTCTAGGTATTACCCATGCGGATGATCGGGCAGTTGAACAAACAAAGTATTAAATTTCAATGAACAAGGGATCCGAGTATTACCCAGGCGGTCCAACAGATGTAACCTTTACTAAGTGTCAAACTTAGTTAGACAAAGAAAAATCCGCCTGGGTATTACCCGGATGGATAATTAAGTAATAACTTGATTTTGCAAACAAAGTCTGAATCTTCATTAATTGACTTCTTGTTTACAAAAAGTTTACAATCTCAGAAGTGGTACTTTTTTAGATTGTCTACATTCCAAGTTCTAGGCAGACGCCTGCCGTCTGGGGTTTCCAGGCGGTAGGTGCCATTCCTTACTTCTTCATAAATCCGGTAAGGGCCTTCCCAATTGGGAGTTAGCTTTCCCAGCTCATTGGCCCTACCGGTTGCCTCCATTTTCCGTAACACAAAGTCATCCACTTTAAGAGGACGCTTGTGCACTCTCTTGTTATAGGCTTTGGTCATCCTCAGACGGTATATCTCATGGCGCAGAACAGCATTGCCCCTACGCTCCGGGAGGGAGTCCAATGCCAGCCGCATGGCCTCCCAATTCGCCTCTTCATCATAGAGCATAACTCTGAGAGTCGGCTCATAATGCTCAATAGGCAAAACGGCTTCAACATCGTATACCATGAGAAATGGGGTTTCGCCGGTTTCCCCTTTCACAGTAGTCCGGATGGCCCATAGGACATGAATCAACTCTTCTGCCCATAAGCCATCGGCCCGTTCAATTTTCTTTTTAATACCGTCTGAGATGAGTTTGTTGAAGGCTTCAACTTGACCATTTGCTTGGGGTCGGCCGACTGATGCAAAACAATACGAGATACCCTGATCTCCTAACCAAGTCTTGAGCTGGGGGGTTTCAAACTGAGGGCCATTGTCAAACACCATAGACATAGGTACCCCAAACCGGGTGATGATGTTCTTCCAGATGAAAGAGATGACATCCTTTGTCTTGATGTTTTTAACCGGCTCAGTTTCTACCCATTTGGTGAAATAATCCGCAGCCACCAAGATGTAGCGCTTTCCGCCCGGAGCAGGCGTATAAGGACCCAAGATATCCATGCCCCATTTAGCAAATGGGATTGGGCTGTGATTGCCGTCAGATCAGTAGTCGGGCGATGAACAAGTTTGCCAAATTTTTGGCACTTGTCACATTTCTTCACCAACTCCTTGGCGTCTGCCTCAAGAGTGGGCCAAAAGTAATGTCGTCTGGCTCTGACAGCTAGGGACCTGCCGGCTATATGAAAGGCGCAGAATCCCGAGTGCAAGTCTTCGAGAACTTCCTTCCCCTTTTCTGGGGTGACACACTTCAACAGGGGTTTAAGAAATCCTGCTTTGAAGAGTTCTCCATTTTTCAACTCAAAGCTTGCAGCTCGCTTTTTCAGGGCGGCTGCTTCCTGTGGTGAATCAGGGAGCGTGCCGTCTGAAAGATAAGCCCGGATGACATCCATCCAAGTGGAGATTCGGTCTAAGGTTCCAATGGGCTCTTCATGTATGCTTATTTTTTCAAGAACTTCCCAAAAGACCGATCGAGGAGTATCACAGCAGGCGGATGAAGCCAATTTGGACAAGGCATCCGCCTGGTTGTTACCTGACCTGGGCACTTGATTCAGACGGAATTCCTCAAGTGCCTCAGTCTCTTACTTGACTGCCTGGAGATATTTGATCATAGCCGGATGAGTTGCCTCATATGTTCCCTCATACTGGCTAACGACCAACTGTGAATCAAATTAGGCGTCAATCTTCGTTGCCCCTGCAGCCTTACACATGCGGATACCGGCTAGCAGGGCTTCATATTCCGCCTCATTATTTGAGGCTTGAAACTTAAACCGCAGTGCATATTCAAATTTGTCCCCCTCTGGGGACTCATATATAATTCCTGCACCACAGCCGTTCTTTGTTGAGCTTCTGTCTACATACACTTTCCAAACCTGGTCAAGATTTTCCGGTTGCACCGGTCGGGTCATTTCAATAATGAAGTCGGCAAACGCCTGACCTTTCACTGCTTTTCTAGGTTCAAAAGTGATTTCAAGACTTTGCATTTCAATAGCCCATTTCAACATTCTTCCGGATGACTCCAGATTAGACATTGGCCGCTTGAGGGGCTGGTCGGTGTAGATTACCACCGGATGAGCCAGAAAATATGGCTTCAATTTCTCGAAAGCCATATACAGAGCAAGGCCAAATTTTTCTACCATGGGGTACCGGAGCTCAGCATTTTTTAAGACATGGCTAATGAAATAGACCGGAAGCTGAACACCGTCTCTCTCAGCAAGGAGAACGGCACTGAAGGCATGATCTGAGACAGCTAAGTACATGTATAACACCTCCCTAGGCAATGGACTAACAAGTCTTGGCAAAGAGTGGAGGTGTTCTTTCAGCCGTTGAAAAGCTGCCTCAGCCTCATCCCCCCATTCAAATATGGTTTTCTTCCTGATTGCTTGGAAGAAGTAAAGGCATTTGTTACCACACCGGCTAAGGAATCTCCCCAGAGCAGCCAGGCAACCGGTTAGTCTCTGTGCTTCCTTGATAGTGCGTGGTGACTTCATGTCAATCACCGCCTGTATCTTCTCAGGGTTAGCCTCTATCCCCCTTTGATTAATCAGGAATCCGAGAAACTTCCTAGACTCAACACCAAAGACGCATTTCTTAGGATTTAACATGACCTTATGCCGCCTGAGTGTGGTGAAGGTTTCTCGGAGATCATCAAGGTGATCTGTCTCCTGTTTGGATTTGACTATCATGTCATTAATGTATGCCTCTACATTCCTCCCAATTTGATTAACAAAGACAGTGTTAATCATCCGTTGGAATGTAGCCGGCGCATTTTTCAAGCCAAACGGCATCACCGTGTAACAGAATAGCCCCTGATCAGTGACGAAGGCCGTCTTTTCTTGATCTTTATTCTACAGGGGTATCTGATGGAAGCCGGAGTAGGCATCCATAAAACTCATCAAGGCGTGACCGGCTGTAGAGTCGACCAGACTGTCGATCTTTGGAAGCGGATAACTGTCCTTTGGACACGCCTTGTTGAGGTCTGTGTAGTCAACACACATGCGCCAGGTCCCATTCGGTTTCTTAACAAGGACCACATTTGCCACCCAGTCGGGAAAATTACAAGGCCGAATGAACCTGGCGTCTAGCAGTTTTTTGACTTCGGCAGCTGCCGCCTGACTTCTTTCCTCGCCGTGGTTTCTTTTCTTTTGCCGGATGGGCTTCTTTTTGGGGTCCACGGCGAGTTTGTGGACAGCGAGATCCGGGCTGACGCCTGGCATCTCTTCCACTTCAAAGGCAAAAATGTCTTTGAATTCTTTCAGCAGAAGGTGCAAGCTTGCACCCAAAGTAGCATGAGCAACCGTCTCAACGTTAACAGTACGTTCTGGACGACTGTCATCCAGAACGAGATCAATGCTTTCGCCAGCCGGTTGGGGACGGAGCTCATCTGACCGCTCACCGGTCAGTGATTGCTATTTTTTCTCCTTCTTCACCTCCACCAACAGAGGTGCCTTTCTTTTCTTACCGGCTGCTGGTGGGGCGGGTGCTGGATCGGCATCCTTGACATTGTCAAGGTCTATTGATTCCTGGACGCCTGGGGTTACAGTGTCCCTGACGGCTGAGAGGTAGCACTCCCGAGCCGTCTTCTGATCCCCATTCAGGGAACCAACAGTGCCATCATCCTTCTCATACTTGATGAGCATGAGGGATGGGATGATTACCGCCTTGGCTACGTTGAGGGTTGGCGTGCCAAGGATAATGTTATAAGCGGTCAACTCCTCAACGACCAAGAACCTGACGACAATATGTCGTCCTTGGCCTTTCTCTCCCAGCCGGATGGGTAAGTCGATTCTTCCGGCTGGGTAGACCATCCCACCCCCAAAACCAACCAAGGGGTGGGTGACCGGATGCATGCTGCTGACATTGTATTTCAGCTTCTGCAGGCACCGGAGGCTAATGATGTCTGATGAGCTGCCGGTGTCAATAAGGATTCGTCCAACCAGCTGGTTGGCAACCTTACATTCAATGACCACCGGGTCATCATGCGGGCGGCGGACGCTGCCCCTGTCCTTCTCAGTGATCAAGACGTCTGGGAAGGAGAAGCTGGCTTCCGCCTGCTCATCATCATCTTTGTCCATCTTTCGAAGATAGCTCTTGGTGCCCCTGATGGTAGGGCCAACACATGAAAACCCGCCTGCTATAGTGTAGACCGGCTCCTTGTCAGTATCCGAACTACTAGCTGGCTGGGGGGTAGTCTTGGAGGACTGACCCTTGTTTTTTTTTTTTGCCCCGGCTGGGGACTTAGAAATATAGGACTTCAGCATCCCCTTGTCAGCCAGACGGTCCAACGTCCGTTGTAGGCTGAAGCAGTCGTTGGTGTCATGGCCAACTTCCTCATGGTATTGACAAAATTTATTTTTGTTCCTATATTGAACGGAACTTTTCATTGGATTCGGCTTCTCAAGGGACAGCTGGTCCTTTATCTCCATGAGGATGGAGTTGCAGTCTTTGTTAAACTCGTACGGTTTAAATTCTTTCTTCTTCTTCTGGGACGGCTGGTCAGAGTCACTAACCGCCCAGACTTCTTTTCTCTTCTTGCTCTCTTCTTTCTTTTTTGCCGGCTGAGCAGGCCGGTTGTCTTTCTGCTTGTCAGACTTCTTAGAGTCCGACTGGCTACCAGGCGAGCAGAGGTCGGTAGCTTGAATATAGCTTTCCGCCTCCCTCAGGGCCGCCTGTAGGGTGAAAGCCCCTTTTCTGACTAGGTCGAACTTAAAGGTCGACACGTCTCTCAAACCTTTAAAAAAGTCTGTAAAAGCTACCTCATCAGACAGCCCCTGAATCTGAATTCTGATTAGGTTGAACCGCCTGACATATGAGCGCAGCCCTTCTCTCTCTCCCTGCTTAATAGTGCTCAAATCAAGGCTTGTTTTCTTAGCAGGGATGTTCATTGAGAAGTTGGAAGCAAACAGGAAGGCAAGCTTCCTGAAGCTATCTATGGACCCGGCTAGAAGATTGCCAAACCATTGTTGGGCAATGCCCTTCAATGTAGCCGGGAAGCATTGACACAAAGTGGCATCATCCAACCCCTGTAGATACATGAGGTTGGTGTAAGCCATGAGGTGATCTTCCGGATTGGAGGTACCATCATAGGTACCAACCAACACATTCTTAATCTTGGCCGGCTGAGCCGCCTCGGTTATCTCCCGAGTGAACGCAGAAGGTTGTTCACCCAGGCGCAGCAGACGAAGCTGCCAGTCCAATGGCTGGACATTTGGATATGCCGCCTGACCCCCAAAAAAGGCCGGCTGCATGAAGTGAGGAGGATACTGCTCGTAAGCCTGAGTAGGCACATACGGGACAGCTCCAATCATATGAGGGCCAGAATGGACGGGACTACCGCCTGTCTGACTCTCATGCAAGGAAGGTGCACTCCCTGCAGAAATGTTGTTGAAGCTGTCTGGAAAATTCGACGTTGAAGCCGACTCAGATAGCGATTGATTTCTCTTCCGGTTGATGATCTCCCGGGCATCAATAGTTGATTTTTTGCTTCTCACCGGCTGCTGGGGCCGGCGAGAGTTGTTGGTGTTCCTCCCAGGGAGGAGGATTTTTTACCAATCAATGGTCCCGGTTGCCTTCTCCTTTGGATGGGGAGTGGGCTGCCGGTTTCTGACTGACTTCCCCTTCTATGAAGGAGTCTTCTTCGCCGACTGGCCTTTACTTGGACCAGCCCGGCTCTTGGTGATCAGCTCTGTAATTTCACCCTTGAAACTTGTCATGAATCTCATGAGTTCGTCTCGAGTGACAGGGGCTGATCCGGCGGCCGTTTGGGTTTCCCCTTCCGGCTGCTCAGAGGGTCTACTTGGACCCGCCTGGGAGGCACCCCGCTCCAGAGTGTCTCTAGGCCGGATGCGTTTAGTTCTGAGAGAGCCGTCTCCGGCTGTAAAACCTTCGACCTGAGGATCTTCATCCTCCTCATGGTCTGTAAAAACTTCTGAGTCTTCACCCAGACGGTTAGGGGGTGGTACAGACTCTTGAACCATCTTCGAGGTACTCTCCCCACAGACGGCGCCAAATGTTTTGGGTGTTTTTGTCCCTTGGGAGAGTTACGTCACGAAGTCTGATTCCGGCTGAGCTGCACCTGCAAAATAACGGAGACTCCGGGTGGTTGGAGCTCCGCCTCCGACGGTCAAGTTAGTAACTTGAAACGGAGTAAAAAGAATGGAACTTAAGTGGGTATCTGCTTAGATTCCAAGCTCAGGTCTTTCTCTGATGTAATAGAATAAGGGTGTAATAAATGATTCAATCTCCCCCCAAAATGGGGAAATATCTCCCTATTTATAGGGTCGTTGGGAAAAGTGCCCCTACCTAGGTCACTTAACCTAGATTTTAGTGGGCTGCGCCGTTTTACGGCGCTCCTAGGAATCTGGGCCTTTGAAGGCCGCCATTTTGGATAAATATCTGAGGGCGCCAAGTGTCAAGAGGATGTTGAGCCACATGGGCCATCTTGTGCTTGACACGTGGCGACCTCTCATTGGTCCACGTGTCTAGGGTAAAAATACCCTAAACACATCCCATCTCGTGATTTAAGTGCATTCACTGGTCCAACTAGGGGTGAGCACGGATTGGATGTCCACTCCGAGTCTTCGAAATGGATTTCAAATCGAATATCCAATATCCGACATTTGGAATGAAGGGTTTTGGATATTTGAAATCTGAATTTGGGATATTCCATCCGAAGGGTTTTGGATATTTGACATCCGACATTTTTTGGATTGGACATACCAAATAACTCCCAATTTTTTTATATTTGGATAGAATATATGTTATTCGATATCCGAAATCTAAAATCTTTTGGATATCTTTAAAATATCAGATATCCGAAAATTGATATCTTATCAAACACCCTAAATATTTGAATCGGATATCCTAAATTATCAAATCAAATAGGATCAAATATTCGGATATTCGAATCATCGAATAGTTTTGCTGAACCCTAAGTCTGAGGCAATAATCACTCTCCACAACCAATCATTGATACCAGAAGTCTACATCAACTTTTAGACCCCATAGATGAGCCTTAGCCTCAGCTATTCTGCTGGATCCCATCCATACTCCACTCGCCAAACTACAACTAGCCTCACAACACCCATCTTGTCCCTGATCACAACACCAGTTAATAGGGGTGAGCATAACAGGGTACCTTGTAAAAATTCCATAAACCGGAACCGGAACCTGTTGCAACAGGTTCCTGGAAATAAGGAACCGAGGTTCCGGTTCAGATTCAAGGTACCCTATATTATAATATACTCACTAACTTTTTCGCGGATTTTTTTTTAAAAAAAAACCTGGTTGGTTACTAATTTATAATGTTTGCAACTTTTAAATAAGACAAACTAATAGTAGTTGTCTAACAAATTAAATATATATATTTTTATAATTGTAATTTTGATATTTATTATTTAAAAATATGAGTAAGAATTAGTGTATAATTTGAAATTAAGTGATACTTTTATCACGTACAGGGTACCCTACAGGTTCCGGTTCCAAAAAATTGAAACCCTGAACCGGAACCTGTTACAACATGTTCTTCAATTTACTACCCGGATCCGGAACCTCTTGTACAGGTTTCGGTTCGGTTCCTAATAGGTTCCGGTTCCGATTCAGGGTACCCTGATTTTTTGCTCACCCCTACCAGTTAACACCCCTAGCCTTTCATTTTCATTCACCCCTTCGCTACAAGAAAGCTCATTTTTAGCAACGACAATTTTATGGTTACAAAAAGTATATTTTGCAATGACATTGTCAGATTTGTCATTGTTAAAATAATTTTTTTATTTCCCTCCTTCCAATTCCTAGCGTGGGTCTCCAAAAATTTCAAACTAATAATATTTTGTAATGAAAACAAAGGTCACGTGTTTTAATCTCATCCACCCCTCCTTTCAAATTAGAATATAAAGCGTTAGTTATGAAGATGGTCCATGTTGCATCCTCACTTCAAGTCCAATGGGCTCTCGTGTGAGGGTCGCGATAGAATATAGAACATAGTTATGATATTCAACCACCAGCTTAAGTTTTTAGGGCCTGTTCCGATTGACTGAACTCAGCTGAACTGAACTCAACTGAACTCAACTGAACTCAACTGAACTGAACTGAACTGAACTGAACTGAACTGAACTGAACTGAACTCAGCTGAACTGAACTGAACTGAACTGAACTGAATTGAACTGAACTGAATATTTTATAAGAGAAGGAAATTAGGAGCTGAGCTGAACTGAACTGAACTGAACTGAACTGAACTGAACTGAACTGAACTGAGCTGAACTGAACTGAACTGAACTGAACTGAACTGAACTGAACATAAATTTTTCTTTTTAATTTTTAATTTTTAATTTTTTTATTTTACTTTTTTTTTTTTTTTTTTTTGGAATTTTCCTTACAAGAATTTGTTATTTTCTTTTTGAGCAATTAAATAATGATATAAATGTTTTTCTCTATTTTGGCACAATAATGATATAAATATCATTTTCCATAAGGATTGCATGTTCGATACCTTGTAATGATAATGCCAATACTAAATTTTAAACTAGTGTGTTGTTCGGGCGTTGCACCGGTTGCTACTTTAATTAGACCTTGTGATTATCAATTATATACATTTATTTTAATATTTATAACATAGTTTATGATTGGCTTAGATGGTTAAGTAACTAGCTTTCTTATAAAAGATAGGGTGTTCAAATCCCCATATCATCATTTTTCTTATATGAAACAATATTCCAGTTGATTGAGTAGTGATGATGTTGCATAATGAGAGATGGAGTGGGTGACGTGGCATAGTCTACGTGGCACAAAGACGTTCTTATTAACGCCTTTTAATATATATATATATATATATATATATATATATATATATATATATATATATATATATATATATCTAATATATAATTTAAGAGTCATTTTCACAACTTCTCGCCACATCACTCCAAAACCCAATCCCTCAATTCTCATTCAATCCCTTTTTCTTTTCTTTTTTTTTTTTTTTTTTTTTTTTTTTTTTTTTGCCCTACAAATAACTTCCACCTGTCATTTTTTAAAAAATAAATAAAAATACCCTCCTAAAAAAACTTCCACTGTTATTTTTCCTAATAACACACACTACCCCAAAAAAACTACCAACATAGTATTTTATTATATTACCCAATTTCTTTTTAAAAACACCAATATTACAATAATTGCACATGTTTTTCCAAAATTATGTGTACTCTTTTTTTTAGTAATATCGCTACTATAAGTTCCACTATTTACCTCTTTAGAAATTCTTCCAATTGTTTATTTATATTTAAAAAAATCAGTTAACTACCTTATTATTAATTCAATAATCATCGAAACCAGGGGCGAATCTATTAAGGTGCACAGTGAGTCACGTGACTCACTAGCACACAAAAAAAAAATAAAAAATAAAAAAAAAAAATCCTAAGAGACCGCCTATTACAGTTAGGCGGTCTCTTTGTTGCTTCTATTTGAGATGACCAATATTTTTTAAATATCAAAGAGACCGCCTATTAAAATATCAGATAAGTGGTCTCTTTGTTGCTGCTTTTGCCACCACGTCATTAGAGACCTCTTTTCTAGATAACAAGTCTCTTTTTGTCAGCCAGAATATTTTTTTGCGCTGCTTTCATATTTCATTAAAGAGACCTATTATATTTAATAAATGGTCTCTTAAGTAATCTCATTTTTTTTTTAATTAATTCTTGTTTCTAAGTAAAAAAAAATCAAAAAGTTAGTTTAATGCAATAGTTTTATAGTATGTATTTTTATGTCCTATTTTTGGATTGAAATCATTTTGGTGAAATATAAATTTTTTTATATAATTTTTAGATTGAAATAAGTGATCAATTATTGATGGTGACTCATAAGTTCGAAAATCCTAGATCCGCCACAGATCGAAACAAAAGATACATACATAATGCTTTTTGTGTGATAACATGGTTTTTTTTTTTTTTTTTTTTTTTTTTTTTTTTTTTTTTTTGCGACAAACAGACTGGAGTAACCCCTATAATATTGACGGAGTAACCCTCTTTAACACAAAACACATAACCCTTATAACATTGGCGGGTAACCCCTATAACATTGACAGAGTAACCCCTATAACACTGACAGAGTAACCCCTATAACACTGATAAAGTAACTTCTATAATATCTAGCTACACGGAGTATCCAGACACATAAAAGAGTCAGTTGCTATAGCACAAACAACTTCACGTATTTAAAATATATTTTTGTTATTAGATTTTTGTAATGTCTTTTTATAAAATATATATCCCGTGCACGGGTACACTCTAGTATAGAGAGAGAGAGAAAGATTCATTCGTAAGTTGGCATGAAAAAAGAGCATTTGCAAGAAAAGAGAATGTCAGATAACTAAAACATATTTATTTTTGTAATTCTGTAACATATAATTCTATACTAAGTATTTCCTTAGTGTTTTTTAGTTCACTATTTTTCTTTTAGAAAGCTACATATTAATTGCACCATTACTATAATTGCCTAATTGGTATACTTTTATACACTTTTTGTTTGTATTCACATATACCAAATTTCTATTTTACCCTTACTATTATTGCATTTGATATATATACTGGTTACCTCACTTTTACTCTTTTTCCTTTGTTTGTGACTTGGACATTTTTTTTTTTTTTTTTTTAATTTCTTTCTTAAACTTAAATTTGTGTCCAACCCAAATAATGCAATTAAAAAAATGGAGGGAGCGTATAGATATCAATGACTATTGATTTTTTTTACAGGTATCACCGCCCGAGACGTGCTATATATGTTTCTACGTTTAGCTATTATTTTGGGTAAGATATTTGCCGGGAATTTATTTGATGTCTTCGTTTACGCCTTTAATTTGCAATAGGGGTGGCAATGGATTGAAGGTAAGTCAAGTGATGCTTCATCCGCTTGCATCCACCAACAATCTATCTTTCACTCGATTCTTCCATCACCTATATTTTACCTTCATCCACATCTAATCTACTCATAATTCATGGATGAATTGGGTGGATTGATTGATAAATCGAGTGAAATAACCTAATAAATACAATTTTGAATTTGCATAATTAAAATAAAGATTTGAAAAATATAGTGATTAATAGGGGTTGTTCATTGGTCCAAGACCGGACCAAACCAAACCGGACCAGACTGAAGACCGAAAAATTGAATTTCAAGAATAAAAGAACCGGAGCGATTAAGCTAGGACCGAACCCGGATCGGAACAAAATTCGGTCCAAAATTCAAACCGAACCGGATTGGACCAAATTTGGATTTTTTATACAAATATTTCTAAATTTTAAACAATTTTGGAACATTCGGAAAAAAAAATAAAGGAAAAACAATATTTTAACATCTTTTTTAGTATGTTTAGTACAAAAAATCTCATACGACCAAATTTTTTCAAACTTATTAAGGATAATCTTAATCATTAGGTTAATTTTTAAATTACCACAAAAAAAAATGTAACCATTTTTGAACTAACCACCCGTTTAATTTTTTTATTTTTAATTAGCACCCCTTAAATTAAATAAATGCTCAGATTACCACCCATTTCAAAAATCTAGTGGATTTTCCGTCTGTAGGCCCCACCTAACACTTATTTTGATTCTTTTGTCTGATTTTTTTTTCCCGATTTTTCTCTTTAAAAACGCTATCTAAACTATAATTCACATTTCCTTCACCAAATTCTATTAAATTTCAAAGAGAAAAATGTGAATTGAACTTAGGAGAGCATTTCTAAAGAGAAAAATCAAGGAAAAAAATCAGTCAAAATAAGCGTTAGGTCGGGCCCACACACGAAAAATCCACCAGATTTTTGAAATGGGTGGAAATCTGAGAATTTATTTAATTTAAGGGGTGGTAATTTAAAATAAAATTAAACGGGTGGTTAGTTCGAAAATGGTTACATTTTTTTGTGGTAATTTAAAAATTTTTCTAATCATTATTAAAAGTTTTATGTATAATTTTACACAAAAATTGGTCCGATCCAAAACCGGTTTTTATAGGTTTTGTACCGAACCGGATTGAAAACCGGGAAAATAAATTTATCAACCTAAAGATCAGACCGATTTGTTTGGTCCGATCCGGCTCATTTTTCGATTCGACCCAAATTTTGAACACCAATTAGTATTATGTGCACCATGGTGCACCTAGAAATAGGTGCACCAGGCCCAATCTATGCCAAATAGAGAAAGCCCAGATGAAAAAAGGCCACATGGAGTTCAATTTTTTTTAAAAAAAACTAATTGTTCCTCCTTTCTATCCGCCATAATTATCTTTATTTCATTTTAAAAATGTTCTCTCTCCTCTCATAAATTAAAAATCTTCTTCAATTATTTCTTTTTGTATTTTCTATCTCCCCTTACCAATTTTATCTCTCCTCTTATAAATTAAAAATCTTCTTCAATTATTTCTTTTTGTATTTTCTGTCTCCTATCACCAATTTTCTCTTTCTAAAACTGCAATCTACCATGGCGAAAGACGAAAAACATACGAAAACATCACTCAAAAAATGAACAAATTATAAAATTGAAACAATATTCTATTGTATAATTGTCTTTTTGATTTTTTTCTTAATTTTTTTTTAGAAATTCAAAATTAAACTATCTACTCCTGTTGAAGAGGATGAAGATCAAAATCAAAATTAAATTAGCTACCTGAAAGGCTGAAACTTCATATCAAACACAAGAAGCAAAAGAAAAGCCCCTAAAAACTTCTTATAAGACACTAGAAGCAACAAAAAAAAGCCCCAAAAAACTTCTGATAACATAAAAACCTCAAAAACCTCTGAACCCCTTATATAAACTTTTGAACCTCAATTACAAACCACTGAACACACTACAAAAACCTCTGAACCCCGTACAAAAACTTCTGAACCCCGTACAAAAACTTCTGAACCCCAACTACAAATCATTGAACCCCCAACAAAAACCTTTGAACTCCCTACAAAAACTTTTGAATCCCAACCACAAACCACTAAACACCCTACAAAAACCTCTGAACCCCCTACAAAAACTTCTAAACCCTAATCACAAACCAATGAACTTCCTACAAAAACCTCTGAACCCCCTACAAAAACTTCTGAACACCAACCACAAACCACTGAACACCATATAAAAACCTCTGACCCCCCTATAAAAACTTCTGAACCCCAACCACAAATCACTGAACACCCTACAAAAACCTCTGAACCCCCTACAAAACTTTCTGAACCCCAACCACAAACCAATGAACACCCTACAAAAACCTCTGAACCCCCCTACATAAACTTCTGAACTCCAGCCACAAACCACTGAACACCCTACAAAAACCTCTGAACCCCCTACAAAAACTTCTGAATCCCAACCACAAACCACTGAACACCCTACAAAAACCTCTGAACCCCAACCACAAACCCATTGAACACTCTACAAAAACCTCTAAACCCCCTACAAAAACTTCTGAACCTCAACCACAAACCACTGAACACCCTTAAAAAACATCTGCACCTAAAGAAACTGCTGGACTTTCCTTATAAAGTACAAAATTCCAATTTTTTTTTTTAAAAAAAATGATTACAAAATACATAAATTTCATAAAAAGTTCATAAATAATGTATCACTTGTTCAAAATTATAATTAAGATGTTCATAAATCCAAAAATATATGTTTGTAAAAATATATATATTTATAGGAAACGTGTCCTACGTTCATATTTTTAACTAAAAATGTTCAAAATACCAAAATATAACCAAAAACAGAATTGTTCATAATAGAATACACAAATATCAATAAAAAATCAAAATAATATGAAAGCTACATATTTCAAAACTCAAACCTAGCCATAGTGATTTAGATAAAGGAATTTCATCGGAAAATAATCATCTCCGTCGTCTTAACCACCTCTTCCTCGTCAAATCCGCCATTTTTAACTTCACTTCATTGGAAAAACTCCATTAACAAAGCTTCAAATTGAAGGTTGAAGAAAACGAACTTTTTAATTAATGTATAGTGATTATCAATGGTGATGAAGGAGTTAAATCAAAAACAAAATAATGAATGAATTTAGGAAAAAAAAAATAGAGGAGAGAGAAATCAGAAATTAAGAATTGTAAGAGGAAGAGATGAAGGATCTCAATCTATGGTGAACAACAATGGTGATGAAAAAATTAAATCAAAAACAAAATTATGAATGAATTTAATAGAGAGAAAAATAGTTTAAAGAGAAGAAAGAGGAGAGAGAAATCAGAAATGAGGAAAGTGTGAGAGAAGGAGAAGAGAGGAGAGAGAAAATTATGTTGATATTGTGTTGGCAAATTGTAAAATACGTGGCCTCTTATTAATGGTGGTGCACATATTTGAATATGCACCATGTTCCATATTAAAATTTGCCTTTGAACACCCCTACTGGTTAATTAATCAAAACTATGATACATCATTTTAATAATTGCTCCTTTCCACTAACATATAAACACAATAGAAATGATAAAATACAAGAAACCTTGTGTTATGTTTAATTGTTTATGAAGGGGGCACGCTGGTCAAGTGGTCATATTGAAGAAAAAGTTGGGGTTATTTTTTGATGACTAATGGAAACAAACAGAAGGTAAATGTCACTAAACGGGTGGGGGTAATTAAACCATCATTCTCTCTTTCCGCAACAATTAAATGGGAAATTCCCTGTTTCTCATAATGGCATTTTCGTAAATAAATTAACAACTTTTTCATTATTATGGGCTCCACAATTGAATAAAGTTGAATAAAGTTGTTGGTTTATTTACGAAAATGTCATGTGAGAAACAAAATTTGTTTCTCACCATGAAAAACTAGGGCATCCTCCAATTAAACTGCAACAATGGAGGTTAAGGAAATCAAAAAAGTGAAAGCTCACAAACATACGACAATGCAAATACCTACTACTCCCTCCGTCCCTAAATTACATTCCTACTTCCCTCTATTATGTGAGGAATAAATGCTAGAAGTAGAATGTAATTTAGGGACGGAGAGAGTATATCATTAAGGGTTAACCATGAATGCCCTTAAAATCCATATTTTTCTTAGGGTTTTAACTTTGATTTATTGCCGAAGCCGCCAAAAATGGTAGTGTTCGGATTGGGGTTTGTTGTGGTGTTGGTGATGATGTCTGTTTTATTGTTGGGGACTTGGAGGGGTGAATTCCCCACTGTTGATGAGAAAGGAATAAGTGAGGATTGAGGAAGATGGAAGGTTCAAGTAAACAGGAGATGACAGAAGAAAGTTGTGTTAGGCCTGTTAGCAAAATAAAAAAAATAATAATACTCCGTAATAATCAATAATCGGTAACTATATACTAAAAGACACACCAACAATGTCACGTGTCATCTAATGTTGTGCCCTTAGGTTTTTTTTTTTAATTATTATTATTTATTATTTTTTGAAAAAAAATAAATTCAAAAAACAATATTTTACATATATAAAGTACTAATTACGTAAAAAGTATAATAGAAGATTCATTATATTTTTCCATAAAATAACATATTGACAACTATAAACTTAAGCAAAAAAATTAAAAATAATATTCTTAACATAATTTACGACATACGGACTATTTTTTTAGGAAAAACTTATTATGTAATATAAGCTACAAACTTAAACAATGAAATGCAAATATCAAATCAACAAATTATGCTTTTGTTATTTTATGAATAATAATTTATGATTATAATTTCAATTATGTAATACTCTATGGATACTTCAATAATACTTGCCAAAAATGACATATGTTGATTAAAACTTTTTCCAACTATTTTTATGGTCGTTCTTAAGCATTCAATTGATATAAATATACCAGAGAAAAGGTTAAAAAATTTAAAATAGTATCAATTTGAAAAGTAGTTATTTAAATAACCGTGCATGGCACGGGACCTAACCTATTTTTGCTATTTTATTTTTGCCACTAGAGAAACATTCAACATTTCTCTACCTGAGAAACTGGGACTCGCTCCAATTCAATTCCAAACATGTAAAAAAAACATTAAACTATACATATATTAGGCAAACAATCCCTTTAGCATGCCCCCGGTTTAAAATAATTTTATTGTATATCAAATATTTTGCGAAAAGTGACCTTTTTTCGTACAAAAGTGACCATTTTTCTTCTACAAAAGTGACCCTTTTTTCACAAAAGCCACCCTTTTTTATTCACAAAAGTGACCATTTTTTTTTCACAAAAGTGACCATTTTTTTTCTACAAAAGTGACCCCTTTTTTTCACAAAAGTGACCTTTTTTCACAAAAGTAATTAAACTAAATATGCAAACCAGAGTATCAAAATCAACAAAAATAAACACAAAATAAACAATAGTCATGAAAAAAAGTACAATCACTCAAACAAATGAAAAGTCGCCGCCGAAACCACTGCTAGCGACGTAGAAAGTATTGAAACCATTGTCGATTCCACCATTTCCGGTCATCTCACCGAGCAAAGCGATGAAAAATTTACAAAAAAGAGTACAAACACTAACCTAGAGCAGAAACATCAACATCATCATCACCAGAAATAAAACTATTCTTCTTCACCATTGTAGAAACTACAAAAAATCCAAAACGACGAAAATCCTAAAAATCGAAACACCGAAAATTAACAAAATTGAAAAAAAAATGAGTAAACAATCAATTTCAAAGTTGAGAATTAAAGATCGCAGATAGAGAAATTCAACTAGTGAACTGAGAAAATGAAAATCACTAGAAGAGGAGAGAGAAAAAACAAAAGAAGATGAGAAGTAGAGGAGAGAGAAAAAGATGATCGAAGAAGAAACAGAAGCTCTTGAATAAGAGGAGGGAGAAAATAAGAAATTTAGTTTTTAGGCCACGTACCAACTCTTTTTTCGATTTTCACTAAAATAGTGAAAATCGGGTTTAATTAAAAGTTTGTGTTAGGCAAAATATCAGAGAAACAAGTCCCATACCAAAAGAGCACTCTTAAAGTCTTAAGAGTGGTTACATTCAGTCCCATCGTATCTCTCAATTACATGAAGGATCTATGTAGGAGCTCTAAAGATTTATCATGTCACACTTCACAATTTGAAAAAAAAAAAAAAAAAGGAAAACTCAAAACAAACACAACAATAAGTCTGCCTTGACTACAAACAACAATAAAGCCTTGACTTCAAACAACAATAAGGTGGGTTTTGTCACATATTAACCTATGAAACCAACTTTAAACCCAGCCTTTGTTAAAATTGAAAAATGCCATACACATTGACATTGATGAAAACGGTTTTATTTTGCCCAAAGCGGACCCAAATAAGATGTCAACAATTAAAGAGATTCAAAGTAAATGCAATGCTTATGGGAATGATTGGCTAGTTAATGTATGTTAAAGAGTTACACATTTATTAAGGAATTGAAGGAATATACTTTTTTTAACCAATTGAAGGAGTATAAATTATTATCTACATACATTAATGACAGTTTTTGTTAGCAAAAAATAAGACAAATATAAAATAAAAGTAAATATAAAAATTGTAGTCAACAGTACACAAATGCAATTCATATTCTAATGTTCAGTGTTACAATGGATACAGTTGGCGCAGCTCTTGTAGTGTTTGGAGGCTCTTGGGTGTGTTGGCGATGCAAAACTAGAAAAAGAAGAAAGGAGATCAAACTTAGACAAAAGTACTTTGAGAAAAAACTTATAGTACAAGGGTCTTCCAATATAGATGCTAGTAAGAAAATTAAACTCTTCTCATTAACGGAATTAAAGAGATTCACAGACAACTTTAGCAATGATCGCGTGCTTGGACAAGGAGGTCAAGGTACTGTCTACAAAGGAATGTTAAAAGATGGTCAAGTTATTGCAGTTAAAAGATCAACATCCCTCAATGAAAGCCAATGGAAAGAATTCATCAACGAGGTAATTCTATTATCTCAAATCAAACATAGACATGTAGTGAAGATTCTTGGGTGTTGTTTGGAAGATAACATACCTCTTTTAGTGTACGAGTTCATATCTAATGGAACTCTTTCGGAACACATCCAAAAATCCACTGACGGGTTTATATTCACATGGGAAATTCGTCTGAGAATTGCTTTCGAAACTGCTACTGCAATCACTTATTTGCATTCAGAGTTTTCAACACCAATTTACCACAGAGACATTAAATCTAGCAACATTCTATTGGATGACAAGTTTGGAGTAAAATTGTCGGATTTTGGGATTTCTAGAGCAGTTTCTATGGAACAGACTCATTTGACTACTGCTGTCCAAGGAACGTTTGGTTATTTGGATCCTGAATATTTCTACTCGGGCCAATATTCTGAAAAGAGTGATGTTTATAGCTTTGGAGTAATTTTGGTCGAGCTTCTAACAGGACAAAAACCAATCCGTGCACTAAGACCAATAAATGAAGATGAAGAAATCAAACATGAAAAAGAAACAAGCTTGGCTAAGTATTTTGTTTCATCAATGAACGATAACACTCTGGTTGAAATTGTTGATCCTTTGGTATTAAAGGGTAGTAAAAAAGAGGATGTTTTGGAATTTGCTTACCTGGCAACACAATGCTTAAATCCTACAGGACAAGAAAGGCCGACGATGAAAGAAGTTACAATGGTACTCGAAAGGCTAAGGCATCCAAATTTAACTTGTAAGCCACCTTTCGAACCAAATGATGAATCTGAAGATTGGACAACAAGGAGTTCTAGTATGATCACATCGTCGTCCATGGAAACAGGCAATGCTTTTCCAATATCTGTGACTTATGAGCATATTGATCTCACTACGAATTCGGATTCTGCTGAGGTTTGAGATGCATTTACTTCATACTTGTTGATGAAGAACTGAAGAAGGCGGTCTTGTTGAGCATAGTTTATGTAATCTGTGTGGTTTTGATGTATGGTGATCAAACTTTTGAATAATACTTTGATGTGTTGAATGATTGACCTGTTAAAATATGTATGTTTAGTATTGATTACTAGCAGAGTCAGTAGACTACTAAAGAATTGTGCTATGGAATGGTTTTAATTATGATTGTATTTCTTTCACTTAAATTTTTTTCGAGTTGCAATGTTGTATTATACTTTCATTTTTGTCAACGAAGACCTTTTATTATATAGATCGAATAAATTTCTTAGATATTTGCATTTAAAAAAATACTAGGTTAAAATCCCGTGCAATAATGCACGGTTGTTAAATATTTTTTACAATTAAAATATAAGGTATATAAAATATATTCAACATATTTTATTTAGGTATATATAAAATAGGATTAAAAAAAAATTGCAAAAAAAAAAAAAAAAAAAAAAAAGAAAAAAAAGAAAAAGAGATAAGTGAGAAAGGCGGGAAAATTTTTTATAAGGTAATGACAAGTGTTATAGATGGATTTGCTTTTAGTTAAACATGGGCACGGGCCGTGCCTGGCCGTGCCGGCTCCGCGGCGGGCCGTGCCTGAATTTGGCACACCCCAGCCCACGGCACGGCAGGGCCCACGTGCCTTGCGAGCTGTGCCGTGCCGTGCCGGGCCGCGGGCCAAACCGTGCCAGCTTTTTTTTTTTTTTTTTTTTTAATAAATGAAAAAAAAAAACGAATTAAACGATATATATTTTTTTTTAGTACAACTTAATATATGTGATTAATTTATGTTTATGTTAAATGTTAATGTTAATATATTTTGTTTTCATTTTTTGAACAACTTTATTTTAATTTAGGTTATATAAATTAGTTATCTAATTAATAATTATGTTTAAGTTTATTTAAACAAATAAAAATAATTTTATTAATTTAGCAAAAAACAACAATGCATATAATAAAAAAAAATACGAGTGCGATAATCCGAAAACACAAAAAAATTGAAGAATAACTTATTTTATTATATGACGGTAGCCGGTACGAATGTACGATAATTCAATAATACAAAATAAGTAATGATAATTAAAAATCGTACAATAGTGTATGAATATTGAATAACTTCATTTATTATATGGAATACGAAGTTTGATAATACAAAAAGAATACAATAGTGTATAATGTAAATATGTAATCATGTAAATATTATTGGTCGTCTTCGTCTTCGCCTTCGTCTTCATCTTCGTAATTACCACAAGTCCGACACTTGGCTTTTTGTCCATTTTTACTTAATTGATAATGTGACCAAACTTCACTCTTTCTTTTGGTTTGAGCAAAATCCTCTTCGGTACACCATTCTAATATGTTAGGATTTTGGGTGTTGGACAGTTGGGTGGATGGTTCACTCGACCCGGAGGCTTGTGTTTGGCTACCTTGGGAAGAAGGAGAAAAAGGAAATTCATGTTGTTGAAATTGGCTTTGTTGAAATTGGGTCCAAGGAGCCATATCATCCATTTGTTCTTGCCCTCCCGTGTTTTGGGGATGAAAGAAAGGGGTGGAAGTGTTTGGAAAGAGCATGTTAGGGGAGGGAAAGGGCATGTTAGGGGAGGGAAAGGGCATGTTAGGGGGGGCATAGGCATTGAAGTGTTTGGATTTTATGATTCTCTACGTTTTGACTTAGCTTTTCTAGAGGAGGAGGAAGCGTTCGGGTTTGATGCCATGATTAATTAATAATAATAACAATAAAAGTAACAATAACAATAATAAAAATAATAATAATAATAATAATAATAATAATAATAATAATAATAATAATAATAATAATACAAATAACAATAACAATAACAAAGTAACAATAACAATTCACAACAATAATAATAACAATAACAATAAGAATTAGTAAGTAGTTTTTATATAAATTAAATTTTAAAAAACAATCATAATAATAGTAGATTACTTGGATCAATGAGATCCCAGGTAGGAGAGGTTAGGAGCGACGTTGTCCAGAGCCCAAGTCCTGCCTTAGACAGATTTCAACAATCCAAATAACCCACAATTAAAATAGAAAGTAGTTTTTATATAATTAAGTAGTTCCAACTTCCAAGAATACAATAACAATAATAATAACAATAATAATAATAATAATAATAATAATAATAATAATAATAATAATAAGAATAATAATAATAATAAGAATAATAATAATAACAATAACAATAATAATAATAATAATAATAATAATAATAATAATAATAATAATAATAATAATAATAACAAGATTAACAACTAACAATAACAAATTAAAATAAAGTTGAGTTAGATCTTACAATGACGCTTCAATGCTTTTCCAAATTTATAATTTCCCGAACTTATAATTTCCCGAATTTATAATTTCCCGAATGTAAATATAACAATTTTTTTTTTTGGTAGTAGACTAATAAAAGTAATAATAGTAAAAATGTAAAATTTATAAGAGAGTAGGAATTTTTTTTTGTTTTTTTTTTTTTCACAAAAGAGAGCAAGATTGTAGGATTTGTAGGAATTTGAGAATTGAGAATTTCGGAGTAAGAAAATTAGAGAATAAGAGAGAAGAGATGAGTTGATGAATTGTGAAAATTTTGGAGGAAAATATGAGGTATTTATAGGGAATTTGGGTGGGAAATGGGGTGGAAAACTAGCCGTTTATAGTTGTTGGAAAACGGCCAAAAACGTACGGCTAGTTTTCCAACGGTAATTTGGCACGGGCCGTGCCGTGCCGGGTCGTGTCTTGCGGGATCGTGTCGTGCCGCCGAGTCGTGCCAGCGTGCCGGCCCACGTGCCGGCCACCGTGCTGCCCGGCGTGCCACGTGCCGTGCCCGTGCCAAATCACACAAATTTGTTCACGGCCCACGGCCCACAGGTGGGCCGCCGTGCCGTGCCGTGCCGGCACGGCCTGTGCCCATGTTTACTTTTAGTATAGGTTAATAGATAGATTGTATTGGAAATTTCTAAACAACTTACTAGTTAACACACTAATGTAAGAGTATAATGTAAGAGTATAATGTAAGAGTATAATATTTCAAAAACTTTTGCAATTAAAAGTAAACGGAGAAAATATAACAATATTATAGCAACTTTTAAGCATTAAATATACTTTGTATATATTTTCTAGTCCCCTGATTTTGCAATATTTGACACAATTTTTCGCTTTTTAAAATGAAACGAAACCAATAATAATTTAAGGAATAATTGACATTTGCTACCAGCGAAAACACCTTGTGTCACATTTGCTACCCGTTTTTTTAAAAAAATTATTTTGCTACCACACGAATCCTTAAAATATATATTTCACTACCAAATGACTTTACCGTTACTATTTTCGTTATTTGGGTTTAGCCACTGTTCAACCACCTTGCAGCCACCCCTCCACTTCACTGCCACCCCTGCTCCCCCCTTGCTGGCACCGGCGGGACCCCACCCCTCCCCCATGCCTGCGCGACCCCACCCCCTCCCTTTCCGTCACCTACGCAGCCAATTAACCCCCTGCCTATTCCCGTTCTTCCTGCCCGACCCCCACCCGAACCGGAAACAACCCCTTTCCTTTTCTCCCACCTGAAATTGCCCCCCTCACTATTCCCCCCCGCCGAAATCGACTCCCTCACCTTCCCTTACCCTTTCGGCCACCCCTAATCCTGAACCATTAGCCCCCAAACCACCCTAAACGAATTTAAGGGTTTCGATTTCGATTTCGGGGTTTGGGGCTGGTGGTTTAGGATTTTGAATTTTAGGGTTTCGATTGGCTTGTGGTTTGGGGTTGGTGGTCGGGGAAACAAGAAGGGGAAAGTGTAGGTTGGCTGCGTAGGGTGGGGGAAAGGGAGGGGGGTGAGTTCGCGCCGGCTCCGGCAAGGGGATGGGGAGGGGGTGGCAGTGAGGTGGAGGGTGGCTTGGTTACTTTGGTTTATTTATTTTTTTAATTTAATTTTTTTAATAAACTTAACGGAACCTTAATGGATTACGTTAACTTGTTGTGAAATTTAAATTATGTGATTTTAGGTGGTAGCAAAATATATATTTTTTTAAACGGATAGCAAATGTGAAACAGGGTGTTTTTGCTGGTGATAAATGTCAATTCATCTATCTAAATGACCCATTATATAATCTAATCTCTGCTTTTTTTATCAAATTTTATACTAATAATTTTGAAAGAATTGATTAGTTGAATGTCAAAATCTATTTTGAAGCATAGAATTATCGTTTGAAATATATATATATATATATATATATATATATATATTTTGAGATTGTCATTGGGGATCAGAAAGTTGCTCTGCCTTACAAAGAGTGGTTAGCTGATCTGGGAGTCAGTGTCTCGATGCCGAAGTCACTCGTCAATGAGTAGGCAAAATCCTTTGGGGAAGGTTGTTTACTTACTTAGTGCTTGAAAAGCACTAAGGAAGCGAGGTGGAGTGAAGCACGGTCGGCAACAGCTAATTGGCTCAGGCGATTCTTGTTGTCGGGCGTAGGGTAGGACCCTCTTTCGAGTATTATCGTTTGAAATATATATATATATATATATATATATATATAGGAGGGATCCGGTGAGAATAAATTCATATATGAGAATTCATACTTATATAAGAACTGATCTATAATTTAGAACACGTGACTGACGTGAGTAAAAATTTAGAACATACGAGTAAAAATTTAGAACATGCGACTCAAATTTAAATTTAGAACATATGACTAATAATTTTGAACATGTGTGTAAGCAATAATTTAGAACATCATATTCAAGAATTAAAACATGAGAGTAAAAATTTAAAAAGTTTGCTTTATGAAATTTAGAACATATGATTAAAATTTAGAACATCTGATTTAACATTTAGAACGTGTGAATAAAAAATTTAGAACACTTGGTGTAAAATATAGGAAATGGGAGTAAAAATATTGAACATATAAGTAAAAATATAGAACATGTGAGTAAAAATTGGAGCATATGCTTTTGAATTTAGAACATATAACTAAAAATCTTATAACACACGCACATTTTAAAATTTTGAACATATAAGTTAAAATTTCGGAATAAGTCATTCGAAATTTATAACATCTAACTTAACTAATTTATGGTTTAGAACTTGTGAATACTAATTTAGAACATCTGGGGAAAAGTTTAGAACATCAGATTTAAAATTTAGAATATACGAGTAAAAATTTAGAACATAAAAAGTGTTCTCACATAAGAAAAATTCTCACAAGAGCCTCCCCATATATATATATATATATTGCTTATAAAATAAAATTATACAATTTTTGAATAATATTTGCAACCATCTAGCTTAACCCAACATACTAGGCCAATTTAACTCTGTTTCAAATAAAGGACACTATCCGTTCAAAAAATAAAATAAAATAAAATAAAGGACAGTATTCATTGATAGCCCAAATGAGCAAAGTATGATCCAAGATTCCAAGTAGGATTGTAAAATACCTGGGCTGTTGGGCATCAAGTCTTATTTATAAAATGTCATGATGCCAATTGAGTTGGTAGCTTAAGTATAAGCTTCTAAATTTTCTTGCAAAGTGTACATTTCAACCAATTTGCAAGGCTTTTTTTTTTTTTTTTTTTTTTTTTTTTTTTTTTTTTGAAGGTAACCAATTTGTAAGTTCATATGATGAAAAGACGATTTGTTCAGGCTCATATGCTCAGCAATGTGATAAAATCCCATAGAGAACAAATTATAAATCATAGATTCCAGACCTTTAGAAATCAGACTATATTTAAACTAAAATCGATTCAAAAGGAGCATAGTTCATCTAGCTATTTTTGTAGAAAAAAAAAACTCTTCACTTAGATTTGATGTGTTTTCTTCTGATGAAACGGTTATTTTAGTAAGTACCTTTTTTAAGATTTCTTAAAATGAGAAAAATGAGATTGCAACAATTCTAACAAATACTCATATAAAAATGTTGAATCTTATCTATAAAGTATCAATATTGGTCAAAATAAAAAAGGTAAAAAGTGCAAAAGTTAAAATAGAGACAGCCTACTTTAACCATTAATAGCTTATTGGAATACAAGTATATGGGCATTACATTTATTCTCATAGAGTCAAAGTATATAGCATGTACTAGTTCACCAAAGTCGTACTTTCAAAAGTGTTAGGTATCTCTCCATATCCACCCGTGCTGAGATACGTATAACACCACCAAAGCCTTAAATCTTAGAGGCTTAGAGTGTAATGTAACCATTTTGAATCATCCACCTGAGATTCCAATGATTTTTCACACTCTTGTAAGTCCAGTAAGCCCATCCAAAGGTTGCACGCCTATACACTTGAAGTTGTGCTTTTGCAAATTTTTTATAATCCTCCTTTGTCGCTCCATTCACTAACCACTCAGCAGTCCATTCTCCTGCATCAAAATATAATAATAATAATAATAATAATAATAGTAATAATAATAATAATAGTAAATTAAAAAAAAAAATCCTACATAATTAATATGTGAGATTGAAAAAAAAAAATTGCAGTTACACCAGTACGTAGTCTGGATCTGATTCCTCAAAAAAAAAAAAAAAAAAAAAGTAGTCTAGATCTGATCATGTTGTTTTAAGGATTTAATAGAAATATTGTACGTAATATGAGTTTTATAGGGGGAAAAAAGTTCAATATGAAGATATCATTTCTATATGGTCCTAACTAGACCTGGTTATTGGGCGGGTCGGGTCAGGGTCGGTGCGGGTCGGTTGTGGGTCAGGTCAAAGAGGGTCACATTTTATAGGGTCAATATAGGGTCGGGTCAATGCGGGTCGCGGGTCATTAGCGGGTCGATAATGGGCTGGCCTACAAAATATCAATTAAAATAAATATTGGACAAAGCCATTATTATATACATATGAATACAAATTTATCTATATAATTATTTTTGCATTATGTATTTTCTTTATCAATTAAATTGGAAAAACATGTTGGCCCTATGTTGACCCTGCCCAATAAGAGCCCTGTCCATCAAAAGCCCTGTCCATTAAAAGCCCTATAAGCTTGGCCCTGACCCTATTATCATTGGGCTACCTTACCCAATAACCACCTCTAGTCCTAACCAATATTAAGATTAAGTCATCATTAATTTCATATCAATATTAATTTTCCATGTGTGATACCTTTTTCCTAACATATAAGAAGGGCCGTGACCGTGAAGATGTCAAACACCCCATCCAATCTGAGTCGAATCACTCGATCAAGGTTTTAAAGGTCAATTGACGATTGGTAAATAAAAAAGATCCATAGCGACAATTTGGTAAAAAATAAAAATCTCAGGGGACATTTAGACAAAAAAAAATTAGTTTTTTTCGACAAATTCTTCAAAAATCCTAATTTAATTTGTTACTGTGTTTTTAAATTTATTTTTTCCATTTAAAAATTTGAATTAATATGCCTCCCTTTTTATTTTGCTAATTCCAATATCAAATTTATCTCCAACCTCTTCTTTATAAAGAATTTCGTTGATTAGGGGTAGGAATAGTAGTATTTAACCTTTTTTTTTTTTTTTTTACTTCAAATTGGAAATATCTCAAAAGGGGTTTAAAAATAAGGCAGAAATTTTTTAATTTTTTTTTAAAAAAAACCCACGAAAATCGAAATAAATTAAGCATTCACGAGTAGTTTGTTGGAAATTTTTATGTTTTTTGGGTTAATTGTCACTTGAAATACTTTTTTACCAAATTGTCGCTTGAAATTGGTTCTTTTTTACCAAATTGTTGTCGTAGTTATTTTTTTTATCAAATTGTCGGTAAGGGTTTTTTTATTTACCAATCTGGTCAATTGGCCATCTGTTTAAGCATAATGATATAGTATGACTCTACTTTAAACTTATTCCAACCCAACACAGTACAATCAAATCTAACCAAGTCAGTTGAATTGACACCTCTAGGAAGTAGAGGCGTAAGGCTATCATGTTCTAGCTACTTAATAGAGCATAGTTGGTTGAGTTTGTTTTTCAACTTATTGATTAGTTATTGGGCATGTACTAATCTAATTAAGGCCTCAAGGGGCTGCTTTCATTGTCTTAATATTACTACTCTTCTTAATTATTCCTAATTATCTCTAACTGTCCTACAATACTCTTAATTAGATGTACTTAATTATAGAGCTGTTAATATCAATATTCATGATACAGGGTAGCGTACTACACCACCGAGGGCTTTCATTGAATAACTTACCAACAAATATGAGGGGACCGCCGTTAGAGTTTGTCACGTAACCCAATTCCGAGGACCGGTTGTTGTAGATAAAGTCGATGTTTTGATGGACATTCAAGCCGTTATATTTATCCTCGAAAAGGCTGTAGTAATGAACATCAATTACAGTTAACTGCAATCTACCAGCAAGGGGAAACAACTCCCTTGGATTCATAGGCCCCTCTATGCGATTGCTCATTATAACATACGCACTTGGAGAATGCTTCCGGACTGCATTGTATCCTGCCTGATAGTACTTTTTTAAGGTCTCTACTGTCACAACAGGCGCTAAGGGCTCATTGAGCAGCTCTACTGCTAGCAGATTAGGAAATTTCGCATATCTGCATTCAAATGACAATGTGCTTAATGCTTTCAGCTACTTATATACTGTTAAAGGACCATCTCAACCAAAAGCTCAGATGGTTGAGGCTCAGAAATATGTTTTAAACTCTGCACTCAGCTCGTACCTTGAAGATAAGAAGTCGATGACAGAAACAGTCTGTTGTATAGTAGCATTGGTGTTGACTCGAATGAACAATACAAGAGGGGGGGTGAATTGTATTGTGGAGGAACTGGGGTAATTTTTGCGTGGTTCTAAAAGAAACTTAAACAAAAACTTTAAAGTGCAAGAGAGATTTTACGTGGAAAACTTCTTGGCCCTAATCAAGAAGAAAAACCACGACCACAAGGGATTTTAAACTCAATTCTTAATAATAATAGGGCAAACAACCTATTACAAATTAAGACTCTAAACTCAAGTTCCTCTATGAACTTAAGTTCCCCCTCAACTGATCCCTCAATCAGTTGAGCTCTCAAATCTCTCTCTTTCTCCTTGCTTCACTCAAAGCAATCTACACACTCTAGAGTTTACCCAAACTCTTCCCCAATACAACTCGAATTAAAACTCTAAGATGCTAAGTACAAAGACACTCAAGGACTTAAGTGGATTTTGACTCATTTCGAAAAGCTTAGAAGATTGTAATGTTCAAATGTACTTTTCAAAATGGAAAACCAATTCTATTTATACTAGAAGAAATCAGTTGAAAGACTCCCACGTCTGCCTTGACTTCCACTTCACCACAACTTCCATGAAACTAGGAAGTGCAGTTCGTGGAGGCTTGGGCAGCAAGCTGAAGTATTCTTGAGGAAGTGGTTTACTGCTTCCTTGAATTTCTCAACTTCCTTGACCAAGTAAAAGAACCGTTAAAAAGAGTTTCAAAGAAGATTTTATCAAGTCAGATTTTCCAAAACAATAGGATAAGGTTAAAACAGAAAATCTTTTAAAATAAATAGAATAAAAGATAATTTTCCAAAAATAAAATAAAATCTTTTTAAACAAGGAAAATAAAATCTTTATAAACTGAAATTAAATCCACTTATCATCCTATCAATAATCAACGTACTTAACAAATATACAAGAAGCCTAAAATAAATATTAAAGATACAATAGACTCCTTGGAACCTAGTGAAGCTTCGACTCTGGAGCTTCAGTTCCTCACTCAAGGAACTTAGCTTCTGATTGTCTTCTATCCTTGTCCAAAGCTCTTCTTTTGACCTTGTTCCAAGCTCCATTCTGACTCTAGAACTTCGTAGCATTTAAAACCTGTCAACACATCAAAGCTAATAGACAAATATTAAAGCCCTTATGGGTTTGCTTAGGTTCCTTGAGTCATCATCAAAACTTAAGATCAACAATATTCCCCCTTTTTGATGAATGACAAACCTAAGCAAACTCATGAATAAAATTGAAAGACAATCAGAAAAGAAAAAAAACTACTTTAAAATAAAAATGAACTAGCTTTAAAAATTAACAAGTAACAAGGAACTGAAAATTATACCTTCTAGTTTTAGATGGATGGAGAGCTTGTCAACAATTGAGTTTGCCTTCTTTTCCCCCTTTTGGCGTTCATCAAAATTAATGCACACAAATATATATATCTAATCACAGCACCATGATAATGGTGTGTGTCCAAAGCATAGAACAAAGCACATATAGGCAGAAATAGTATGCAAATAGTCATAAAGCAAGCATGCAAAATCCATATAAACAAACTGATGTTCCTCCAGAACATCCAAAAGCAAACAAAATACCCTGTTTTAAGTGTTTACAGACCAAAAGAAGCAGAATTAAACAAAGTTCAAACAAGACCAAGTTCAAAAGTCAACCAAATTTGGAAACAGAACAGAAGAAAAATAATATTAGGCTTCAGGGGCAGTGGATTGGTGCTCTTCTCCTGCATCTTCAATAGACACCTCTTCCAGCACCAAGTCTTCCAGCTTCTTCAGAATATCAGCCTGCCCTTGGGAAATGGTATCAGTGCGCTGCTGAACTGTTGTAGATAGCTCTGTAGAAGCTTTTGTCAGATCAGACACCATCTTCCCCAGAGTCTCAATTTTTTGAACCATAGCAGCCTGTGCATCCACCAGCTTTTGCACTGTTCCCTTGAGATTTTTCATTTCTAAAGCAGCACTGACAGAACTGAACCCTGCAAAGCCTACACTTTCTCTTGCATGAACTGACTGACTTTCTCCTGTTTCCTGCACAAAAGTCCCCTGTTCCCCCTGAACTAGTACTTTCTCCTCACTTAAATCAACAAAAGTAGGAGCTCCAACTTTCATTTTTGGCTTAACAGCCAGTCTTGTGCTCTTTCTTTTCCCTGTAGTAGGAGCACTACTTTTCTTCTTCTCAGAGCCCGAACCTTCTTCCTTATCTTTCATTTTTCCTTTCTTCTCTCCCTCTTCCTCACTGTTCTCTCCTTCCAGCCACTTATCCAACTCCTCATCTTCAGTCATGACCTTCACCTCTTCCTTGGCTTTAGATTGTTTTGGGATGAACTGAGTAACACCATCAACCACATGTAGGTTTCTGCTTTCAAGGGTTCTAGGTTGGACAAAGTGATTTGTTTGGAGTTTGAGGCTCTCACAGTTCTCTACAGAAATCCCAAAACTTTCTATGAGAGTGATGATCAGGTTTGCATAGCCAACTTTCAGGTGATTTGTGATGCAATGAGTGAGGTGTTTAATCATGATGGATGGAAAATTTATCTGAATTTTGTTTTCTAGACAATACATAAGCACAGCATCTAGGTGATTTGCTTCATGCCTATGCTGGGTTCTAGGGACAATGGCTTGATGGACAAAGACAAACAGGACTTTCTGAAGGGGAGAAAATAGATTATGATTGGTTTGGACTTTGGACACTTTCCCACCAATTGATTTCACAATTTCTTTTATAGACACATCACCTACACCAATTTCAGTGGCTCCTTTAAAGTATTCATTAAACCCCTCATTCGGAGTACCAAATATAGCAGCCAAATAATCAGCATCAAAACTAATTTTCTTGTTTTTGACTCTAGAAACACACACATCATCAACATTCTTGAAATTTGCACAGAATTCTTTTAAGGGAGCATGAGCAAGCACATTATTATAGCTTTCACTAAACAGTTGAATCCAATTTTGAGCTTCTAAAATCTCAAGTAGTTCAGTATACTTACAGACTTCACACCAATTTAAATTGATGCAAAAACCATGAATGAAGCGATCAGAACTTGCTTCGATTCTCTTGACAGTGGGTGGTTTCTCCAGTTGAATCCGTTCTCCCATCTCTTCCCATCCTTGTTCCTCTGGTTCCTCTTCCTCCAGCTTGCGTTTCTTTGTTTCACTTCTATCTCCAGGCAAGTTCTTTGGCTTTTCAGGGGTTGCTTTGGGTTGAGTTTCTTGCTCAATATCCATGGGTGAGTCCTTTTGTGAGGTAAATTGTATTTTAGGTGAAATATCCATGGGTGAGTAAGATGAATCGTTGAAATGCAGTATGTATTTTACGGATTGAGGAGGTGAAGAATAGTGATTAGGGTTTGGTGAGTATGGCTTCATTTTATAGTGGAGGTAATTTCTAGGAAAATGTGAGACGGTGGAAGAGTGTGGAAGGTTAATTGAATGGGGTATGTGTCGTTTGAGGAAGGTTTTGAGAAATTATTTTCACTTGGTCAGATTAAAGATGGAAGATTCATTTAATATGATTTGACATCAAGAGTCTTGATTAAATAGAGAAATTTTTGATCAGAAACTTGAATTGAATTCGAAAAGACTAGGGTATTTAATTTAGGATGAATTTAAATTTAAAGAGATAAACTTGAGAGATTAATTCAAGAATAAAAGGATAAGATTTTTCCAGTAGATAAAAATTAATTAACTGACTAGCTAATTAATTTAAGAAGTGATAGAACGAAATCTTATGAAAATATTAGGAGGAACTTGGAACAAGTCAACATAGCTTGTTAGTAATATAGATAAGCAAGTGCAATTTGATTTCTTCACATACAGCCACAATCCCATATGTATTGCCATACATTCTAATGCTCAGGACTATGTTTTCACATATACAGATTGTGTAAGACACATATAATGCATGCATGATTGACTTATACCTTGGGGAAACTTGAGGTCTTCTAACTCAATTGTATCATACCAAGTTCCATGCGCATCTTTTCAAATTTGTCCCTGCTCAAAGGCTTAGTAAGAATGTCAGCAATTTGATTTTCAGTCTCACAAAAATCTAATTCAATTAAGCCTTTTTCCACATTATCCTTAAGGAAATGATGCCTTATATGAATATGCTTTACACGAGAATGATGAACTGGATCTTTTGAAATGCATATGGCACTAGTATTATCACAATAAATAGGAATGCAATTATACTTCATACCATAGTCTCTTAGTTGTTGTTTTATCCAGAGTACTTGAGAACAACAGGCAGCAGCTGCCACATATTCAGCTTCAGCAGTTGACAAGGCCACTGTGTTCTGTTTCTTGGATCCCCAAGAAACTAGACATGGCCCAAGAAACTGAATCATCCCTGAAGTACTTTTTCTGTTCACCAGATCCCCTGCATAGTCAGCATCTGCAAAACCTTTTAACTCAAAAGTATCACTTCTAGGATAGAATAGACAAAGATTGTCAGTTCCTTTGAGGTACCTTAGGATCCTTTTTACTGCTATAAGATGTGATTCTTTAGGAATAGATTGAAACCTTGCACATAAGCCAACACTAAATGCTATATCAGGTCTACTAGCAGTTAAGTATAAAAGAGATCCAATCATACCTCTGTATCCAGTTTGATCTACACTAGTTCCTTGTAGATCTTCATCTAACCTTGTGCCTGTTCCCATAGGAGTATGGTAGGTCTTTGCTTGGTGAAGATTATATTTCTTCAGTAGTTCCTTGACATACTTTTGTTGGTGAATTGCAATACCTTTTTCTGTTTGTTTGATTTGTAGTCCAAGGAAGAAGTTGAGTTCCCCCATCATGCTCATCTCGAATTCACCACTCATTAGTTCAGCAAAGTACTTGCACAAGTTTTCGTTAGTTGCTCCAAAAATAATATCATCAACATATATTTGAACAACTAGTAAATCAGTTCCTTCAGATTTTAAAAACAAAGTTTTATCTACTTTTCCTCTTTTAAAATCATTTTGAAGAAGGAACTTAGAGAGCCTTTCATACCAAGCTCTAGGTGCTTGTTTCAGCCCATAAAGAGCTTTATCAAGCTTAAAGACATGATTAGGAAATTGGGGATTTTCAAAACCAGGAGGTTGTTCTACATACACCTCCTCTTCAAGAAAACCATTTAGAAAAGCACATTTAACATCCATTTGATACAGTTTGAAACCCATAAAAGAAGCAAATGCAATTAATATTCTAATAGCTTCTAATCTAGCAACAGGAGCAAAAGTTTCTTCGAAATCAATACCTTCTTGCTGATTGTATCCTTTCACAACAAGTCTGGCTTTGTTTCTTACGATTGTTCCGTATTCATCCAGCTTGTTCCTGAATACCCACTTGAGCCCTATCACCTTTTTGTGTTCTGGTTTCTCTTCAAGATGCCAGACCTTGTTCCTTTCAAACTCATTGAGTTCATCTTGCATGGCAATTATCCAGTCAGCATCCTTCAGAGCTTCTTCATGATTCCTTGGCTCAATTATGGATAAAAAGGCTTGGAAGGCACAGAAGTTCCTCATCTGTGATCTGGTCTGAGTTCCTCTACCAATATCACTTATAATAAGATCTGTTGGATGAGAGCCTTGATATTTGAATGGCTTTGGATGAAACTCTCTGGCAGGAACTCCAATTTGAGGCACTTCTTCTTCAGTTTCTTCTGCATTTTCCTCGTTGCCTGTCTCTTCATGATCTTGTTCCTCCGTGGTTTCTTGATGAGGAATTTCTGCATTTTCTTGATGTTCTTGCTCAGGTTCCTCTCTAGCTTCCTTGGTTTGCTTGGATGATTCTTCTTCTTCTTCCCTGTCTCTAATCATTCCAATTTCATAATCATTATTGTCTTGTTCCTGTACATTCATAAACATGTTAGATTCATCAAATATCACATGAATGCTTTCTTCTACACACATTGTATTTTTATTGTAAACTCTGTAAGCTTTGCTATTTGATGCATAGCCAAGGAACACAGCTTCATCACTTCTTTCATCAAATTTTCCTATGTTCCTTTTTCCATTATTATGGACAAAACACCTGCATCCAAAAGCTCGAAAGTGAGAAATATTGGGTTTTCTGCCCTTAAACAGTTCATAAGGAGTCTTATTGATGATTGGTCTCATCATAACTCTATTAATAATATAACAAGCAGTGTTTATAGCTTCAGCCCAGAAGTTCCTTGGAAGACCACTTGCTATGAGCATAGTTCTTGCCATGTCTTCTAATGTCCTGTTCTTCCTTTCAACAACTCCATTCTGTTGAGGAGTTCTAGGGGCTGAAAAGTTATGATCCATGCCATTTTCTTTGCAAAAGTCATCAAATCTTGAATTTTCAAACTCTGTTCCATGATCTGAACGAATATGGACAATTTGATTTCCACTTGTCTTTTGAACTCTTTTGGCAAATGATACAAATTCATCAAAAGTTTCATCCTTGCTAGACAGAAAAATCACCCAAGTAAATCTAGAAAAATCATCAATTATAACTAAGACATATTTCTTTCCACTTCTACTTTGAACACGCATGGGGCCACACAAATCCATATGGATTAGTTCCAATGGCTTTGTGGTGCTTACCATGTTTTTGCTTTTGAAAGAAGACCTGACTTGCTTGCCTCTTACACATGCATCACAGATATGTTGTATGAGGAACTTGACTGAGGGAAGCCCTATAACCAAGTTCCTTGCTCTAAGTTTATCCATGAGTGAGAAGCTAGCATGTCCAAAGCGTCTATGCCATAATAAGGGATCATCATTAATGGCACTCAGGCAGGTAAGGTTGTTCCTTGGAACAGAATTCAGATCCACAATATATGTGTT
Source organism: Chenopodium album (assembly GCF_948465745.1). Taxonomy (NCBI): domain Eukaryota; kingdom Viridiplantae; phylum Streptophyta; class Magnoliopsida; order Caryophyllales; family Amaranthaceae; genus Chenopodium; species Chenopodium album. The sequence goes on from NC_137840.1 coordinate 64,066,530, forward strand.
CCCTTTTCTAGTTCCTTCAAGAACAACCCTTCCTGTTTTATCATTAATGATGTTACATGAATCAGATGTAAAACTTACAGAGTTTCCTTTATCACAAAATTGTGATATGCTCAGCAGATTGTGCATTAAACCCTCGACCAAAAGTACATTTTCTATAGAATGAGAACTGGACCTTCCTACTCTTCCTTTAGCAATTACTTCACCCTTCTTGTTATCTCCAAAGGTCACAGTTCCTCCTGGATAGGCCTCTAGTGAGAGAAACTTTGATTTATCTCCTGTCATATGCTTTGAACAACCACTGTCGAGGTACCATGTGTTGTTCCCCCTCACTAGGACCTGCAAAAGAACTTATTGGTTAGTTTCAGGAACCCAGGTTTCCTTGGGTTCCTTGGACGTTGAAGCAATATCAGATTTCTTTACCCAAACTTGCCTAACATTTTTGTTCACAGACTGTTCCTTCTTGTTGCAAGTGGCAACAAGATGGCCAGTTTTACCACAGAAGGTACAAACTTTATGACTAGGCAGGTCTACATATTTTTTCTTGCCCTTATGCTTAGAACGTATAAATCCTAGACCTTCAGTTCTTTTGGTTTGAGCATTTTCAATCCACTTAGGAATTCCAACATGACTAATGCATCTTTCTTTTCGAAGCTCAAGTTCCTTCTCCAATTTTGCCTTTTCAATTCTTAACTCATCAAGATCAATTTTTAATTTTTCAAAATCCTCATTAAATTTAGGCAAAGATTCTGAGGAGGAACTTGGAGATATTTCAGCATTAGCTAGTTTATATTGAGTCAATTCAACATTAACCATAATATTTTCAAACTTGAGTTTCTCATTCATTTCTTTTAAGAGAAGATTTTTGTCAAAAAGTTCAAAAAATCTGCTTTGCACATCAGTTCGTTGATTTTCAATCCACGTACTGTGTTCCTTGCAGACTTTGAGAGCTCTTTGACACTCACCTAGACGAATACTAGTGTGAGTCCATTCATCTTCCATTTCAAACACTAAATCAATGAGAGCATCTTTAGTATAAGTTTTAAGTACATTAGGATCAAGGAATACCTCTTTAGCAAGCTCATCATTGTAAGCCCTGTCATCACGTTTGGCCATCAAACACAGATGAGCTAATTCTTCTTCAGGTTGTTCCTCTTCATCCTCACTTTCAGAATCTCTCCATGCAGCTATCATAGCCTTCCTTATGTCTGTTTTGTTGAAAGGAGTTTTGTTGTGGTTGATCTTAACTTGTTCCTTTGCCTTCCCTTTACCTTTCTCTGTTTCCCAAAGTGGACACTCACGAATGAAGTGTTCCAGTGATCCACATTTGTGACAACCAGAGTCAGCCTTTGAAGTAGAGTGTTTCTTGGTGAAGTTCCTTGACCTGTTGTTTCTGTTGAACATTCTTTTGAACCTTCTCACCAGCATAGCTGCCTCTTCTTCATCTACTTCTGATTCTTCTTGATCTCCAGCTTTGAGAGCCAAGCCTTTTCCTCGGTTTCCTTCACTGTTGCTTGTTCCCAGGTGCAACTCATGAGTCATGAGGGAACCAGCAAGTTGCTCAATGTTGAACTTTGTGAAGTCCTTTGTTTCTTGTAAGGCTGTTACCTTGGCTCTCCATCTCTCATCTTGAGGGAGGCTTCTTAGAACTTTTCTGACCTGCTCATCAATAGGGATTTGCTTTCCAAGAGAAACAAGCTCATTAATAATGTTAGTGAATCTAGTTAACATTTCCTGAATTGATTCTTTTGGTTGCATTTCAAACCGTTCATATTTTGACATGAGCAAGTCAATTTTAGAGCGTTTCACTTCGTTAGTTCCTTCATGAGTTACTTGAAGTAAATCCCAAATTTCTTTAGCATTTTTACAGCCCATAACACGATTGTGTTCATGGGGTCCAAGACCACAATGAAGTAATTTAACAGCAAGTGCATTAATTTCCATTTTCTCAAAATCTTCCTTATCAAATTCAGACATAGGTTTAGGTACTACCTCATTTTCACTGTTGGTTTTGGTAATTTCAAAATCACCAACTTCGATAACTCTCCAAACTTGGTAGTTGTCAGCTTTGATGAAGATTTCCATCCTGTTCTTCCAATAGGTGTAGAATTTCCCATTGAACATAGGAGGACGCTGCGTAGAGTAACCTTCTTCCAGTTTCTCGTGATTGTTCATCTTGATTCCAGGAACTTAACTCGTCAGGGTTTCCTGATTTCTTCGAGGAACCTGCTCTGATACCAATTGTTGACTCGAATGAACAATACAAGAGGGGGGGTGAATTGTATTGTGGAGGAACTGGGGTAATTTTTGCGTGGTTCTAAAAGAAACTTAAACAAAAACTTTAAAGTGCAAGAGAGATTTTACGTGGAAAACTTCTTGGCCCTAATCAAGAAGAAAAACCACGACCACAAGGGATTTTAAACTCAATTCTTAATAATAATAGGGAAAACAACCTATTACAAATTAAGACTCTAAACTCAAGTTCCTCTATGAACTTAAGTTCCCCCTCAACTGATCCCTCAATCAGTTGAGCTCTCAAATCTCTCTCTTTCTCCTTGCTTCACTCAAAGCAATCTACACACTCTAGAGTTTACCCAAACTCTTCCCCAATACAACTCGAATTAAAACTCTAAGATGCTAAGTACAAAGACACTCAAGGACTTAAGTGGATTTTGACTCATTTCGAAAAGCTTAGAAGATTGTAATGTTCAAATGTACTTTTCAAAATGGAAAACCAATTCTATTTATACTAGAAGAAATCAGTTGAAAGACTCCCACGTCTGCCTTGACTTCCACTTCACCACAACTTCCATGAAACTAGGAAGTGCAGTTCGTGGAGGCTTGGGCAGCAAGCTGAAGTATTCTTGAGGAAGTGGTTTACTGCTTCCTTGAATTTCTCAACTTCCTTGACCAAGTAAAAGAACCGTTAAAAAGAGTTTCAAAGAAGATTTTATCAAGTCAGATTTTCCAAAACAATAGGATAAGGTTAAAACAGAAAATCTTTTAAAATAAATAGAATAAAAGATAATTTTCCAAAAATAAAATAAAATCTTTTTAAACAAGGAAAATAAAATCTTTATAAACTGAAATTAAATCCACTTATCATCCTATCAATAATCAACGTACTTAACAAATATACAAGAAGCCTAAAATAAATATTAAAGATACAATAGACTCCTTGGAACCTAGTGAAGCTTCGACTCTGGAGCTTCAGTTCCTCACTCAAGGAACTTAGCTTCTGATTGTCTTCTATCCTTGTCCAAAGCTCTTCTTTTGACCTTGTTCCAAGCTCCATTCTGACTCTAGAACTTCGTAGCATTTAAAACCTGTCAACACATCAAAGCTAATAGACAAATATTAAAGCCCTTATGGGTTTGCTTAGGTTCCTTGAGTCATCATCAAAACTTAAGATCAACAATTGGATTTTCCCCATTCAACAGTTCCGTCTCTACTTGCACTGGGGTCAAATCTATTTTGTGCCCCGGGTGCTGCGTGTAGGTCTACAATAACCCGGATACCATATTTTCTACAGGTTTACAATATACACTTGACAATATTAGTCTCTTTTAAGAGGCTCTTGTAATTGAACAAAAATGAGAGTGAGTAAAATGAAAACGTACTGTGCCCAAGTGAAGGCGTTGTCCAAAGCCTGCAACGAACCTCCCACGAAAGGCTTAGGAGGATTCGGGCCACTGGCTATCCACCATCCTACAGGAATTCTAACAGCATTGAGTCCACTATGAGAAATGAACCTGAAATCATCTTCAACTATGAACGTCTTCCAGTGATTCTGTTACATTGAATAAATTTTATATCTGTCACAATGTTATCAACTTTCAATTGTAAATAAGTATATGCTGCTTACGACAGTGCTTACCCTCATAACTCGAGGGGCTTTTTCCGGGCCATAACCATTAGTAACCTGAAATTCACCTAGCAAGGTATTTACTATGCTCATCACAAAAACAGATGGGTTATCATCCCCCCAACCAGCATCCCCTGCATAATCTGCAGTGACAGAATCCTCTGTCTTTGCCTGCAGGAAAAATCTCAATAATAATGAATCAATGTCACCTAAGCCATTAAATGTGTACTAAAAATATGAGTTTAACCTGTAGATATAGACCATTTGAAGCTTGAATTCGAACACGATTTTTGTCATCAGATTTTCTGACAATCCGAAATATTTCAGAAGCAGCAGGAGTTTTGGCTTCTGCAACTACTGTAGGCATGCCTTTACTGTCCTGCACTACTCCTGCAAAGTGATTGCTGAACACCCGGAAATTGAACGTGTTTTTGTTGATTCTCCATAGCTACACTCCAAAAATTTGTTACGATTTACAATAATAGCGAACAAAGTAATAAGTAAACTACTACCTTCATTTCAAATTATTTACAACGATTTGACATAAAGTGTGAGTAAATGAAAATATTTATTCGTTGCAAATAATTTGAAATAGAGGTTGTACAACAAGACACCCAACAAAAATCGCAACAAATTATATTAAGCTAATGTTTAGAAGGTGTAGCTTACCTTGAAGGCTTCCCAACTTGCTGCAGAGGTTCTATTAGCAACTAAGATGGTCCCTCCGCCGTTCTCAGCACATACATACTTGCCAATTGTCACTGATTTTAGCCGAATTTGTGTTCCATCCTGTATATTTTTAGGTAGTATTATACAAATTTAGTGTCCTAATTAGAGAAATAAAATGCTTGTGTGTCAAATCAATATCTTGGCATAAAATCTGAACTCCATTTCTCATCAGAATTTTACATACAAACACATTAGTGGAAAATGCAACGTCTAATTTAATAAGTTATTTAGTTAATCAATCCCCATATAGCCACACACGTACGAACTTAATTATACATGACATGATTTGATTTATAAAAATTAGTAATAACACGTCACGTGACTACTGATCCCGGACAAAGATGAAAACTAGATAATACAAACCAGCAAGTCTTTGTTAGGAATGCCATCAAAAAGAGAAGGTACTATCCCGCCTTCAGTAACAAGCCATCCTCCTAGATTAATTGCCTTAACTTTAAAACCCGGGTTTAAGCCATGTCTGTTAGCCCTCCCAGCTTGGCACCCTACGATCAAACTTTGTATATAAATACCTGCTAACAATGAACATAAAAAGGTGTATATAATGCTAACCTTCATTATATTTTGATGATTTATGCTTATTTAATTGAAAATATTTGTCATTTTTTTTATTATAGCAGAATTATAGGGGTATATATATAACAGTATGAACTATAAAGTGTATATGAGGAACAATGGCTCAAATTATTTGGTGGACATCAATTGGCAACGCTCGCATTCGTCTAGTATTGATGCATACCATGTGATACATGAAAATTATATTTTTAAACATTTATTGCTATTTTTTTCATAACCAAACAACCTACAAAAATATAAGTTATACGAAGTAAATCTTAGGAAAATTTGTCAAAAATGCCATTTTAAGTGGTCCACTTTGTGATAAAGTTCCTTTTATAATAAAAGTGGCAATAAAGGTTCTTTTTATCCCACTTGGATTGTGAAGAGGGTCCTTTGATTGGATACCAGATATTAACTTTATTTTTCGGCAAAAAATAAAAATAAAAGACAAGTGACCTCTTAAAACCTTTTTTTTAAAAAAAAGAAAATTGCCCCAATTACACATTAAACGCACAGATGGGAGTCAAACCGCAAACTAACCTCAAATTTTGCCCAACTACACCCAATGAACCTTTTATTATCGCATGTGCCACCTGGCTTGGAGTATAGACTATAAAGTGGGTTTAAATTGAGTTAGAAGATAAAGGAAGTATGGATTGTGTTTTAACTTTTAATTGAGTTGAAAGAAATGTAATTTATTTAATGGAGTATATAGTACTCCATATTATGTAAATTGGAGTATAGTATTGATGAGTTGACACAATTATATGCCTCATGTTTTAACTTTTTATTTTAGAGTTAAAATGCCAACTCAGATTTACGTTTTACAAGTTCAAAAAATATTAAGGGTTTATCTGACTAGTACCAAAACACAATTAAAATTAATGTTATTACAAGGTTGTTGATGTGTTCAAGATTAATAAAAAAGATAAACATTTTAAAAGGCGGTTACTCGGTTAGCCAAAAGATATGTTAGTAAAATAGAGTGGGATGAACCGGATATGCTCTTCTAGGCATGTAACTAACAGTGTGTTTGGATAAAATTAGAGGAAGGAAAAGAAGGGGAGGGAGAAGAAGAGGAGGGGAGAGAAAAATGGTGAATTTTCCTTCCAAATATCTCCATTGTTAGAGGTATCATTTTCCTATAATTTAATCCCTCCATTTCTCTCCCCTCCAATTCCCTTACTTCATCATTTGTTATCCAAATGAAAGATATCACATCTCTCCATTTCCCTCTCCTTCTTTTCCTTCAATTTCCTTCTATCCAAACACACCGTAAATGCCATATTTCTAATAGTAACTGAATTTCATTGCCAATTGAGTTGGTAGGCTAATAAGTATGTATTTTAGCTTCTACATTTTATTGCAAAGTGTAAGTTTCAATCAATTTGTAAGTTGATCCGATGAAAAGATAAGAAGCATATTGTTCAGGCACATATGCTCCAATGTGATAAACCATAGAGAACATTTTACAAACCATAAGTTCCACACCTTTAGATATATCAGACTACATATAAACTAAAATGGATTCAAAAGGAGCATGGTTCGTCTAGTTGTGTTTTTGTAGAAAATAACTCTTGACTTAGATCTGATGTGTTTTCTTCTGATGAAACAACGACTTTAGCGTGTACCTTTTTGCTCAAACACGCTAGTTCCATGGCGACTTGCATCATGGTTGGCCTTACAGCTCCTTCAGGGTGCAGACAACGCTTTGCAAGACTTACAGCCACCATTATGTCTTCAGTCATATTGCTACTTTCTAAGATTATAGGATCCAACATTTCATATAAAGCAGAATCCCCTGTTTCGACAAACTGCATCACCAAACTCGTTGCATAGTCTGAAGTCACACGAATTGGCTTCTGTCCTGTTAATATTTCAACCAGAACGACTCCAAAGCTATAAACATCACTCTTTTCAGTAAACTGCCTTGAACACGAAAGTATTGCGGATCAAGATACCCAAATGTCCCACGTACACAAGTTGTTAAGTGAGTTTGATCCATACTAAATGATCTCGAAATTCCAAAATCACAAACTTTGGCCGTGTACTTGTGATCCAAGAGTATATTACATGATTTAATATCTCTGTGATAGATAGGAGTTGAAGACGATGAATGAAGATAAGCAATAGCCCCGGCAACTTCAGATGCAATTCTTAGTCGAATTTCCCAAGTTACTCGAAACTCTTCATTAGGACTATGAATGAATTCCGAAAGAGTTCCATTGGGGATGAACTTGTAAACTAAATGTAAAATTTTAGTTTCCAAGCAACATCCAAGCAACTTAACTACATTTCTATGGTTGACTTGTGAGAGAACAATTACCTCATTTATGAACTCCTTCCAATGGCTCTCACTCAATGACCTTGCTCTTTTGACGGCAATAAGTTTCCCATCACTTAGCATAGAACTTGTTTTTTTAACTAAGTTTGTTAGGTGGAGTTGGCGGAAAACTTGATATCAGAGACAGGGCTGGGCCGCTGCAGGGTGGGTGACGGGTCAAGGCCCCTAAAAAAGCCCGAAAAGTAGTATATAAACAATTTGTTACACAAATAATCATAGAAAACATAAGTGCTCGTTAAAAAAAAAGAAAAAAAAAAAAAAAGTGGATCAATGGCTTTCTGGTGTTTATTTTATTTTTGAGATCTATTGGATAAGGAAAAAAATTCACTTAAGTTAAGTAAATTATATGTTTTGAATACTTGCTAAAATATTATACAATACAATAAAACAAATTAATTGTCACAAAAAATTATACTAATTAAATTGGTCAATAATATCAAAGTAAAATTGGTTTATATTATTATAGTTCATTTTCTCATAACACCAAATATGTTTTTTCGAAATAAGATACTCTATATAAATTTTTTACAAAAAAAAAAATAAAAAAAAAATTATATTCCCTTCATATTTGTTAGTAACTTGGTTTGATTTTAACACTATTCGCATACACCATTTTGATCATGTTTGTAGAGAGTGAGGGATAGCCCAAGTGGTTAGAGCTTTCCTCCCGATTTCAGGAGATCCTAGGATCGATTCTCATCACCCTCGCCCTTGTGGCCCTTTACGCACCAAAATAAAATAAAATTCTCCGTTTCATAATGTTAGTCCCATATGCAATCAATCATATAAAATAAGAATATATATATATATATATATATATATATATATATATATATATATATATATATATATATATATATATATATATATATATATATATAACATTAAAGTACGACATAATTCATATATCTAACATTAAAGTACGACATAATTCATAATTAGTTTACCTTATTTAAAATTTTAAATTTTTTATAAGAAAAGCACAAGTCATAATTGCATAATTTTGGCCATTTTTTGTTGAAGGGATTTGGATGGAAAAGAAAAGAATGTAAAGGAAATTGTTTTAATCAAATTCTCATGTTTGGTTGAATAAATGACATAAAAATCTAAAGGAAAGGAAGGGAAGTGAGAGGAAAATCTCTGAACAAAATTACAATGTGTTTGGATAACATTAGAGGAAGGAAAAGAAAGGGAGGGAGGAGAAGGGGAGGGGAGGGAAAGGAAGGGGAGAGAAGAATGGTAACTTTTCCTTCCAAATCTCTCCATTGTTGGAGGGATCATTTTTCTATAATTTAATCCCTTCATTTCTCTCCCCTTCAATTCCCTTACTTCCTCATTTGTTATCCAAATGAAAGATATCACATCTCTCCATTTCTCTCCCCTTCTTTTCCTTCCATTTCTTTCTATCCAAACAGACCATTAGGCTTTCCTTTCCTCCCAAAATTGGAGGAATTTGCACTAGAAAGAGAAAAATAAAAGTAATTTCCTTTCTCCTCCCTTCATTTCCTATTCATCAACCAAATGTTGGAAAATAAAATCACCTTCCTTTCCCTTCTTTTCCTTTCTTTTTCCTTCCCATCCTTTCTCTCCTTTTCCTTTACTTATATTAAACCAAAAGATTTCCTTACTTAGAGTCATGTCATCAATTCACAACTTATTAATTCCAAAAATAATCAAGTTATAAATAAATGAAATACATTCAATAAGGGTATATCTTTTTGAAACGCCCAAAATAGTATATGGGACTAACATTATAAAATGGAGTAGTACTAGTTACGTACACAACCACTCCCTAAACTAGGCCAAAGTTGCAAACTAGTCACTAAACTTACAAAAGTTGAAATTCACTCACTCAAATTGATCAGTTATGACCTACAATAACAGATTAATTCTATAAACTTCCTAAACTTTATGACATAGGAGTTTTTAACTTTCTAAACTTCCTAACTATTTTAATAAAATTCTTTAACTATGGTTAAATTTTTATTTTTAAAAAAATAGATTAATTAAGAAATAATTTTTTTTTTAAAAAATAAGCCAACCCCTCCCCACCCAACCCATTTCCCTTACTGGTGTCCAACTCTTCACCCTGGTGCGATGCCCATCTCCCTCCCCCTGCTCCCATCCACTCTCGACACCTTTCCCTTTTCATTTCCCACACCCCTCCTCCCATTATTCCTCTATGACGACTCCCACCCCCTCCCTAAAACGACCCTCCTGCTATCCCATGTTCCTCTCCCAAAAAAGGACCCTCCTTGAAACGACCCCTTCTCGAAATGACCTTCTATGTTGTTCCCTTCTTGAAAAACGACCCCCAAACCTTAAACACCCCATTCAAAACCAAACATGTTTAAGGTTTAGGGCCAATTTTCAGGGAGGGAGTTCGCTTTGAGAAGGAGATTGTTTTCAGGGTGGGGAAAGGGAGGATAGATGGGTGTTGTACCGAAGGTGGGGGAGCTGGACGTTAGTAGATGTAGGGGGATGGAGCTAAGCTAGGTGGGTGGTGAGGGTGTTGGTTTTTTTATAAATTTTTTCTAACATATTTTGATCATTAAAAATATTCTAAATATTATTAACTCTAACTTTAGGTTGTTCAATAAATTTTATTACTTTTTTTTCAAAAAAAAAAAAAAAAAAAAAAAAAAAGCAAAAAGCCAAAGTTTAGGGAATTGAAAACTTTTATGTCATAAAGTTTAGGGAGTTCATAGACTTACGTGTTATTGTAGATCATATTTGATTTGAGTGAGTAAATTGCAACTTATATAAGTTGAGTGAGTAAATTGTAACTTTAGTCTAAGTTCAAGGAGTGATTGTACACTTAACTCTATTACATACGAGTATTACTAAAAGCAAACTAAAAGGACACTTGAGAACATATTATTAAATATTTTCCCTCCAAAATAACAATCTAACAAATTACGACTTTTATATAAAAATAAGGTTTGTATCTAAATTATGACTTTTATTTTATATAAAATCTAAATTTACTTCTAAAAATATAAACTTGCATTTTTGTTTTTAATTAATCGACTAGAGCATTATAATTATCACGAAATACATATTGAAATATATTCTCTCACATGTTTTTATTGTTTAAAACATATTTTTTTTTTTATATATAATTATATATTCATTATAAACATCCGTATATTGTACAGGATTTAACCTAGTTATATATAAGATCAAACATTGACATAATAGTACTTGATAGAATTATCTCAACGTATATTGTAGTTTCCGAATATCTCATTTCATAATTTAAACCTGTTAGGGACTCCCAAGTCCCAAGTGGGCTATATTCTAATGGAAAGTGAAATTACAAAAATACCCCTAGCACAAACCCTCAACAGGCTCCCATAAGTTGATCGGGGCCCAACTCCCACGACGCATTAACACAAACCTAATCATGTTGCTAAATCACTCTCTATAAATATTGACCAATCATATTAGGAGAAGTATTCACACATAGTTCAAAGTATTTTGCACACTAAATAGGTATATAGAACCATTAAATAGTGTAAATATTTTTCTAACAATACAAATATATACTTCCTCCATTTTTTTGTAGTTGATACTGTTTGAATTTTTACACTATTCACACACTACACTTTGACTCGCTTTTGTGTTTTATAGATATGATAAAATATAATCATGTGGGATCTTGTTTGAATTGTCTATATGTATATTTATTAATATCCACTTTTTATAATTTTATAATATTGATAATTAAAGTTATTAAGCGTTAAAAACATGCGTTGGCAAATGAGATAATAGAAAGGTGCCAATAAAAAGAAACAGAGGAAGTATATATATGTAAATGATACATCAAATATTATAGCGTTGTGAGTTATAATAGTACTAATAAGACAACCTATACTCTAATGACATTATATACAAGCATAATAGTATACAAATAAAAATACAACTAGATATAAGCCCATGCGATGCACGGTTCTAGTAAATATTTTTTATTAATTTAAGATTTTTTTATATGATCATTCATTAGATATTTGGATAAAATTCCTAATATCATAAGATAATTTTTCTTTAAAAATTTTAACACTAAAGTTATCTTTTGTAGGTTTATTTATTTTACGTGACGCTTAAATTTAAAATTCCAAACCTTATTCTTTAATTTTGCTTAGGTGACAATTTAATTTTTTTTAATAAAAAATAAATGACAAACCATTTTATTTATTGGTTATAATAATTCCTTTGCAAATGCGTTTTTTATATAATCGTTCTCTTTCAAAATGTTAGTCTCATCTAGAATATTTTAATTATTAAAAAAATTAGGGAAATCTTCTAATTAAATTTCTCTCTATATATAAGGAAAAACATAGTGATATGATATTTAATTTTATTCGTTTCGATGAGTACATTATTAATATCTAATTTTTATAATATTTGATAGGGAGAGATTAAAGATATTTACGGTCAAAGATTTACATCCATATATGTAAAAAAGATAATTATTAGTTTTTTAAATAATTTAAATTTTAATTGTTCATTATTCGTTATTTTTACCTAGATGACAAAATTCTTAAATCTTATTTGTCACTCTTTCTTAGGTGACGAGTGAATTTTTTAATTCTAAAATAAATTATTAATCTAAAATTTCATTAGTCAAAATAATACTATGTGACGCACCGAATGCTCCCAAAAAATACTTACTTTATTTATGTATGTTATATTGTAAACCTAAAATTAAAATTACCTTTTTAGATGCTAAATTACACTTTTACCCTTCTATGTGTTTTCAAAACACATAAAGCCTATGCGCCCGGATACACTTATCACGTCATTTATAATACCTAGTTTCTCTCTCTTAATAAACATCATTTATTGACTTAAATAATAGAGGGGCTTTCTCAAACATACCCCAGCAAACAAGGTAGTTAAGTTAAAAGAGTAGTAAGTTAAAATTTATTTATAAAACAACTGTTGTAAAGTTTAAAGATTACTCCCTCCGACCCTAAATTACATTCCTCTTTCTAGCATTTATTCCTCACATAATAGAAAGAAAGGGAAATGTAATTTAGGGACGGAATGAGTAGTAAATTATCTATTTGACATAAAAATCAAAAATAAAAGCCAAAATGTTACGATTAAAGAAAAACATAGAAAGTACAAAGCTAAATGTTAGTCCGTTCGATATACCAATGAAGATTCACCGGAAAGGTTGACATCGACGTAACATTGGATGAAACATTTGCTAAATATTCTTGACTTATCAAAAAGGCTGCCCTGCAATGCTCTGATCCATTTTTGGCAATCACAGTTAAATTATATCTCCAATAAATAGGTATTTTTACTTGGCAGCAGTAATTAAGCCCATAACATTGATTCATCGTATCAGCTGAAAACGTCGAACTTTGATGATGATCAACAGCACAAACTGAGGTGCATCCTTCCATATCACCTGTATCGAACAAGGCATATCCATCGCACCCCACTGATGCGAAAACATTTGAATCTGCAGGATAAAAGCCTGCCTGCATGCCCGCCCTATCGAACTCAGGACTAATCCAATGTAACTCAGCTCCATTACAAGCTGTGACTGATGGAAACTTAACTATTATTGTGTTACTTGACTTGTGTATCTCAACAATCTCAAAGTTGAGTTGCTTTAGGTATGGTATAGATTGGTTAGAGGAGGATAAATTACAAGAGACGGCAAAGTTTTGGTCAAAGAAACAGTCAAGTTGATAGCATTCACCCTCAATTGTATGTCGAACAGTCAAGTTGATAGCTATTCACCCTCAATTGTTTGTCGAACAGTCAAGTTGATAGCTATTCACCCTCAATTGTACGTCGAACAGTCAAGTTGATAGCTATTGTCGCACTCGTACCCCAACAAAAGACCCATCAACCTCTGATAAATGGTAATAATATATGTGATGAAGAATATTAGACGAAGGAGAGAGTACAGAGTATATGTATCATGTATGTGTAAGAAAAAAGTAGTCTTCTACTCTTCTGTACGAGTTTGTAAGGTTTTATTTATTTAGTTTTTCTAAAACAGAGTTTGTAAGGGTTTAAGGTACATTATTTGGCCCGACCAAATGAAAATATTAAGCTCGTACCCATTATTACTCATGTCAATAATTATATCATCTTGTTTATGGAGACCATCTGAGCTACGTAAAGATAAAGATGATTGTATACACCGCTGTGGAAATATTGATATACCTTACCCGTTTGGTATTCGCCCTGAGAACGCGAGTCACTGTTTTTTAGACCCCAACTTTGTAGTCTCTTGTAATTCATCACAACCAAAACCAATTCTAAAGAAACTCAACCTCCAGATTCTTCAAGTTCAACTTCAACAGAATATGGTAACTGTAAAAATTCCATCATCAACTACTTGCCGCCGTGATGGCCTTACTGAGGCAAGCCACAACCTCACAAACTCCCCCTTCAGATATTCAGTTGCTCAAAATGTTTTAGCTTATGTGGGATGCGAAGGATACGCTTTATTGTTGAATGGGACGGGTGGAATCATTACAGGATGCGCCTCTATTTGTACCCTGAATCCACCTGCATCAGTTATAAGGGGAAACACATGCAATGGTTACCGCTGTTGTAAGGCTCAATTGGCACCCGAATCCAAATTATCGGTTTATGTTGAACCAAAGACAGAGATCAAGGAATACAGTACAAGTGTGAGCACCACCAATATCTCTGGCAATTGCAGGGCTGCCTTCTTGATTAGCCAGGACTATTTAGAAGCTAATGCACCGTTGTCAACTGGGATAACTGCCGTACCTGTTGTGCTTCTATGGGACGACTACAATCGATCAAAAATGTTCTTAGGTATAATTATCTCAATTTTGCTCATTTAATTTGGTCATTATTCTACTCCATCTGAAATTATGTACACAACAAGCACTGCTAGGAAAAGTCTTTAGTATCAGAAATTTTAGTATCATTAACTATTTTTACTACTGAACTAAAAATGTCAATAGTATCAGTTATTTTTTACGCAAGGCCAGTATTTAACTTTATTATAGTGTCAAAAAAATATTAATCCGATAAAAATGAAAGCATAGGATCAGAAATATTTTGACACTATAAGATTTTTATTACTTCCTCCGTTACGTTTTATCTGCAACAATTTCTAAAAATGGATGTTACACATTATATACAACAAACTAAAACTTCCTTCTTTTAGTAAATTTTTTTGTGCATAATTACCAATTTACCCTTACTTAACTTCAATAAACACATCAAATCACATGTTATTAATGTATTAACCTGAATGAGTTCATCCATTATATAATCCTAACCCACCTCCTCTCTCATCTGTCACAACCACATCCCGCTAGACCACCACTGTGTTCTCTCTCTCTCTCCTCCCTCTCTGCCATCACCACCACCACTTTTCTCTCTCTTCTTTTGGATCTCACACCCCACCATACCGCAACCACGCAACACTGTGTTTAATCGTTGCCCCTTTTCCTAATGATGTTTGCCACCGCTTTCTCGTCCCTTTGCCAGAGCCGCCAACACCTTTTCTACCCTTCTCAAAGTTGTCGCTGCTCCTTAAATTAGTAATTAATTAGGAAAAAGGAGATTTTGAATAAGCTTGAAATCTCATATCTATCTAAAGCAAATTTGGCGAAAGATGGATCGATCGTGAAAGATCTTGGCTACAGAGTGGGTGTGGGGTTTCTTCGTGGTGGGCACGAGGGGGTCACTCTGTTGTAATGAAGAAGTTTGGAAAACCAACAATCAAGTATTGTACATGTACTGAACCCAGTATCAGTCATTGGGTTCTTTTCATTATATTTTGTAAATTGTAGTTTGTAAAGCCACTTGGAAGCCTTAACCAATGATGGATCGAGCAGGCTGATCTAAGGTACTCGCTTGCAAACTTGTTGCACTTCAACGAGATGGCCCAATTGAATATGAATAAAGGCGAGCGCCAACCCTCCATAGGTGTGGACCAATGAGAGGGGCTAAAGTGACGTTAGAACGGCCAAAACATCAGACTTAGAAGAAGGAGCTCCTGCACGAGAACTTTAAAACCTTGCTTCTTCTTTTCATTCTGTCTTCTTTATAACAGATTTTCCAATATTAGTACTACGTGGTGAATCCGTACTATTCTATTTGAATTCAATCTTTCTTCTCAGATCCATAGAGGGAAGAAGAAGTTGGTGCCTCGGGTCCTCAATAATGAAGGTGTATGTCGCAGTTGCCGAAGTATTCAGAGTCGCATGACCATCTCGCAGTGCAGAAGGTGACCTCAGTGATATAGAGATTAGGGGTCAGCGCATGTCACCCTTATTCATTTCATATTCCTTTAGCAGTAGTTTCTAGGCCTCCTCTACCATGATAATGGGGTCGGACTATAGATTTCATACGTAAGCTAAACCTACACTTGCTGTCATGCGATGATTATAGATAGACACTACTATAAATAGGCCTATTTCTGACGGATTGGTTCTGACGGACACCTAATTCCATCAAAAACATAGGAAATTCCGACGGATTTTTATTCCGTCGGACATTTACGACGGATTTTAAAGACCCGTCGGAATATATGGGCTTTGCGACAGAACTTTTTAATGGAATTAAAATCCGTCGGAAATTTCCGACGAAATTAAAATCCGTCGGAAATTTCCAACGGAATATATTTTTTTAAAAAAATTCAAACCCTAATATTTAGCCCCCCTTTTATTTCATCCTCAGCCTTTTTTTTTCACTTCCCCTTTTCATTCTCCCTTCTTTCTTCTGATGTTTCTTTCTCTTCTTTCCTCTCATTCTCCCTCCTCTTTCTCTCTCATTCTCCATCTTATTTCTCTTCTTTCTCCGTCATCTCACCTACGACCGTCCTCGTCTCACGCCGCTGCCACCCCTGTAATCCCCTTGCCACGCCAATTGTCTAAAGTATTTATTGTTGAATTAAGTCTTATTAACCTAAATTTGGTGAAATTCGAAGCTAGTTTCATAATTAATGGTATGTGTTGATGTTTTTAATGATCTTTCTTTTGATTTAAAGTTTTTTTTTTAAATTGGGTTCTGGTGGCTTGTTAGTGGTTTTAAGGTCAGTTTAATGGTGGATCGAGGGAGGTGGTGGTGGGTGCCGCCAGGGCCAAGGGTTAGGGTTAGGGTGGGGTGGGTTAGGGTTGTGAGAGAAGGTTGGTTTGGTTAGGATTCGGTCGGGTCTGGGTTAGGGGTTTGGGTCTGGGTTAAAGGTTTGGGTGTTTTAGGTCGGGTCTAGGTTAGGTTTGGTTTTGTGGGGTGGGTTAATTTAGTGGGTGGCAGTTAGGGTTTATTGGGTTAAGGTGTTGGTAGATCTGAGTTATTAGGTACGGTTACGGTCGTGGTGGGTCTGGTTGGTGGGTTCGTTCGGGTTAGGTGGGTTAGGGTTGAATGGGTTAAGGTGGTGGTGGCGGCTTAGGGTCTGGTTGGTTTAGATGGTGCGGTGCGTGGTGACAGCTTGTGGGGTGGCAGTGGGGGTTGGACGTGGTGGTGGGTGGTGGTGTGGGGTGGGGTGGGTTTTTTTTTTGTTTATTTTGGTAGAAGTTTCCGACGGAATTTCCGTCGTAATTTTCCGACATATTTGTTTTCCGTCGAAAATTTATGACAGACTTTCCCGGGCCGGAATATGTATTTTGATGCATGATTTCCGAAGTAAATTCAGTCGAAAAAGTGGTTCCGACAGAAATTCCATCGGAAAAGGCCCTTTTTCCTACAAAGGGTTTTCCAACGAAAATTACCATCGGAATTCCGTCGGAAGCCCTATTTCTGACGGAAAACAGGGAGTTTTCGAGGGATTTTTTCTGTCGAAAATCGGCATTTTTCTAGTAGTGATAAAGAGCACCCGTGTGTAGATAAATCATCGCTAGGATTTCTCTCTGATCATTCTCTTTAGACCTGCTAAATGCCTAAGGGAAAGAGGAAGATTTTATGCTATTGATTTATATGCTCCAACTCTTCTTAATAAACAATTTCTCCCATTCCTAGAAAGAGGTGGCACTTATTATTCACTAAAATAAAGGGAGTCCCCTTAATGTACTCAGAGAGAGTTCAAATCTTTGTAGGATTCAATAGAATCACTTATGTCCGGTACGCTACTCGCTAAGGGATCCCCCTTCTTCTCAATAGGAGGGAGGAAGATTGGGCGTGACCCCTTCTATTGTTGATGCGATCTATTCATGTTCAGTTCCCGTGTAAGAGACCCCACTAAGGGGGCCTTAGAGGAAATGGCAAGAGAATAGAGTACGAGAGGTGCTACAAAAGAGACATAGATTTCTCCCATTCTTCTTATGTTATGGCATTTCTCCTCATAAAAAGGCGCCTTTTCACGAGACCTTTTTGAATTCGTAAAGCGAACTAAGATATCTCGTTCAAAATGAAGCCATTCAATAGTTCCTTCCTTAGAAAGATTTTCCACAGGGTTAATGCCAAGCTTTAGATGCTCTAGAAGGCTCCAATCATGCATTCTAACGAGACTTCGGGACACCTCTTGGCTGATTCCCTGAAAGGGGTGATAAAAGAGCTTTCTCTATGCAAAAGGGTTCTTTGTATAAGCTTTTCAACTAAGTAGAGCCCTTATTCATGTTGGGATAACCCGTTTCCTTTAGCATCCTTGCACCATTGTGCTTACTTAAAAGTAAGGAGGAAGAATTCTTTCAAATGGCAAATGATAGATCAATAAGTTCATCATGTTTGAGTGCTTCCGTCTTCGAGCTAGTACCTTTTATAAACAAGGGATAATACAAAGTATCTATTATTCACTAGTAGTCCATGTAACCTTTTCTTCCCCTTTCAAGCGGCTAGTTTCTTGTCGTCCATACATATTAATAGTGAGTTATAGGGCTAGACAGCAAATAAGCTAGTTTAGTTCCATCACTTATCCCTTCCTTAACCAAAATAGTTAGAAATGCATTAAAAGGAGGATTCTATCAAGTGAAATCCATACTAGTTGTTCAAGTAAGCAAGTAAACTACCATCAGATCTAGGCGATAAAAATCTATGTTTATAGCCCATGTAACAATCTTTCTAGTCCTATCTCTGTGGGAAGGACAAACGGTTCATCCCTTAGAAACCCTTGAACCCTATCCTCTCTGATTTGGAAAAAGATGATCTTGCTTGGGCCGCTGTAGAAGAAGATTTTTTGAATATTGAGGAATTGGACCTGACATTCTTGATATCTCTTGAATGCTTTGATCCATCTAAGCCCTTTGACAAGTAGGAAGAGGAGAAATTGGGGGGACTCATGGGACAATTATGGTTTAAAATATACTGAATTGCAAAGCCCACTTGATGGTTTGAAAAGCCCGCGCGTCCGAATCCAAAATGGAATGGAATTTATTGGGAAGAGTTGATGGGGGACACGGAAATTTCCAAGGTATGTAGCTGCTTATTAAATCATAAGGAAAGATCAAATGAAAATAAATATTAGTGGTCGTGGAGAAGGGGACTCATTATACTGAAAAAGTTATTGTTAGTGCTAGTGCTAGCTAGTGCTGTACTGACTTACTCTATACCGGTCTTAGTGGACTGACAGAGTGAGCTGCCATCTTTCCGGAGAAAGAAAAGAAAGAGATGATCTAGCCTCGGTCTCACGTAGCTCACCTAAGAAAGGACGGAGTTGTCATGTGAGGATTAGGTGAGGGAAGTTTCGGATGTACCCGGGTACAAATCAGCCAATAAAAAAAAGGACAAGTAGAAGCGAGTTCAATCGAAAGTGCAAGTAAGTTACGTAAACGAGATATGTAGTCGCTTATTAGAAGGTTAAGGACATATCACATGCTTTTTGTACTGATCAGCTTTAAGTTGTTGAGTAAGGAGTGCTCTATCTCTTAAGAAAGGGGCTTTGGGAACCTGCCTTATTAGACAAGAAAGGGGGGTACTCTCTGATGAGTGTTCTATTATTACCTCCTCTTTCCGAAGGAGTGATCGGAATTAAGCCGCATGGTGGTACCCGCAAATAAAAATATTGAAATTCCTTACCCGTTCGGTATTAGCCCAAATCACTGTTTTTTAGACCCCAACTTTGAGGTCTCTTGTAATTCTTCCTCCTCATCACAACCGAAACCAATTCTAAAGAAACTCGACCTCCAGATTCTTGAGGTAAGGCTGAATAAAATGTTAATTTACGGTTAAATTCCATCAGTTACTACTTGTGGTTGTCGTAATGACCGTACTGTGACAAGCGATAACCTCACCAACTCTCCCTTCAAATATTCAGTTGAAAAAAAATGTTTTTGTGTCAGTGGGATGCGATGGATACGGCTTATTGTTGAATGAGACTGGTGGAATCATTGGTGGATGTGCCTCGGATTGTACCCTGCATCCACCTGTAGCAGTTGCAAGAGAAAATAGATGCATTGGCTATCGCTGCTGCTAGGCTCAATTTGTATCCAGATCCCATCTTAGAGATTTGAGATCATATTATGTCGAAAAATTTACAAAATTTTAAAATTAAAGAGCCAGATGAGTTCAAGAAATACAGTATAAGTGTGAGCAGCAACAACATATCTGGGGACCGCAGGTCTGCCTTCTTGATTAGCAAGGAATATTTAGAAGATAACGCATCGTTATCGTCCGGGATAGCAGTCGTACCTGTTGTGCATGAATGGGAATCTAGACATACTTCTGATAACTCTAGTAAGGTTAGTTTTTATATTTACATACCTCCTCTATTTTTTTTTTACCACGTATTACACTTTGACTAACGCATAACTAAACTAAAAAACAATTAAAATGAACATTTTCATAGGTGCACTCATTACATTCAAAAGATGCACCCCCTCTGTCCTATAATTTTGTGCTTGTATTCTTTTTTTGGCGTCTCAAAATGTTGTATCTGTTTCTAAAAATAGCCCATAATCATTTCTTATTTTCTATGTTTCATTCTTTCCCATACAAAATACACATGTACCCAAAAAATCATTGCTTACTTTTTTTTATACAATATTCTCTACTTTTTATCTTTCCCGTATAATATTCTCTACTTTTTATATCTTTCCAATAGAATATTCTCTAACTTTCACCATTCTCCTTAATTACCATCTTTTTAGAGAAATAGGCACATGATAATGGGACAGATGGAGTAATTGTGAAATTTCTGTCTTGATAGTAGTAGGAAAACGAATTAAATTATGATTATGAGAAAGTGTGTTGTACTCCCTCCATCCCCAAATGATAGTCCCTTATGGGCAAATTTTATTCCCCCCATTTGCTTTTTTCAACAACCATTAATATTTTTTTTTTTTTTTACCAAAATACCTCCCATTGAAGCAAGACTTTATAGTATGTAAATGAGAAACATTATGAAACAGGGAAGAAAGTACTAGTTAACAAAGCGGAAGTTCAACTGTTCAAGAGCATTTGATAACTCTTACTTCGTACAATTTCATTCTTATGTCGGATTTGGGATTGAGCTCGAAATTAATTACTACACGGTCTACACTCGTATTTTTGTAATCAAAGGATTATCTTTTTGTTAGCCTTACTTGTAAACTCAACATAATTATTTATGATGATGAATGCAGCTGTTGGCATATCACTAATAATATGTGGAAGTTGTTGGGGGTGCTGGCGGTTTAAAACTAAGAAGAGAAGAAAGGAGATCAGACTTAGAGCAAAATACTTCAAGGACAAACAAGGATCTTCAAATAACGACGTTACAGAGAAGACTAAACTCTTCACACTGACGGAACTTAAGAGATATACAGACAACTTTAGCAAGGATCGTGTGCTTGGACAAGGAGGTCAAGGTACTGTCTACAAAGGAATGTTAAAAGATGGTCAAGTTATTGCAGTTAAAAGATCAACAGCCCTTGACAAAAGCCAATGGAAACAATTCATCAACGAGGTAATTCTATTGTCTCAAATTAAACATAGGCATGTAGTAAAGATTCTTGGATGTTGTTTGGAAGATGACATACCTCTTGTAGTGTACGAGTTCATTTGTAATGGGACTCTTTCAGAACACATCCGAAAGTCCATTGATGAGTTTATATTCACATGGGAAATGCGCTTGAGAATTGCATTCGAGAGTGCTACTGCAATCACTTATCTGCATTCAGAGTTTTCAACACCAATTTACCACAGAGACATTAAATCTAGCAACATTCTATTGGATGACAAGTTTGGAGCAAAATTGTCGGATTTTGGGATTTCTAGAGCAGTTTCTGCAGAACAGACTCATTTGACAACTCGTGTCCAAGGAACGTTTGGTTATTTGGATCCTGAATATTTCTATTATGGTCAATATTCTAAAAAGAGTGATGTTTATAGCTTCGGGGTTATTTTGGTCGAGCTTTTAACAGGACAAAAACCAATCCGTGCACTAAGACCAGTAGATAAAGATGAAGAAATCAAAGATGAAGAAGAAACTAGCTTGGCTATGTATTTCATCTCATCGATGAATGATAACACTCTGTTCGAAATTCTTGATCCTTTGGTTTTGGAGGGTAGCAAAAAAGAGGATATTGTGGAATTTGCTAATCTTGCAAAACAGTGTTTGTATCCTACAGGACTAGAAAGGCTGACGATGAAAGAAGCAACAATGGTACTCGAAAGGCTAAGGTATCGAAATTCATCTTGTGTGCCACCTCTTACACCAAATGGTCAAGCCGACGGTTGGACAACAAGAAATTCTAGTATGATCACATTGTCCATGGAAACAGACAATGCTTTTCTAAGATCGGTCACGTATGATCACATTGACCACACTGCGAATTCGGATGCTGCTGATGTCGATGAGATGCATTTACTTTACACATGTTAATAGAGAAGGCATAGTGAACAGAGTTTGAGCATGGAACCTGGCATAATATGTTGTTATGTTACATTTCTGGTTTAGAAGGCAAACAATAATGCATCTTTATAATAGTATTGTACGCATATGGAGTTAACACCTTTACTTCTATGAGAATATTTTTCTTGTGTTGTGAAGAGTCTGTAGACTATCAAGAATATTTGCCTAAATAAAAATGGAATGGTAAATGGTTTTAAGTTGTATTATATTAACTTTCATATTTGTTGATGCACACCTCTTATTATAGATACAATTCAACTAGATCTGTATGCACAATTGCACATAATGCGTGTTTTAGGTTTCTAAATTTACATACACCAAAATTTTCAAAAGGGTAATTTAAGACTATTTTAGGTGACACCACTACCATATCCCTAGGCTTGTATAGCAGAGATTATAAATAAAAATTATGAGAAAATCCAAGTTAATATCTGATAGAAACAAGGAGTGTTTATATCAGGATACGTTCGTCTTTTCGCTTCTAAAAGTAAGGGCAATTTGGGCAACAAATATTAGATGGATTTTCTCTGTTACACCGACATTAAGAGGACAAAGTTAACTATGGTTAACTCCTCTCACCTGCCCAATTTATTTCTTGCAACGTGTTCCAATTCATGGTTTCTTATTCAAACTTAAAAGCAAGCGCATCAAGCAGTAACAGAGTAGCTTCAATGGAGAAGCGAAGAACAGCTTCCATGGATAAACAAGAAATTCAATGAAGAAACTGAACAAGAGCTTTAATGGAAGAGCTAGGATGATGCATCTACTCTTTAGGGTTAACAATGTCCCTTATTTTTCCATTGTTTATTAGGGTTTTCTTTTAATTTGGCGGTGGAGCCGCCGTAAATACAGTGGTGGAATTGGTGGTTCAAGAGAGGAAAATTTGACAGCTTTAATGGAGTTGGGTTGTTGATAGACATTTGAGGAAGAAGGAGTCCCGGGAGGAAGAAGGAGATGAAGGGAAAAAGTAAAAAAATAATAATAAAATATTTCCATGAATTGTGTAAGTTGTCCACTTGTCAAATTTTTTTACTTTTACGGCAGTAATTGCTTAACTCACCCTCGATTACCATGGGTTAAGGTTGGTTAAAGAACATGGAAGGAGAAGTAACGGAGTCATGTGCACTTTTTAGCTCCAAATTGATGGATGTCAGAACTTTAGTAGGCAAATCAATATTTTATTACTCTAGCATGAAAATCAAGACATTTTATTTACCATTTTGCCATCTTATAAACAACTCATAACAGATATTAACCTGGGCATGCTCAAAAATTATTGAAGGTTTATATTTCAGACTATTTTGAGAGATTTGAGACCAATTTGAAAATATCTCACATATACAATATTGTTTTTTTTTTCCTATGTATAAACAACTCATTATGGTTAACATGAATCCATACTAAGATCATGAGTATGTGAATAGCTCAAAATTTTATTACTCATTTCACCTCATATCACTTGCTTCAACTTAAAAACGGGTAAAGTTATACTCTGCATATGCATTCATTATTAAAGAAGGCTCTATATAGTTTGTTTTGAATGCTATTGTAGCAAAAATAGTTTCGTCCCACGCATAAAATCATATTCATACATTTCTGTTACTACTCTTTCACTTTAATTTGCTCGAATAGCATACATAGACTGAGGATAAAGGAGGAAAGGAAAGGGGAAGGTAGAGGAATGTGTTAGCGGGTTTCAATTTTTTATAATGTGTTGATGATCACTATTTTAACGCGTGATTTATTTTATTTTTTGTTGAAAATATTTAATGTATAAGTTTGAAATTATTCATTTTTTTGGTGTTGTAAATCTTTGACGAACCGTTTTCAAAATTCATGAAGGCAATGTGTCTTTAAGTAATCTTTTCGAAAAGGGTAATTCAATATAAAACTATAAATTTAACAACTAAAGGCTTGTTTGGCATCATTTTTTGTTTCCAGATTTCTTTTTTTTTTTTAACTAAAACCCAAAAACAAGAAATAAGAAAAAGATATTTTCACTTTTCTATTGTCAGTTTTTAAAATTATCATGATTTTAATAAGTCTAAACAATTTTTGAATCATTATGTGATATATTTTTAAAAAACAAAAAACCAAAAAACAGAAAACTACATTGATGCCAAACGAATCCTAAATAGATAGCTTATACAAGTAGATAAATTGAATTTGAATTCTTAATAGTCTCTCTCTATTAATCTTACATATTTTCTTATATAATTTTGTAGGCATATCCTTAAATGCTTATTTCAATTCATTTCTTAAAATGCCAGTTGTTTCTCTCTAGTATGCCAATTGGCTCTCTGTTTTTATTCCCTAAACATCGGGATCCATAATTTAGCTATTGTCGGTTATTTCTCTCTAGAAATTGAAAGACGAATGAGTACAAACCAAAAAGCTGTATATTGTAGTGAAGGTAGCCTGTAAAACATTATACTTCTCAAACAATGGTCACTCCTCGTGACTATACAACTCTGTCATATAAAGTAACAGAATATTGTTTTTGTCTGGTTGATTACTGAGTAGATTGTGTCATGTAAGATATATAATAGACAACAGTTACATCACTAATATGTGATATTTTGTCTTTATAATTCATACTTTTATACTTCTTGTGTTCTTGAATATATGTAGCAATTTGACAAGAACACGTGTTAATGACCAAGTTTGATCACAAAAATTTAATTAAAGAAAAAAAATGATATTTTAAAAATACAATAAAATATTAAACAATAATCAATGATATTACATGATATGGAATAATATAATTATCTATGAAATATTAGTATAAATATATAATCAAAGTTTATACTTTGTTTCTTTTTAGCTGACAAGTTTTTTTAGTCATGTTTGTTAATGCACAAATTCCACCATTTGTAAATTTAAATTTTAATTATCAATAAGCAAAACTTATAAAAACAATAGATATTTTGAAAATATATATCGTGACAAATCTAAAAAGATTTTTCATGATTTTATTTTTCATCATGTATAAATTACAAAATACAATTAAAAAAAATATAATCCCTCCGTCCCATAATTTTGTACATGTATTCCTTTTTGGGTTTCCCAAAATGTTGATGCCGAACAACTGGTTGAACATTTTTGGGTACTTGGTGATGTCCCTCTCGATGTGCTTCCACAACCTCTTTGTGACACCAAAGTTCCTCAGAGCCTCAACATCATTATTACTGCTCTGATTTGTTAGAGAAGGGAAGATGATGTTAGAAGTTTCAGCATTGGCCGAACTCTGTAGTATGCTCAAGTGTTGCTGCTTGTCAAAATCGGGGGGTGTCGAAAGTTTCACATTAGTGATATTCTGACTCCCTCGAGGAGTGGGGGGCTGTTGCTCAATCACATGTCTTTCTCCATTGTTCTGACCTGCCTCGGCTTTGTCAGTCAAAATTCTAGGGCGAAGGACCACCTTAGAAGTAATAGGGTCAGTAACAGCAACAAGACTAACCTCCTTTCGTTTCGTGTTCGAGCAATCCGGTTCCTTTAAAGGTGATGCAAAGAGCAATTTGCGTGCAGCACCAGGTGAACCCAATTTAATTGTGGCAGGATCATTGTAGCACATCTTGCGGACAGAGCTCTTCGACGACAGGGAGCTTAGTCATTTCTTCTCCTTCTCATGATCAATCCCAAATATTCTGGTTCGTTTTAAAGGCGAAGCCTTCAACCATGAACCGTATTGATAAACGCTACTTCATCATATGAGTTCGCATATATAGTCTTCTTTTGCATGACATTCACTCTTTGTATGATCCAATTTTTCACAAAAGAAACAGAACTCAGCCAACTTCTCATACTGAAAATCAACCCATTTCGCAGAAGCTTCACCTGTTGCAACGAAAATTCCCCTCCTCATAGGTTTTTTATGTCTAGATTCACCTTAATTCTCATAACTTCCCCCCATCCCAAGGGATCAGTGTCATTGAGCTCCAGAAATCCTCCAAAAACTTCTCCAATATCCTTCATCACAGAAGCATTACGCCTATTAAAAGGGACATCTCTCAGACGAATCCACATCGGGCAAAGGGTAAAGATGACTTTCGAGGGTTGTTCTTCTCCAATTAATTCCTTCAGCACCAATTATTTATCATCAAATAACCAAGGACATCCTTCCACTGTCCTTATCTTCCATACGGAAAAATTGAAAAACAAACAAATTCGATTCAACCATCCTAATTGCAACACCGTCTTTCAATCGATCTCCAGACATTCAGTAAGGTTCGTTTAATGGCTTCGGTGTTGAAAGGCTTGACTGTCCAGAGCTTGCCAATTAATGTCAGTTTTAATTGGTTGATTGCAATTTCATCGATTTCGTTCTCAACACTTCCTCCAATATCAACACCTTCCTCCTCTGTCAATTGGAATTTCTCAAATTCTTTAATCAAATTCGGTTCCATAATCACAGCGAATGTAACCAGAATCGTGGAAAGGAATTAAAAATTGATTGATTGCACTACAGATCGCCCAACTACGAACCCTAAACAAGGACTCACTAACCCTAGTCGAGGGACTTTTTTTGAGGGCATTGAGTAATCTCATACTTTTTATAAGGTAGAGAAGTTAATACAATGAAAAGGCAATAATCAAATTGTAAGTTAACTAGGTTAGTTCTTGTGCCATGCACTTTGATCGTCATACATTATTAAGATACATATTATAATCATAAATTAGTCGAGGAATAATAAAAGTATGTGATTTGTTAAATTTTAATTGTAGCTTCTAAGTTCTAATACACAATTAAAATAAAAGTAAGCAAAAATTCCGACCAATATTTTTTTGTTGCTATAAAACATATCACAAAATATTTTTAAGAATAAAATTTTTGGTTTATAATTGTCCAATTTTTTGTTAAAGAAAAATTATTTGTGAAATCTTTTTATTTTAAATATACTACATTAATATGGAATATGTGTAACAAATAATACTATTTTTGAAATTGACTTGTTTCCTTAATTAATAGATTTTTTTATATATAAAAAATAATAATAATTAAGGAGACACCAGGAGATGACACTTGTCATTATTGGTGTGTCTTTTAGTATATATATTATTGATTATTGATTGATTGATTATTGATTGATACGATGTAAAGAAGCTAATCAATTTGTTAGTTAATATGATGAAAAGACGATAATCAAATTGTTCGAGAAGTCTTTCTTCATTCACGAAAGGTGAAAGAGAATAAAAACCCATACAAAACAAAGTACAAATCTTAAATCCCACACCTTTAGATATCAAACTACATTTTAATTAAAATGGATTCAAAAGGCCGGAGCATGGTTCGTCTAGATGTGTTTTTGTAGAAAAAAACTCTTGACTTAGATCTGATGTGTTTCCTTCTATTAAAGCAGCAACTTTAGCATGTACCTTTTTACTCAAACACGCTAGTTCAATGGCGACTTGCATCATTGTTGGCCTTAAAGCTCCATCAGGGTGGAGACAACGCTTTGCGAGACTTACGATTACCATTATGTCTTCAATCATATTACTACTTTCTAAGATTATAGGATCTAGCATCTCATTTAAAGCCGAATCTTCTGTTTCGACAAATTGCATCACCAAACTCGTTGCATAGTCAGAAGTCACACGAATTGGCTTCTGTCCTGTTAATACTTCAACCAAAACCACTCCAAAACTATAAACATCACTCTTTTCGGTGAACTGCCTTGAACGGAAGTATTGAGGATCGAGATAACCAAATGTCCCACGTACACAAGTTGTTAAGTGGGTTTGATCCATACTAATGGATCTCGAAATTCCAAAATCACAAACTTTGGCCGTGTATTTGTGATCCAAGAGTATATTACATGATTTGATGTCTCTATGATAAACAGGAGATGAAGACGATGAATGTAGATAAGCAATAGCCCCGGCAACTTCAGATGCAATTCTTAGACGAATTTCCCATGTTACTCGAAACTCTTCATGAGGACTATGAATGAGTTTTGAAAGAGTGCCATTTGAAATGAACTCGTAAACTAAATGTAAAGTTTTAGTTTCCAAGCAACATCCAAGCAACTTAACTACATTTCTATGGTTGACTTGTGAGAGTATAATTACCTCATTTATGAACTCCTTCCAATGGCTTTCATTCAATGAGATTGATGTTTTGACAGCGATTAGTTTCCCGTCACTTAACATTCCTTTATACACCGTACCCTGTCCCCCTTTACCAATTACGCGATTTTCATTGAAGTTGTCAGTTGCTTTTTTTAACTCATTCTCTGTAAAGAGTTTTGTTTTCTGAGCTTCTTCTTGGTTTATCCTTTGTTCTTCTAATCTTCCCTTGAAGTATTTCTTTCTGAGCTTTGTTTCCTTTCTTCTTCTTTTTGTTTTGCACCACCAACATTGCCCAACACAATAGCACATCAAAGTAATTGAACCTACAACTGCATATTTCAAGGTCATATACATCATATAAATACATGGCCAACTAACTCAATTACATAGATATATTGTTTTAATGAAATATATTCAACAATTACACTCATTAGCGCGTAATTTTCTTATCCATTTATAAACTAATATCAAATAAGAAAATCTATTTAATGTTGCGCTTATACGTAGCCCTTGTTTTATTTTATGCACTTTATACGAGCTTAAATTACATACCAACTCAATAGTACCATATTCATATATAATGCATTAACAAATGCTTCATCAATTTCTTTTCTTATTTTTTCAATTGTAAGTTTGCCACTATATATTCACAATATGAGATAATCTTTGGAAAAAAAAAAACCCCCTTATTTCTTATTTGTTTACACTACCCTTTATTATTTTTTGGCTAGCCCATATCATATTATATAATTGATATAAATTTTTAGCTATGCCACGAGGCAACAAGCCAGCAACGCTTAGCGCTTTAACTTTTCATCAAGTGTCACGCTACATAGACAATAATTGTTTAATTATTAGTATGAAGGTATTGGTGGGAGGTAACCTAGGAGGTCGACCACCACCAGTCATTCAACTGAACAAAGGTTTCAGTCAGCCAAGTGCATGAAAATAACACATAAGTGAGGAGGATATATAACAGGAGTATTAACCAACGTAGGTATGAAGAGGAGCTGGTGGTGGGGATCATCGATCGACGCCATCAAAAGTTGAAAATATCAATCTTGGAAGGGAAGGGCCCCGATAACCATCAAAAGTATATAGAGATGGTTTTTCCATTGGAGGATTATAATAGGAAATTTTGACATTTGCTACCAAGGAAAAAAACACATCACTTCACATTTGCTACCGGCTATTTATTTATTTATTTATTTATTTTACTTTGCTACCGCCTAAATCGGAGTTTGTTAAAAATCACTAGCTGATGTCTTACATTATTACTATCTCCGTTAGTGGTGCCCAACCACCGTCCGGCCACCACTTCATCCCTAGCCACCTCCCTTATCCCCCATCAACGCTGCCAAACGTCGTCTCCACTCGTGGCTTCTAGCAGCCACTACATCCACCACCCCTCCCCCCTCCCTTCCTCCAAACCAACACCCAACCATGCCGGAAATGACCAAACTGACAACACAAATCGCCCAGCAGCCTCACGCCTACTAATCAGCAACCCCTATTCTCTCCCTTCCCCCAAACGGACACCTAACCATGTCAGAAACACCATTTACCGTAAATCAGCCGCAAAACATTGCAAATCAGCCGCAAAATGCCCACCATAACACCGCAATTTCAACCCGCACCTCTCTTCACCGTAATAGAGCACCAATCAGCCGCGCAAAGGAGTTCCCCAGCCACCCAAAACCACTATAAGTGAAACCCTATACCCCATTTAGGGAGGTTTCGGGTTGGTGGTTTAAGGTTAGAGGTGTCGGTTTTTTAGGTGGGGGAAGGGGAGGGGTTCGATTCAGGTGAGGTCGCCAGCGCCGGCCGCAGCTTTGGGCGCTGGCTACCGGAAGGGGGAGGGGGGAGGGTAGCTGACAGGAGGGGCAGGGGATTGTTAGTGGTGGCTGGTTTTTTTTTTTTTTTTTTTTTTTTTTTTTTTTGAATAACGGATTCCGTTAAGTGTTAGTGATTTTTAACAAATTATGATTTAGGCGGTAGTAAAGTAAAAAAAAATAATAATTAACCAATAGCAAAGGTGAAGCGAGGTGTTTTTACCGGTAACAAATGTCAAAATTTCCTTAATAATAGTATTATTTAAGGAGGACATTAAGGCTGAAATGAGACATCTTGACCCTTATAACTTAGAACTGTCATTTTGTCAATAAATATGGTAGGATATATTGAAGAGAGGAACCACTCATTAACACCAAAGAGGTGGACCTTGGTTATTATAAAAAGATGCGTCTGGGCAGGGGCGGCTAAGGGCCGTGCAAACAGACTCTTAGCACAGGGCCCTGAAATATCAAGGGCCCAATTTTGTAAAGAGCCCAAATCTTAAATTAAAAATAAAAAAAATTGCTTGACTTTCTCACGCGCATTTGAAGCTTAAACGCTTTCATCTTCCTTCTATTCATTTACTCCAATTCAATGCTTAGATTCTGCTCTTCCGTTGATTACTCTGAATTTCCTTGAAAAAATATAAAACCCTTCAATCTTCCTTTATTTATTTATAATTTGTCATTAATTTTCTCATTTTACCTTACCCAAACTTATCAACTTTCCAATTAAACTTTTACCTTCCTTTATCAATTACAGCGATGTGCAAAGGATTTTCTTGTATTTTAATTTCGTGTTTTCCATATTTTTTACACAAAGCGCCTGGCCACATCGTGTGACCAGCCACTATAGGAGTTACTTCGCTAGTGTAATGGGGGTTACTTGATCATTGTTAAAGGGGTTACTTCATCAGTGCTAAAAGGTTACTTCGTCAGTGTTATAAAGGTTATTCAGACGATATTATAGAGGCTATTTAATCAATGTTTTAGGGGTTATTTTAAGTGGTTATACGGTGTGGTCAACTGCACACAAGACGGGCTACATTCTTTAACGGCAAATTTGTCTTTCTTTTAGTAAAGAAACTTCTATTTTAATTTTTCTATGAGCTTATTATTGCTAATTTGCCATTTTCAAGATAGAAAGTCAAAGAAATATTGAAATGGGTTCTACCTAAATACCTAATTGATTAAATTGAGATTTGCAGCAAACAATTACTCTCTGTATTAGTTTTTTTTTTTTTTTTTTTTTTTTTTTAACACACTCTGTATTAGATTAATTGTTGCTCCAAACTTTGTTTAAATCTACTTTGTAATTTCAATTTGCATATATTGATGGTGTAATATTATTTATATTAAATGAATTATTTTCTTGTAAAAAAAATTAATATATTGTTATTGAAATAATACAGTATTTGTTTTTTTAGCTTTTTATTAGGGCACAATTTTTTAAGGTTAGAATAGGGCCCAAAAAAATTAAGACGGCCTTATGTCTGGGTCAGTTCGGCAAAGTTCGTTACATGACCCAAACGAGATTTTTATTTATTTTTGTGTGTGTGTGTGTGTGTGTGTTTCACCCGATTCACCCCTTTGGGCTAATTTTGATCCGGATCAGTTTTGGGTGATTAAGTTTCTATTCCCTCCCAATCATTGTTTTGGGGGATCGAATACATATTTTTCTTACCAAGTGTAGCCTCAATCACCACTACACCAACAACTAATTGATCTAAACAAGAAAATGTGGCAGTGGTGTGTTAATTCAAACCTTAATTTGAAGTCCCAATGTTTAAGGCATATCTCAAGATTTGCCCATAGCCCGGCCTAGCTATATGATGTCAACCAAGGAAATTAAAGAGACACAAAGGCACATAGAGTTTGGACACTTCAAGAGAGGAGAACAAAAGGCTTGTGCTTTCATTGTGATAAGAGGTGGGGCATGTAAAGGATAATGAAATCGATTGATTTACACATTTTCGGCTAAACATCTATTTGTGTAAGTGGAAAGAACATAACGTGCTTTTGGTGGCCAGCAGTTGTGAAGGTATGAAACCGAAAGATCATAGAGAAGCCAAGGAGTATGAGGCCGACACAGGAGGGGCATCCATTGAGGTCTCCCTTTGGTTGGTTGTCGGACTCTAGAACCCAAAACTATGAAGTTATGTTGAAGCTTAAGGTTTTGATGATGATGAACTTAAACTAAAGCAAACTCTACTAATAAAGGCTTTTAAGTGTTGGATTAGTTTAGGTGAAATTGATCTTGGTGATGGAAGAAGTAACTTAAGCTAAGAAGACTAAAGGAGCCTTTAAACAGAAAGTTAAATCAAGTTGAAGAAGAGTTCTCTAACAAGAACTAAGTTCCCTAACAGGAACTTGAAGACAGCAAGCTGAGGTGTCAGCCTGGACTGCGAGTGAAGAT
Organism: Chenopodium album; assembly: GCF_948465745.1. NCBI lineage: Eukaryota > Viridiplantae > Streptophyta > Magnoliopsida > Caryophyllales > Amaranthaceae > Chenopodium > Chenopodium album. The sequence goes on from NC_137840.1 coordinate 64,099,137, forward strand.
AGTAAGTTCCTTTAGGAACTTAGCCTGCGTGACGCCCAAGTAATCTTCCGTACAGAATGTGACAAGTTGCTTGGTAAATAAAGATAAAATTGGAAAAGATAAAAAGATAGATTTTATGAAAAGATTTTATTTAAAATCAGTTTCTTAAAATCGGTTTTAAAAAGATTTTATTCTATATCTTTCTATCGGAAAAAGATTATCTTCTACATATGATTTACTTAAAATCGTGACTTGAAGATAAGTTAAGTTAACTTATTTATCTTTTAGAAAACCTACTTACTATACAAGTCATACTTGTATAAATAGTAGAGATTGAAATGGTTTAAGGTTTTTGTGAATTTTATGCGTGAAGAAAATCATAGAGCATTGATTGAGTAAGTTTACCAAGCTTCTAATCTTGTCATATTAGCTTCGGATTTTGTGCATAGCTTACCTATTATATACTAGGTGTCATACACTTGTATTGGTTGGGGTTATTTGGGTTAGTTTGTTATTTTTACATCGCATACAAATTATGTAAGCTTCTAGTGAGAGGCCGAGAGATTTGTACTTTGGTAGTACGAGAGAATCTAAGTGTGGGACTTAGATTGGGTAGGATAGGGTCCTATCGAGTAGCAAATTTCTAAGTAGGAACTTGTAAGTAAAGGTCTGTGCATAATAGGTTGTAACTTGGTGTTTGCCCTATTATAGTGAAAGTGTTTGTGTTTGAAATCCCTAAGGTAGGGTCGAGGTTTTACTTCCTGTTGGGCCCTGGAAGGTTTCCTCGTAAAATCTGTGTGTCTATGCAAGTTCCTAATTATTTGTTTTATTATTCTGCAAAAGTAGTCATTAGGAACTCAATACAATTCATCTCCTTCTTGTATTAATCGTCTCAACTAACAATTGGTATTAGAGCAAGGTTCTCACGTGTAAGCATATAACTTTGCTGAGTAAGTTACTAGAGAGATGAATTACAAGGAGAAACTTGAAGAAGGATATTCCACCCAACACCCTCCCATGTTCAAAGCTAAGTTTTACACCTACTGGAAGAACAGGATGGAGATCTTCATCAAGGCAGAGAATTACCAGGTTTGGCGTGTTATTGAATCTGGTGATTTTGAAATAACCTCAACTAATGAAAAGAACGAGGTGGCTCCTAAACTTATATCCGATTATGATAAAGAAGATTATCAAAAACTTGAATTGAATGCTTTAGCCATAAAGTATTTACATTGTGGACTTTGACCTCATGAACATAATCGTATCATGGGATGCAAGTCTGCTAAACAGATTTGGGATCTACTAGAGGTAACTCATGAAGGTACTAATAAGGTAAAACGTTCTATATTGAATTATTGATGTCTAGATATGAAAGGTTTGAAATGAAATCTAAGGAATCTATAGAGGAAATGTTCACTAGGTTCAATGATATTATTAATGAGTTGAATTCGCTTGGCAGACACATTCCTATTGATGAACAGGCAAGGAAGATCTTAAGGATCCTACCACAGGATGAACGTTGGAGATCCAAGGTCATTTCCATGCAGGAAGATAAGGACTTCACCAAGTTCAACATGGAACAACTAGCTGGATCATTGATGACTCATGAACTTCATCTGAGTTCCAATTTTGAAATTTCCAAGAACAAGAGTCTTGCAATTAAGGCTCAAGACTCAGAGGAATCAGAAGTTGATGAGGATGAGATGGCAACGCTTGTAAGAAGATTTAAAAAGATGATAAACAACAGGAAGTTCGATAGGAACAAGAAGATAAGTTAAGTTATCTTCTAAATATGATTTACTTAAAACCGTGACTTGAAGATAAGTTAAGTTAACTTATTTATCTTTTAGAAAACCTACTTACTATACAAGTCATACTTGTATAAATAGTAGAGATTGAAATGGTTTAAGGTTTTTGTGAGTTTTATGCGTGAAGAAAATCATAGAGCATTGATTCAGTAAGTTTACCAAGCTTCTAATCTTGTCATATTAGCTTCATATTTTGTTCATAGCTTACCTATCATATACTAGGTGTCATACACTTGTATTGGTTAAGGTTATTTGGGTGAGTTTGTTATTTTTACATCGCATACAGATTATGTAAGCTTCTAGTGAGAAGCTGAGAGATTTGTACTTTGGTAGTACGAGAGAATCTAAGTGTGGGACTTAGATTGGGTAGGATATATAGGGTCCTATCGAGTAGCAAGTTTCTGAGTAGGAACTTGTAAGTAAAGGTCTGTGCATAATAGGTTGTAACTTGGTGTTTGCCCTATTATAGTGAAAGTGTTTGTGTTTGAAATCCCTAAGGTAGGGTCGAGGTTTTACTTCCAGTTGGGCCCTGGATGGTTTCCTCGTAAAATAAGTGTGTCTGTGCAAGTTCCTAACTGTTTGTTTTATTATTCCGCAAAAGTAGTCATTAGGAACTCAATACAATTCACCCCCCCTCTTTTATTAATCGTCTCAACTAACAAGTTAAGGTGGAAAGTGAAGGAGAGGAAGGTGCTAGTCTTGATATACACCGGCGCACACGATTTTATTTCATCAATCCTGGTGCCAGTGAGTGGCGAGGGATTAGCATTTGGGGTGGCTTTAGGAAACAATGAATGGAGAGAATTTGTGGAGAAATTGAATTCAACTTTTGCTTGTCTTTCTCTTCCATCTACTTCCTTTCTTAACTTCTTTCTTATCCAAATAAAGCATTAATTAAAATACACTTCATGTCATCACTCAAGGCAATAGGTTTTATATGTTTGTCTAATGTTCTTATTTAAAAGAGGAAAATTTTGATAATTACCAACCATCTATTGTTGCCAAAAATGAAAATACCAGCTCAAGGTTTTTTTAATTTCACCATCTAGTTTTTTCCAAAAGTTTTGAAAATCCTACCACTTTGTGAGATGACGTCATTGTGGGACCCACAATTTTGTTTTTCCTCTCTTTCCCACGATTTTCCCTATTCTTCTACTCCCTTCTTTCAAGTTCATCTCTCAAATTTGATTTCAATTACACAAATTTCGCAAATTAGGTTATAATTTCTACAATCTCACCTACAACGAACTGAATTGATTAGTTTAATTAGGGTTTGGGTAATCAATTTGGGGGTTTTGCTAAATTCGACAAATTAGGGTAATCAATTAGGGGTTTTTTCTAAATTCGAAAATTAATGGTTTATTCGTGGTAATTACTTGTTTAATTGTCCATTTATTCATTTCATTTTAACTTCATAAACCCTAATTTGTCCAATTTAGCTAAACCCCCAAATTAATTATCCAAACCCTAATTAATATAATCAATCCACTTCGTTTTAGGTTAGATTGTAGAAATTATAACCTAATTTGCGAAATTTTTGTAAATGATATCAAATTTCAGAGATGAAATTGAAAGAGGGGAGTAGAAGAACAGGGGATTTCGAGGGAAGAATGAGGGAAAGAGAGGGAAAACAAAATTGTGGGTCCCACAATGACATCATCTCACTAAGTGGTGGGATTTTCAAAACTTTTGGAAAAAAACAAGGTGGTAATTTTTTTTTTTTTTTTTTCACAATAGATGGTAGTAATTTTCAAAAGTTCCTTTAAAAGATGGATAGCTTTATTTTACCCTTCATATTCATTTCCAATACAATAAATTAAATATTTATTAGTACTCTTTCCATCCAAGAATAATTAACACGTGAAGTTTTTTACACTTGGTATGTTATCTTACACTTCGTATATTAGAAAAAAAAGGAAAACTTACCTGATGATAAGATGAATATGAAAAATCTAATAGTCCATGTGTTATCTGTCAATCACACAAAATTTAGTTACTAGCAAATATAACCATACAATTTACAGCATACTCTCACTATTAATTTTCCAAAAGCATATATATCTCAAGCTAATAAGATGGATCATAGAGATATAAAGACATAACAACTTACATGAGCAAGGTAAGAATTGAAAAGAAACTGTAAGTCCTTAACCCTTAGATCTAGGACAGGATATCTCAATCAAGATTAAGGGAAATTATAAGTTGATAAGGATAATAAAAGATAAAAGTAAATCACCAAATACACTTTTATAAAAGGTAAAAGTAAATCGCCAAATACACTTTATTAAAGCGTGTTTAGCGATATACTTTTAAGGCTAATAATCCGTTAAGGACAATAAATTTACTAGCTTTCAAATATAAGTTAAAATCGTTACTTCAAATAGCAGTTATCCCTTATATTTGAAGGTTGAACATTAGTTTAAAGTACCCCTTTATTGGACACCATAATATATATATATATATATATATATATATATATATATATATATATATATATATATATATATATATATATATATATATATATATATATATATATATATATATATATATATATATATATATATATACACACACACACTAGTTTTGTGCCCCATGTGATGCCCGATTTGTTTATTGAATTGTAAAATAAATTTTTAATCTATATATCAAATTTAAAAATATATTATTGATACAAATTAGTTAGGAATTGATATGCTCTTGTAACGATTTTGCTATCTAATAGGCATGTAATGACTAATAATGTTGCTAGTGAAAAAGTTCAATTTAATACACTAAAAAATAAATTAAATGAAATAAATGTTCAAAGCCCGTTGGGTTGGTCCGAACCTAAAACTTTGGGAAAGAGTTGAACATTTGTTGACTCATAACCTGAAGTGGCCCAATTTGAGATGACTCATGATCCGACCCTAATTGATGGGTCTACATAGTAAGAAAATTCTATTATATTGTGAAGTACTCATATTATTTTAGCCGATTAGTATATATTATAAATGGATGTTTTACGCTTTAAACAATATTAGAATTATAATCTAATAATTTTTTTGAATAAAATTATAATTCAATGTGTACATCTGAAATAGTGGTATTTTATCGAAAATAAAACTCTAAACTAACAATTTTATCCTAAAATTCTATCTAAATAGAATTCAAAACTAACTTTTTTATCTTGTAAAGTCTATTTAAATCTATCATACGTAACTAACTTTTTTTTTATCTTGTAAAGTCTATTTAAGTCTATCCTACGTGGCGCGACACTTGACGAAAAATTGAAACGCCAAGTGTCACTACCTTGTGCCCTATATATATAAACAAGTGGGATTATGAAATAAAATTGATCCCCAATAAAATTTAGATATTCAAATTCATTTATTTCTCCACCTTTTCTCTATCTCCTTTTTCTTTTAATAATCTCTAGTTTGGATTATTCTGGAATAATCCCAACTTTGAGGGTTGTAAACTTTGAGGGTTTTTACTTTCTTCAATCCCATACTATTAAAAAAAAGTCCATAACCCGTTATATCAGATTACTTGAGACATGTTAAGTCCTGATCGGTCCAAAAAATTATAATAAAAAGTTAAAACAAAAAAATACAAAAAAAAATCCCACTAAAAAACCCGCCAACCTCCCTTTCCCCGCTAGCCCACCCTAACCTCCACCCTACTGCCCAGCTTGCGCCCCTTTCATGCCGGCTCGCCATACCTCCCCCATCCCCGGTGTCGCTGTTTTCATTCCTCCCTGCGACACCCTAACATTCCTCCACGAAACCACCAAGGAAACCCCTCCCGTATGCCTTCACTCCTAAAAACCCGAAACTCTCCAAAACCCTAACGGCTAGGATTTTCGATGGGGGGGGGGCGATATTTGGGGGGATTTTAGGCGTGGGGGAGGTAGTTTTTATAGGCTTCCAATTGAGAGAGCTATTTTTAAAAAATGGGAAAAAGGAGATAAGGAGGGAGGTTGGGGGTTTCTGGTGGAGAAAGTTAGCCCAAAAAAGAGATAAGAGGGGGAAATCGATGCAGTTGGGATACTAGAAGGCATTAACTGGCAGATCAAGTAGCTTAGGCCGGTGCTAAGGGTTTTGGCTTGATGCTTTTTTATTTTTTTTAATTTCGTTTGTTTTTAATTTTTTTTTTTTTTAAAAAACTTTTTAACCAATTATTTTGTGATATGTGTCACTTACAATTACCACATAGTTTGAAAATGTGGCAGTGGTGTGTTAATTCAAACTCCCCACCTACTTTGCTCTTAACTCAAATATGACGTCACGTTCCACTAGGGGTGAAAGTTTGGTTTGCGGTGTGGGTTTATAGCTCAAACTGAAACTAAACCACATTAATTTGGTTTTGAGATTTTTCAACCCATACTATTGCAACAAAACCAAACCACACCGTTTTAAATTCGATTTTTCAAAAGAAAATCAAACCACACAAAAATTTTTCATCCTCTACCTTCTTGCTCCATCTAATTGATCATTTATTGTATCTTCCCACATTGGTTGACATTCTAGGTCATAAAACAAAGACAAGTTATATTATTTTTATGTTTATGTATATGTCGGGTTAAAATTAGTGTTGGGCTAGACTATAATTAAAATATGGGCCATAATTTGGTTTGGATTTTGGTTTTTTGTTTTTCAAATCTTAAAACAGAAATCAAACCATATTAATTCGATTTTGGGATTCCTAAAACCACACTAAACCAAATTAGAAAAATAAAATCGAACAAGATTTCTAATTTAATTCGCTTTCATTTGTGGTTTGGTTCAGTTTTAAACCGCATTAGTTTCACCCCTAGGGCCCACTAACTACTTTCCCGCCCTTTTTCCTTCCCTTCCTTTCTATCTCATATTGTTCTCCTCTCTAAGTTGGGGAAAAACTTCAATTCGTGAAAAAAATTAACATGAATATTTGTAATTTAACTTGACAATTTTCCCCAGCTTTGAGAAGAGTAAAATATAGGAGAATGAGAAATCGAGAGAGAAAGAAAGAAAAGGAGGAAAATAGGGTGAGAAAGTAGTTAGTGGACCCCACATGACATCACACTTCAATTAAGAGCCAAGTAGGTGGTAAAATTCAAAAAAAAAAAAAACCAAAATTATAGGTGGTAATTGCTAAAATAGCAACAATTGTAGGAGGTAATTGTAAAAAAAAAAACCCAAAATATAAAAAAAAGGATTTTTTGTGAAAAACTACCTTTTAAACTTTGGATTTTACGAAAAACTACCCTAAAAACAAAATGTTGTCATTAACTACCTTATAAAGTATAAAATGTTGTAATTGAGTACCTCCCACCGGAATAACACATTTGACTTTTATTTTTTGGCGTTGACCATGTCACATGAGGGTCACGTGACCCTTTAATGACTTAATTCCCCCCCCCCCCCCCTCTTTCCCCCAAATTTTCCCGCCTTACACCAAATCTTTTCCTTAACAATATGATTAATCATATTTTATATTGCTTATTTTGCAACCCCTTTGATAATTATATGGGCTGAATTGGTGTAAAGTGGGAAAATTTTAGCGGAAAAGGGGGAATTCAATCGTTAAAGGGCCACGTGACATGGTCAACGTCGGAAAATAAAATTCAAATGTGTCATTAGGGTGGAACGTAGTTAATTACAAGATTTTATACTTTATAAGGTATTTAATTACAACATTTTGTTTTTAGGGTAGTTTTTCGCAAAATCTAGAGTTTAAAAGGTAGTTTTTCACAAATAAAAAAAACTCATTCAACCAATCACCGGTAACTAGAATTGAAAAACGTAAATAGCCCCCAAATTCCGCCAACCAACCAAACCCCAAAAACCACCAACCTCACCCAAAATTCGGCTACTACTATTCCCCTCCCCTACGCCGCTAACCCCCTTCCCCCTCCCCCTCCCCGCGCCGGTGTTGCGAACCCCCACCCTCCCTCGTTATCTCCTTTTCCAGTTTTTCGACGACATTTCTCAATAAAAAAAAAACCCATTATAAAACCCCTTAAAATCACCTCCCTCACACCCAAAACCACAAAATCCCTCCCCCACCATCGAAAACTCTAGCCTCTATGGTTTTGGGCCGGGGTGGTGGGAGGAAATATTTGGGATTTTGGGCAGTGGGGAGGGGTTTTGTTGGTGGTTTCATGGGGGAATGGGAGGGTGTTTCGGAGAGAGAGGAAAATGGTGAAGCCAGAGGCCGGGGGTCGGGAAAGCGCGGCGGGTCGACGACTAGGTCAACAGTTTAGAAATATGGTAGAGGTTAGGGTGAGTTGGTGAGTAGGCGAAGGGGAGGCTGAGTATTAGTTCTGTGACTTTTGTGATTTTTAGGAATTTTTTTTTCGTTTTTTAAATTTTGTTTGGACTAATAAGGACTTGACACGTCTCAAGTGACCTGATATAATAGGTCACTGACTTTTGTTGACCGGTTAATGGAAGAAGTTTCGAATTATTCCAGAATAAGCTAAATTTGGGATTATTAAAACAAAATACTACATCCGTTTCATATTAATTATTTGCAACGATTAAACATTTTTTCTATGTAAAAGATAATATAAAAGATATTTTTTTTATTCATAATTTAAATCTTAAATTACCATTTTTTGTTTTCAATTCTCAAATTTCATTTGTTAATTTTTTCTTAAATGGCGACTGAAAATTAAAATTCTAAATTAATATATAAATCTAATTTTTCATTGGTCGAAATTTTACTTTTGCTTATGTGGCGTGCGATGCACGAATTTTTATATACATTTTGTATATAAATATTTTTTTGGTGATCTCTTAATTAACATCAAATGATAATTTATATTTTTTAAATATCAAAATATAATTTTTAATTTTTTAAATAATATAAATCCTAATATCTAAAGATAATTTTTAGTTTTAATTTGTAACAAATAAAAATGATAAAATTTAGTGTTCTTAAATAATTAAAATCCTAATAAATTACTATTCGTTGTTTTTACCTACGTGGCAAAAATGTAAAATTTCATTTGTCACTTTTGTTTAGGTGGCGAGTGATTTTTTTAATTCTAAAATAAAATAGAAATCTAATTTTTAACTGGTAAAAAATATGCATTTTCTTATGTGGCGCTCCCGATGCTCTCCGAAAATGCCTACTTTATTTATATATATTAGATTTTTATTGTTTTTTGAACCACTCACGTAATGCCACATGTCTAAGCTACCTATTATATTAGGTTGATGATCGGTTGGGTCTGCTCTAAGAAAACTGAGTGCATAGTTAGGATTAATAAAAAATAAACCTTAGTTGAAATTATTGTAGGTAAATCGGCAATAGTTGGGATTCTTAAAGTGTATTTTTCCTAACTTTTATTACCACTTTGATTTTTATGTTTTATATAAAATTTTATTTTATTACACTACCAAAATAAATCTTGCTACCACTTAACATTGTTTGTTAGGGTGTCATTAGCCAACTATTAATTTTTTAAAAAATTGTGTGTTGAAAAATGTCAGTTAAGGTTTTGGTTCATTTGGCCTTTAGAAAACAGTGTTGCTTTGATACATGGGTACTATAGGATTATGTTAGAAATTAGGAAAAATACACTTTAATAATCCCAACTATAGGCGATTTACCTACAATAATCCCAACTATCGTTTATTCCATAATAATCCCAACTATGCACCCAGTTTTCCTAGAGCAGACCCAGCTGGTCATCAACCTGATATAACAGGTTGCTTTGACACGTGGCATCACGTAAGTGGTTCAAAAAAAAATAAAAAATTAAAATTAAAATAACTGAAAAAATAAAAAAAAAATAAAAAAAAACCCTCTCCTCCATTCCAGCCACCACCATCCCCCTAGCCCAACCAGATTCCACCACCCACCTCGCCGGAACCTCCATTATCCCCTTCCACTCCACCGAAAACAACCACCTCGCTCGCGAAACCACCCTAACCTCCCTCCTTATCCTCTTTTTCGCCTAGATCCGCTAGCGAAACTAATAAGGTTTTTCAATTTTCCGACGAAGGAGGGAAATTATGGGTGATTATTGGAGGTCTAATTGCTTGCCTATCGTGGTTGGTAGTTTTGGGAGGGTCTCGTCGCTGCGGTGCGGGTTTGCGAATGGAGCAATAGTTGTGTAGGTGGCTGGTTGTTCTGGGGGTTAGGTGAATGGTCGACTGGTTGTTTAGGGGTGACTGCCGGTTTTTGGGGTTGGAGAAGGAAGAAGTTCAGAAGGAGGGGGAGCGGTAGCGGCAGGCAGCAGTGGCGATTTAGTTGGTGGCGTTGGTGGTAGTTCGTCAACGCGGAGGAGGAGAGAGAAAGAGGCACAAGAAGGAGAGATAAAGGAGTTTTGTGGGTGTTGCTACGGTGGTTAGTGGGGCCGTAGAGGGCCGTCCGGCTAGTTTTGGTTGTTAGTGGGGGCGGGCAGCCAGCATCCGTCGAGATTAGGTGGTGTGGGGTTAGGGTTTCGCGGTGGCTGAGTGGTTTGGGCGGTTTGCGGTGAGCTAGGGCCCTAGGGGTGGCTGGGATGATTTTTTTTTTTCCTTCTTTTTTTTTAAAAATTTTTATTGTAATATTAGGCCACTCATGTACTGACATGTGTCATTTAAAAAACAATAAATAAAAAGTTTACCCTTTCAGCAGGTAACAGGTTTTTGGGACTGTTGGAGGAAAACTGACCTAATAGTTGGGATTATTGTAGAATAAACGATAGTTGGGATTATTGTAGGTAAATCGTCCATAGTTGAGATTATTAAAGTGTATTTTTCCTAGAAATTATTGGAGATAGTAGCAGTTAGCATACAAGCAACTCGAACAAGCAGCAGCTGCACAACTCAAAAGGCTCAAATTATAGATTAGTTTCTACAAAGTTCTAGAATTTGCTTGTAGGATTATGACGTGGAAAAAGCTGTTACAAATAACAAACTCATATTTTCTATTAAGCCTATATATATGGGTTTTTTTTACCCCAAATTGTATTACTCATTCATTCATACAAAAATCAATAAAAGTTTCTCTGAAAGTTTATTTTGAGTTATCTTTCAAGCTTGAGCTGATTTTAATGGCTTTTCTGAAATTCATCATGGTATCAGAGGTTGCTGGTATTTCCTGATTTTCCACAACATTATTTGTCTGATTTTGCTTCAGATTCTGTTGAAGAAAGTTCTACTTCAAGTTTTGATCGTTTGTTCAAACACTGTTGTTTGTGTTTCTGTTCAGAATTCATTCTGTTCTTGAGGTTTTGTTGAGAATTTTGCAGCATTTTATCGTTCAAATTGTTTATATTCATTTGAAACACCTAGATTTTACAAATTAAACCTTAATTTGCTTAGCTGCTTGACGATTATGGCTGGAAATCAGAACAATGTACATGTTATTCTTCCTTTGAATCGAAATTTTGCTAGTAAATACTACATTCATCCTTCAGAAGCTAACTCAATTCAGTTAGTATCCTTCAAGTTTGGTGGTGATGGTTTCACCAGTTGGAAAAGAGCTATGCTATTGACTCTTTCAGCCAAGAACAATGTAGGATTTATTAATGGAACTAACACTAAACCTAATGATGTTCTTAGTGACGAATACAAGGCTTTAGAGAGGTGTAATGATTTGGTGTGTTTTTGGATTTTGTTTAATCTAGAAGAGAGCATAGCTAGAAACGTTATGTTCATGAAGTCTTAGCTTCAAGAGAAATCTGGTTAGATCTCGAGGAACATTTTCGATACACTTCTCTTGCTTGAATCTATGCACTTAAACAAAAGCTAGTTGAAACTACTCAAGGTTCCCAGTATGATTTTCACAGGGATCAAGTTTATTTGGGATGCAATTGTTGAGGCTCATCCATTGCCATACTGTACATGCAATAATTGTACATTTAATCTTACCAAGAGAGTTTTTGAGCAACATCAACAGAAAATGGTGATTCAATTTATGATGAGTTGACTAACCAGATTGCAGCAATTAGGGGAAATTTGTTGATGATGTAGTCTTTACCTAAGGTCACAGAGGCATATACGATGTTTCCCTTAGGAAGAAAAACATAAGGAGATCTCAGGACTCACTACTAGAAAATAGCTCATCTCCGACGGAAAATTTCCATTGGAAACACCCTGAAATCCGTCGGAAAAAAGGGTTTCCGTCGGAGTGGTTGTCGGAAACCGCTCACTAAGAAAAAACACCTTTTTCGACCAAAAATCTGTCGAAAACACTTTTCCAACAGAACTTTCCGTTATATGAGGTTCTCAAGCACTGAAAAAATCCGTCGAAAATTTCTGACGGAATAGTAAAATCCGTCGGAAAGTAATTTTCTGGAATTAAAAAAAAAAAACATCGCGCCACCACTGGCGAGGCGTATTACCACTTCCACCACCCCTAGCCCCTCCACTCCACCAGCCCCTCCACCCTAATCCCCCACCCCACCAGCCCGTAACCCCACCAGCCCCTCCACCCTAATCTCCCACCCCACCAGCCCGTAACCCCACCGAACCCACAACCCTACTACCCCACTTCACCTAACCCACACCCTAACCTATATCCACCCTAACCGACCCAACTACCAAACTCACACCCAAACCACACACCCAAACCACCTAAACTCACACACCCAAACCACCTAAACGACCAGCCAACAACCGATTTTTTTTTTTAAAAAAAAATAAATTAAAAAGTTGAAAAACATACCTTATTACCTGAATTTGGCTTTTCATTCTTGAACTTGGTTTAAATAGGCCAAATTCAACCATGAAAAGTCTAGATCTACACTTTTCATGGTCGAATTTGACCAAAGAAACCATTAAATTCGACCAAGCAAAACACCAAGATGGAATATGAGGAAAGAGATGAAAGAAGGAGAAGATGGAGAAGGAGAGAGAAGCGGAGGTGGGAGAGGCAAAAGAGAGAGAAAGAGAAGGAGAGAAGGGCGGATGAGAGAGAAGGAGAGAAGGGGCGATTGAGAGAGAAGGAGATAACACTACTAGAAAACAGGTTGATTGCGACGGAAATTTTTCATCGGAAACACCTTGTTTTCCGTCGCAAAACCCATTTACGACGGAATTCCGTCGTAACCGGTTGTCGGAAAAGTTGTTGTCGGAAAAACACCCTTTTCGACGGAATTTCCGTCGTAAATGGGTTTTCCGACGGAATTTCCGACGGATTTCAGTCCGCCGAGAACATTTTCAAGCACGGCAAAGTCCATCGTAAAATTCCGACGGAATTGAATTCCGTCGTAAATGCCCCACGGAATTTCCGTCGGAAAATGCTTTAAAAAAAACAAAAAAAAAAGCCACCGCCACGTTGTACCAGCCACCGCCACCGCAAGCCGTCACCCCTCACCACCTACCCCCACCTCACACAACCAGCAACTCACCAAGTCACCTAACCCACACCCAACCCCACCAACTGTATCACCACACACACCAGAACCCTACCCACCAGCCACCTACACCAGATCCACCACCCCACTACCCACCTACAACCACCACCGCCACCTAACCATATTTACCACCCCACCACCCACCTAAAATCACCACAGCCACCACCAAAAATCATCACAATCCAGAAATTAACAAAAAAATAAAAAAAAAATTAAAATCAAAATTGAAAAAAACGAAATAAAACAACAAAATAAAACCCACAAATACGGTCTCCATCCAACAGCCACCACCCACCACCACCATAAATTGTAAAAAAAAATTCCAATAAAACAACAAAATAAAATCAAAATTGAAAAAAACGAAATACATACCTTAATTAGACCACACATAACCTCGAAATTGGGTTTAAGAGGCCAAATTCGACCATAAAAACTCTAGATCTAGAGTTTTCATGGTCAAATTTGACCCAAAAACCTTTGTTTTAAGTATGAAGAGAGAGAGTAAGGGCGAAATAGATGAATATTATTGTTGATGTTGATGTTGATGCCGGCGATGGTGTTGTTGATGTTGGTGTTGTTCGTTGTTGATGGCGGCTATGGTGGGAGATTTGAGGGGAAAGTAGAGTAGAGGAGAGATAGAGAAGGAGAACGAGTGAGATTCAGAGAACGAAAGAAGGAGAATGAGTGAGAACGAATTGAAAGAGAACGAATTGAAAGAGAATCAGAGAGAGGAGTGAGAACGAATTGAAAGAGAAGGGGAGTGAGATTCAGAGAAAGAGAAGGGGAGGAGAGAGAAGAGGAAAGATAAGGAGGAGAAGAGGCGGAAAAGAGAGGAGTGTTATTCTAGGGTTGATTTTTTTTTTTTAAAAAAAAAAAAAAAAATTCCGACGGAAAATTCCGTCGTAAATTTACGACGGATTTTAATTCCGTCGGAAAAAGTAATTTCCTATGGAAATATCCGTCGGAAATTACATATATTACGACGGATTTTAATTCCGTCGGAAATTTGGTACTTTCCAACGGATTTTCAAGTCCGTCGGAACGGTTCCGTCGGAATTAAGCTGTTTTCTAGTAGTGTAAGGGGCGGTTGAGAGTGAAGGGGGAAATCATTTTGGGAAATTAGGGTTTTAAGAGAATAGATGGCCCGTGTTTTTTTATATATAATTATATATTCCGACAGAATATTCCGTTAGAAATTTCCGGCGGATTTTAATTTCGTTGGAAATTTAACTTTCTGACGGAATTTTCGGTCGAAAAGCGTATTTTTTCCAACGGATTTTATTCCGTCAGAAATTTCCGACGGATTGTTAAAATACGTCGAAATTAACCGACGGAATAAAAATCCGTTGAATTTTCGATGTTACCGACGCAATTTCGTGTCCGTCGAAATTCAGCCTTTTTCTAGTAGTGATTATCTTCTCAGCAAGAATCAATGGCATTTGCTGCTGACAAAAGGTTTTACCATGATTCAGGAAGGAATAAGAATTTTAGGTCAGAAGGTGGTGGTAATTTCCAGAAGCAGAATCAATTTTTGAAGCCACAACGGCTTCTCTGAAGTTATCAGAAATTACAAAAGGATTATAGACAAAATTCAGCCTAATTAACTTCGCTACTTCAAAAATTAAAAGCATCTCCACTTAAATTTGTTCTGAACTACTTCTTCATCTTTTCTCTAAACTTCCTACCATCATCAATACAACACCGCACGGCAATGAAATTGGCATTGAAATTCGTTCATATCTCTATGTTTCTCCTCCTTAGCATCCGTTAAAATTAAGGGTGAGCGCAGCAGGGTACCTTGTAAAAATCTCAAGACCCGGAACCAAAACCTATTGCAACAGGTTCTCGAAAATAGAAACCAAAACGTGCAGGTTTCGGTTCCCGAACAGGGTACCCTGTCTTTCAAAATAAGCATAATATATAGTAACTTGATAAATAAAATAGATTTTCACAATAAAAGCTTACAACTTTATTACAAATATACCAAACCAACACTAATTGTCTAGTATATTTGATACAAATACTTATATTAACACCATTAATTAAATAATTAAGAGTAAGATGAAAAATGAATAAGAAGAGGGAGAGAGGTAGGTGACAGCTGGCGTAGGAAATGAGAAGTGATGTATAAGCTTAGGGTCAGATTTATTTTGAGGCTTACTTAATTATATAATTTTGATATTGGGCTTTTATATTTAGGCTTAAATGATAGCTTCCAATTTCGTATAACTTATAGTGAACCTATAATAACAGGGTTCCCTATAGGTATAGGGTCTAAAATTTTATTTCCCAGAACCAGAATCTGATCTACAGGTTCCGATTCTGAAACCTACTGTTCCGAGCAAGTTTCGATTCCAAGTCAGGGTACCCTGAATTTTTGCTCACTCCTAGTTAAAATTATATTTTGACATTGACAATAATTGGCACAACAAATCACAATAATCAAAGAGCTTAATAAGAGGGATCTTGCTAGCTAACATATTACTTAAAATTATATTTTGACATTGACAATAATTGGCACAACAAATCACAATAATCAAAGACCTTAATGAGAGGGATCTTGCTAACATATTACTTAATAAGAAGGAGCTCAATAAAATTATATTTTGACATTGACCTTAGACAATTACTTAATACATTAATTAAAATATTATTAAGTTTGGAATGAATGACAAAATCACTCGTCGATTGTTGTAATTAATGATAATTTTTCTTTAATATTTTCACATTTAGTTTTCTTATCTAACGCCTCAAGGTCACTCGTTAGCTTTTGCCTAATAAGATAAGGGAAAAAATCTAGGTTGGAGATTTATTAAATTAAGAGAAATTCGTAAAAAAAAAAATGACCTTTTAAATGATTGAAAAATTGTTTAAAAGGACATTTTAAGTTGTACTCCATCTGTCCCTATTTGATTGTCACTTTTGTCAATTTGGGTGCCCCTAGATGTTTGTCACATTTCATATTTTCATAATTATTAAGATACATAAAAAGACTTTTATACTATATACCCTCATTTTTTTGTCCTTATTATGTTATATTCCTATTTTACCCTAACATTTTCCATAAAAATTGTGTCAACTTTTGCAGTGATTTCCCTTAATATTGTTGGGAAGAATGACAATTCCATATATACTGCTACTTTTTTAAATATTCCTAAATTACTGTCCATGTCAACTATTAATGAATTTCAAATTTTTTCTATTTTTTTTTTTTTTTTTGCAAAATCGCTATCTCATATGGCAGTTTAAGTGGGAACACCGCCACATCAATTAGCGGTTTCCACTCATTAGTCACTATCAAAATTCCATCTTCATCTTTCCGCTCTCTCATTCTCATAGTAATCACTTTTTTTCGATAAAAAAAGTCCCTAATTCTCCATCGCCCATCATCCATTCTACCTCACTCAAATCATCTCAACCATTTCAATCATCTCATCTCTCTACTTCTCTCATTAATTTTTCAAATTTTCATTCTCAAATTTATTTGGTAAGGGGGTTTTTAAATTCAGTTTGGGAATTTGATATTTTTTTAATTCAATTGGTCCTGGGTAGTTTGTAATACCTCGTATTTTCATACATATTTTCTAATTAATTAATTAAGAAGTATTTTATAAAAAGGGTATTTTAGTAAATTTATTATTTGGATCCAAACTAATATTTGAATTTTGGCGCAAAATCATTTTGAAAACTAATCATCATTTTGGACAAGATTTATTATCCATTTATCCTATTTAAAAACCGGATTATTAATATATTTTGGATATTTTATTTAAGGCAAAAAATATATTATATTAATTAATTAATATGTCCAAAAATTCCCATTAATTAGCTAGGAATTTCGGATTTCCTATGTGTAGGAAATCTGGTTTTTCTTAGTTATTTTGTTGGGGAATAATTGGTATTTAGTTAATTAATTATTCTATATTATTTACATAGTTATTTTATTTCTTAAAAATCGAGCAAAATCTTCCTAATTATATTTATAGGATTCCGAAAATTTGAGCTATGGTAAACTCAATATTTTCGGGCATATTGAATTATTTTGGGGGAATTTAACTGCTAAAATTATATTTTTAATTATCTCCCAAAATCTCTTATTTTCCTTAATTATAATTCTCTGTCTTTTTAATATCTAATCATCATATTTTCTTGCCAATCATTCTTCTTAATTATTCCCCAAGTAATTCTAATTTCCTTATTTTTCATGAAACACATACCTTCCATATTCAAGTATACACAATCACCTTAATATACAAACTTTTCTTAATTTTTTTACTCACTTCTCCGAGTAATTCCATAAACCCTACTTGCAATAATTCTTACCACATTCTCTTGCCATAATTCTTGCATGAGCTAGCCTATAAATACCCCTTCATACCTCTCACATTTTTCACACCAATTCTCTTCTTTTCTTCTCCTTAAATTTACACAATCTCGTTTATCTTTGAAGCCAATTTTCGGGCACTTCTGGTCCTTTTTGGGGTATTGGTGTTAACAGAAGATTGTTCCTCTTAAAATATCCTTGAGATTAGGCTCAAGAATCACCCAATTCAGAGTCATATAACAGGAGTTATAGCCTCTGCAAGTTCTGCCTATTCTTTATAATGCAAATCCAATTCTTCTCTTTTCCTTGGTTGCTTATCTTTTCTTATTCTCTTCTCTTATTCAATTATTATTATAAGTATTATTATTATTATTATAATAATAATAATAATAATAATAATAATAATAATAATAATAATAATAATAATTATTATTATTATTATTATTATTATTATTATTATTATTATTATTATTATTATTATTATTATTATTATTATTATTATTATTATTATTATGGAGGATTCATTAATAATAATTATGAGTATTTTTAATTATATAAAGTCAAATTTTTAATGATGTTTATGAGAAATTAATTTAAAAGGTTCATGTACATATAGTTGGGGGGTTTTAATTATTTGTTAACCTTATATTGATTAAGGTTATATTTATTTGTAGGTTTGTTCGATCAAGGTTCTTGAGGTTCTTTTTGAGTGGTTTTTCTAGCAAGGATCAAAGTACGTTTAGGTGGCTAGATACCTTGAAAGTAATTGGTTTAAATAACATGTTTTACATGATTTGATTGGTGATTGAATTAAATTGATTTGAATTATGATTTTGGAATAAATTATGTTTGAAGGTATTATTATTATTATTATTATTATTATTATTATTATTATTATTATTATTATTATTATTATTATGGGGGATTTATTAATAATTATTATGAGTATTTTTAATTATATAAAATCATATTTTTAATGATGTTTATGAGAAATTAATTTAAAAGGTTCATGTACATATAGTTAGTGGTTTTTAATTATTTGTTAACCTTATATTGATTAAGAATATATTAATTTGTAGGTGTGTTCGATCAAGGTTCTTGAGGTTCTTTTTGAGTAGTTTTTCTAGCTAGGATCAAGCTAAGGTACGTTTGGGTGGCTAGATACCTTTGAGAGTGATTGGTTTAAATAACATGTTTTACATGATTTGGTTGGTGATTGAATTAAATTGATTTGAACTATGATTTTGAAATAAATTATGTTTGAAGGTATTGATTTTAATTAAAGTATTTTGAATGATTGATTTTTAAATCATGTTTTGAATGGTTTGGATTACTTATCGTGTTTAAAAAAAGGAATTGATTTTAAAAGGTTTGTTGAATTAAATAAAGGATTTTCAAGGAAGAGTTGTTGATTTTGAAAAGTATTAATATGAGATATAATTCTCAAGTATTTATTTACAATGTTTGATTTTGAAAGCATGTGGAATTATTAAAAAGGAGTTTGAATTATATTGGAATTATTAGATATTAAAAGGATTTATTGAACCATTGAATTATTATTAATAATGCTTTATAAGCATGTTAGTAATCCCACTATGCGGATTTGATTTATTGATAAGACCTTGGGCTTTGTATGACCGGGTCTTTCCTCAAGAATAGTCGTACTTGTAATATAAGGAGACTAGATTGGGGGGTGTGCACACTTGGGTGAGGAATTGGATTAAAAGGAATTGGTTCTTAATAAAGAAATTAGTTTTATTAACTATTATTTTGAATATTGAATCATTGGAGTCGGTTATGGAATAATGAGTTTTAAATTATTGGATTAATTATTGGAATTGATTTTAAAAGCATGTTTGCAAATAAATCAAGTTTACATTATCTTGCACTTATCATACTTAGCATATTTTGCTAATCCGTATTTCCTATTTGTTTTGGTTCGCTCTGTTTACCATAATGGTAAGCAGTGTTGACTATTTTCAGGTGGAGTGATGAATAAGCATAAGGGAGTCCTGAGATTTGCCTCACCTAGTTTAGGAATGTTGGTCTTGTCTTTATTTTCAAGCACTCATAACAATGTTACTATTTTTATAAGTATTAATAAAAGAAAGTTGAGTTTTCGCTGCAAGTTTTGTTGTTGACTTAAGTATTTTGAGTAGCCTTGCGCAATCACGTGGTGGTAATACACCCAAGTGTATCTCTATGGTATAATTATATGTATTATACTAGTATTTCCGTAGAGGGAGATTTAAGGGTGTTACATAGTTTCATGGAGTTATCTTGCAATTCTCTTAATCCTATTTTTTTCATCATTATATACAATTTATACGAAGTAAAAACTGTTAGGTATAGTGTGGGGTTTGCGCCACTGCCTTTGCCAACTTCACCACCATAATCACTGCCTTCGTCATCGCATATAGGTACAGCAGCCAGCAAGGTTTATGAAACTTGTCATTTTAGTAATTATGTAGTTTAGATCTAACTACTCCGCATTAGATTGTATTAGTTTTCTTCTTTCTATTAGGATTATCTATAGGAAAAATTGGTGAAAATAATTCCAACTTTAAATCATTCGTTTTTAGTAATCCTAACTTTGGATTATTATTGAATAATCCCAACTTTAGGGGGTATTTGCTTTTATTAGTCCCAAGTGACCAGTAACCGGTTAAATAGATTTATGTTTTTTTTTTTTAACTTCAATTAACATGTTGAAGCACCTAAATGGTCCAAAAATAAAATTTACAAAATTAAAATTTTAAAAAAGGAAAAATAATAATAAAAAAGACACCACCTCCTCTCCTCCCCACCTACAGCAGCTCCTCCTTTCCCACCCCCCTACCTCAATCAGACTCGAAATTGTTCGGAAATCGCCCATCCTCCCTAACACACCATGTATCAACCCAATTCCCACTCCCAGCCACTAAAGTCACCCCTCCTCCCTTTTCCCCCACCACAAAAACCACCATTATTGTCCCCATTTCAGGCCCCTAAACTCCTCTTTAAGAGAGTTTCAAGGCTAGGGAAGGGGATGAGATGGGTTTCGGGGCTAAAGAAGGGGATGAGATGGGTTTCGGGAAGAGGAAGGGGAGATGGTCGAATTTGCGGTGGTGGGTAAAGGTGATTTTGGGGTGGTTGGATGAGTAGACTAGCGGTTTCGAGGGGGTTAGTGTAATACCCCTCATGATTGCTTCAAAAGGATATGATATACTACTCATATCAACAAGATGCATCTTCCTTTTAGGGAGCTCATACGCTAAAAATACTCCATAGTTAAGCGTGCTTGGCTGGGAGTAGTCTTGGGATGGGTGACCTCCTGAGAAGTTTTCTCGGGGTGTGCATGAGTGAGGACAAAATGCGCTGAAAGGACTTGTGTTGGTTTGTGGGGACAGTTGTTGGCCCTCAATGCGCATTTCGTGACAATAGGCCCCTCCCAAATTTGTTTGGGGTCGGGGTGTTACAGTTAGGGGGTGTCGGAGAAGGTGGGATGGGAGAGTGGGCTGCCGGCAGTAGGGTTAGGGGTTAAAGGGTGCCAGAGAAGGTGGGAAATGGAGAAAAAGGGTTGTTCTTTGCTGGCAAAGCAGGGGCTAAGTGTTGGGATTGTTTTTTTTTTTTTTGTTTTTTTTTTTAATTTCTTTTTATTATTTATTTGATTTTTTGTTGGACCACTTAGGTAATGACACATGTCCAATAACTTGTTATACTAGGTTATGTGATCGATTGAGACCAATAAAAGTGACTTCCCCCTAAAGTTGGGATTATTCAATGATAATCCAAAGTTGGGATTATTAAAAGGGAATGGATTAAGTTGAGATTATTTTTATCAATTTTTCCTTATTAATATTATATATATTCTTCATTGTAATATTTTTCATATAAATGAAACATATGACAATTTCTCTCTATTGTTCTTCCCCTTCTCTCTCTAAATTCATATTACTCTGTTTTTTTTCACTATCAAATTAAGATTTGAATTTTTTTTAACGGGAGGTGTATAATTAATTTTACGATGAATTATTACCTGGATTATATTAGAATTTTTATAGAGAATTTTTTTTTTACATAAAATAAAAACCGCCACTCGAGTTGGCGGTTTTCTCCCAATTGAAAACCGCTAACTCAGGGTTAGTTTGGTTTTGCTGTGGTTTTCTATTTTTGGGTTTTTGTTTTTTAAAACTATATGATATATGTCCCATAATGAATAAAAATCATTTCAACTTATTAAAATCATGATAATTTTGAAAACTAACAACAAAAAAGTGAAAACACCCTTTTCTTGTTTCATGTTTTTGGTTTTTGGGTTTTAAAAAACCCAAAATGATGCTAAACAAGCCCTCAAGTGACGGTTTTGTGTTAAACATTTTTTTTAAAAAAAGAAGGTTTAATGTGTTAAATGGTGATGTGGACAGTGGATTGGGTAATTGTAAAAGTTTAGTTGTATTTATGGAATTGGAAGTAATTGGAGCATTATTAAAGGAAAGCACTTTAAATTTAATGTTTTTTTACTCTTGAATCTATCAATTTATCTTTCCCATGTACTTTAATTATTTTTAATATTGGAAATGTCTCTTTCTTATGTACTTTTATTACTTTATTAATTGAAAATTTTATTTTCCCAAATACTTTTATTACTTCACATTTTCCACCTTAATTCCTGTGATTTTTCTTCAAAAATGACAAACAAAAGGCCGGGGACGGATGGAGTATTATGTTGTGAGGGGGTACTTAGCTGAGTTTTTGGGGTGGTCAACGACGGAGCTCCAACATTGGGTCTCACGTGACTTATTTAAAAAAATCCATTTTCTCCTAAATTTCTCTCCTTTTCAATAGAAAGAGAAAAGGGAAAAATGAAAGGGGTAGTTCGAAAATGAGGGAAATTTGGGAAAAAAAGATTTTTTTTTTTTATTTAAAAAAAAAAAAGCAACGTGACTCTTACGTGAGTTTCAATGCTAGAGCTTCGTCGTTAATCACCTCGAAAACTTAGCCATGTACCCTCTCGATCAGAACATTATACAACTTCAAAAGACTTTTTTACAATTTTTCAGTTAGAAGGTGCTTTTAAACAAAGTCGACCACTTAAAAGGTCTTTTTTTTCACAAATTTCTTTTAAATTAATAAGAGACTGATAAGATAAGCTTATGTAAACTTTATACAATTATTAATTTGTATAAAATGGTTATTTTTAATCTAAATTAAAATAAGATGAAATAATTCAAAAAACCAAAGTATCACTTAATAGATAAAGTTCACACTACCTGTTTGTTAAAAAAAAAAAAAAAAAAGTTCACACTACCTGCATGATCAGGCCAATGAAGCGTCACCGGAAAAGCAGACATCGGTGTAGCAGTGGATGCAACGGTTGGAAAATATTCCCGACTTATCAAAAAGGCCGACCTGCAATGTGCCGATCCATCTTTGGCACTGACACTTATACTATATCGATCATAAGACAGACGGGTGACTGCTTGACAACAATTGTTAAAGCCATAACATTGTTCCATGGTCATATCTGATGGTGATGTCGGAATCAATTTATGATGATCAGTAGCACAAATTGAAGTGCATCCTGCCATTGTCACTTTACCAAAATAATAACTACGAGTATAGAATATTGCATATCCATGACACCCAACTGATGCAAAAACATTAGAATCTGCAAATGAAAAACCAGTAGACCTAATGATATCAGGACTGCTCCAATGTATCTCAGTACCATTACACGCAGTGACCGATGGTAGCTTAACTATTACTGCTCTGCTTGAATTTCGCACCTCAACAATCTCAAGGTCGAGTTTTTTTAGATACGGTATTGATTGGTTTGAGGAGGATGAATTACAAGAGACGGCATAGTTGGGGTCGGAGAAACAGTGGTTTGGGCCAATACCAAATGGGTATGGGATTTTTATGTTTCCACAGTGGTGTATGCAATCTAGCTCAGATGGTCTACATAAACAAGATGATATCAATACTAGGATAACAAATAGTGGGTAGGAGTTCAGAATTTTCATTTTTATAACAAATATGGTCTATTTTGATTGTAGACATTCATTTGTCATTGATTAACTTTAACCATAAATATTTTTTGAATTCATTAATAAACTGAACAGAATACAATCACAATGACTTTTATTAATTTTTTTTTGTAAGACCATCAGTTTGAGGTAACTTTAACAATTTATATGATATTTTTAATTTATTTATTTAAAGGCAACTTTTGATTTGCAAAAATTCTTATATGTGGTCGAGGTTGCTTTATTAGTGTTAAAGGGGTTAATCAATCAGTGTTACCGTGGTTACTATAGAAATTACTTGGTCAGGGTTATAAGAGTTACGTTGTCAATGTTATAGAGGTTCCTTTGTTCTTATATAATTTAAGTGGTAACATGGTGTTGTCATCAGTCGTACACAAGACGTGTTGTTTAACTTTTAATAAATTTGATTGTTTACTATTTAATGAGCATATTATAATAAAAACATGTTATAAAGGCTAAATGATTATTCAAATAGATTGTGAGTGTTTTTTAAAGGGTAAATTATGTTAAAAATATAGTAGTTTTTATAATATATAATGGTAAATTTAACATATTTTACAATAAATTAACTTGGTATATTTGATTAAACTAAATGTATTATATGATCTAGTACTTCAAACCTCCAGTAGGCTTAATTAAAACACTAAGACCATGTTCATTTCACCGTAAAAAATAATATTCAATAAAAATAAGTTCATTATATAAATGAGTTATGTTTAGTATAAACAATTTCAGTTTATTAAATTAATTGTAACTCCTTAAAATCATTAACTATAAAAAAGAAATATAATAAAGAATAAGTAAAAATAATTTCGATTCAATAAAAATTATATTTTTTCAATTAAAATAATTTCATTTCAACAAAAATAAGGTCAAGCGAATGTGACCTACAACTAATATTTTTAATATACCCAGCTAAGCTTTGAATAATCAACTAGTAAAGTGCCGCATTTAATTTCATTTACTTTTCTAACGACTTATTGACTTAATGTGTCATCGCTTTAGATTTTTTAAATTTTTTGGACTGGGACAGCTTGACAATTAATCTTATATCTAACAAATATTGAAAATTCTAGTCAAATTGCATTGTGTATGGCCGACATGGCGTGACCAAGTCTTTTCTTAGTAGCAAGTGTTGATTCCTCGATGGTCTAAACAATGATTAAAATATTGAGCTAACTTTCTCCTGACATCATACTCTGTATTAGATATGAACCTAACCGAGTAAAAACTGTCTCAATTGGTAACGTTCTTATCGTAAATTACAGCGGTTGAGATTAAATCTTGGCAAGAGAGAGTATAGCACAATAGGAAACGCTTTATCGACCCGGTCTGTTTAGAGCAAAGAAAGTGATGGTATGAATGAAGTCCATCCTTTCATACACCGTATGAGTTATTAAACCCAAACTGTGTCACTGTGTCAGAGCGCCCATTTCATTGGCATTCCTACAAAAAATTAAAGAGACTATATTAAAACACCAAAAACTTAGATCGATGGATCTGTACTCGGATGAGTAACCAAAATGAAAATCCTAAACTCATTTCTTGTGTTAATAATCATATCATCTACTTTGTGGAGACCATCTGAACTACGTAAAGATAAAGGCGACTGTATACACCGGTGTGGAAATATTAATATACCTTATCCATTTGGTATTGTTCCTGATGCCGCGAAAAATTGTTTTTTGGACCTCAACTTTGTAGTCTCTTGTAATTCATCCTCTTCATCACCACCAAAACCATTTCTTAAGAAACTCAACCTTGAGATTCTTGTAATTAATTTGTATATCCCCAGCGGAGTAATGGGTATGGTAACTGTAAAAATTCCGTCATCAACTACCTGCCGTCGTGATGGCCTTACTAAGAGGAGCCACAATCTTGCTAACTCCTCCTTCAGATATTCAGTTTCCGATAATGTTTTAGCTTCAGTGGGATGCGACGGATACGCTTTAATGTTGAATGAGACGGGTGGAATCATTGCAGGATGCGCCTCTGTTTGTACCCTGCATCCACCTGCATTTGTTTTAAGAGAAAACAAATGCAATGGCTACCGCTGTTGTATGGCTCAATTGGCATCCGCAACAATTGATGATGAACCAGAGACAGAGATCAAGGAATACAGTACAAGTGTGAGCAGCACCAATGTCTCTGGAAATTGCAGGGCTGCCTTCTTGATTAGCAAGGACTATTTAGAAGCTAATGCACCGTTGTCAACTGGGATAACTGCCGTACCAGTTGTGCTTCAATGGGGATACTACAATGAACCAAACCTGAACTTAGGTAAAATTATCTCAATTTTGCTTATTTAATTTGGTCAATAATCTACCTCATCAGATCTAGAATTTATTTACACCACAAATTTCGTTGGGATTATGCTGATGATATTATTATCTTATTTTGCTTTGAATAGTTTCCTAAATTTGATCAATAAAAATGAAATTTTCAGTGATGGTCTTGTATTATTGAGACACTGAAAATGTTGTCCTTTTTATTATTAATGTGACAGTTATAACATCCCATCTCGTGATTTGAGTGCATTCACTGGTCCAATTATTTGAGGTATTGAGCACGGATCGGATGTCCAATCCGAAATGGATTTCAAATTGGATCCAGTATCCGACATTTAGAATATTTGATATCCGAATCCGATTTGAAGGGTTTTGGATATTTGATATCCAAATTTGGGATATCCCATTCGAAGGGTTTCGGATATTTGATATCCGACATTTTTCGGATTGGACATACCAAATAACTCCCAATTACTTCCTCCGTTCTATTAATATTGTAACAATGGACATTTTGCACTATTCATCAGTCTTGTTTGACTATATAATATGATTTATACGTTAAGAAAAATATAGGCATGTGGGATCTTGTTGGATTCGTCTCATAAAATACTTTAACAATATCAACTTTTTATAATTTTTACTCTTACACAATTATAAATATGTAGCATATAAAATGTGTTTTGGGATACGTAATTTCCTCCTTGTTGCAATGTTAATGGAACGGAGGAAGTATTTTTTATATTTGAATAGAATATATGTTATTTGATATCCAAAATCTGAAATCTTTTGAATATTTTTCAGATGTTAGATATTCGAAAATTGATATTCTATTAGACATCCTAAATATTTGAATCGGATATCCTAAATTATCAAATCAAATGAGATCATATATACGGATCATCGGATAGTTTTGTTGAACCCTAAGTTTGAGCCAATCATTCTCCACGACCAATTTTTGATACCAGAAGTCTACAGCAGCTTTTAGACCACATAGAAGAGCCTTAGCCTCGGCTATTCTACTAGGAACCCATCCATACTCCACTCGCCAAGCTGCAACTAAAACCGCCCCCGGCTGCAACCAACCTCACAACACCCATCTCGTCTCTGATCACAACACCATTTACCACCCCTGGCCTTTCATACACCCTTTCACTACAAGAAAACTCATTTTTAGCAACAAAGTTTTAGCAACGACAATTTCTTAGTTGCAAAAAGTATATTTTGCAATGACATTGCCATTGTTATAAATAATATTTTATTTCCCCCTTCGCATTCTTAGCGTAGGACTGTGAAAATGTCAAACTAATATTTTGTAATGACAACAAAGGTAGATCAGAGGTTCAAATCTCATCCATCCCTTCTTTTAAATTGGAGTATTAAGCTTCAGGTATGAAGATGGTCCATGTTGCATCCTCACTTCATGTCCCATGGGCTCTCATGTGAGTGGCGTGATAATTAAAGTATAGAACATATTTATGGGATTCAACCATTAATTTAAAAGTTTTTGGTTGAGTTGGTCCATTAACAATTTATTTTTAATTAATTTTAAAAAAGAATCTCACATGTTATGAGGCATGGCATCATTGACTCAAACAACTGGCTACCCCTAAAACCAACAAGTCATAACTCATTTTGAGAAGTACCCCCATAATTAAAAATCGACTTATTTGTTAATTAAAAGGGTTGCTTATTTTGAATTAATCACACAAAGGCTTATTTATTTTTGTTTTTTTAATGCATTTTTCTTCTAAGAATTTGTTATTTTCATTTTGAGCAATTGAATAGTGATATAATGTTGGATCGGTGGTAAAATATCATTTTCCATAAGGATTCCATGTTCCATACCTTGTAATAATTCCAATACTTAATTTTAAATTCATAAGTTGGCATTAAAAATGAGCAATTGCAACTTTGCAAGCGAAGAGAATGTCACATTACTTGAACATAATTTTTTTTATTCCGTAACATATAATTTTATCTAAGTATATCCTTAGTGTTGTTTCAAAAAAAAAAAAAAAAAAACAAAAAACAAAAAAAAAAGTATTTCCTTAGTGTTTTTATAATTCACTATTTTTGTTTTAGGAAAGCATCATTACTATAATTGGTATACTTTTATACACTTTAGTTTGTATTCACATATACTAAATTTCTATTTCATCCTTAGTAATTATTGCATTTGATATTTATACTTGTTACGTTACATTTACTCTCTTTCCTTTGTTTGTAGTCACATGGACATTTTTTTATTTCTTTCTTAAACCTTAATTTGTGTCCAACCCAAATAATGCAATTAAAAAAATGGAGGGAGTATATCGATATTAATCAATATTGATTTTTTTTTTTCAGGATGGCAGGTGCTAGACATACTTGTACAATTAGCTATTATTTTGGGTAAGATTATTTGTCAGGAATTTATTTGATGTCTTTCAATTACGCCTTTAATTTGCATTAGGGGTGGCAATGGATCGAAGGTGGGTCAAGTGATGCTTCATCCGCCTCCATCCACCAACGATTTATCTGTCACCCAATTCTTCCTTCACCTATACTTTACCTTCATCCACATCTGATCTGATCTACTCATCCTCCATGGATGAATTGGATGGATTGATTGATAAATTGAGTGAAATAAACTAATAAAAACAATTTTGCACTTGCATAATTAAAACAAAGATTTGGAAAAAAAAAAATAGTGGTTAATAAATCAAAACTATGATACGTTAATTTAATAATTGCTCCTTTTTACTAACATATAAGCACAATAAAAATGATAAAATACAAGTTTCTCAACCTGAGAAACATTGTTGTATGTTGAATTGTTTATGAAGGGGGTACACTGGTCATATTGAAGAAAAAGCTGGGGTTATTTTTATATTTGATGGCTAATGAAAACAAATAGAAGGTAGATGTCACTAAACGGGTGGGGTCGTTAAACCATCAGTCTCTCTTTCCTCAACAATTGAACAACAACAATGGAGGTTGAGGAAATCAAAGGAGTGAAAGCTCACAAACATACGACAATGCAAATACCTACCATATCATTTAAGGTTAAAAAAAATGTTGTAATTGACTACCTAATTTTTCAAAAATGTTGTAATTTACTACCTTACGCCGGATTATGAAGGAGTTTTACCAAAGTTCTCCGGTGTTGACTTGGTCACGTAACCATCACATAACACTTAATGACCCTTTTCTTTCACCAAGTGTCACGTGACCAAGTCAACGCCGAAGAATTTTGGTCGAACCCATTCATAATCCGGCGTAAAGGTAGTAAATTACAACATTTTAAAAAAATTAGGTAGTCAATTACAACATTTTTTTTAATAGGTAGTTTCTCGCAATTTCTGGATTATAATAGGTAGTTTTTCACAAAATTTCCTAAGGTTAACCATGCCCTTAAAATCTATATTTTTCTTAGGGTTTTTTATTTTGATTTATCGCCAAAGCCGCAAAAAATGGTAGTGTTCGGATTTGGGTTTGTTGTGGTGTTGGTGATGATATTTGTTTGATTGTTGGGTACTTGGAGGGGTAAATTCCCCATTGTTGATGAGAAAGATATAAGTGAGGATTCCTGAGGAAGATGGAAGGTTGAAGAAAACCCTAAGAGCAGCAATTTCCACTCAATCTCAACTCCAGCAGCCACCAATTCCAAAATACACCGCAACAACCTCGACCTTTGCACCACCGTAGCAGCCCCAATTAACCGCTCCCTCTTCACCCGCAAACTCCAGTAGCTAACCATCAATCGCAACCCGAAATCCCAAACCAACAAATTTTAAATTGTGATGAACAATGATGAACAATTTTAATTTTGTGATTTTTAATTATAAGTATAATTTTGAAAATTAATTAATGTTATAAAATAGAGTTTCATAATTTATAATTATGTATTTCAAATAAAATACATGTATTAAAAATCATACAGTACTTAATATAAATACAATTTTTAATACATTAAAGATAATTCAAAATGAAATTCAAAATACTAAATATGGGCCAATTAAATTTTGCCACGTCGCCATATTGTGGTGTCTTTTTTGAAGAATGACATTGTAGAATTTTTAATATATTAGGCAAGATATTAGACAAACAAGTCCCATACCAAAAGAGCACTCTTAAGAGTGGTTGCATTCAGTCCCGTTGTATCTCTCAAATACATAAAGTATCTGTTAGATTTAGGGAAAACTCCTCTATTTGGAGTGTGTACCATTGATCAATATATAGAGTTTACGATCCTAGTCCTAATAATATTAAGAAAGCTAGTACGATAAGGATACAAAATATACATAAAATCTATCCTAATCTGCGACAAATATTATCATAAATATAAGCAAGAGGAATAGCCCACACATAATGTGTGAAATCATCGAGGAGTACTAAATAGTATTTGTGACCAATAATACTTCGAATGGGGGATGTCCATAAATCGGCATGAATAATGTCAAAAGCAGAAAAAGTAGTATTATAAGAATCATAAAACGGAAGTCTAACATGTTTCCCTATCTGACAAGAATTGCAAAAAGTAGAGTCTTTTTTACAATTAATAAAATTATTGCTCCTAATAAGCAACCTTAAAGAGGAAGCCTCGGGATGTCCTAAGCAATCATGCCACGGGGTGGCTGTAATGAGAGAAGTGGCTAGGCAAGTGCTTGGAGAACTTGAGATGATAAGATAAAGCTCCGCGGTACTATTGCATCTCGTTATTACCCTCCCCATGCGTAGATCCTTCAAAGAAAAACCATTAGGGTCAAATTCTATAGACACTGAATTATCAGAAATGAATTTTCGTACAAAATTAGATTCTTAATAATTTGAGGTGAAAGTAGAACATTTTTAAGACTCATTGAATTATTAGGAAGGGTAGTATGACCATAACCAGTGATTGAAATGCAATGACCATTACCTACTAAAATATAATTATGAGTGCTTAAATTAAAAAGAGGTAGAAGAGTACCGGGATTATTGGTCATATGAGACGTAGGGCCGGAGTCCATATACCATCCGTTGTCCGGAGTGGATAAGTTCATGGAAGAGTATGCACTGTCAAACTCCATGGGAGTCATAGGAGACCCATAAGAAGTCGGCCCCATTGAGTATGCCTGTTGAGATGAGCCTTGATTGTAATTGGGTCGCTATTGGTGTTGACCCGTGGTTGGGAAAGGAGCAGGTGGGACTGCCTAACCTTGTGGCCAATATGGTTGTTGTGGATTGGGCCATGGAGGCTGAGGGGCCCAATTCTACCCATTAGAATTGGGCTGCTGGCCTGCTGCTGTGGCCAAGCTTGTTGTTGTTGCTGTTGAGTGTTCTGCTCCTGCCTCGAAGCATTGCCTCGAACAGGAGCACCATGGTTGCGACCTTTCCCTTGGCATTCTCTGCCGTCGTTGCCGCGCCCATGCCCAGTACCACCTCTGCTGGCGGGGGTTGTTGCTAAGTGGAGTCTGAAGAGGAGGGCGCGGACTGTTAAGCCACGAAAGACGCGGGAGACGAGCTTGAGTCCGAGCTGCGGCGTGTTTATTCAAGAAGAAGCCTAGATCATGCTGAGTTGAATGAGGGCAATGGATTAGTCTGAGCAATCATAGTAGAAAGTGTGTTAAAATCAGTCTTTGTGAGACCGGCAACGAAGCGTAACACCAATTTCTGATCGAAAACAGGTGGTCGACGTTTGCTAGTTGATCGGAGATGCTCTTTAGGCGTTGGCAGAAAGTGGTAACATTGGGAAAATTTTCAAGATGTAGAGCATTGAATTGATTTTCAAGGTACACCGCCCTTGTGCTCTTATTATCTTGAAAAATATTTTAGATGCAATCCCATATTTGTTGTGTAGTAGACTTCGAAGATAGGATAGTTGTGAGAAGATCAAGAGAAATATTACCATAGATCCATTGCTTAACAATGGCATCCAATCTTATCCAAAGGGTATCTGAAATCTCGGAAGGTCTCGGTGTTTTTGGGTCAATGTGATCAAGAACGTTGTAGGCACAAGCATGGTTATCAAACAATTCAACCCAAATTTGCATATTGGACATTCTCATAGTCTAGGGTGAGGGGAATCACGTTCTTGATATTGTTAACGGCGAGTGCCTGGTGAAACTCATTGGCCGGTGGAGGCAGAGGGGGAGGAGGGGTGTCGTCGTCCTTGGCCATTGAAGGTGGGCGGTGGTTTGGTAAAGATACTATTAGTTTAGATGAACTACTACAAGAGGGAGGGTGAATGGTAGTAGGTTCCAATCGCGGAACTTATGCGGAAATAAACAATAAAAACATAAAGAATCTTAAAGCACATAGCAAGTTTTACGAGGAAACCTTCCAGTGCCCAACTGGAAGTAAAACCTCGGCCCTATTGGGACTTATAAACAAATTCCACTATAATAGGCAACTCTCCTAGTACAACCTATTACACAGACCTTTGCTTCGCAAGTTCCTCCTAAGACACTTGCTAATTGATAAGAACCTATCCTATCATACCTAAGACAAACTCAGGCACCTTTTTCGACCCAAGACACACTCAGGTTCCTTTTTCGACCTAAGACACACTCAGGTTCCCACTGTGCACCCCAAGACACACTCGAGGTGACTGACTACCACTCGAATTTTAGAGAATTCCAACTCATACACTCAAACGTGAATTTAAGAGAATTCACAATCTCACCCCAAAACCAATTACAACACAAGGACACACTCTAACACATAAATGGAAAGCTACACATGAAACCCGAAATCAAAATGATAAAGATTAAACCTTTGGCAAACTTACTCTTAAGCACTAAGTGGTTTTCACGCTTAAAACTCTCACTTTGCTTCACTGAATTTCTTCTATATTTATAGAGGTCTTCCAGCTCACCAAGCAAGGTTTTCGTAAACAAGATAAGTTAAACTGAAAATCTAATCTTATCTCTTTAAAAACCGAAACCAAACAGATTTAATTCTGTTTTATTTAAAAACCAAATCTTATCAAATTCGTTTTAATTAAAAGATAAGTTTTTATGAAAAAGATAAAACCAAGTCAAATCAGATTTTATAAGATAAAATCAATTAAGTACTTTTTCATAAAACTAAAGTTATCTTTTACGAATTAATTAGTTTGCCAAGCTTTATCTGATTTTTAATAAGTTCTATGCATATCTATCATTTATATGTTTACATCAGCCTATGAAAACAAACTTATCTTTTACACAACTATAAGTTATGAAGTCCATCTTCTTCAGTTGATATCTTGATCTTTGCATTGATCCTTGGTTATTGAGGCTTGCCCCAACATTACACCAGAACCAGGTCGTTACAACCTGTTTTGAAGTTCCCGTTGAGAAACTTCGGGAAGTTCCATTACTGGAACTCTTCTTCTGTCTTTTACTTGTCCTCATGGATCTTCTAAAGTTCCTTTGTCCCAGTTCTTACTTCAGCCCTCTATGCTTACTGAACCTGCCAACATCACAACACTAGAAAATCCTTATTAAAAGAAAGTTTGCTCAATTCTTAACATCATCATCAAAACCTCATAAGGGTCAACAATTTCCCCCTTTTTGATGATGACAAACTGAGCAAACTTCTGAGGATGATAAGTAAAGAACAGAAGGTTAATTTTTCATTTTCCAATTTTTATTTTATTTTTTCAAACAACAAAATGAATAAGAATGAAAAACATAAGAAAAACAAATAGAAAGCAAGTAAAAATTCAGAGAAGAGAACAACCTTTGTTACTTACTCAACTGGACCTAGAACAATTTCAGCTTTCAAGTTTGCTCCTGCTTTTCCCCCTTTTGGCATTATCAAAAACGAGACTTTTCAAAGTTTTATTCATCTACTCACAGCCCCACAGGCAATTCATCGAATGTGGGAAGCTGGAAGCAGCGCTGGCTAGCTCTCTTAAGCTAGTGCTTTCACACAAATTTGCCTGTTTATTCTCAACAATGCATGCATATATAGACAAAGTTCCATAGTATTTAACAAAAGTCAACCATCCAGAGTACTTAAAATATTACAGACCAAGTTCCAAAATATTCAAAGATAAACAAAGTTCAAAAGCATCCAAATAAAACAGATCATTGTTCCAAAAACCAACATAAAATAGATTAGGCTAAGGGATGGCTGAGGTAGGCTGCAAAGTTGATCAGACATCAAGCGCTTTTAAAATTTGCTCAAGTTCTGCCTTGTTGTCCTCTTGAGCTTTCTCCATTCGTGCTTCAAGGCTTGAGATTGATTTCTGGAACTCCTTAACTTGCGAGGCATTGGTCCTCTCCATTGCCTTCATCTTTCCTGCCATGTCAAGGAGTTGTCCTTCAACCTGTATAAGTCTGTTAGACAGATCATTAAGTATCTCATCAGCTCCTTCCTCTCCCTTACTTAACTCCAAAGGATCATTTGCACTAGTTCTGGCCTGAGTTCCAACTGAGAGCCTTCTGCTCTTCCTAACAGGGCCTCTTAGCTGGGACTCCTCTTCCTTCCTTTTCTTTTTCTGTGCTTCATACTTCACACACTTCCCCCTCACAACAGCAAGGCTTAAACCTCTCAGAGTAGTTTCATTTATCACATTCTCTCCTTTCTCCCTCATATGCCCATAGAATTCCTTCAGTTTCACTCCCAAATCTTCAAACATAGAAGCAAGAATTGTAGCATATCCTATTTTTAATTCCTTCTCTTTGCAATGCTCTAAGTGTTGGAGCATGATTGTTGGGAAATTTATTTTAATTCTTTTGGACATTCAAAAGATTAATGCCATATCTAAGTAGCACAATTCGTTTTTCTTTTGTGTCCTTGGAACCAAGGACTTTTTAACCAAGTTGAATAACAGTTTGTGCAAAGGAGAGAGATCATTGTGATTCATCACACTTGAACCTTTCCTACCACCCAAATAGTTAATTATTTCAGTTTTAGTATGCCCTGACACCTTCACAGTTACAGCCCCTTTCATATAAGTATCAAACCCCTCACATGGAACTTGAAGCAGAGTTGCTAATCTAGCAGCATCAAATTCAACATCAACCTCATTCACTTTGCTATAACATACACCATCTTCAAACTCACAATCCTTAACAAATTCATCCATAGACAAAGGATATAAGTAGTTTTTTGCTTTCATAGTAAACAAATAATCCCAACCCTGAAACTTAAGTAGATCTAGAAATTCAAAATTCACCATTCTACACCATGCATCATCAATTCTATAGCCTACAACATACCTGTCAGCCTGGCTCTTCAAGGCTTTCTCATCTTCTTCCCCCTCAGAATCATCCTTTGTCTCTTCAGGTTCGTCCTCTACTTCACGAACTTGCTCGTCTTGTGATTTCTCCGTTTTTTCGGCTTTTCTTTTCTTCCACTCAGCAATTCGACTGAGGAAATTTGGGAGGCTTGTGGTAGAGGATGTAGCGGTTTCTTCAACGACTTTTGGCTTGGTATTTTTAGGTTCTGATGAGGTGTGAAGTAATTCAATGGGAGGTTCCAGGTTAATTGGTTGTGAGCTAGCAGATTTGGTGGGTGATTGAACTTCTTGGTTCTTAGGGTTTTCGTCGGCCATGGTTGATTGTGGTTTAACTGTAAGAAATTTGTGGTTGAGAGAATTTGAGAGGTTAAGCTTGATGTGACTGTGAGTTAGTGGAGTTGGTTAGGTGAGTATTTATAGGGGAGTAAATATGTGATACGGTGCTTTGAAGTTGAAGGGTTAGTTTTAGGAACAATGAATTTTATCTTGTTTTGAAAATTAATCTGGATGGAATTTTAATTCAAGACTTATCTTTTCACAATTTATTTAATAAAGAATTTTCCAGAAGATAATTTTTCTTGAAAACATAATTTTTTAAAATCAAAATTCATGGAACAAGTCATATACATGTCTACATTGCCTTAAATAGTATGTACAGTTTAAATAAGTGTTAATTTCACTAACCTCCAAGAGTTTACCAATGGTGACATTCCCGTTATGTTTATCACACCAAGTTTGTGATAGATGTTTTATTCTTCTAGTTGGTCCAATAATTGACAATACCATATCTAGGAACTTCAGTTGCAATCAATTCAGCTTGATCATCCCAAGTTCCAGTCTCATGTTCTCAAAGCGTTCTCTGCTCAAAGGCTTAGCTAGAATGTCAGCAATTTGATTATCAGTAGGACAAAATTCCAACTTAATATAGCCTTTTTCCACATTATCTTTTAAGAAGTGATGTCTAATGTGGATATGCTTAACCTTAGAATGTTGCACTGGATCTTTAGAAATACAGATAGCACTAGTATTGTCACAATAAATTGGAACACATTCAAATTTTAAACCAAAATCACATATTTGTTGTTTTATCCACAACATTTGTGAGCAACAAGCTGCAGCAGCTACATATTCAGCTTCTGTTGTGGACAAAGCAACTGTATTGTGTTTCTTAGAACCCCAAGAAACTAAGCATGGTCCAAGAAATTGAGTCATACCTGATGTGCTCTTTCTATTCACTAGATCACCTGCATAGTCAGCATCTGTATATCCAACTAAATCAATTGATTCATTTATTGGATAATAGAGACATAAGTCATCAGTTCCTTTGAGGTACCTAAGTATCCTCTTGACTGCCTTAAGATGAGATTCCTTTGGATTGGCTTGGAACCTCGCACATAAGCCTACACTGAATGATATGTCAGGTCTACTAACAGTTAGATATAGTAAGGAACCTATCATACCTCTATACATCTTCTGATCTATACAAGTTCCAGCTGAGTCTTCATCCAGTCTGACGTTAGTTCCCATAGGTGTTCTTATAGTTTTGGAACTTTCCATCTTATATTTCTTTATGAGTTCCTTCACATACTTTTGCTGGTGAATCATTATTCCTTTCTCAGTTTGCTTAATTTGCAATCCAAGAAAGAAGTTTAGATCACCCATCATACTCATTTCGAACTCACTACTCATAAGGTCAGCAAAATACTTCACCAAAAATTCGTTAGTTGCACCAAAAATAATATCATCTACATATATTTTTACAACTAAAATGTCAGTTCCTTTAGATTTCAAAAACAATGTTTTGTCAATTTTTCCTCTTTTAAAATCATTATCTAACAGGAACTTGGACAACCTCTCATATCATGCCCTTGGTGCTTGTTTTAGCCCATAGAGAGTTTTATCAAGTTTATAGACATGATTTGAGAATTCTGGATCTTCAAATCCAGGAGGTTGTTCCACATAGACGTCCTCTTTTAATAGCCCATTTAGAAATGCACATTTGACGTCCATCTGAAACAACTTAATTTCCATAAAAGCTGCAAAAGCAATAAGAATGCGTATAGCTTCTAACCTGGCAACTGGAGCAAATGTCTCATCAAAGTCTATGCCTTCTTGTTGATTGTACCCCTTAACAACCAGTCTAGCCTTGTTTCTTACTATGATTCCATGTTCATCAAGCTTGTTTCTGAACACCCACTTTAGACCTATGACTTTCTGATGTTCCGGTTTAGGAACTAGGTGCCAAACTTTGTTTCTTTTGAATTCTCCTAGTTCAGCTTGCATGGCTATGATCCAGTCTACATCTTGTAAGGCTTCATCACATTTCTTTGGTTCCAAAGTAGATAGGAACGAGAAAAATGCACAGAAGTTCCTTAGTTGGGACCGAGTCTGAGTTCCTTTGGTTATGTCACTCATAATCATGTCCATTGGGTGAGACTTTTGATGTTTCCAACGTTTAGGGGTAAAGTCTTTGATTGGATACAATCTCTCTGGTTCAGCATCATTTTCTTCTGTCTCTTTATTTAGTGGCTCTGGATTCTCAAATTCTGGGTTATCAGGCTCTGGATGTTCCTCTTATGGAACTTCTGTCTCAATTGCTGTTTGATTTTCAGCTAAAGGATTCTTGTCTTGCTGCTTCATGGATGCAGTTGATTCCTCATCAGGGTCATGTCTTCTTACCAACCCTATTTCGAAATCATCATCATCATCCTGTACATCAAACACATAGTCAGTTTCATCAAAAATTATATGTACAGATTCTTCAACACACATTGTTCTTTTGTTGTAAACTCTATAAGCTTTACTATTTGAGGCATATCCTAAGAATACAGCCTCATCACTCCTTTCATCAAATTTTCCCAAATTCCTCTTCCCATTATTGTGTACAAAGCACCTGCAACCAAAAGATCTAAAGTAAGAGATATTTGGCTTTCTTCCTTTTATTAGCTCATAAGGTGTTTTGTTGGTTATTGCTCGAATAGAGACTCTATTCAATATGTAATAAGCTGTGTTTACGGCTTCTACCCAGAAGTTCCTAGGTAGTCCACTGGAAATTAGCATTGTTCTTGCCATGTCTTCCAAGCTTCTGTTTTTCCGTTCAACAACTCCATTTTGTTGTGGAGTCCTGGGAGCTGAGAAGTTGTGGTATATTCCATGTTCATCACAGAACTCATCAAATTTTGAGTTTTCAAACTCAGTTCCATGGTCTGACCTCAGGTGGACTAGCTGTTGACCTGTTCTTCTCTGTTCTTTCTTCACAAAAGCAACAAACTGATCAAATGTATCATCCTTGCTTACAAGAAAGAAAACCCAGGTATATCTGGAAAAATCATCTACAATAACCATCACATACCTTTTGCCACTTCTGCTTTTTATCCTCATGGGACCACACAAATCCATATGGATAAGTTCCAATGGTTTTGTGGTGCTTACCATATTCTTAGATTTGAAAGATATTCGTGTCTGCTTACCTTTAACACATGCACTGCAGACTTTATCTTTTAGGAACTTGATGGATGGGAGTCCTTCCACAAGTTCTTTCGATCTAAGTTTATCAAGCAAAGAGAAACTAGCATGGACAAATCGTTTGTGCCATAATAAGGGATCATTTTCAATGACACTAAGGCAAGTTAAACTGCTACTTGGAACTTCATTGAGATCCACAATATATGTGTTCCCTTTTCTGGTTCCTTCAAGAATAATATTGTTAGTGTCATTGTTAATGATTCTACAGAGATTAGAAGTAAAGCTAACTGAGTTACCTTTATCACAAAATTGAGAAATACTTAACAAGTTATGTTTAAGACCCTCGAGTAAAAAAACATTTTCAATAGCATGGGAACTTGACCTTCCTACTTTACCTATAGCAATGATTTCACCTTTCTTATTATCACCAAAGGTCACAGTTCCTCCATAGTAGGCATCCAGTGAGAGAAATTTAGATTTGTCTCCAGTCATGTGCTTAGAACAACCACTGTCGAGGTACCAAGTGTTGTTCCCCCTCACTGGAACCTGCATGAAAACTAAGCGTTAGTTTCTGGAACCCAGGTTTCCTTAGGTTCCACTGTTTTGGAAGAAGAGTCAGATTTCTTCATCCAGACCTGTTCAACATGCTCAGTATTCTTAAGAGTATCTTTATTTCTTTTAGGACATGCTGCTCGAAGATGTCTTGAGCTACCGCAATAGAAACATAATTTTTGACTGGGTAATTCTACATACTTCTTATTTCTTCTAGACTTCTTCTTATATCCTAGCCCTTCTTTATTCTTGTTTGGAGCATTAGCTATCCAAGAAGGAATTCCATTATTAATCACTTCTTTGCCTTTCCTAGCTCTAGAAAGTTCATCCTCCAGGGTTTGATTTTTTTATTTTGATTTCTTCCAAATCTGATTTTAATTTCTCAAAATTTGGAAGTTGGTTTGCAATAGGAACTTCAGTGTCAGGAAAGTTAATTCCAAGTTTTAGCTGGGCCAGCTCAACATTTAACATTATATTGTCATGTTTTAGTTTTTCAACTTGTTCTTTTAGAAGGACATTTTTATCATATAAATCAAAGAATCTATTTTGAACATCAGCTTTCATATTATCAACCCATTCATTATGTTCTTTGTGGATTTTTAAAGCCTGATCAGTTTGGAACTTCGATCTATTTAGTTCTTTGCAATCCTCTTGAAGTTCCAGAATAATATCCATAAGATTTTCTTTATTTAAATGTTTGAGTTGTCGATAGTCATACCATACCTCAGATTCAAGTTCCTTCATACGAGCTTCATCATCAGTTTTAGCCATTAAACACAAGTTGGCTGTTTCTTCTACGGATTCCCCTTCTCCTTCATTTTCTGATTCAGAAATTCCCCATGCAGCCATCATGGCTTTTCTTACATCTTCCTTGGAGAATGACGATTTGTAATACTTGTTCTGTTCCTTGCCTTTGTAGTTGGCTTTCTCGTCATCCTTAGGATTTGGGCAATCTCTGAGAAGATGTTCTTTGGAACCGCATCTGTAGCATTTGAACTCTTTGGAACTTGTCTGTCCTCGTCTGTTCTTTTCTCCTCTTTTTCCTAGCATTCTCCTGAACCTCCGTACAAGCATGGCAGTCTCCATATCGTCATTTTCAGAGTCGCTTGATTCATAGGCCTTTAGGGCAAGGCTCTTGTTCTTGGAACTTTCAGAGTTTGCTCTAAGATGGAGTTCATGAGTGAGCAAGGAACCATTGAGCTGTTCAAGGTTGAACTTGGTGAAGTCCTTGGATTCCTGCAGGGCAGTGACCTTGGATCTCCACCTCTCATCTTGAGGAAGACTTCTAAGGACTATCCTTACCTGTTTTCATCAATGGGTATGGACCTGCCTAAAGATTCTAACTCATTGATAATGTTAGTAAATCTAGTGAACATATCCTGAATGGATTCTTTGTGTAGCATTTAAAATCTTTCATATTTTGACATTAATAAATCAATTTTGGAACGTTTAACTTCACTCGTTCCTTCATATGTCACTTGCAGTAAATCCCAAATCTGCTTTGCAGACTTACAACCCATGATTCTATTGTGCTCATGAGGTCCTAGTCCACAATGCAAGATTTTTACAGCTAGAGCATTTAACTCATATTTTTCGTAATCTTCTTTATCAAATTCAGCTATTGGTTTAGGGATTACCTCTTTGTTTGCATTGGTTTTTGTTACCTCGAAGTCACCACTTTCAATGACTCTCCATACTTGGTAATTTTCAGCTTTGATGAATATCTCCTAGTACAACCTATTACACAGACCTTTGCTTCGCAAGTTCCTCCTAAGACACTTGCTAATTGATAAGAACCTATCCTATCAGACCTAAGACAAACTCAGGCACCTTTTTCGACCCAAGACACACTCAGGTTCCTTTCTCGACCTAAGACACACTCAAGTTCCTTTTTCCCACTGTGCACCCCAAGACACACTCGAGGTGACTGACTACCACTCGAGTTTTAGAGTATTCAAACTCATACACTCAAACGTGAATTTAAGAGAATTCACAATCTCACCCCAAAACCAATTACAACACAAGGACACACTCTAACACATAAATGGAAAGCTACACATGAAACCCGAAATCAAAATGATAAAGCTTAAACCTTTGGCAAACTTACTCTTAAGCACTAAGTGGTTTTCACGCTTAAAACTCTCACTTTACTTCACTGAATTTCTTCTATATTTATAGAGGTCTTCCAGCTCACCAAGCAAGGTTTTCGTAAACAAGATAAGTTAAACTGAAAATCTAATCTTATCTCTTTAAAAACCGAAACCAAACAGATTTAATTTTGTTTTATTTAAAAACCAAATCTTATCAAATTCGTTTTAATTAAAAGATAAGTTTTTATGAAAAAGATAAAACCAAGTCAAATCAGATTTTATAAGATAAAATCAATTAAGTACTTTTTCATAAAACTAAAGTTATCTTTTACGAATTAATTAGTTTGCCAAGCTTTATCGGATTTCTAATAAGTTCCATGCATATCTATCATTTATATGTTTACATCATCCTACGAAAACAAACTTATCTTTTACACAACTATAAGTTATGAAGTCCATCTTCTTCAGTTGATATCTTGATCTTTGCATTGATCCTTGGTTATTGAGGCTTGCCCCAACATTACACCTGAACCAGGTCGTTACAACCCGTTTTGAAGTTCCTGTTGAGAAACTTTGGGAAGTTCCATTATTGGAACTCTTCTTCTGTCTTTTATTTGTCCTCATGGATCTTCTAAAGTTCCTTTGTCCCAATTCCTACTTCAGTCCTCTATGCTTACTGAACCTGTCAACATCACAACACTAGAAATTCCTTATTAAAAGGAAGTTTGCTCAATTCTTAACATCATCATCAAAACCTCATAAGGGTCAACAGATACGGAAGCGTGAAAACAGAAAAATAAAAAATAAAAAAACAAAATTTCTAGGATCGAAAACAAAGTTGTGATACCATGGTAGATTTCAAGAAAAATCCTCCATTTGGAATGTGTACCATTGATCAATATATAGAGTTTACAATCCTAGTCCTAATCATGTTAGGAAAGCTAGTACGATAAGGATACAAAATATACATCAAATCTATCCTAATCTGCGACAAATATTATCATAAATATAATATCTATCACGATCTATGTAGGAGCTCTATAGATTTCTCATGTCACACTTCAAAATTTGAAAAAAAAGGAAAACTTAAAACATACACAACAATAAGCTTGCCTTGACTACAAACATTAATAAGGCCTTGACTTCAAACAACAATAAGGTGGGTTTAATCTATGAGACCAACTTTAAACCCAACCCTTGTTAAAATGAAAAATTTAATACACATTGACATTGATGAAAACGGTTTTATTTTGCCCAAAGAGGAGGGCCCAAATAAGATGTCAACAATTAAATAGATTCAAAGTAAAGGCAATGCTTATGGGAATGATATGATTGGCTAGTCAATGTATATTAAGAGTTACACATTTATTTAGGTACTGAAGGAATATACATTTTTGTAACCAATTGAAGGAGTATAAATAATTATCTACATACATTAATGACAGTTGTTGTTAGCAAAAAATAAGACAAACCTATATTATAATTGTAGAGTCATTTAACGAGAGCCCTCCAAATTCTCAATCCTCAACTCTCATGCATTTGAGGGTTTTTTTTATTATTATTTTTTCAATTATTAAAGGAAAAAATAACTACCAATCCCACTACTTTATTTTTTTAAAAAAAAAATTTATCATTTTTTTTTAAAAAAAAACAAACCAATAACTACTCACTCACTATTTATATGGGACTACTACTAACATGTCACTTTATGTGTGTGTATGTTTTTTTTTTTTTTTTTTTTTTTTTTTGGTACGTAGTATAACATATAAAAAAAAATGTACTCTAAATCCCCGACCCTTCAATTATACTACTCTAAATCCCCAACCCTTCAATTATATGCATTTTTTTAGGGACTACATACCCTCCAAACATTTTCCATTTCTTTAATCATCAAAACCAAAAAGAAATTGTTCAGCACGTTTTTGTGCAACTGGCCTCAGCGAATATCTACTTGCAACAGAACAAAGTATGTAACTCTTACAGCAAGACGCTAACCCATATAACACTAACTGAGTAACACGAGTAACCCCTATAACAATGAATGGGTAACCTCTATAAATTTGAAAAAGTAAACCCCATAATAGCATTGTGTGGCCACCGACATAAAAGAGTAAGACCCTGTTTTTTGAGCATCTAAGCTTTGCTTAGAATATCATATTTCAGCATAGCACATCAGGTGTTAGCACATTATTAATACGATTATTATTAATACTCAGTACAACAAAGCTAATTAGGATTCAACAGAACCGACCACTCCAAAACCGACTATTACAGCTCAAGTCTAAATTACAACATCAAAATAAACATTCCACATTTTAAATATATTTTTTCTTATATATACCGTGCATTTTGCACGGGTACACTCTAGTATATATAAATTAAAAGTAAATATAAAAATTGTAGTTAACAGTACACAAATGCAATTCATGATCTAATGTTCAGTGTTACAATTAATACAGTTGGCACAGCTCTTGTAATTTTTGGAGGCTCTTGGGTGTGTTGGCGATGCAAAACTAGAAAAAAAAGAAAGGAGATCAAACTTAGACAAAAGTACATTGAGAAAAAACTTATAGTACAAGGGTCTTCCAATATAGATGAAAGTAAGAAAATTAAACTCTTCTCATTAACGGAATTAAAGAGATTCACAGACAACTTTAGCAATGATCGCGTGCTTGGACAAGGAGGTCAAGGTACTGTCTACAAAGGAATGTTAAAAGACGGTCAAGTTATTGCAGTTAAAAGATCAACAGCCCTCAATGAAAGCCAATGGAAGGAATTCATCAACGAGGTAATTCTATTATCTCAAATCAAACATAGACATGTAGTGAAGATTCTTGGGTGTTGTTTGGAAGATAACATACCTCTTTTAGTGTACGAGTTCATATCTAATGGGACTCTTTCAGAACACATCCAAAAGTCCATTGACGAGTTCATTTTCACATGGGAAATGCGCTTGAGAATTGCTTTCGAAACTGCTACTGCAATCACTTATTTGCATTCAGAGTTTTCAACACCAATTTACCACAGAGACATTAAATCTAGCAACGTTCTTTTGGATGATAATTTTGGAGCAAAATTATCGGATTTTGGGATTTCTAGAGCAGTTTCTGTGGAACATACTCATTTGACTACTCGTGTCCATGGAACGTTTGGTTATTTGGATCCCGAATATTTCTATAAGGGCCAATATTCTGAAAAGAGTGATGTTTACAGCTTTGGAGTAATTTTGGTCGAGCTTCTAACAGGACAAAAACCAATACGTGCACTAAGACCAATAGATGAAGATGAAGAAATCGAACATGAAAAAGAAACAAGCTTGGCTACGTATTTTGTCTCATCAATGAACGATAACACTCTATTTGAAATTGTTGATCCTTTGGTATTAAAAGGTAGTAAAAAAGAGGATGTTTTGGAATTTGCTAATCTGGCAACACAATGCTTAAATCCTACAGGACAAAAAAGGCCGACGATGAAAGAAGTTACAATGGTACTAGAAAGGCTAAGGCATCCAAATTCATCTTGTAAGCCACCTTTTGAACCTAATGATGAATCCGAACATTGGACAACAAGGAGTTCAAGTATGATCACATCACCGTCGGAAACAGGTAATGCTTTTCCAAGATCGGTGACTTACGATCATATTGATCTCACTA
Source organism: Chenopodium album (assembly GCF_948465745.1). Taxonomy (NCBI): domain Eukaryota; kingdom Viridiplantae; phylum Streptophyta; class Magnoliopsida; order Caryophyllales; family Amaranthaceae; genus Chenopodium; species Chenopodium album. Next base: position 64,143,835 of record NC_137840.1, read on the forward strand.
CGAATTCGGATTCCGTTGAGGTTGAGATGCATTTACTTCATACTTGTTGATGAAGAACTGAAGAAGGCGGTCTTGTTGAGCAGAGTTTATGTGATTTGTCTGGTTTTTATGTATGGTGATCAAACTTTTTAATAATACTTTGATGTGTTGAATGATTGACCTGTTAAAATATGTATGTTTATGTAGTATTCTAGCCAGTGGCGGATCCAGGAATCCTGACTAGGGGTAGCACTGATATAACGGTGTTGTAACGTAACGTAATATAATCCGTCAAACAAAGTACGTTAAATTTTGGATATAATGCGTTGTGTAGCCGTATACTTATTAACAATCATATTCAAACATTTTTATTGACAAGGTTATTATTTTTTTTGAAGGCTTGTTAATTTTTTTTACAAATAATTTATATTCTAGATATCGATTATACTATGATAAATTTTCCACCTATATTTTTTTTAAGTCAAAGTTGCATATGAATTTATACGGGAAACTTTGGCATAAATTTTTCTATGTGCACGTATACTAATGTAAAACTTTGATTGAAAATATCTTTAATAATAAAAATTATAACAATTGAATATTAATAAATTTTTCGTTGAGACAATTCCAACAAGTACTCACATGCTATATTTATTCTGATGTATAAATCACAAACATTAGTCAAAGTGAATTAGATTACTTGTGTAAAAAGTCAAAATATTTCATTTATTTAAACACAGATGGAGACATCATGGAGTATGATTTATTTTTTTATATTCATTTTAGTGTAAATTTTCATACTAATATAATCAAGATATAATAGTAGCCAAATAATTACAATAAATTAAATATTATGTAATGAAAATGAGAAGAATGTCATCGAATATAACGGATAGAGTATTTCATATTAATATAAGGATTGTTTATTTTGCCTCAAAAAAAAATAAAGGATTGTTTATAAAAGGTGTGAAAATGGAAAAAAATATTTATGTTGGAAAGATTGTAATAGGTAATAGCTTATCCAAAGTGGAGGAAAGTGGAAATTCATTGGGTTTCAAAAAAAAAAAAGTGGAAATTCATTTGGGTTTAAAGGAAAAAAAAAAAAAAAAAAAAAAAAAAAAAAAAGACACTAAGGGGTCTCGAACCCAAGACCTCCTTGAGAACAAAACATTTCACCATCCTTCTCCCTTACCACTGAACCACTGCTCAAGATAGTTAACGTATATTCGAGTTATAATTCTTATATAAATATCCAGGTAGTTTTTTTCAGAAAAAACATTTTTTTTTTTTTTTTTTGTGGGGTAGCACGTGCCCCCCCAGGCATCAACGTGGATCCGCCTCTGATTCTAGCAGAGTCTACTAAAGAATTGTGCTATGGAATGGTGTTTAAGTATGATTGTATTTCTTTCACTTTAATTTATTTCGAGTTGTAATGTTGTATTATACTTTCATTTTTATCAACGAAGACCTTTTATTACAGGTATAGATCGAATAAAATTTCTTAAATATTTGCATTTCAAAAAAAATTGTATTGAAAATTTCTAAACAACTCACTAGTTAACACGCTTATGTAAAGTATGTAAATATTTCAAAAACTTTTGCAATTAAAAGTAAATGGAGAGAAAATATAACAATATTATAGCAACTTATAATCATTAACTATACTTTGTATTTTCTATTCCCTTGATTTTGCTATATTTGACACAATTTTTCGCTTTTAAAAATGAAACGAACCAATAATAATTAAAAGAAAATTGACATTTGCTACCAGCGAAAACACCCTGCATCACATTTGCTACCCGTTTTTTTTAAAAAAAATATTTTGCTACCACACAAATTCCTAAAATATATATTTCACTACCAAATGACTTTACCGTTACTGTTTCCGTTAGTTGGGTTTAGCCACCGTTCAACCACCTTGCAGCCACCCCCTCCCCTTCCCCCACCTACGCAGCGAACCCTCTGCCTTTTCCCGTTCTTGCTGCCCCGACCCCCACCCGAATCGGAAACCACCCCCTTTCCCTTCCCCCCACCGGAAATTGCCCCCCTCCCTATTCCCCCCACTAAAACCGACCCCCTCCCCTTCCCTTACCCTTTCGGCCACCCCTAATCCTAAACCACCAGCCCCCAACCACCTTAAACGAATTTTAAGGTTTCGATTTCAATTTGGGGGTTTGGGGCCGGTGGTTTAGGATTCTGATTTCGATTTCAATTTTGAATTTTAGGGTTTCGATTGGCCGGTGGTTTGGGGTTGGTGGTAGGGGCAAAAAGAAGGGTGTTGGACTTAATGATTTTAATGATGACACAACCTCACTTACTTACAAACTAATAAGTGCTTGATTGTTTAAGTGTGTACTCAGTTACAAAGACTAGGAGAATGAAGTGTCTTGTAAAAATACCATGAGGAACAAGAAGGCCAGAAGCAGAGCTAGCCATAAAGAAGAGTTCCCTCACAGGAACTGGCACTTCAGAAATGAAGACTAGAGAAGAGAAGTTCCTTCCAAGGAACAGAAGCCTCGGAGTAGAAGCTTCATCAGAGAACATGAAGACTAAATATATTTTTATATTTTAGGATTTATGTAAGTATAAGATATTAATTTGTACTCGAAAAATCTGTGTGGAATTGGTCTAAAAAGATAATTTTGTGCTAGCTAAATTTTAGGGAAGTTGTTATTTTCTAAACGATTATCTTTTCAAACAAAAAGAGGATTTTATTTTTTCTGATTTTCTAAAAATATCTTTTGCAAATAAAATCTCCCACGTTTTCTAAAACCTTGCGGCCTACTCCTCCATGATTTTCTTCAAATCATGGTCGTGCACATTAAGGAGTTCATGTTTCCTTAATTTTAGGAACATGATCTTCTTAGTGGGTATGAGTAGTGGCGTAATGATGTTGCTGCACAAAGAGGATTTTCCAAAGCGTTTATTGATCTATAAATAGCCATTAATTTTAGAAGGAAAATCTCACCCTTGCTCACATAAGTTTTCAAGCTTCAAACCGAGTTAAGAGTCAAATTCCACACAAGTTTATTAGAGAGTTCTTTATGTTCTTATACTAGAGTTTGTTCTTCTTTCGAGTTGTAATTTAGGAATGGGGAAGTTCGAGTGAACATTTGTGTATGAGAAAGAGAAAAGAAAGAGAAGATAAAGAGAAGAGAGAACAAAGAAGTGAGAAGAGAGAAAGAGAAGAGAAGAGTAACTAGTTGGGTGACTAGTTCCTCAGGGTTTCAAGTTCGTAGAGGAACTTGAGTTTGAGTCGTTAGCTTGTAATAGGTTCATTTGCCCTATTATAGTGAAGATTCATTTCCCAAAATCCCAAGTGGTCGTGGTTTTTCTCCTTGTTAGGGCCAAGAGTTTTCCACGTAAATCTCTCTTGCATTCTTTAGTTCCTTTAGTTAATCTTTTAGTTCCTTTAGCTAGCTTAATTTTAATTCCGCAAAAAGTAAGGCTAAATTATCATACTACAATTCAACCCCCCCATCTTGTAGTATTCTTTAAAACAACAGTTGGTATCAGAGCCTAACTTCTAGGAAAATCAGGAAACTCTGAAGAAGAAAGGTCTTGGAGAAAATGAATACTCATGAAAAGCTCAAGGAAGGATACTCAACTCAGAGGCCTCCTATGTTCAACGACAAGTTCAATACTTACTGGAAGAACCGCATGGAGATCTTTATCAAGGCAGAGAACTACCAAGTCTGGAGGGTCATCGAGGTTGGTGATTTCGAAGTCACCAAAACTAATGCTCAGAATGAGGTAATCCCTAAGCCTATGTCTGAATATGAAAAAGAGGACTTTGATAAAATGGAAATAAATGCTATGGCTGTGAAATTACTCCACTGTGGACTTGGACCTCACGAACACAATCGTGTTATAGGGTGCAAGAACGCTAAGGAAATCTGGGATTTGCTGCAGATTACTCATGAAGGAACTAATGAGGTTAAGCGCTCAAAAATCGATCTACTTATGTCTAAGTATGAACGATTTGAAATGCAGCCCAAGGAAACCATTCAAGAGATGCTAACCCGTTTTACTAACATCATAAATGAGTTGGTTTCCCTTGGTAGATAGATTCCTACAGATGAGCAGGTTAGGAAGGTTCTTAAAAGTCTTCCACAAGATGAGAGATGGAGAGCTAAGGTGACAGCCCTTCAGGAAACGAAGGACTTTACATAGTTCAATATTGAACAACTAGCAGGTTCTCTCATGACTCATAAGCTACACCTTGGAGTCAACAACGAACCCATGAGGAACAAGGGATTGGCTCTTAAGGTTGATGAGGAGGAAGACTCAAAAGTGGACGAGGATGAGGCTGCCCTAATTGTGCGAAGATTCAAAAAGATGTTCAAGGAAGGCCGAACCTCAAGGAACTTCGGGAAAAAGACCTCAAATCCAAAGCTTTACTACAGCTGCCACAAGTGTGGATCCCCAGATCACTTTATCAGAGACTGTCCCCTTTGGGAAAATGATTAAAGAAAAGGAAAGGCTAAGGAACAGGGAAGAGAAAAATTCAGCAAAGCAAACTATCAAAAGTCAGACATGAGGAAGGCCATGATAGCAGCCTGGGGAGACTCAGAAAGTGAAGAAGAATATGATGACCATCCAGAAAAGGAGACGTCCAATCTTTGTTTGATGGCCAAATCAGATGATGAAAAATCTTACCTTGAGGAACTCCAGAAAGAGGTATTTCTTGATCCTAAACTACTTAAAACTCTCTCTAAAGATGTCTTAATAGATATATGTCTTGAAGAAGAAGAATTCTTTAGAGATACATGTGTAAAGTTGAACAAATGTGAAAAAGCTCTTAAGGTTTGCAAAGAACATGGTGCTTGGTTGGAAACAGCCTATGCCAAGTCTCAAGCAAATTAAGAGAGCTTGATTTTAAATACAAACACATAACTGAGATAGTTGATAGGATTAAGAATGAAAGTATTCTTCTGAATGTTGAATTAACTCAGTATAAGCTCATAAATTCTGATATCAGTTCTAGCATTTCCTCAAGCGATCAGTTGCTTAAATTCAATGTTGATTTTGAAAATTTGAAAAATGAGCTTTCTACCTTAAAAAACTCAAAAGGATCAACTTGAATCGGAACTGAATGCTAGAAAGGATAGAAGTATTGATCCAAAAGTCATACCTAAGTGGATAGCTGAAGCTCAAGGAAAAAGAACTGAAGGCCTTGGCTATATGACCAAGAGGAAAGGTAAGCAAAAGAAATATGTTGACCTTCCTAGAATGAAGGTATGCACTTTTTGTGGTAAGTCTGGACATCTCTATGGACAATGTAGGATAAGAGAAGAAGCTGATAAAAGAAATGTAAAACAAGTGTGGGTCAAGAAAACTGATATTGCATCCACGTCTAAGGAACCTAAGGAAACTTGGGTTCCTGATCCTAATGCTTAGTTTTCTTGCAGGTCCTAATGAGGGGGAACAACTCGTGGTATCTCGACAGCGGTTGTTCAAAGCACATGACAGGTGCTAAATCAAAATTCCTCTCACTAGAAGACTACCCTGGAGGAACAGTAACCTTTGGGGATAATAAGAAGGGCGAGATCATTGGAAAAGGCAAAATTGGAAGATCTAAATCTCATTCCATTGATAATGTGTTCCTGGTCGAGGGCTTAATGCACAATTTGCTTAATATATCACAATTCTGTGATAAAGGAAATTCTGTAAGTTTTAATTCTGACTCTTGCAACATCATCAACAACAAGTCAGGAAAGGTTATTCTAGAAGGAACTAGAAGAGGGAACACTTATTCAATTGACCTCAACTTAATCCCAAGGAACAACCTTACATGTCTGAGTGTTATTGAAGATGATCCCCTGCTATGGCATAAACGTTTTGGACATGCTAGCTTTTCATTACTGGACAAGCTAAGGTCAAGGAACTTAGTTGTGGGACTTCCTATTATCAAGTTCCTACAGAACAAAGTTTTGTGATGCATGTGTGAAAGGCAAGCATGTTTGCTCATCTTTTAAATTGAAGAAAATGGTGGGCACTACAAAGCCTTTGGAATTAATCCATATGGATCTTTGTGGTCCCATGAGAATTCAAAGCAGGAGTGGCAAGAAATATGTTTTGGTTATTATTGATGATTATTCTAGATTCACTTGGGTTATTTTTCTTGCTAGTAAAGATGAAACTTTTAACGAGTTTGTTGCCTTTGCCAAGAAAATACAGAAAATCAGTGGTCACTCCATAGTCCATCTCAGATCAGATCACGTAACTGAATTTGAGAACTCAAGATTCGATGAGTTTTGCAGGGAAAATGGCATGAATCATAACTTCTCAGCTCCAAGGACTCCCCAACAGAATGGAGTTGTAGAAAGGAAGAATCGAACCCTTGAGGAAATGGCTAGAACGATGCTGATTGTAAGTGGATTGCCAAGGAACTTCTGGGCTGAAGCCGTGAATACAGCATGTTACATCCTTAACCGGGTAATAATCAGAAGTATCATCAACAAGACTCCCTATGAACTATTCAGGGGAAGGAAGCCAAACTTATCTCATCTTAGAGCCTTTGGTTGTAAGTGCTTTGTACATAACAATGGTAAGAAAAACCTAGGGAAATTTGATGAAAGAAGTGAAGAGGCCATATTTCTAGGATATGCCTCTGATAGCAAAGCTTATAGAGTTTACATTAAAAGCTCAATGTGTGTTGAGGAAAGCATTCATATAATCTTTGATGAAGTTAACCAATTTGTGAGTGTACAGGAACAAGAAGATGGTAATGATTTTGAAATTGGATTGATAAGAGACAGGGATGAAGAAGAGACCCAAAAGCAAACCAAAGAAAAGCAGCCTGCTCCAGAAGAGGAACATCAAGATAAAGGAGAGGTTCCTCAACCAGATGAACAGGTGAATGAGGAACTAGCAGAAGAAGCAGAAGGAACAGAACCAGAAGCTCCTCAAATTGGAGTTCCAGCAAGGGAATTTCAACCCATGCCATTCAAGTATCAAGGTTCCCATCCAACTGATCTTATAATCAGTGACATAGGAAAAGGAACGTAAACAAGATCACAAATGAGGAACTACTGTGCATTCCATGCTTTTCTGTCCATCCTAGAGCCAAGAAATCATCAAGAAGCCTTGGGAGATGCTGATTGGATAGTGGCCATGCAAGAGGAACTCAATGAGTTCGAAAGGAACAAAGTCTGGCACCTTGAGCCAAAGCCTAAGGGAAAGAAAGTTAATGGGCTCAAATGGGTGTCAAGAACAAGCTTGATGAACATGGCACCATAGTAAGGGACAAGGCTAGATTGGTTGTGAAGGGCTACAACCAACAGGAAGGTATTGATTTCGATGAAACCTTTGCTCCTGTATCTAGATTAGAAGCTATTAGAATCCTAGTAACTTTTGCTTCTTTTATGGGTTTCAAACTCTATCAAATGGATGTTAAATGTGCTTTTCTAAATGGTTACTTAAATGAGGAGGTGTTTGTTGAACAACCTCCAGGTTTTGAAAATCCAAAATTTCCAAATCATGTTTTTAAGCTTGATAAAGCTCTCTACGGGCTTAAACAAGCTCCAAGAGCCTGGTATGAAAGGCTTTCAAAGTTCCTACTGAAAAATGATTTCAAAAGAGGAAAAGTAGACAAAACTCTTTTTCTTAAATCTCGAGGAACTGATTTGTTATTTGTACAGATCTATGTAGATGATATTATATTTGGTGCTACTAACAATGGTTTGTGCAAGTACTTTGCTGAGCTAATGGGTGGTGAATTTGAAATGAGCATGATGGGTGAATTGAATTTCTTCCTTGGACTTCAAATAAAGCAAACAGCTGAAAGAATAATGATTCACCAACAAAAGTATGTCAAAGAACTTCTGAAGAAGTACAACATTGAAAATGCCAAGACAAATCGTACACCTATGGGAACAACAACAAGACTTGATGAGGATCCACAAGGTACAAGTGTGGATCAAACTACTTACAAAGGCATGATTGGTTCATTGCTATATCTAACAGCCAGTAGGCCTGACATTTCTTTTAGTGTTGGATTGTGTGCTAGATTTCAGTCTAATCCTAAAGAATCACATCTAACGGCTGTTAAGAGAATTTTGAGATACCTCAAAGGAACAGATGACCTGTGTCTGTTCTATCCTAGAAGTGATGACTTTATGCTTAGAGGATTCACAGATGCTGACTATGCAGGTGACCTAGTCAATAGGAAAAGCACCTCAGGTATGGTTCAGTTCCTTGGCTCTTGTCTAGTTTCTTGGGGTTCCAAGAAACAAAATACTGTTGCATTATCTACTGCAGAGGCTGAGTATGTAGCAGGAGCTGCTTGTTGCTCTCAAGTCCTCTGGATAAAACAACAGTTACGTGACTTTGGTATTAAATTTAATTGCATTACTATCTACTGTGATAACACTAGTGCAATTTGCATATCTAAAGATCCAGTCCATCATTCAAGAGTTAAGCATATTCATATAAGGCATCATTTCCTTAAGGATAATGTTGAAAAGGGTTTGATTAAATTAGATTTCTGCCAAACTAACAATCAAATTGCAGATATATTAACAAAACCTTGAATAGAGAAAGGCATGAGAAGACGAGAATGGAACTTGGGATGATTAAGTTATACTGAGAAAAATGCATCAAGTTCCCTCAGGTATGAAGCTCAAACTGACATGCTTAATCTGTTGTATACTGTGCACAAGTGTTATATGTTTAATTACATAGTTAAGACAGGTTGTAAGCAGGAGTAATATTTACCAAGGGCATGTAAATTTGAAAGACATGGAATATGAAAAGTCCAAAATTGGTTGCATGAGCCTTGTTGATTTGTTCCGAGTATCAAGTTGTATTTGCAAGTGTTCTTCATTGATAAAATTCAAAAGATAAAATTGTTGTGTTTATCTATTTTTCAAAATTCCAAATTCTTTTTATCTAAACACAAAAATCGGATGAATGCATCTAAATTCATCATTATCTTTTGTTCAAAAAGTAGCCCACTTACATTACTCTCTTGAAACACAGTTTGCATTTCCCTAAGCAATAAATATGAGTGTCAAATCAACTAAATTCACTTCACCTCCCAAGCGACACCTCACTTCACCAATTTACCTCCACCATAAAAGATGTCAGCCTCACACAAATTAACACCACACAAAAATTACTTTCTCTCTCATCACTCCGATCAAAACTACTCTCCAATGTCTACCTCTCCAAAAACACAAATTGAAGCCGACCTAAACACAAACCCAATTCCAGAAATTACCATGGAAATCCCACCGGAAATTAACCCCATTGATGACCAAGAGCCTCCAAAAGTGGATTCAACTACTGAATCCCAGTCTTCTCGAAAAAGGAAGTCCGATGACATACACGAAGAAGAAGAAAGCGCTCCGGAACTAGGGTTCAATTACCGAGATAAGCCAGCAGCCATGAAACGGCAAGAGAAGATCAGTGATCACTTTGTGACAGGTTTGGCTATTAATCTTCCTTGGTGTAAGTCTGTTAAGTTGTATGAATTGCTTGATTTAGTTAAGGCTCAAAATTGGGTGAATTTGTTGAGTGAATGCTTTAATCGAAGTATGTATGTTGATGCTATGAGGGATTTTTGCAAAAGTTTCAAATATTCTAAAGGTGTTATTCGCTGCTGTGTGTATGAAAAAGAAATTGAGTTTGATGCGATGTATTTGACTGAGTTGTTTGATGTACCTAATACTGGATATGACTTGTATTTTAAGAGTAATGTGATAAGGAACCCTCTTCCTGATGCAAATATTGATGAGATAGTAGAGTTTTTAGGTGGAGACCCGGAGGAAACCTACATGAATCACAATGACCTAACCCCTCTTGACAAAATTCTGCTAAAATTCGTTTTCAATGTCATTATTCCTCGAACCCAAAAGAGAGACAGTGCCAATAAGCTTGACTCTGTTCTCATCTATTGCCTAGCCAAAAAGATCCAAATTAACTTTCCCTCCATTATGATCCAACACCTTTCTCACTATGTTCCAAAATGATGGAAGGTGGGATACGGTAACCTACTTACCTATGTTTTCGAAAGCTTTGGCATCTCCTTTACTGATAAAGAACCTCTGCTCCTCAAAAACACCGAATACATGCAACCTATTTTCCTTGAAAATCATAAGATGAAGGTTGTGGATGGATGTTTTGAAGTTTTGCTGGAGGAAAAAGAGAAAAGGCCTAAGGAAGTAGGTGGACTAGCTGAGGGGGAAGAAGAGAGGGCCGCTGGGATAGTAGAGGGAGTGGTGCAGGACATTCAAGAGGAGGAAGAGGAAAAGGTGGTTGAGGAAGTGACTGAGACAGGGGGAAGGAAGAAAAGGAAGAGTTTGAGGCTGATGAAGAAAAAGGAGCCCTCTGCACCCATTTGCATTGATATGACTGGGGTGCAAGAGGAATTACAAAAAGTCTCAAGCTCTCCTAGTCTGGGCAAGTATGCATATGTAGGAACAGGTTTCGCAGCTTTCAGTTCCCCATCAAAGGTTCCCAGCGAGGATGTCAAGGAGATGAAGGATATGCTCCTGAAGGTGCTGAAGGAACAAGAGGATTCAAAGCAAAACATGGCAGAACTGAAGAAAAGTATGCTCATTCTTAGCACTTATGTCAAGAAGCTGGTCTCAAGCTCTGAACAAGGGAGACAGTCCATTGTGAAGGACATAGTGTCTCAAATCAGCAAGAAGCTGGAGGATCTTGCTGTTGATGATGACCAGAGCATTGCTTCTTAACCTACCTTTCCTTGCAGCCTCTTTATGTTGATGAAACTTATGTTTATTTGCTTTTGGGAACGATTTTTAATTTGGTCTGTAATATTTTGGGCACTTTTTAATTTCTTTTGGCAAACTTGCGAATTTGGTACATTTGGCCGATGTTTTTAATTGGTTATGGTGATTATAATCTATGTTTCTTTTGCCTATATGCTTTGTGAATGTTTTCTCTCTATGCATGCTTCTTGTCTTAAGACTAAACCACTAGATGGTGCTGTGTTATGGTATACTATATACTTGTGTGTGTTAGTTTTTTATAATGCCAAAAGGGGGAAAAGGATGCAAACTATCAAGGAAACTTAATCATTCTATGGTTTCTGTTCGAAATCTTCACAAGCTGTCTAATCTCTACAAGCAGGTATAATGTATATACAAGTTCCTTTCAAGTTTTTTTGTTTTTCCTTAAGTTATTTATTTATGCATTATTTTTATTTCCTTAACTTAGTTTCCATTCTGCATTATATCTTGTTTTTGCATTTTCTTTTCTTTAGGAATAAAATGAATTATCTCTGTTTCCTTGTAAGTAAGTTTGGTTTGTTTGTCATCATTAAAAAGGGGGAATATTGTTGGACTTAATGATTTTGATGATGACACAACCTCACTTACTTACAAACTAATAAGTGCTTGATTGTTTAAGTGTGTACTCAGTTACAAAGACTAGGAGAATGAAGTGTCTTGTAAAAATACCATGAGGAACAAGAAGGCCAGAAGCAGAGCTAGCCATAAAGAAGAGTTCCCTCACAGGAACTTGGCACTTCAGAAATGAAGACTAGAGAAGAGAAGTTCCTTCCAAGGAACAGAAGCCTCGGAGTAGAAGCTTCATCAGAGAACATGAAGACTAAATATATTTTTATATTTTAGGATTTATGTAAGTATAAGATATTAATTTGCACTCGAAAAATCTGTGTGGAATTGGTCTAAAAAGATAATTTTGTGCTAGCTAAATTTTAGGGAAGTTGTTATTTTCTAAAGGATTATCTTTTCAAACAAAATGAGGATTTTATTTTTTCTGATTTTCTAAAAATATCTTTTGCAAAAAAAATCTTCCACGTTTTCTAAAACCTTGCAGCCTACTCCTCCATGATTTTCTTCAAGTCATGGTCGTGCACATTAAGGAGTTCATGTTTCCTTAATTTTAGGAACATGATCTTCTTAGTGGGTATGAGTAGTGGCGTAATGGTGTTGCTGCACAAAGAGGATTTTCCAAAGCGTTTATTGATCTATAAATAGCCATTAATTTCAGAAGGAAAATTTCACCCTTGCTCACATAAGTTTTCAAGCTTCAAACCGAGTTAAGAGTCAAATTCCACACAAGTTTATTAGAGAGTTCTTTATGTTCTTATACTAGAGTTTGTTCTTCTTTCGAGTTGTAATTTAGGAATGGGGAAGTTCAAGTGAACATTTGTGTATGAGAAAGAGAAGTGAGAAAGAGAAAAGAAAGAGAAGAGAAAGAGAAGAGAGAACAGAGAGGTGATAAGAGAGAAAGTAGAATGGTTCATCTAGCTATTGTAAGTTCATACTTCAGGCTTCAGTCATATTAAAGTATAATATGTCTATTGTAAGTTCATACTTCAGTCCTTTCTCTCTTATCACCTCTAGGGTCATATTATACTTTAAGTTCACAATAATAAAAGTCTTTTTGAAGATTCCAAGTAGGATTGTAAATACCTGGGTTGTTGGGCATCAAGTCTTGTTTTATAAAATGTCATGATTCCAATGGAGTTTGTAGCTTAAGTATAAGCTTCCAAATTTTCTTGCAAAGTGTACATTTCAACCAATTTGCAAGTTATTTTTTTTTTTTTTTTTGAAGGCAACTAATTGTAAGTTCATACTTCAGGCTCATATGCTCAGCAATGTGATAAAAGCCCATAGAGAACAAATTATAAATCATAGATTCCAGACCTTTAGAAATCAGACTATATTTAAACTAAAATCGATTCAAAAGGAGCATGGTTCATCTAGCTATTTTTGTAGAAAAAAAACTCTTCACTTAGATTTGATGTGTTTTCTTCTGATGAAACAGTTATTTTAGTACGTACCTTTTTTAAGATTTCTTAAAATGAGAAAAATGAGATTGCCACAATTCTAACAAATACTCATATAAAAATGTTGAATCTTATCTATAAAGTATCAATATTGGTCAAAATAGAATAAGTAAATAGTGCAAAAGTTAAAATAGAGACAGCCTACTTTGACCATTAATAGCTTAATCGAATACAAATATATGTACTACTTCACCAAAGTCGTACTTTCAAAAGTGTTAGGTATCTCCATATCCACCCGTGCTGAGATACGTATAACACCACCAAAGCCTTAAATCTTAGAGGCTTAGAGTGTAATGTAACCATTTTGAATCATCCACCTGAGATTCCAATGATTTTTCACACTCTTGTAAGTCCAGTATGCCCATCCAAAGGTTGCACGTCTATACACTTGAAGTTGTGCTTTTGCAAATTTTTTATAATCCTCCTTTGTCGCTCCATTCACTAACCACTCAGCAGTCCATTCTCCTGCATCAAAATATAATAATAATAATAATAATAATAATAATAATAATAATAATAATAATAATAATAATAATAATAATAATAATAATAATAATAATAATAGTAAATTAAAAAAAAAAAAAATCCTACATAATTAATATGTGAGATTGAAAAAAAAAATGCAGTTACACTAGTAGTCTAGATCTGATCATGTTGTTTTAAGGATTTAATAAAAATATTGTACGTAATATGAGTTTTATAGGGGGGAAAAGTTAAATATGAAGATATCATTTCTATATGGTCCTAACCAATATTAAGATTAAGTCATCATTAATTTCATATCAATGTTAATTTTCCATGTGTGATACCTTTTTCCTAACATATAAGAAGGGACGTGACCGTGAAGATGTCAAACACCCCATCCAATCTGAGTCGAATCACTCAATCAAGGTTTTAAAGGCCAATTGAAGATTGGTAAATAAAAAAGATCCATAGCGACAATTTTGGTAAAAAAAAAAAAATCTCAAGCGACATTTAGACCAAAAAAAATTAATTTTTTTCGACAAATTCTTCAAAAATCCTAATTTAATTTGTTATTGTGTTTTTAAAATTATTTTTTCCATTTAAAAATTTGAATTAATATGCCCCCCTTTTTATTTTGCTAATTTCCAATATCAAATTTATCTCCGACCTCTTCTTTATAAAGAATTTCGTTGATTAGGGGTAGGAATAGTAGTATTTAACCGTTTTTTTTTTTTTTTTTTTTTTTTTTTTTTTTTACTACTACTTCAAATTGATAATATCTTAAAAGGGGTTTAAAAATTAGGTAGGAAATTTTTTATTTTTTTAAAAAAAAACCCACGAAAATCGAAATAAATTAAGCATTCACGAGTAGTTTGTTGGAAAATTTATGTTTTTGGGTTAATTGTCACTTGAAATATTTTTTTTACCAAATTGCCGCTTGATATTGGTTCTTTTTTACCAAATTGTTGCCAGAGTTATTTTTTTTTATCAAATTGTCGGTAAGGGTCTTTTTTATTTACCAATCTGGTCAATTGGTCATCTGTATAAGCATAATGATATAGTATGACTCTACTTTAAACTTATTCCAATGTACGATCAAATCCAACCAAGTCACTTAAATTGACACCTCTAGGTAGTAGAGGCGTAAGGCTATCATGTTCTAGCTACTCAATAGAGCATAGTTTATTTTTCAACTTAATGATTAGTTATTGGGCTTGTACTAATCTAATTAAGGCTTCAAGGGGCTGCTTTCATTGTCTTAATATTACTACCCTTCTTAATTATTCCTAATTATCTCTAACTGTCCTACAATACTCTTAATTAAATGTACTTAATTATAGAGCTGTTAATATCAGTATTCATGATACAGGGTAGCGTATTACGCCACCGAGGGCTTTCATTGAATAACTTACCAACAAATATGAGGGGACCGCCGTTAGAGTTTGTCACGTAACCCAATTCCGAGGACCGGTTGTTGTAGATAAAGTCGATGTTTTGATGGACATTCAAGCCGTTATATTTATCCTCGAAAAGGCTGTAGTAATGAACATCAATTACATTTAACTGCAATCTACCAGCAAGGGGAAACAACTCCCTTGGATTCATAGGCCCCTCTATGCGATTGCTCATTATAACATACGCACTTGAAGAATGCTTCCCGACTGCATTGTATCCTGCCTTATAGTACTTTTGTAAGGTCTCTACTGTCACAACAGGCGCTAAGGGCTCATTGAGCAGCTCTTCTGCTAGCAAATTAGGGAATTTCGCATATCTGCATTCAAATGACAATGTGCTTAAAGGACCCTCTTAACCAAAAGCTTAAATCGATGGTTAAGGCCCGAAATATGTTTTATACTCTGCAAGGTAGTGTTTAATTATTACCTGGAAGATAAGAAGTCGATAACAGAAACAGTATGTTGTATAGTAGCATTGGACTTTCCCCATTCAACAGTTCCGTCTCTACTTGCACTAGGGTCATATCTATTTTGTGCCCCGGGTGCTGCGTGTAGGTCTACTATAACCCGGATACCATATTTTCTACAGGTTTACAATATACACTTGACAATATTAGTCTCTTTTAAGAGGCTCTTGTGATTGAATAAAAATGAGAGTGAGTAAAATGAAAACGTAATGTGCCCAAGTGAAGGCATTGTCCAAAGCCTGCAACGAACCTCCCACGAAAGGCTTAGGAGGATTCGGGCCACTGGCTATCCACCATCCTACAGGAATTCTAACAGCATTGAGTCCACTATGAGAAATGAACCTGAAATCATCTTCAACTATGAACGTCTTCCAGTGATTCTGTTACATCGAATAAATTTTATATCTGTCACAATGTTATCAACTTTCAATTGTAAATAAGGGGGCTGCCCAGTTAATCTTCATGATTAACAAACTTTGTCAATCTTTTATGTCATGTCAGAAGTTGGAGTATGTGGATGTCGACTCAGCAGCCGAGTCAGAAGTAGAACGATACACATTAGCATATTATTTGTAAACGGTGCTCGCTGCTGTTAGTCTATTACTTATAGGGGCTGTTCTTGATTGACGGTGGAAGATGAATTCATGGTTGCATTTAATGTTGGTAGGTAATGGTTTACTACTTTGCTGTTTTCCAAGTGATGTAATAATTGTCTTCTTGCTCCATTCCCGTAGAATTTGACTATCAAAATTGAAATAAACTTTTTAATCTAAAACACCAAAAGTCAAAAATATAGAATTATTGTCAAAAAAAAAAAGAATTATTGCAATAATTTCTATTTATTTGAATTTGATTATACTCGTATTTGAATATTGTTTGTTCATTAAATCAATATATCTTATGTAAATGTTTTATGCTTTATTATTAAAAAATAAATTTACTATTCAAAATATATACTTGTACTTTTTTATTTTTTTGAAATTAAGTATTAACTATATACTTGTATTTTTTATAATATATGTAACATACCCATTTTTACCGTATTTAAGAAAAATGGATTAAATGATTGATAAGAGTATGTGGGTCATGAGTTTTAAAGAAGAAAAATTTACAATTGATGAATTGAAAATAAGGTTTTTTTTTTTTTTTTTTGGACACAAAAACAGAGCTTAGCCATTTATTAACTCATCAAAAGTTCAAGATCATTACAAATCGCCCCGTGAATTTCCGGAGATACTCCTCTAACCAAACCCGAAAATCACTAAAAGTACTACTCAAACTAGCTAAACCATGGGCAACACTAACTTAAAAACTGATGAATTGAAAATAAGTTAGATTAAAGTAATCATATCAAATTTGATGAATTGAATGTGTAGATGATCTAACCACTAACTTAAAAACTGAAAAAGAAATGATTTTTTTTGTACTTTCAACATTTTTTTTTTTTTTTTTTTTTTTTTTTTTTTTTTTTGTTGTTGTTCCATCCGGTATACCCTTTGGGCTAATTCGAATTTGGGGATCAATTTTGGGTGATTAAGTTCCAATCCCCTCCCAATTGTTGTTACAAGAAATCGAACACGGATTCTCCCTACCAAGTATAGTCTCAATCATCACTACAGCATCAACCAATTAGTTGTTGTTGTTGCACATAATGCATAAGATAACAACTATTTTTAGTAAATGTTGCACATAATATGAAACGGATGTAATATAAAATATTTTTTAAAAAAAAATAAAAAACTACATCGCTTTCATAAGATTTTGGAATGACAGATAGTAGCCATATTATATTTATTTATCTTTATCTTTAAATTTTATTAGTTGGATTTAGTGAAGACCATGAGAGGCTATTGATATAATATTTAATGTAGGTTTTTGTCAAAAAAAACTCAGGGCATGTTCACTTCAGCTTAATTTCAGTTCAGTTAAGTTCAGCTCCAATCAGTTGAATTCAGTTCAGTTCAGTTCAGCTCCAATCAGTTCAGTTCAGTTCAGTTCAGCTCCTAATTTCCTTCTCTCATAAAATATTCATTTCACTTTAGTTCAGTTAAGTTCAGTTCAGTTCAATATGGTAGATAAAGTTATTCTTTTATTGAGAAGTAAAGTGGCAATTCAATAATATGTGGACCATTGGAAAAGTAAGAAATGATAAATTAAATATGAGTGGAGATATTAGTGGGTAAAGATATATTATTACTCCCTCTGTCCCTATATTTTTGCCCCATTTGACTGTGAGCAAAACTAAAGGTATGGAGGGAGTACATTATAAGAGGAGTTCCGCATAGTCCCTATGTGCAAAAATGCATATAGGAGGGCAAAAGTGGAAAAACACTGAGTTTTGACATTCAAAATGGTACTTTTAATGGTTACCATGGTCAATGGTACATTTTTTGTACTATTATGCATGTATATGTACCATTATGTCTTAGTACTTTAGTACAGTAGTACTATTATATCTCACAATGTCATAATATTTTGATATACCATTTACATACTTATTTGTAATATTAGCATTATATATAATTATTTATACCACTACAACATTTAGGGCCTGATCACTTTAGCTTAATTTCAATTTAGTTCAGCGCCAATCAGTTCAGTTCAGCTCCAATCAGTCCAACTATGTTCAGTTCAGTTCAGTTTAGCTCCTAATTTTTGTCTCTAATAAAATATTCATTTCAGCTCTATTCAGTTCTGTTCACTTTAGCTCCTATCAGTTCAATTCACTTCATCTCATTTAAACTCCTAATTTTATTTTACACCGAACATTTTGCGCGTGTGAACAGTAATATTTTCATAAAAGTAACCTTTTTTTTTATTTTTTTTTATAAAAGTGACTCTTTTTTTTCACAAAAGTGACCCATATTTTTATAAAAATGATTTTTTTTTTAAAGTGACTCATATTTCTACAAAAGTAACCTTTTTTTTCACAAAAGTGACCCTTTTATTTTCACAAAACTTAATACACAATAGATCTCCATCATTTATTGAAGCTAGATTACTAGTCTTCTTCATTCCACAATTTACAAGTAAAAATGTACTGAAAAACAATGAAAGAAACGCAATTAAAAATTGAAATCAATGTTCAACAATAGCAAAATCACATAAATTATACTAATTGTAGACACCCATTTGCGTCTCCCCAAAACCAAACCCGGTGATAAGTACCTTTCATGTCATTTGATTATCGAACAAAGCGAACGTGTGAAAAGTCTAGTGATGAGGATGTTTTTATTAAAATATCTCTTCTTTCTGTTTTTTAAAACAATTCTTTTCTTACCTTATTTATGAAAAACGTGCATTCCAGTTTAGTTTGGTCCATGATAAGGGTCCAATAATAGTGTAGTTGGATGGGGCTTGAAAAGAGCTTTCTAACGATATATTATAAGCCCAATTCCGATGAATAATGAGGAAGTTATGGCCAAAATACTGAACTAGGCCCGGTTTGATCTTTATATGCGGCTCAATGATCTAGAGGAGGGCCTAATATTGATTTATCATTCCTAAAGCAATTAGAATTGATTTTAGTCTTTTAGATTCTTTTAGAAGGTTCTTTTCATTCCTAATTCAATTAGCATTGATAAATTGACTTTGGTTGATTTTTTGGAGTTTTAATCAGAATAAAAGAGTGTTTTTGAGGAAAATACAATTTTGTCCTTCTACACGGTTAAATTTTATCGAAATTAAGAAAAAAACGTGAAAATAATTGTTACGCCTGACGACAGGGATTAACGTCTGGCAGTAATTTTCAGCGTCTGGCGCTAACCTGTTTGTATTCTCGTCGAAACTCTGATTTGTTTTTCTATCCGTTTGGCTGATTTTCTCTATAAATAGCCTCCTAAAACCTCCGTTTTCAACTATCAACTACCATCAAAATATCAGATATTCTCTAGTTTTCTTATTCTCTCTAGCTTTTAAGAATTCTCTTCTCTCTCTAGCTTTCTCTACAAAATTCCACATTCACAAGACCTAGAAGCACTTAGCCAAGTTCGAAGTTGTCTTCGCCCTAGACGTGAAAGGTTTAATTTCAGAGGGTTTGGTCCCAAATCTCTCTTTCAATTATTATTTAATTCAATTCTTTGATTATTATTCTCCTTGAAGTTACTAACGTGTGTATTTTGTTATTAGAAAGAGATACGAGACATCCAAGTAAGTCCTTTAATTGATTTATTGTTATTATGATTCTTAGAAATCATGTTTAGTTTGTTATTATGATTCCTAGTATCATGTTAGGGGTGTAACCTTCAGCTCGTGAACGGTTTACAAGTTCCTAAAACTTGTTGGCGACTCTTTTGCTATATCTTCTTTCCCTTTGGACGCCACCGTACTTTAGTGTATGATCATAATGGGGTTCAAGCTAGGGGTAATGCTTGAAATATTCCCTACACTAATATACTTATCTCACTGTAGACACCCATTTGTGTCTTCCAAACTCTCAGAAATATCAAATCTTTTACGTCTACGGCGAAGAGAACTTCGAACTTGGCTAGGTGTGTCTAGTGCTAATGAATAAGTTAATTGAAAAGGCTCATAAAAGGAGCTTTTTCAAAAAGAGCTTATTTATTTGAATAACCTCTTTAAATAAGCTTCCCATCAAACGCGTTAAATTAGCTTATTTAATAGTCAGTAAGTTAATGTTGGTCAAATAAGTTAATTTTGCTCAAATAAGTTGTTTACCAAACAGAGTCTTTATCCAATTTCTCCTAAAACTCTACGCATGGAAAAATAGAGCAAATATTAAGAAAACGAAGGGAGTATTTGTTAAGGGAAAGGGACCTTTTGAAATGTTAGAATCTGTTTAGTTGTATTTAACAAACCTCTTATGTCTTACAAGAGGTGAACGGGTGTCCTATCCTTATTGTTTTTTGTTTAAAAATCTACTTTAATATTATCATGTTGTTCTTATTTTAATTTTGAAATTTGAATTTATACTCTTCATTCCTATGGCGGAAAAATGGTAATTATAGACTAAAAAAAGTAAAAATAACTAATACGAGTATATCAACAAAATCAACTCTTTGAAATTCCAACAATAAATGTATACACTTATTGCATATTTACAATTATAATTACAATCAGTATGACTTGAGTGCTCCATATTTGGTCTCTTCATTTGAGATGTCCTTGGATCAAATCTGGTATTATAAAAATCAAAGAATTAATCATAAAAACTACACAATGTAAAAAAATTGAAAAGAATACATAATTAAAAACAAACTAATAAGAAAAGCAAGTTATTAATAAAAAAAGGAAATGCATCGGATAGATTGAGTGAAGAAAATTAGGCGAAATTTAAGAGAAAAACTGACCTCATTCTTCTTTGCTTGAACACGGCAATATACATACAATTTTTTTTTTTTTTTTTTTTTTTTTGAGAACACATATACATACAAATTTCATTAATAGTACTGTATAACACTATAACTTAAAACAAAATTAATTTTACCACACCTATTTAACCAGTCAAAAAATAAAGAACAAAATCCCAAAATAATCAATCATCCCTACGGATCCACCCCACAAAAACAAATCCACCATTCTTAGAGCAACCCATAAAAGCAAGACAAAAAAAAAAAAAAAAAAAAAAAAAAAAAAAAAAAAAAAAAAAAAAAAAATCCTTACAAATAATCAATCAAGCCAGTTCGATATGCTGAATCGGGTGATTATCTTATTGTATATTATAGTGGTCAAATAAATTTATGAGCTCCTTACAAAATACCCAATCAAGCCGCATGCAAATCCAAAAAAAATAAAATTTAAAAAACTTTCAACAATTTCAATATTTACAGTTCAAATCAGAGATGAAACTGCATTATTCCATATTCATTGTTAAAACTGAGGATATAACTTTTGCAACTTAATATGACTTAATCCACGTTGATTTCCCGTTAGTTGTCTTCAATAATTGTACACCTCCTATTAACCAATTGGTATAGTCCCATTGTAATTGTGTGTTCCAATAATTTGCAAAAACATAGTCGGTAGTCGGTGCTCTAACATTTCTTGATTTGGAGTTGGAGGTGAATTTCACTAGTTTCCTGTGATAACAAATACATGATTGACCAAATACAAAGGAGAGAGAAAATACAAAGGAGATAGAGAGTGTTAGACCTTATATTGTATTTAGCTATTGGGCCGATGTTAAGCCCTATTCTCTTCTCCTAGGTTGTATATATATACCTTGTGAATATCGTAATACATACAGAAAACATTTACTCTAAACTTCTTCTCTAAAGTTTGACATGGTATCGGAGCCAAAATCAATCTAAACCCTAAAACTCTAAATTTTTTTTTCACTAATCTCTAAAACTCTAAACTCTAATCTACTCTATTGACAATCGACAATGGGGGACGACAACAAGATCGATCCTGCTTCTCCCTTTTATCTTGGATCGGGTGATCAACCCGGAAACTTAATTTCTCACGTAATCTTGAAGGGTGAGAACTACCTACCATGGTCCAGGGCTATGTCTTTGTCCTTGAAATCTCGGCGTAAATTCGGGTTTGTTGATGGTACTATCTCCAAACCCACAGAGAAAAAGAAAATGCTCGATTGGGATACGGTTAATTCAATGTTGGTGTCTTGGATTTTGAGGGCTATGGAGCCGAAAGTTGCTGCATCTATTCCATATTTTGAAGACGCCAGACGACTGTGGGAGTACCTAGACAAACGCTACTGTGAAGCAAGTGGACCTCGCTTGCAACAATTGAGGGCAGCAATTACAAATTGCAAGCAATTGCCCACTATGACTGTCGAGGAATATTACACCCAATTAATGGGTTATTTTGATGATCTTTTACGCCTTAAACCCCCACATGGCTGCAAGTGTGGCTCTTGTTCTTGTGATGTTGCTGCTGCATACGAGAGGGACAGGGAGGAGGAAATATTGCATCAATTTCTGGTCGGGATTGATGATAGCAAGTATGCTATGGTTCGCACAAACCTTCTCTCGCAGCAGCCCCCTGCTACTATTGAGCGTGCCTATCAAGCACTTCTTCAAGAGGAGCGCTCAAGGAGTATTGCCCAATCTCATACCTCTATGACACGTGAAGATGCTCATGTGTTTGCTCTGCCCTCGGATCGTCGACAAATTCAATCGACCAATTTCAATAGAGTGGACAAATCGACGCTTTATTGTACTCATTGCAAGCGGCCTGGTCATGACAACGTGGGTTGCTTTGTGCTCCATGGCTACCCTGACTGGTGGCTGGAGAAATATGGTAGGAAGGGCCGTGCTCCATCCTCTGCTGCTGCTACTTCCTCGGGACAGCAGGGTGCTCTGCTGCCTGCCCCTAAAGGTCCTGCCTCGACCACTGCTGCCACTGCTGCTTCAACCTCGAGCAAACCCCCGGTGCGTGCTAATGCCGTGGGTTGCTCTGGTGACTCCTCTCCCCTACTTTCGAATGATACTATTTCTGCTCTCTCCGAATTTAAACCCGAGCATGTTCGCCTCCTTTTGAATATGGTTAATAATCAACAGGAGAAAATGATCGGTGAGTATTTTTCTCCATATTGGATTGTCGACACTGGTGCGTCTCACCATGTTACGGGGGATGAACACTCTTTGATGAATGTGACTGATATTTCTCCGTGTCCTGTTGGGTTACCTGATGGTGCACATGCTATGGCTACGAAGATGGGACGAGTGCCATTAACAGATTGCATTATTCTTGAAAATGTTCTTTTTGTTCCGAAATTAAATTGCAATTTAATTTCGGTCTCTAAAATGATTGATGATTCACATTGTTTTGTGCGTTTCACTGATTCTTTGTGTGCTATACAGGACCAACATTCGGGGAGCCTGATTGGAGGCGGTGAACGGATAGATGGACTCTACTATTTCCGGCGTCTTCCCAAAGTATGTGCGGTGACGGATCGAGAGGTGTCTACATTTGAGCTCTGGCATCGTCGTTTGGGACATCCGTCGGATAGAATTGTCAAGTTAGTTCCTGCAGTTAGTGCTAGTTCTAGTAGCAAAATTTTGAATAAAGCATGTGATATTTGTCCACAAGCTAAACAAACTCGAGATAGCTTTCCTGATAGTGATAGTAGAGCTAGTCGTATTTTTGAATTAATACATTGTGATTTGTGGGGGCCATATAAGACACCTTCTAGTTGTGGTGCTCACTATTTTTTGACTATTGTTGACGATTTTTCAAGAGGCGTATGGGTTTATTTGTTGAATGATAAAACTGAGGTTTATTCTTCATTTTGCTCTTTCTTTGCTATGATTAAATGCCAATTTGAAGTGACTGTGAAATGTGTGCGGAGTGATAATGGTACGGAATTTAAACACCTAATTCCGTATTTTGATGAACGTGGCATTATTTTTCAAAGCTCTTGTGTTGGTACACCACAACAAAATGGTAGGGTGGAACGTAAGCATCAGCATATTTTAAATGTCAGTCGTGCACTAATGTTTCAAGGCAATTTGCCGGTTAGTTTTTGGGGTGAGTGTGTCCTTGGGGCGGTTTATTTAATTAATCGTACTCCTTCTCGTGTCTTGGCTAATAAGACTCCTTTTGAAACACTATTTGGTGTTGCACCTAATTTTGATGAATTAAAGGTTTTTGGGTGTCTTTGTTTTGTCCATAATCAAAAGGCGAAGGGTGACAAGTTTGCTCCTCGTAGTCGGAAGTGTGTGTTTGTGGGTTATCCTCACGGTAAGAAGGGATGGAAGGTGTATGATTTGGAGTCGGGTGACATTTTTGTTTCTCGTGATGTCAAATTTTTTGAGAGTGAATTTCCTTTTGCGGATGATAGTCAAGTTGGTACGAATCATATGTCTAATGACAATGTAGGGGTTGACGTTGATTTTTTAGATGATCTTGAACATATTCTTGAGGTTGGTGAGGCTACCCTTGATCCCGGGCCTCCCAGCGAAGTGCACAGCCCTGCTGCCCCCACTACTGCTGCTGACTCTCCTCCTACTGCTGCCGAAACTGCCTCTACTGCTGCTGTTGGCAGCCTGGACCGCAGCTCCACCGCGGCAACCAGTTCTGCCCGCAGTCCACCTGCGGCAGAGACTGCTGCCCGCAGCAACACCGCGGTGCAGTCTGCTGCTGCTGCCAGTACTACGGACAGCAGCCCCAATGCTGTTCCGAGTTCTCTCTCTGCTTCCTCGCTTGGTTTGAGCCGTGATCAACGCGACAGACATCCTCCTCGTTGGCATCGTGACTACGTCGCACATACTATTTCTCTTCCCGGTCCATCTATCTCTCCAAGTTCATCGTCTTCTCCGAGCTCCTCAGGTACTCCCTATCCTTTAGCACACTTTGTGAATTGTGACAAATTTTCTATGCGCCATCGTGTCTTTATTGCAGCTATTGATACGGCAGTGGAGCCTCGTAATTTCAAAGAGGCTATGCAACATGAGGGGTGGAGGGAAGCTATGCACAAAGAAATCTCTGCATTGGAAGATAATGAGACTTGGGTTGTGGCCACCTTACCTCCGGGGAAGAAAGCTCTCGGATGCAGGTGGGTTTATAAGGTGAAACATAACTCTGATGGCACGGTTGAGCGGTTAAAAGCTCGTCTTGTTATATTTGGCAATCATCAGGTTGAAGGTATTGACTACAATGAGACATTTGCCCCGGTTGCTAAAATGGTCACGGTTCGTGCATTCTTAGCTATTGCTGCGGCAAAGAATTGGGAACTCCATCAAATGGACGTTCATAATGCCTTTCTCCATGGTGATCTTGATGAGGAAGTCTATATGAAACCACCCCCGGGCTTCCATACTTCTAGTTCTGATTCGGTCTTTCGCCTTCAAAAGTCTTTGTATGGCCTCCGCCAAGCACCTAGATGTTGGTTCTCTAAGTTAGCCACCTCTCTGAAAAGGTACGGTTTTCTGCAATCATATTCTGACTACTCTCTATTTACTCTGCAAACTGGATCTATACAGCTTAGTGTTTTGGTGTATGTTGATGACTTAATCATTGCCGGTAATGACTCTTCTACTATCTCACAATTCAAATCATATTTGAGTGACTGTTTTCATATGAAAGATTTGGGTTTGTTGAAGTATTTTCTGGGTATTGAGGTTGCACGTAGTCCGGAAGGCATATTTTTGTGTCAACGGAAATATACTCTTGATATTATAGCAGAGTCTGGTTTACTTGGGGCACGTCCGGCCGGTACCCCTATTGAGCAGAATCATTCCCTGGCGACATCAGAGTCATCTTTCTTCTCTGATCCAGAGCAGTATCGGCGACTCGTGGGTCGTCTGATTTATTTGTCCTTTACTAGACCGGATTTGGCATACGCGGTGCATATTTTGTCTCAATTTATGCAACAACCGCGCCAGGATCATTGGGAAGCGGCTCTTCGTACAGTCCGGTACTTGAAGGGATGTCCTGGTCAGGGAATTCTTTTGGGTTCCGCTTGTGACTTACATATTACAGGTTGGTGCGATTCCGATTGGGCGGGTTGTCCTTTGTCGCGCCGTTCTATCACTGGTTGGGTGGTGTTTCTTGGTGCTTCTCCCATATCCTGGAAAACTAAGAAACAGGACACTGTGGCTAAGTCTTCTTCGGAGGCCGAATTCCGCTCAATGTCTAAGACCACCGATGAGTTGAAATGGTTGAAGGCTCTTCTTCTGAGTTTGGGTGTCTCGCATCCTCGTGCTATGAGTTTGTTTTGTGATAATCAATCTGCTTTGTATATTGCGAAAAATCCGGTGTTTCATGAGCGTACCAAGCACATTGAGGTGGATTGTTATTATCTTCGTGATGCAATTCAGGATGGTATCATTAGTCCGTCTTATGTGAAGACAACGGACCAATTAGCGGATATTTTCACCAAGGCTTTGAGTAAAAGTCAATTCATGTATTTACTTGGCAAGTTGGGCATTTGTGATTTGCATGCTCCAACTTGAGGGGGGGTGTTAGACCTTATATTGTATTTAGCTATTGGGCCGATGTTAAGCCCTATTCTCTTCTCCTAGGTTGTATATATATACCTTGTGAATATCGTAATACATACAGAAAACATTTACTCTAAACTTCTTCTCTAAAGTTTGACAGAGAGAGTTAAGTGTTTCACAGTGAAGACTTGACGTTAACAAACGGCTGTCATATGGCGTTAACCCCAAACAGCAATCAGTAATATTACGTGGATGCTTAGTCATTATAGTTGGCCAAGTCAACACACGGAAGTTACCATTGCATCCTCATAATAATAGGTTGAAATACCATAAAAGTCCCTAGATTAACAAAATTCAGCAATCATGAAGATTAAATGGGATTTTCCCGTAAATAAGTATATGCTGCTTACGGCAGTGCTTACCCTCATAACTCGAGGGGCTTTTTCCGGGCCATAACCATTAGTAACCTGAAATTCACCTAGCAAGGTATTTACTATGCTCATCACAAAAACAGATGGGTTATCATCCCCCCAACCAGCATCCCCTGCATAATCTGCAGTGACAGAGAATCCTCTGTCTTTGCCTGCAGGAAAAATCTCAATAATAATGAATCAATGTCACCTAAGCCATTAAATGTGTACTAAAAATATGAGTTTAACCTGTAGATATAGACCATTTGAAGCTTGAATTCGAACACGATTTTTGTCATCAGATTTTCTGACAATCCGAAATATTTCAGAAGCAGCAGGAGTTTTTGCTTCTGCAACTGCTGCAGGCCTGCCTTTACTGTCCTGCACTACTCCTGCAAAGTGATTGCTGAACACCCGGAAATTGAACGTGTTTTTGTTGATTCTCCATAGCTACACTCCAAAAATTTGTTACAATTTACAATAATAGTGAACAAAGTAATAAGTAAACTACTACCTTCATTTCAAATTATTTACAACGATTTGACATAAAGTGTGAGTAAATGAAAATGTGTATTCCTTGCAAATAATTTGAAATAGAGGTTGTACAACAAGACACCCAACAAAAATCGCAACAAATTATATTAAGCTAATGTTTAGAAGGTGTAGCTTACCTTGAAGGCTTCCCAACTTGCTGCAGAGGTTCTATTAGCAATTAAGATGGTCCCTCCGCCGTTCTCAGCACATACATACTTGCCAATTGTCACTGATTTTAGCCGAATTTGTGTTCCATCCTGTATATTTTTAGGTAGTATTATACAAATTTAGTGTCCTAATTAGAGAAATAAAATGCTTGTGTGTCAAATCAATATCTTGGCATAAAATCTGAACTCCATTTCTCATCAGAATTTTACATACAAACACATTAGTGGAAAATGCAACATCTAATTTAATAAGTTATTTAGTTAATCAATCCCCATGTAGCCACACATGTACGAATTTAGTTATACATGATACGATTTGATTTTATAAAAATTAGTAATAACACGTGACTATTGATCCCGGACAAAGATGAAAACTAGATAATACAAACCAGCAAGTCTTTGTTAGGAATGCCATAAAAAAGAGAAGGTACTATCCCGCCTTCAGTAACAAGCCATCCTCCTAGATTAACTGCCTTAACTTTAAAACCCGGGTTTAAGCCATGTCTGTTAGCCCTCCGAGCTTGGCACCCTACGATCAAACTTTGTATATAAATTCCCGCTAACAATGAACATAAAAAGGTGTATATAATGCTAACCTTCATTATATTTTGATGATTTATGCTTATTTAATTGAAAATATTTGTCATTTTTTTTATTATAGCAGAATTATAAAGGTATATATATAACGGTATGAACTATAAAGCGTATATGAGGAACAATGGCTCAAATTATTTGGTGGACATCAATTGGCAACGCTCGCATTCGTCTAGTATTGATGCATACCATGTGATACATGAAAATTATATTTTTAAACATTTATTGCTATTTTTTTCATAACCAAACAACCTACAAAAATATAAGTTAAACGAAGTAAATCTTAGGAAAATTTGTCAAAAATGCCATTTTAAGTGGTCCACTTTGTGATAAAGTTCCTTTTATAATAAAAGTGGCAACAAAGGTCCTTTTTATCCCACTTGGATTGTGAAGAGGGTTCTTTGATCGGATACCAGATATTAACTTTATTTTTCGGCAAAAAATAAAAATAAAAGACAAGTGACCTCTTAAAACTTTTTTTTAAAAAAGAAAATTTCCCCAATTACACATTAAAGGCACAGATGGGAGTCAAACCGCAAACTAACCTCAAATTTTGCCCAACTACACCCAATGAACCTTTTATTATCGCACATGCCACCTGGAGTATAGACTATAAAGTGGGTTTAAATTGAGTTAGAAGATAAAGGAAGTATGGATTGTGTTTTAACTTTTAATTGAGTTGAAAGAAATGTAATTTATTTAATGGAGTGTATAGTACTCCATATTATGTAAACTGGAGTATAGTATTGATGAGTTGACACAATTATATACCTCATGTTTTAACCTTTTATTTTAAGGTTAAAATGCCAACTCAGATTTACGTTTCACAAGTTCAGAAAATATTAAGGGTTTATCTGACTAGTACCAAAATATAATTAAAATTAATGTTATTACAAGGTTGTTAATGTGTTCAAGATTAATAAAAAAGATAAACATTATAAAAGGTGGTTACTCGGTTAGCCAAAAGATATGTTAGTAAAATAGAGTGGGATGAACTAGATATGCTCTTCTTGGCATGTAACTAACAGTGAGTTTGGATAACATTAGAGGGAGGAAAAGAAGGGGAGGGAGGAGAAGAGGAGGGGAGGGAAAGGGAGGGGAGAGAAGAATGGTGAGTTTTCCTTCCAAATCTCTCCATTGTTAGAGGGATTATTTTCCTATAATTTAATCCCTCCATTTCTCTCCCCTCCAATTCCCTTACTTCCTCATTTGTTATCCAAATGAAAGACATCACATCTCTCCCCTCCCCTTCTTTTCCTTCCATTTCCTTCTATCAAAACACACCGTAAATGCCATATTTCTAATAGTAACTGAATTTCATTGCCAATTGAGTTGGTAGGCTAATAAGTATGTATTTTAGCTTCTACATTTTATTGCAAAGTGTAAGTTTCAATCAATTTGTAAGTTGATCCGATGAAAAGATAAGAAGCATATTGTTCAGGCACATATGCTCCAATGTGATAAACCATGCATAGAGAATATTTTACAAACCATAAGTTCCACACCTTTAGATATATCAGACTACATATAAACTAAAATGGATTCAAAAGGAGCATGGTTCGTCTAGTTGTGTTTTTGTAGAAAATAACTCTTGACTTAGATCTGATGTGTTTTCTTCTGATGAAACAACGACTTTAGCGTGTACCTTTTTGCTCAAACACGCTAGTTCCATGGCGACTTGCATCATGGTTGGCCTTACAGCTCCTTCAGGGTGCAGACAACGCTTTGCAAGACTTACAGCCACCATTATGTCTTCAGTCATATTGCTACTTTCTAAGATTATAGGATCCAACATTTCATATAAAGCAGAATCCCCTGTTTCGACAAACTGCATCACCAAACTCGTTGCATAGTCTGAAGTCACACGAATTGGCTTCTGTCCTGTTAATATTTCAACCAGAACGACTCCAAAGCTATAAACATCACTCTTTTCAGTAAACTGCCTTGAACACGAAAGTATTGCGGATCAAGATACCCAAATGTCCCACGTACACAAGTTGTTAAGTGAGTTTGATCCATACTAATTGATCTCGAAATTCCAAAATCACAAACTTTGGCCGTGTACTTGTGATCCAAGAGTATATTACATGATTTAATATCTCTGTGATAGATAGGAGTTGAAGACGATGAATGAAGATAAGCAATAGCCCCGGCAACTTCAGATGCAATTCTTAGTCGAATTTCCCAAGTTACTCGAAACTCTTCATTAGGACTATGAATGAATTCCGAAAGAGTTCCATTGGGGATGAACTCGTAAACTAAATGTAAAATTTTAGTTTCCAAGCAACATCCAAGCAACTTAACTACATTTCTATGGTTGACTTGTGAGAGAACAATTACCTCATTTATGAACTCCTTCCAATGGCTCTCACTCAATGACCTTGCTCTTTTGACGGCAATAAGTTTCCCATCACTTAGCATACCTTTGTACACCGTACCTTGCCCCCCTTTACCAATCACGCGGTTTTCGTTGAAGTTGTCTGTTGCTTTCTTTAGCTCATTTTTTGTGAAGAGTCTGGTTTTCTTGGCTTCTTCATGGTTTAACCTTTGTTCTTCTAATCTTCCTTTGAAGTATTTCCTTTTAAGCTTAGTTTCCTTTCTTCTTTTTTGGGTTTTGCACCACCAACATTGGCCAATAAAGTAGCACGTCAATATAATTGTAACTGTAACTGCTGCAACTGCAAATTTCAAGGTCGTGTGACGACTCATATAACTAATTTTCCAAACACTACATAAAAAAAGGGGATGCCCAGTTAATCTTCTTGATTGCTATAATATGTTAATCTTTGACGAAATATCAGCAGTTCGTGTTAGGGGGTGTTGATGAGTCAGCAGGAAGAAGCTACACGTAGGCTTGCGTTTCGTTTTAAATCCGCTGGTTTTATTCAGTAACTTCGTTAGTAAGTGTTGGAGTTACTTAACGGTGAATCTGAGTATTAAGTGAAACTTTAATTGTAGGTGGTTGGTGGTTTTGAGCCCATTCAAATATTTGTCTGTAATAACTGATATTTCTTCCCTACCAAGTCTGATAATTTAACTGTTTGAATTATTTATAAACTTTGACTACTTGCATTTTGTTGATCTACATTGATTTCCCCTTCATTGTCTTCAATAATCGGACGCTTCCTTTTACCCAAATCAATTTATTTCATTGTGAATGTTTCTTCCAAATTATGGATAATATTTTGTATTTTAGTAATTGAGATTTCAAGTATTACAAAAAAAAAAAAAAAAAAAAAAAAAAAAAAAACTGAGGTTCTAGTAGTACCAAAAACAGGGGGCTGCAATTTTGAAAATTACCTAAAGAGGAAGGAGAGATACTATTTTCATTGAAGTTGCATTGAATGTTACTAAGGTCCTGTTCTCTTCACCTTAAAAAAATAATATTAAGTAAAAATAATTTCAGTTAAAAAAATAATATTAAGTAAAAATAATTTCAGTTCAGTAAAAATAAGTTCAGTTCAATAAAATTAATTTCAAGTCAGTAAAATTAATTTCAGTTCAGTAAAAATAAATTCAGTTCAGTGAAATTCAATTTTCTCAAAGAAGAATTATAATAGAAAATCAGTAAAAATAATTTAATTTCAGTAAAATTAAGTTCAGTTCAGTAAAAATAAGTTCAGTTCACTAAAAATAATTTCAATTCAGCAAAATTAAGGTGAATTAAACATGGCCTAAGTGGCGTTAACTCCTATTTGAACCCCATCTGGATTACATGGCTGCTTACTCACCGACACCATGTG
Organism: Chenopodium album; assembly: GCF_948465745.1. Taxonomy (NCBI): domain Eukaryota; kingdom Viridiplantae; phylum Streptophyta; class Magnoliopsida; order Caryophyllales; family Amaranthaceae; genus Chenopodium; species Chenopodium album. Next base: position 64,175,297 of record NC_137840.1, read on the forward strand.
TGTTTGGCCATGCCACGGCAAGTAATTTACATTTGCATCCTGCACTTATTAGGATGAGATACCGATACAGCCTTTAGATTAACAATTATAGCAATCAAGAATATTAACTAGAATTTCCCCCTTATAGGAGATGCCCAGTACAAAATGTTGAACTATAAAAATAATTCTCGTACTTTAAGAGCAAAATTAAAACTTACTTGGCAAGAGTATGCGGGTGAATTCGGCAAAATTAGTTTCTGTCAATCAAAAACAAAAGTTTTGTTACCATAATGGACTAAAAGAAATTGAGGTAAAAAATAAGAGACCAAGGGGGAAAAATAAGGGCTCTGTTCGGGAGAAAGCTGAAAGATGAAATTGATTGAGTTAGCTGATTTTGACTAGCTGATTTTATTAACTGATTTGACTAACTTATTGTATTAACTGATTATATAAAAGTGTTTGATAAATAGCTGATAGCTTAAAGGTGATTGAGTATGTAAAATGACCAATAAGCTAATTGTGGGGTATAGTGGCGGATCTAGAAATTTCAAAATGGGGGTGCAAAAATTTTAAACTTTATAGCGCAAAAAAAGAAAATGTATTTTACTTGTTAGTTCTATATTTCATTTACATACATCCTCCGTCCCTTTTGTATTAGTACGAATCTTTAAAAAAAAAAAACAGATACCTATTTTTTCCTTACGTATAAATCACAATTTGTGGTTACAAAAGGCGATGTAAATAGTCTTAAAAGTTAAAACATTACAAACATTGCAATATATCGAGTAGTTAATTTTATATGGATAAAAAATGAATAAAATGTTATTTTTTTTTTGTAAAAATTACAACGCCGTATTACTTTTAGTTCAATAAGAATAATTTAAGCGTAGCAAAAATAAGATGAAAATTTAAAATAATAGGGCCTAAATATTTAGAATGTATTGGTTTTGTCATTTAGAAGATCAAGTTATGAAAATGGGAGAGCAAAAACTATTAGAATAAATATTACAGATTATACATGACCCATGAATTTCATTTAATTTTTGCAAAATGGTGATGCAAGTGCTCCCCTTTAGAGCCAAATACATCCGCCAATGGTGGGGTAGGTAGTTTAGATAGGATTTTAAATTAAATGAGGTTATAAGTGTCATTTCACAATAATTAATGAATAAGCTAATTGAAAAAGTTCCTAAAATGAGCTTTTTCAAAAAGAGTTTATTTAGTGGAATAGGCTCTTTCAATAAGCTTACTACCAAACACTTGTAATAATATCAGGAGGATATTATTATTCGTACCAATTTATTGTCACAAAAATTTATACTAAATTGGTTCATAATATAAGTGAAATTGGTTTTATTATTATACTCCCTCCGTCCCCTATTGATAATCTCTTATGGCTAATTTTAAGTCTTATTTGTTTTTTTCAAGTACCATAATATTAATTTTTTTACCAAAATCTCCTCCAATTTACAACAATATTTGTTCAAATTTAACTTTTCCATGTAAATTTTGTTTTTTCATGTGCTTTTATCACTTTCTTGTTGGGTTAATCTCTCTAAATCACACATTTAAATAAGTATTATTATTAGTAGTAGTAATAATAATAATGTAAGAAAGATTAAAAAAAAAAAAAAGGTGAATGCATGCATGTAGTTACGGTGGAGTAGTAGTAAATTAGGGGACTTTAAAGTCCAATTGTAATGTGGTTGTTGTTCCTGCTGGATTCTGCTTCCGTCAGTGTCTGAGGGCTGGTAATGGTTTACCGTCCAATTGCTCACCTACACAGCCAATACAGATTAGCTAGCCCGGGGGTTATCCAGGAATAACCACTCCGATGCTAAAGTTAGTACCTTTGTGAGAAGAAAGTGAAAGAAGAGATAGAAAGTGTTTTAGAGAGAGAGAGAGATTCTACCTTTGAAATGAGGATTTGTTTGGGTATTTATAGGAACGCAACCAAGCAGGTGCCACCTATACAGATAGGTGGCACACCGACCTTGGTACTAGCAGGTGCTTACGCGGCACTAAGCAGCTCTCCACGTGTCAGTGGGACATGCCACGTTCCGAGAAGCAGCTCTCCACGTGGTAGAGACTAATGCCGGTAAGGACATGAATTGTTCAATGATTAACCATTTCTTTAAACTGAACGACACTCTTTTACCGACATATTATGATACTACCGGTATATCCCGTACAACTAGCCCCCCAAGTGAGGACGTTAGTAAAACTGACGTGCTCACTTGTGATGGAACACGGTGGTGGTATGTACAATGCAGCATACAAGCATGCTTAGAAAACGAAAAGAAAATCTACGATTTGCTCCCCAAGTGAGCTAATTGGCGGTAGTAACTTTGGTCAATAAATCAACAAGAAAAAATCTACGATTTGCCCCCCAAGTGAGCAAATTGACGGTAGTAACTTTGTTCAATAAATCAACAAGAAAAAATCTACGATTTGCCCCCCAAGTGAGCAAATTGACGGTAGTAACTTTGTTCAATAAATCAACAAGAAAAAATCTACGATTTGCCCCCCAAGTGAGCAAATTGACGGTAGTAACTTTGTTCAATAAATCAACAAGAAAAAAATCTACGATTTGCCCCCCAAGTGAGCAAATTGACGGTAGTATTTTGCTCAATAAAGCATGGAAAAAATGCCGACATGGTTATTGTGAATTAAATATGAAACCGAAAATAGGAGATAAAACGATTTGTTGTTTATTTAAAAATTTATCCCCCAGGATTTGGCGGGAAAATGTAATAAAGTAATGGGGCACGTGCCAGTCATCGAAGTAGGTTAATTTTGAAAAGGTGTTTTATCACAGCCGTTGGATTGCATGCAGTAAATGTCACATCAACCGCTTCATTTGGACAGTATAAATAGCTTATTTCGCACTTTGACCCTTCATTTCCTTTGCGAAAAAATTTCGAAAAATTTCTACTTCACTTCGTTCGTACTGCGCTTACACATTTCTGCAATTCAAGGCTCAATTTGTCAAGGGTTTGTTCAGTTGTATTGTGACGGGTGTTTGTAAACAAAGGACACTTAATTTCCGAGTTACGCTTCAAGAGTTGAGTTCAAAAAGAGGTAAAAAACCCTAACTTTCTTTTCGATTTCTCACTGGTTTGTGGTTAGGTAGATTTTGCGTTTATTTCATTATTTGTGACTGTCTGGTTCTGGAATGCATGCAAATATGAGTAAAGCCAATGAGGCTGAACTGTGTACACCCTTAACTTCTATAGAAGAAAGAGAAGCTTATTACCGTCATAAGTTTCTGGCTGACGCCGAGAAGGCTTTACGTCCTCCCAACCCCGATATTGCAGAGGACATAGAGATTGTCGATGTTGAGCCTATTAGCGTTCAATATCATTTACGGTCAAATTTGGATTTATATACGGCACTAATATTGACAAGATGCCGAGAACAAAACATACAAGTTACCAACGTGAGGTTGGTGAAAGCAGTAGACCCTCTGTTGATGAAGAAATGGTTGACCCTGAGCCTGAGGTTTCGGATATCCGAGAAGAGGATATCCGGTCAGTCAAAGATAGCCTAGAGCGGCAGGAAAGCGGGGGTGAAAGCATCGGTAATGAAGACGATGCAGGTGGGTCAGAAGAGGGTGAGTAGGGAGAAGGTGAAGAGGAAGAAAATGACGAGATCGATGAAGAAATTGTTACAGATTTCAACCTTGCTGCTCAGATTGCAGAAGAGGAACGTCTCGACGAGGAATATGACTCGGATCAAGATGATCCGAAGTATCTAGAACCTCAAGAAATTCCTAGCGGCTATGAAATAACTGAGGCAGTTGTGGATCCGGTATGGTTGCAAACCGCCACCGAAAAAGATTATTGTCAACATGGAAAACGCTTCTACCGTCTCCCGGACGGTTACGAACTGAGACTACCGGATAACGGTCAAACGACTTTGGGCTGTTCTGCCGGCCACATTGTTGTGTATGCAAAGCATTTAGAGTTTGGTTTACGGTTTCCACTCCATCATTATATCGAAAAAATATTCAGGGCTTGGAACATTGCAATTGCACAGTTAACGCCTCCGACCATCCGAAATATTGTCTCTCTTGTCTGGGTTATGATTTTTATGGACTTTCCCCTTACCCTGAACTTATTTTGGAGGTTACATTGGATAAAAAGAGATAGTCAGTCACCAGGATGGTGGTCCCTTTTTACCGCTCCCGGTAAATGTACGGTGTGGCCGAAATTGACCAGTTGCAAGAACTGGAAGAATGAGTTTTACTTTATGAGTGTGCCTGACGATTTTACCGTCCGTAGGACGTTTCATCACCCACACAGCATGTTTGAGACCATACGGTCGAGAAAGTTAGGACCGATGGAGAAAAAGGCTTTTAAATGGTTTAATTGTACATATGTTAGGGCTGGTAAGAAGAATAAAGTCGTTCCGGGGGTGTGGTTGCCCCATTGTAATTATATACTGGGCAACGCCCCTCTTTCTCATGTCGGTCTCTGCCATACCGATGCTTTTGGTATGGATGAATTTAAGTATTATGTAAATTTGCTTATATTTACCTTCACCGTATTCGTGATTTCTAAATAAGTTGTCTGCTTATTCTCGTACCTGCCTTTTTTTTTTTTTTTTTTTTTTTTTTTTTTTTTTTTTTTTTTTTACGCCCAAGCTTACCTTTACCATATCGGTTTATTGACGTTTATTATCGGTTTGCCTTTCACCAGGTCTTGACAAGCTTGACTTTAGCCGATTAGGGTTGCATTCTGACGGGAGAGTGAAGCACCAGTGCCCGGATCGGCCAAAGAAGTCATACGACACCCTGCTCTCTTTCGCTACCAGAGCGTCCACAAAAAAAAGAAAAAGGCGACAGGATATGGCCCCTACCGAGCGCACTACTAAGCCCCGCACCCTAGCTGTGAAAAGGGGTGGCGGGAATGCGCCTAAGAGGATTTCCGAGCCCTCCGACCAAGAGCCACATAAGCAACAGAAAAGACATGATGGCAATACGACCCCTCTCCGTCTAGAGTCGGCACATAAGCAACATAAGCAACAGAGTCGTCAACCTAGAGGACGAGACCGAACCCCAACCGGCAAAGAAGCTGACGGTCACCCTAAGAGATCCAAAAAGTCTTGGGGTCAGCTCCGAGGTCAGAACCGGCCAGATGGCCTGCATCGAAAAGCCCCCAAGCAAGGAGACGACAACCATCTCGGGGCGCACTGGCGGCCTAAGGCAGAATGCTTTCGTCCCAGCTGGCGTCACTAATTTTATCGAGATTCCTCACGTCAGAATCCTGACAGAAGTCATTGACGGGCTCGCTGTGCCCTCTGGTGCTGCCGGTGACCCATGACACCCCCGGATCAACGTCAATCGCGGAGAGTCTGTTCTCTGTGACGACCCTGCGACCGGCGGAAGCATGGGGTGGAGGGTACTCAAGGACCTAGCGACGTCAGCCGACAGGCCTGTCAACCGAGCTGCTGCTCCCTGCGGTTAGCTAATGAACAACATGCTCCGGGTAATATAGCATTCTTACCTGCTAGATATGTATCTTATCTGCGTAACATATTTGTGTTCTCTATATTGCTGTTTATATTTATTAACGGCAATGTCTGTTATCGTCTACTAGACTGTCAACTCTGCTGTCGAGGTGGTACACATGTACCAGCATTATCAGCGCGTCGCCGATAATGCTGAGACCAAGGTGAAGAAGGTTGACGACGCTTGTAAGCTCGTCGTCAAAGAGCGCGACAAGGTTAAATCCGACGTGTGAAGACTTTGCAAAAGCAAGTGTCCGAGCTAAACAGGAAGCTGACGGATCAGGAGCTGCTATAAAAGAAGATAGCCAGCCTTGAGCAGAGCCTGAAGGACGAGAGGGATGCTAAGGCAAAGCTGGCCAGCCAAGTTGAGGAGATGGAGCGCGACAAGCCGGGAATCAGGCGCCGAGCCGTTAATCGGTTCCTGCAGACCGACCTCTATGCCAACTTGCTGGTTGACCGGTACACTGCCGGTTGGGTCTCTGCGCATCGCTGTGTGTGCAAAGCGGAGGGGTGGGATTCAACGAAACGGCAGGCCGTCGAGAAGGCCTTTAACGAGGAAAGGAACCACTCTCCTACCAGCTATGAGAGTGAGTACTTTGACGAGCTCCCCCCGCATGCTGTGATAACCAACTTAGACCCACGCGAGTTGCCGGAAGCGGAGTTTGATGACGCCCTTATCAGTAGCCCTATTGCCACTCATGCTGATAAAGATGGGTCTGCCGGTCCCTCCAGTAAAGAAGTTGAAAAAGAGCCTGTTAACGCGGGTGAATCAACCAAGGAGACCGACAAGAATTAATCAGGAGGGCAGTCATCTCTGGGCTGTAATATTCTGTTTATGCTTCAAACAATTATATCCGTCTGTATTATGTCATATTTTTTCTTTCAATCATTTTAAACATTTTATTTGCGTATGTATGTACTCGGTACAATTTATTTCTTTCAATCATTACCGTAATCCTTACAGCCGTAATTATTTTGTTTATGCTATGGTCGTTATTTTACCTTTTAACTAACATTTAATGATTGTCCTCCTTGAATCGCGTTTTAGTTACTCCTTGATTTTTAACATGAATTTACGTTTTCGGATTTCAAAATTACACTTCTTGGTATTTTATTTGCGATTTAAAATTTTTGGAAGACCCAAGAATGCATTCAACCTTGTTATCGGTATTTTCAAAATACATCTTACCAATAATACTTTATTATCGGTATTTCTAAGATATACCCTACCAATAATACATCTTACCAATAATACTTTATTATCGGTATTTCCAAGATATACCCTACCAATAATACTCCCCGAGTTTAACAAGGAGTTACTCCTTGATTTTTAACATGAATTTACGTTTTCGGCTTTCAAAATTACACTTCTTGGTATTTTATTTGCGATTTAAAATTTTTGGAAGACCCAAGAATGCATTCAACCTTGTTATCGGTATTTTCAAAATACATCTTACCAATAATACTTTATTATCGGTATTTCTAAGATATACCCTACCAATAATACATCTTACCAATAATACTTTATTATCAGTATTTCCAAGATATACCCTACCAATAATACTCCCCGAGTTTTTCGGCAGCATTTATTCGTAAACAAATTCTGGGAAAACTCTGGAATGCCTGTGCTGAATATCGGATATAAAACATATCGAGATAAAGTATCCAACCTTTGTCAGGCTGAGCAAAGGCAGTGGATCAGACCGCACTTTCAACTCCCCTTGAGGTCCATTATTATTATTATTATTATATATTTTTTATATTCCCTCACTTGAACGACCGAGTCAACTAGCTAGGCTGTGATCAGATCGTATCAAAAGTAGGTAATACGATTGTATTTTATAAGTGTTGAAATAGATTACAATACTAGCAAATGCCGTTAACATACGTGTGACAACATGTCATCAAATAGATACATAAAATAGAACATATTTACGTTTCACATGAAATATTTCTTTAACACACTAGCGTTCCAAACATTCTTCAGGGGAACACCTTCAAGGGTCATTAGCCTATAAGACCCTTGCCTAAGTGTTTCATATATTTGGTAAGGCCCCTCCCAAGTTGCAGTGAATTTACCCTCTGCGTTCCCTTTACCGGTCGCGGCTGTTCTACGCAGAACTAAATCACCATCTTCCATGGGCCAATAATTGACGCGCCGATTATAAGCATGTCTCATTCGGTTTTTGTATGCCGCAGACTTTATGGCAGCTGTCAACCTTACTTCCGGTAGGAAATCCAATTGCTGTCGAAGCAGCAAATCATTTTGACTTTCGCAGAAGTGTTGTACCCGAAAAGAAGGTAATCCCACTTCCACCGGAACCACAGCCTCTGAGCCGAAAGCGAGGTTAAAAGGAGATTCCCCCGTTGTTTCCCTTGTTGTCGTACGATTTGCCCATAAAATTTCAGGTATCAGATCTGTCCACAAGCCTTTAGCGTCTTCTACCTTTTTCTTAATTGCTCCTAGTATCTGCTTGTTAGCGGCCTCAGCTTGGCCGTTTGACTGCGGGTGACATACCGCCGCATACGCAAACTTGACTTTGTATATGCTTAAAAAGTCTTTTACCGGGCTGCAATCAAATTGTGAACCGTGATCAAACACCATCGCTGTCGGCAATCCGAACCGCGTAAAGATGCTTTTCCAGATAAACTTCTTTACCTCACTCGCTGTAATCTTGGCTACCGGCTCTGCTTCTATCCATTTGGTGAAGTAGTCTATCCCCACAATCAAGAAATTACGGCCACCTGTTGCTGACGTAAACGGCCCAATAATGTCCATCCCCCACTGAGCAAATGGGATTGGGTTAAGAATGGGTGTTAAATCATTTGGAGGTTGGTTAATCACCGGCCCGTACTTCTAGCATTTGTCACATTTTTTAGCATATTCCATGGTATCCGCATTCATTGTCGGCCAATAGTAGCCCCGTTTCATTGCTTCCAAGGACATTGACCGACCCCCGGCATGATTACCGCAATCACCCTCGTGTATTTCTTCTATCAACCTTGCCGACACATAAGCCGTTATACACCTTCGTAGCGGTAATGAAAACCCCCGCTTATACAACAAGCCTTGGAACATGATAAACCAGACACTGTCTTTCTGAACCTTTCTTGCCTCCGCCTTGTCGGCAGGAAGAACATTATGTACCTTGTAATCCAAGATATCATCATACCATTCGCGTCCTGCAGTCGTGCAACATACGTCTTTAGGAGATTGTTCGTCAATACTTCTTTCTTTCAAAACCTCCACCATAACTGTCCTTTCCAAGTCATTGAAGCTTGAACTTGCGAGTTTAGCCAAGGCGTCTGCCTGTGTGTTCATTCCCCGAGGAACCAACTTGATTTCGAAGTATTCTAGACCAGAAGTAACACTCTTGAGTTTTACCAAATATGCCGTCATACTTGGCTCTCGAGTTTCGTAAGTGCCGTTAAACTGATTTGCCACTAATTGAGAGTCAGTTGTCATCTCAATACGCTTTGCTTCCGCAGATATGCACAGTTGTATCCCTGCTAACGCTGCTTCATATTCTGCCTCATTGTTCGAGGCTTTAAACTTGAACTTAACGGCATACTCGAACACATCTCCCTGGGGAGAGATCATAATTACCCCAGCCCCTGAGCCGGTTGAAGCAGATGAACCGTCAACTGATACCTTCCATGTGCCGACATCATCCTCCTCTTCATAATATGACATTTCGACAATGAAGTCAGACAAAGCCTGGGCTTTGATTGATACCCTTGGCTTATATGTAATAACATATTCAGATAATTCAATCGCCCATTTAAGCAAACGGCTAGACGTTTCCATCTTTTGCAAAGATTTCTCTAACAGCTGATTCATTAAGATATCAATTGCATGCGCATCAAAGAAAGGACGCAATTTTCGTGCAGCCACAACTACCGCATACGCGATCTTCTCTACTACCGGATACCTTCTCTCGGAAGCATTTAAAACGTGGCTCACGAAGTAAATTGGCAGTTGGATCTTTTGCCGCTCTACTAGGAGCACCGCTGCTAGCGTCTTTGCTGAGGCCGAGATATAAAGCTGTAACGTTTCTCCTTGTTCCGGCCTTACGATGGTGGGTAAGGACCTCAAATGACTTTTCACAGCCTGGAACGCCTTAGATTGGTCCTTCCCCTATTCAAACAGCTTGTTTTGTCGCAAAATTACAAAGAATGGTAGGGCTTTATCAGCTGACTTGCTGATGAATCTTGTTAACGCAGCCATTTGACCGGTGAGCTTTTGTACATCTTTTATACACTTTGGTTCTGGCAAGCTAAGAATCGCTTCAATCTTATCAGGGTTAGCGTCTATACCCCTTTCGCTCACCATGAAACCGAGAAACTTTCCTGATCGGATGCCGAACACACATTTCTCCGGGTTTAACTTCATCCGGTAGCTTCGAAGGGTTTCAAAAGTTTCTCTCAAATCAGCGACGTGATCCGTAGCCAAACGACTTTTCACAATTGAATCGTCCACGTACACTTCTACATTCCTTCCTTTCTGGTTCGCAAATACCTTGTCTACCAGTTTCTGATATGTGGCCCCTGCATTTCTCAATCCAAACAGCATAGCCCTGTAACAAAAAACTCTGGAATCGGTAATGAATGCCGCCTTGGTTCGATCCGGCTCATATAAGCTGACCTGGTGATACCCAGAGAAAGCGTCCATGAAGCTTAGAAGCGCGTGACCGGAAGTTGAATCTACCAATCTATCTATCCTCGGCAAAGGATAGCAATCTTTCGGACAGGCTCTGTTCAAGTCCGTAAAGTCCACGTACATTCTCCACTTCCCTGACGGCTTCTTTACCATGACCACATTCGCTAACCATTCGGGATATGTGCAGGGTTCGATAAAACCGGCCGCTAGCAGTTTGTTCACCTCTGATTGAATAGCCTCCATTTTCTCTGTTGAAAAGTTCCTTTTTTTCTGTCGAACAGGTCTTGCTCTCTTGTCGACATTGAGCTTGTGCACTATGGCGTCGGGATGTATCCCGGGCATCTCGTCCGCCGAGAAAGCGAATACGTCAGCACTTTTTCGCAACAATTCCACCAAATGGCAGTGCGTGTCGACATCCATATCGGATCCCACACGCACTACCCTAGCGGGCACTCCGGGCTGCAACTCGATCTCGACAGTCTCGCCTCCCGGGGAAGGACGTGGAGCAGTTATCGGCCTAGTATCAAAATTTTCCATAGCCAAGTCATGCGTGGAAGGAATTCGTTCTCGCTTGGCTGGTGTCCGTTCACCAGCTGGCTGTCGGCCCGGTTGCTTCAGTGCCGATACATAACACTCCCTTGCCATAGTCTGACTACCCCGTACGCGCTCTGTTGTTCCCGCGTTGGATACATATACCATGGTTAAGTGGTACGTTGACACCACAACTTGCATGTCATGAATTAAAGGCCTAACGACAATGGCGTTGTAAGCGGATGTCACATCAATCACCAAAAACTCTTCCATGACATCTCTTACTGCCGGACCCTCTCCCATTCGAACCTGAAGAACAATGCTACCTTCAGGTCGTACCGTCGATTCGTTGAAGCCTATCACGGGATAGGACACTGGCGTCAAGTATTTTCGGCCAATCCTCATGGCATCAAAAGCCCTAGCAAACAGAATATTTGCGGAACTTTCGCCGTCAACGAGTGCCCGTTTGATATCTGCTCCATTTACCGTCAGTATCAGCACTAACGGATCATCATGAGGGTAAACTATTCCCTTAGCATCCTCCTCCGAAAAAGATATCGAAAGTATGGAAGAAGGCCGAGGTCGTTCCTCTACGCTCAAAGCGTTCACTAGGTGCCGGTATTCCGACAAACTCTTCTTGGCCCCGCTTACGGAACCTCTGTATACCGGCCCTCCCGTAATAACGTCGATTGTTATTTTACGTCCTGTCGGATTACCTCCCTGTCTGGATGTTTCCGCATGATTCTGCCTGTAAGTATCATCTTGCATTGACTGTTCCCCCTGCTTTCGGTACTCGGTTTGCCTAGGCTGTGAATTTTGCTGTCGGCTGGGACCTGCCTGAGTACGATACTGGGATAATCGTCCCTTCCTTATAAGATCCTCAATGTTCTCTTTTAGCTGAACACATTCTTCGGTGTAATGACCAACATCTCTGTGAAACATGCAATATTTCTTCACGTCCCGGCCCTTCGTTATCATCGGTGCTGGTCGACTCCAATCTTCTCTATTCTGGTTTATTGAATATATTGCCGCTCTCGGGGTGTTTAACTGCGTATAACTATACTGTAACGACCCAATCCCCTTGTCGGCCTTCCGGATCACTGCTGGCCTTGCGGCAGCGCCTGCTTACCCCACCCATCTGGGAATTCGAGCTATTATCACCTTGCCTTCTGGAGGGCTCTACCGACGATATTTGACGGCTCGTTTTTAGCAGCTCCTCACTTTTTATGTATTCGTGAGCTTTGGCAAATGCTACCCCTAAGTTTGGGAAACACTTCCGTGACATATATTTTTTGAAGTCGTTGTCACCTAGCCCATTCATAAATGCCATCACGACAATCTCTTGCTGCAATTTTGGTATAGTGTTAGCCTCATTATTGAAGCGTCTAATGAAATCTTTGAGCGACTCATCCTTTCGTTGTTGAATAGCCATGAGCTCGCCAGATGTCCTTTGTCTCGCACTATTACTTATGTACTGACCTGTGAACAACTCCACCAGGGTCTCAAAGCAGTCAATTGATCCCGGCTCTAAGTTGGAGAACCAATCCGAGGATGCGCCGGTAAGAGTCGTAGGGAAAACTTTACACCACACAGCATCGTTGTCTGTATACAGCAACATATGACTCTCAAACGCGGCCACATACCGCTTTGGATCCCCCTTACCGTCATACGTACAGGACGACATCTTTATTTTCTCCATTTGCTGGTCGAGTACCTCTTGTGTGAACGGAGATATTCTGGGCCTGATGATTGCCCTGACTGCCCGCCTTTCCGGGCCACTAGAGATCTCATGCCGATAAGAACCTAAATCTCCCACCTGGGTGCCTTGTGTGAGTTGGCGCTCGGTTGGTGTGGTCTCTTGGCCACGACTTCTTGACGGTTGTTGCTGTCCCGCCTAGTTGAACTGACTCTCCAAATTGACTATCAGCGGCTTTGTCGGTACCTTATCCCGTATTCCCCCTGCCGTTAACTTGGCTTCCTTTCTTTTCTTAGACATAGCCCGCATGACCTTGGCCGTTATCTCCAGCTCCTCCGGGGTAAACCCCTCCAAGGGATCTGGGGTCACTGCTCTGCTACGGTTAGGTGTTATGGGCCTATTCATTGTGTTACCGTGAAGGAGATGAGTTTCATCTTCGACCATGATTTCTGGTACTATGGTTTTATTCGTGTTAGCATTAAGGACATTGTTATCGTATTGCCGGTTATCAACTTCTGGCACCGGTACTGAAGTTCCCTTACTTCCTTCCATGACTGTGAGAGGTCATGTTGGACGATAGAAGTTATTACTATCCCCTCCTTCTAGCGCCAATTGTTCCTGCTGGATTCTGCTTCCGTCAGTGTCGAGGGCTGGTAATGGTTTACCGTCCAATTGCTCACCTACACAGCCAATACAGATTAGCTAGCCCGGGGGTTATCCGGGAATAACCACTCCGATGCTAAAGTTAGTACCTTTGTGAGAAGAAAGTGAAAGAAGAGATAGAAAGTGTTTTAGAGAGAGAGAGAGATTCTACCTTTGAAATGAGGATTTGTTTGGGTATTTATAGGAACGCAACCAAGCAGGTGCCACCTATACAGATAAGTGGCACACCGACCTTGGTACTAGCAGGTGCTTACGCGGCACTAAGTAGCTCTCCACGTGTCAGTGGGACATGCCACGTTCCGAGAAGCAGCTCTCCACGTGGTAGAGACTAATGCCGGTAAGGACATGAATTATTCAATGATTAACCATTTCTTTAAACTGCACGACACTCTTTTACCGGCATATTATGATACTACCGGTATATCCCGTACAGTTATGGCAGAAGGTTTTACAGCAAACCTTGACTTTGTATACTTGCATTTATTTGGCAAGTTGGTGGAAGGTTAAGGTTTGAAGAGGAAGCTTGATTGGTATTTTGCTATATAATGTAGCCATCTACCGTGAGATTGTGTAAGTAAGAGAAGTAGAAGCATACTAGCAAAAGAAGTAGCGCATAGCTATAGTAGTGAGGGAGAAAGTGACGGAGAGATAAACACAATATTAGTGTGAGGGGTATTTTATGATTAGTATACGTACCAACGTTAAAGGGCACTTAGTGTAGACTATCCTAATATACATTGTATCTAATATTGTAATTGTAGTAGTGGTCATTGTACTCCCGATATTATTGGTACTAGTAACGTTGTTCTCGTCCATAGAGATCCGGACCGTGGTATTTTCCCTTATTGAGGAGGAGGTTTCCACGTAAAATCTTGTGTTTGTGTGTGTGTGTATTTTTTTTTTGTTCGTTATTTTATTATTCTTCTTGATATTGTGTTTATCTGTTGCTCCGTTCCTAACATTTCTCTCTCTACTTTTTTTGCATATCCAATGTAAATTTACCTTTACAATGTATTTTTACTACTTCTTATTTATGTTTATTAATTCCCGTGAAAATTGCCTGTAAAAAATGAAGGGAGTAGTTCATTTTCTCATAGCACAAAACAAGTTTATTCGATATAAGTTACTCTTATAAATTTGTTTTAAAAAAAACCTTATTATGTTTCCTCCATACTTTGTTAGTGTTTTGGTTTGATTTTAGCACTACTCGTGTACACCATTTAAATCATGTTTGTGCTTTATACATACGATCAAACATTGTCATAAGAGTACTTAATAAAATTGTATAAATGTATACTATAGTTTCTGAATCTCTTTTCATAATTTAAACTTGTTTAGACCTCCCCAATGGGTTCTATCCGAATAGAAAGTAAATTTACTGAGATACTCCCAGCCCAAACCCTCAACAGACTCTCATAAGTTGATCGGCCCCCAAATCCTGAGAAACTTTGATTTGCACTGCTCATTAATGCCGAAAACCCTAATAAGTCTAGCTTAGATGCACCCTGGTGCAGGTAGGATAGATGTAACACCCCTTATAATATGAACATTTAGTAAAAATAATAATAATTATAAACACGTAAAAAAATGAACATTCAATAATAAAAAAAAAATGAACACAAAGTAAAAAAAACAACATCTATATTTATACTTATATATTAAAAAGCGTTTCTAAGACAAAATATGTTCTACGTGTCGCCTTTTTTAAGTTCGACATGTCAGCAATATGTGTCATATGTCACTATAAACATAGCATGTCACCTTCACAACATGCATTATATTTGCATCTAAAAAGTGCTTATAAGACCCTCTGTAAGACTTGAGTGAGTTTTTTTAGGAGAGAGAGAGTATTTTTTGCAAAGGATACCGATAAGTTGGTATTTAAACATAGCAATTCCAAAAGAAAGTTGCTAAGTTTAGACACTCAATTTTGAGTCTCATGTGACAAAAAGTGTGGGTCCTTATCAATATTATGATATATATGTTTTGTAATTTATTTAAGTTTTAATTTTATTTTTTTTCTAAAAAAAACTTAGAGTATGATTTGGGTGGGCCATAAATTGAAAGTGACATTAGTATACTTTAGAGTCTCACTATTAGGGAATTAGACTTCACATGAGTTGCTAAATTGAAAAGTAGGTTAGGTATCACCATTAAAGGTAAAAAACAACTCATTTTGTATTTCAATACTCAAAGTCGAGTCTACCATTGGAGGTAGTTTAATAAGACTTGAACTCAAAATCAATAAGTCTTAAGTTACAAGTCTTACCATCTTAGCTATTTATTAATTGTGTTTTTTATCCGACAAAATTATACGGAGTAGTTAACTTACATAAGTTAATCTATGGCTTATTATACCATTTGTTTCCATTATGTAATGATTGAGTTTGACAATTAAATAATGTTTATATCAAGACTTAAATCAAAAACCAATAAGCCTTACTATCAAAACAATTGGAGTAGATTATTAAACTAAACAAGTATATACTACCAATCGGAGCATCGTCCGAGCCACACATTAGTTTTGTATTAAAAAGTGAACATGTTAAAAAAAATAATTATTTAGTATATTAAAAGTGAACATGATTATCATATAATAATAAAATTGATTGTTTATGTCCTTAAAAATGAACATTTCATCATTTAAGATAGCAAACGAAATTCAGCACCAAAAAAAAGGTAACAAACGAAATTTATACCTATGAAGGAGTGGTGCCGTTCGATATACCAAAAAAGATTCACCGGAAAGGTAGACATGGACGTTACATTGGATGAAACATTTGCTAAATATTCTTGACTTATCAAAAAGGCTGACCTGCAATGCTCTGGTCCATTTTCGGCAATCACAGTTATATTATAACTGTAATCAATAGGTAATTTTACTTGGCAGCAATGGTTAAGCCCGTAACATTGATTCATCGTATCAGTTGAAAACGTCAAACTTTGATGATGATCAATAGCACAAATGGAGGTGCATCCTCCCATGTCACCTTTATCACTATAGAATAAAGCATATCCATGGCACCCCACTGATGCAAAAATATTTGACTCTGTAGGCCAAAAGGCAAACGTATCCAAATCCAACTCAGGACTATTCCAATGTAACTCAGCTCCGTTACAGGCTGTGACTGATGGAAACTTAAGTACTATTGTTTCACTTGACTTTCCCACCTCAACAATCTCGAGGTCGAGTTTCTTTAGATATGGTATTGATTGGTTTGAGGATGTATTACAAGAGACGGCAAAGTTGGGGTCGGAGAAACAGTGGCTTGGGCCAATACCAAATGGGAGTGGGATTTCAATGCTTCCACACCGGTGTATGCAATCTATATCACTATGTTGTTTAGATAAACAGCACAATGATATGATTGTTAATATAAGAAAAAATGATGATGAGTTTGATTTGAGGATTTTCATTTTAATCGCTATTTTTTAAATTCACTTTAATCACAGTGGTTCGTACCAATATCAAATGGGTAAGGGATTTTCATTTTAATTGCTATTCTGGTTTCATTTTATCCTACTCTTAAATATCTATGACATTGACAAGACATGGTTTGTAAAGACTTGTAGAGTTTACTTAGACTTGACTTCGAGTAAGGATGATAAGAACGAGTTTAAGGCCAGTGATGATTTTCTATCCACTTGTGTTGCTAAGTCAAAGAAAAACAGCTAATGGTGGAGCTTGATTCCGTGGATATAAGGTGGAAATCAATTGCCAAACAGTCACGTTGATAGCTATTCACTCTCAATTGTCGCAGTTGTACCGTACCCCTACAATAAACCCATCAACCATTGAGTTGAAATCTTGATAGCAATTCAAACTCAATTTTCTCCCTTTATTTCTTTGAATCAATCACAGTAATATTGTAGCTCATTAGATGAATTTATGTGATAAAAAAAAATTATTTGGCAAGGAAGAGAATACAGAGTAAACGGTACATTATTTGGCCCGACCAAATGAAAATCTTAAGCTCGTACCCATTATTATTCCTCGTGTCAGCAATCATATCATCTTGTCTATGGAGACCATGTGAGCTACGTAATCATACAGATTGTAAACATCAGTGTGGAAATATTAAAATTTCTTACCCGTTTGGTATTGGCCCGGATCACTGTTTTTTAGACCCCTACTTTGAGGTCACTTGTAATTCTTCCTCCTCATCACAACTAAAACCAATTCTAAAGAAACTCAACCTCCAGATTCTTAATATATCCTATGATTATTACCTCAGGGTAACTGTTAACATTTCATCATTTACTACTTGCAGTAGTCTTAACAACAGTACTGCGACAAGCCACAACCTCGCCTACTCTCCCTTCAAATATTCATTCTCGGAGAATGTTTTAGCTTCAGTGGGATGCGATGGATACGCCTTATTGTTTAATGAGACGGGTGGAATCATTACTGGATGCGCCTCGGTTTGCACCCTGAATCCACCTACAGCAGTCGTTAGAGAAAATAGATGCAATGGCTATCGCTGTTGTCAGGCTCAATTTGTATCCACATCCGGTTATGAATCAGATGCAGAGATAAAGAAATACAGTATAAGTGTGAGCACCAACAACATATCTGGAAATTGCAGGTCTGCCTTCTTGATTAGCCAGGAATATTTAGAAGCTAACGCATCGTTATTGTCCGAGATAGCAGCCGTGCCTGTTGTGCTTGAATGGGAATCTAGCCATACTTCTGATGACTCTGGTAAGGTTAGTTTTTAATTTTTTTATATGTACATACTTCCTCTGTTTTTATTATTAGTACCACGTGTTACACTTTGACTAACGCATAACTAAACTCAAATATAATTAAAACAACCATTTTCATAGGTGCACTCATTACATTCAAAAGATGTAATTGTGAAATTTTTGTCTTGATAGTAGTAGGAAAACGAATTAAATTAAGATTTTGAGAGAGTGTGTCGTATTATGTATACTGAAACAAATTAACCCGAAATATATAAAAGGAAAAATTTGGTTGACAATTCATTAAATTAAAAAGGTTATCTAAGAAAAAAAAGAGTAATTAGAGGTACAAGGATCTTCAAATAGAAGATTCGATAGTGAAAGTAAGTTATCAAGAAGTTTTCAACTTTTGGCTGTAATAAAAGGTTTCTGAATATGTAATATAATTTCACTAGTTTGTGATAGAATATAAAACAAATTCGTAGGTCTTAACCATCAATTTAAACTTTTAATTGAATTGGTCATTTAACATAATATTTTGGACCAAATTGAATTGGATCATGTGATTTTAGAGTTAAAGGGACCTTACATGTGAGGGGTAGTGTTGAACTATATCCTACCAAATAACATACTATGTAAGAGTCTCATCTTGATAAAAGTTGAGAGAGAAACACTTTATAAGGCGAAGGGGCTAAACCTGCTATTGTCATATAGTTATGGGATGGAACATTCTTGAACTTGTGAAGTGGACTCTCTCTCGTAGTTTGCGGGTGTAGCCTAAATCCGTATTTAATAGTTTGTAATGACTGCTATTTTTTTGTCACAGGGACCGTTGAGTTAATATTTCCTCTAATCCTCAGTTCTCCACGTAAGATAATTGCTCTCTACTTTATTCATTACATTCTTTCACTCTTTCCAAATTTTCATTGAAGCAAGACTTTATAATATGTAAATGGGAAACATTATGAAAAAGGGAAGAAAGTACTTGTTAACAAAGCAGAAGTTCAAGAGCATTTGATAACTCTTAGAGCTTGTTTGGTTCACCTTATTTTTGCTTATCTAATCTAATCTGATATGATGAATGTTAGATTTTACCAAACTTTTACCTTAAATATACAATAATCTATACGGAAAAAATATATCAAGTGGGTCTTGTTAGATTCGTAATAATGTGTATTTTATTAATATTTGATTTTCATAATTTTTTCATTACTCCCTTCGTGTTTTTTTAAGTGTTACACTTCTCATAATTTCCAGTCTTGTTTTTTCAAGTGTTACACTTCCTTTTTGGCAAAAAGTTACATTAAAATATTATATCTCTCTCCTCTCATGGTCCCCACCTAAACCCACTACTACTTTTTTTATTATATATTTCCTCTCACATTCATTACTTTTCAATAAACTATTAACCCCACTATCTTTCTTTTACAATTTTTTAATACTCTAACTACTCCCCTTACCTCTTATTTTATTTAAGTCAATTAAACTCCCTAAAACTATGTGCCGGTCAAACTGTAAAACTTAAAAAAACACGGAGGTAGTATTAAATTAAAGATATTTAGCGATAAAAAAACTGCACATAAAACGATGATCTGATCTTAACTTATTTTTTCTGATGTGATCTGATCTTAACCTATTTTTTCTGATGTGATCTGATCTGAACTTATTTTTTCTGAAATACGTAAAAATAAGGTGAATTAAACAAAGCCTAACTTCGTACAATTCATTCTTGTGTCGGATTTGGGATCGAGCTCGAACATAATTGCTACACTCATGATTTTTTTTAATCAAACGACAATATTTTGTTAGTCTCAGCTATGAAATATGAACAGCATAGTTGTTATGATGAATGCAGCTGTTGTTTAGAACATAGGCATGTAGTGAAGATTCTTGGATGTTGTTTAGAAGATGACATACCTCTTGTAGTATATGAGTTCATTTCTAATGGGACTCTTTCAGAACACATCCAAAAGTCCATTGATGAGTTTATATTCTCATGGGAAATGCGCTTGAGAATTGCTTTCGAAAGTGCTACTGCAATCACTTATTTGCATTCAGAGTTTTCAACACCAATTTACCACAGAGACATTAAATCTAGCAACATTCTATTAGATGACAAGTTTGGAGCTAAGTTGTCGGATTTTGGGATTTCTAGATTAGTTTCTGTGGAACAAACTCATTTGACTACTCGTGTCCAAGGAACATTTGGTTATTTGGATCCTGAATATTTTTATTATGGTCAATATTCTGAAAAAAGTGATGTTTACAGCTTCGGAGTAATTTTGGTCGAGCTTCTAACAGGACAAAAACCAATCCGTGCACTAAGACCAGTAGACGAAGATGAAGAAATCAAAGATGAGGAAGAAACTAGCTTGGCTATGTATTTCATCTCATCAATGAATGATAACACTCTGTTCGAAATTCTTGATCCTTTGGTTTTGGAGGGTAGCAAAAAAGAGGATGTTGTAGAATTTGCTAATCTTGCAAAACAATGTTTGTATCCTACAGGACTAGAAAGGCCGACAATGAAAGAAGTTACAATGGTACTAGAAAGGCTAAGGTATCGGAATTCATCTTGTGTGCCACCTTTTACACCAAATGATCAAGCCGACGGTTGGACAACAAGAAGTTCTAGTATGATCACATCGTCCATGGAAACAGACAATGCTTTTCTAAGATCGGTCACGTATGATCACATTGACCTCACTACGAATTCGGATTCTGCTGATGTCGATGAGATGTATTTACTTCACACATGTTAATAAAGAAGGCATAGTGAACAGAGTTTGAGCATGTAACTTGTATGGAACTTGGCATTATATGTTGTTATGTTGCATTTCTGGTTTAGAAGGCAAACAATAATGCATCTTTATAATAGTATTGTACGCATGTGGAGTGAACACCTTTAGTTCTATGAGAATATTTTTCTTCTTGTGTTGATTTGTAATAGTTGTGAAGAGTCTGTAGACTATCAAGAATTTTTCCTAAATATGGAATGGTAAATGGTTTTACGTTGTACAAAACTTGCTCCGTTTCTATTTAGTTGACGCGTTTGATATATACACACAATTTTTAAAAGGGTAAGAACATTTTAGGTGGACATCGCTATTATATCACTTGGCTTACATTATAAAGATTATGCTTAAATAAAAATTATTGAAGGTTTATATTTCAAAACTATTTTTTGAGTGATTTGAGACCAATTTGAAAATATCTCACATGTATTGTATTGTTTTTTTTTTCTTATGTCAATAACTCAAAATTTTAATACTCCTTTTACCTCATATCACTTGCATAAGTTGCATCAACTTAAAAACCGAGAAAGTTATACTCCGCATATTATAGAGTAAATTATGCATTCATTATAACAGAAGGTTCTAGATACGCATTGGCGGATCTATTTAGGTGCACACACTACTACAAAAAAGGCAAAGAGACCCGTTGAAATATGCATGACAGACCGCCTTTGAATGGGTCTCTATCTCAGGGGTCTCTTTGATTAAGAGACCCCCTCTCATGGGGGGTCTAGCTGTTTATGCAGACAAAAAGACCCGTTGTCAGTGATAACGGGTCTATTATATAGGTGATAAGATTGATAATTTAGGAGAGAAAAAGACCCGTTGTTTTAGATATAAGGTCTGTTTAGTTGTATGAAACAGACCTGTCAAGTTAGCTAACGGGTCTCTTTGTTTTAATGCGCTATACAAATTGCAAAATTAATGAGCTAAATTAAGACTTGAGTACTCCATTCGCTTTGTGTGTTCGTTGTGATTCCATAAAGTAGGTAGATCTCTGGGATTATTCTACTGGTGTCATTTTTCAAAAAATGACACCATAAGATGATGATGTGTCAGATTATGAATGGTCAATTTTTTATTTATTTTTAAAAGCCTAAATGTATTATACATGTATATTAAATTGTAAATACATGTATTTTTTTAACAATACGTAATTATAGCTTTTTAAATTCTATTTTTATCTTATTAAGATCATTTTCGAAAAATTAAAATATAATCAAAAATTAGAATTAAAAATTCATCATTATTCAACAATGTTCTTCATTCATGTTCAACAATGTTCTTCATTCATGTCATAGATTAACCACACATTCCCAAAATCATTTTTATTTGTTAAAGTATACTCAAATCCGGTATAAATCCTCATTAAAATTCATAAATGAATTGTGTTGTAGAGTTTTGTTTTTTTAGTTTTAATTTTTAGGTTTTGTTCATAAAAAAATCTCAACAACAATCTCATTAATAAGTATTTGTTAAAGAAGAAATATATGCATATGTGTTTTGCAATATCATAGTGGTCGGCGGCATAGTGATTTAGGTTGAATGATTGACGTTCTTCCAACTGTATAATCGGAGAAGACGACCATTTTTTTTCTTTTCGAGTCCCATCAGTTTGATCCGCACAAATTAATTAATTTTTCGCGAACTTGTTTGTGGATTAGGTAATGACCTAAACTACTTTTGGTCATTACATATAAGAATTATATGCTCTGTTTTATATTTAAGGCATTTACCTATGTATACTTTGGGCATGACCTCATAAGTATACACAAAACCATAGCGTTGATGGCTACAAATATACAATCAGGGGGTCTGATGTATAAAGTAGGAAAGAATACCTACAGCCAACTAATTTACAACTATACAAGTCATAGGCTATAAACAAGGAAGGAAAATAATACACCAAACTAATTCACATTTACAAAGATATATACAATATATTTAGCATACAATATATATAACACTTCCTAACATAATGGTTTATTGACGGAAGGTATACCAATTATTATTATTATCAAAATTTATCCTATTATTATATATCAGTTATAATCTTATAATTTATTTTATAACAACCAAAATTATCCCTATTTAATATATTAGTTATTTTCCATTCGAAAAAATATATTAGTTATTATCGTATAATTAGTTTAATATTATAATGGAAAAATTAGAAAAAATAATCCCAACTTTCATCAATTTTGGTACAATAATCCCAACTTTGGATTATTCTGAAATAATCCGAACTTTATGGGGTCTTCATTTTCTTCAGTCTCAAACCGGTCAACGAGAGTCAACAACCTTTAATAAGAGGTCACCATGACACGTGTCAGCTTGTCTTTGGTCCAAAAAAAATAAATTAAAAAAAAAAAATCCCCCCCAAACCACCAGTTTCCCACCCCTAAACCAGCCCCTCCCCCAGCCCCCACCCCGAAATTACCCCCCACCCAGCCGGAAAACTCCCCCCACCCGCCAAAACACCTCCCCCTCCCTTCCCCCACCCCCGTAAAACCCTCCCCTCCTTCCCCCACCTCGTAAAAACTCCCCCCTCCCCTTCCCCCACCCTCGAAAACGGCCGGAAACGGCAAGGGGGCTTAATTTTCGGCCGTTTTCGAGGGTGGGGGAAGGGGAGGGGAGTTTTTACGGGGTGGGGGGAGGAGGGGAGGGTTTTACAGGGGTGGGGGAAGGGAGGGGGGAGGGTTTCGTGGGTGGGGAAGGGAGGGGGAGGTGTTTCGGCGGTGGGGAGTGGTACGTGGTCGGGGGGTAGGGGGAGTTTTTCCGGGAGGGTGGGGGCTGGGGGAGGGGGTGGTTTAGGGGTGGGGGAACTGGTGGTTTAGGGGGGATTTTTTTTTAATTTCTGATTTTTAATTTATTTTATTTATTTATTTGGACTAATGACAAGCTGACACGTGGCTTTTAAAAAACATAAAAAAAAAAAAAAATTAACCTTCTCAACAGGTAACCGGTCATTAGGACTGAAGAAAATGAAGACCCCCCAAAGTTCGGATTATTCTAGAATAATCCAAAGTTAGGATTATTGTACAAAAATTGATGAAAGTTGGGATTATTTTTTCTAATTTTTCCTAGGAAAAATTGCCCTAAATAATCCGACCTTTGCCTCATCCGCTCAAAATAATCCCACCTATCGATTATTTTTTAATAATCCGACCTTTATACCTCGTCCGCTTTAAATGATCCCAACCGGTCACCTAACTTGTTATTACAAGTTACTAGACACGTGTCAATATAGGATTGGTCAAAAAAATAAAATAAATAATAAAAGAAAAAAACAGAAAAAAAAAAAACTATAACCAGAATCTAGCAGCCCCAGCCACCGACTTTCCGGCCACCAGCTCCTTCCCCTCCCCTCTTCGAATCCGACCACCAAATCCATTCCCTTTCCGGATTCCGGCCACTCCCTCCAAGTTTCAGCTGGCCCGACTCCAGCAGCAGCCCGCAAACTGCAAACTACTCCTTCGCAAATGCGCTGCCCAGGCCACAAACCCACAACATCACACAACCAAACGAACCCACCACCTCACTCAGTCACCACCTACCACAACCGCACCATCAACCGCCGGCGAACATCATTAGAGCAGCTGCTTCAACGCCCACAAATTAGCCCCAAATTCGCAAATCAAATCCCTCACAGTCACCATTCCTAGGGGAGAGGGTCATTATCGGTGGGTGGGATTGGTAGAGGAGGTGGTTTCGGTGGGTGGGTTGGGTAAAGGAGGTGGTTTCGATGGGTGGGCTGGGTAAAGTAGGGGGTTTCGGTGGTGGGTCTGCCGGAGAGAGGGTGGTCGTTGGGGTTTTTTTTTTTTTCTTTTTTCTTTTAATTTTATGTTTTAGACTAATTGAGTGGTGACATGTGTGCAAATAGTTCCAAGTCACAAATGGTAACTTGTTTAGCCGGTATCTAGTCACTTGGGACCATTGGAAGCAGATAGGGTATAAAGGTCGGATTATTAAAAAATAATCGAAAGGTGGGATTATTTTGGGCGGATGAGGCAAAGGTGGGATTATTCTGAGAAATTTTTCCTTTTTCCTATTGTAATTAACAAAATTTATCCTATTTTAAATTATGTTTCATAATTCTGTGAATGAATAAAAATAGATTTCTGTGAATGAATAAAAATAGAATGTTTAATTCATGATAAAATTTATATTGTAATATAATTATGTCGATAAAAATGATAATAATAATATCACTATTTTAACTATATAGGAGAAACAAATTAATACTAGACAATAGACATGACCTAATACAATAAAATTTAGGAAAATTTGCCAAGAATAATACCACCTTTCACCGGTCTTCTATTAATGGAACGACCTTTAGATTATTTCAAAATGGAACAACCTTTGATACACATTTGCCAAAAATGGAACGTGACCGGTTGGTAACCGGTTTGATAGGTTACCAATGACATGTGTCACAATGTCATTGGTCTTTTTTTTTCAATTTTGTTTTATTTTAAATAAAACCTTAAAACTAAAAAAAATACAATTATTTTAAAACCAAATAAAGAAATTACTTAAAAGAGTTAAAATTAAAAAAAAAAAAGACTAAAAAATAAACACTTTCCTCCCATTGCCGGCAGCCACTCAACCACCATCCGGTATCCTCCTCCCTACCCCGGGCTGACAGCCTGAACTCCTATATGGCATCGGCGGAAACCCTCCTAACCAAAATCCCGACCACGCAGCCTATACCCTTCCTTCTGAACCACCTTACCCCCTCTCGAAAACCCCCTCCTCCCCTCGTAAACCCTCCTCTCCTTATCGGTTGGCACCCAATCCCCTTCCTTTGTGCCGACGAAACCATTTCGCCCTTCTGCCAACTGACTCCACTCCATTCCCCCTTGAACCACCACCCGAAAAGATTAAAACCACAAAATCGAGTGGTGATTTTGGGGTTTTCGAATTTTTAGGTGGTGGTTCAAGCCTTCACGGGGAGGGGATAGGTGGTCGTGACAGGGTTAGGACGGTGCCGCCAACGCTGGTAGGTATCTCTGGGCACGCCGATGGGTTTAGAAAGGGGGAGACCGGGTGATGGTGTGGTGGCTGCCGGCAAGCCAAGGGGGGATGGGTTTTCTTTAGTTGGTTTTTTTTTTAAAAAAAAAAATTAAATTTAAGATTTGGTTTTTTAATCATTATAATTAAAGAAGAATGTTAAAATAAAATAAAAATGTTTTAACCAATCACCATGTGACACGTGTCAAATGTAACCTGTAATACAAGTTACAGGTTTTTTGTTCCATTTTTGGCGGATGTGTACCAAAGGTCGTTCCATTTTGAAATAATCCAAAGGTTATTCCATTTTTGGAAGACCACTGAAAAGTGGTATTATTCTTGGCAAATTTTCTTACTTTATATAAGGTGGTTGAATATTTGTTTTAAAAATGAAAAAAAAATAAAATTATGTAGCGTACTTACATTATATAACACGGTTCCATATTTATATATTTGTACTCCAAGTAATGACCTAAACATTAATTAGTCATAACATTTTTATTTAATGTTATTTGATTAGTGTATCCCTATTCTTAAAGCATCAATTGAAAGTCTAATAGATGTTAGTTTAACACTTTATAAATAAAAATGTTACGGAGTATCATCTTTAATTCATAGTGTTTCGGGGGTTTTTGTCCCTTGGGAGAGTTACAACACTGAGACTGGATTCAGCAAAGGACGCCTGTACCTGCAAAGCAAACGGACCGCCGGATGGTCGGTGGTCCGCCTCCGAAGATTAAGTTAGTAAGCGTTTGGTAAAACGTGCGGAAGTAAAGTTATCTGCTCGGATTCCAAGCTCAGGTAAAGTGTTGTTTGTTCTTTGAAAACGACAACTCTGTAGTAAGTGACGTATTGTCTCGTATTGCGTGTATATTCTCTGTCTTGTCATAAATGTAAGAATGTCCCTATTTATAGGGTCCTTTTGAAAAGTGTGCCCTCCCTGGGATCTGGTGACCTAGGGATTAGGGTACGCCGTTTTTTGAGGGCCCCTTGGGATTTGGGCCTTGAAAGCCACCATTCCCAGCGGGCAATATCTGCTCGACATGTGTCGCCATCTGGATGGTCCAACTAAGTGCCCCTTCCAGTGACACATGTCATGCTCTGATTGGGCCACTTGGCAGGGTATAAAATACCCAAATCATTTGCCCCTCACAGGGGTCACGTGTATTGCATGTGGCACCTGTGACAGGTGTCAGTACCCGAGTGGTCGGATTCAAAAAGTTACTGTTGGAGGGAAAAATTTTAGGGTTTTACCCCCCTATAAATAGTAAGGTTTGACCCCCATCCCCCCCTTAGATTCACACCTTTGCAAATCTTTGGAGAATCTTGGACTTTTTGACTTAAAGAATCTCAAAATTCCTTAAGCGTTTTAACTTTTCGAGCATCCGACACTCGGCCAACTGTCCGATCGTTCTTCAGCCAACCAAGCGTCTTTCACCCTTCTTCTAAAGGTAACGCCTGTTTTTTCTTTTACTCTTCATTTTTTCTTTGTTTTCGGAAAAATGGTTTCCCAATCACATGCGGCACGGCATAGGATAGTGATCAGCCGGTCACCGGGGACGGCTGAATCTAGAACTAGCAGAGCCAAATGCTTGGCCAAAGACCCTGCTTTGCGAACTTCTCCGAATCCAACCGTTTTCGTGTCTGTGCAGGACACGATGGCCAGAACCAAAAGAACAGCAAGACAATATAGCTCCGATGGAACTTTCTACCATTCGGATGGGTCAACTGTGTATTCAGACGGCTCAATAAGGGTGCCTCAAAGCGAGGTGTCGGAGCATCCTGACAGCCCTTCTTATCTTCCTCCAACCCCCACCTATTACCATTCGCCCACATCTAGTGGAACTCCCAGTGATGGAATCCTGGGGGAGGCGGATGAACAATATCAACCCGGGCCTTCTGGACAGGCGCTGGAAGAGAGTCTGGGGAAGGACCCCGCTGGCACCAGTCGGCGGTCCCCTAGCTCTGATGAGAGCTCTGATGACGAGTCGGTCTCGTCATCTTCTTCAGAGAACGCCTCCATAACTTTAGAGGAGGCAAGAACGAAAATAGATTCTGCCAGGGAGTCCCTGGCACTGTATAAGGGGGAAAGCTGGGCCGAGCCGAGCGCTTCCAGACGCCTGGAGAGAGCCCCCTACTATCATCATGTTCCGCCCAGCAGGCGGAGCTCCATGGAGTCCGGCCTTGCCAATTTTAGGCGCAAGGTCGTTCTGGGCCATGGCTATACTTTGTCGGTCCCTAACAAGGACGACACCATTACCTGGCCGAGCCTGGCCAGCTATGAGGACAGAGCATTCGGCTGCTATGAAGCGGCCTTTCAAGCTGGCCTCCGCTTCCCTCTCCATCCAGCCGTGGAGAGGATCTTGGATGGATACCAACTGGGTATCTGGCAACTTGTACCCAACTCCTGGATTAATATTCTGGGGTACGTTGCCGCCTGTGTGATGCTGTAGGTGGAGGCGAGCTTTGAAGCGTTCGCCCCCATGCACTATCTGAGTAGGGCGTCTGCTAGGGGCAGTGAGGGCTGGTACACCTTGACCACTTGCAAGGGGTACATGATGGCTGTTGGCAAAGAGAACAAGTGGAAAGACTGGAGGACTAAGTTTTACATAGTCAAGTCTGCCGATAGCCGCCTGAACCAAAAGTATAACAGGTGGAATAAGAATCCACCTCTCCTAGCAGGCAGGAGTGCATTGCCGCCTCTTCCTAGGCGGGCAAGGGAGGAGATCGTGGACAAAGGGTTGTTTACCGTGTCCGTGAGGACGAATGATGAGGGGGACAAGGAGGTCACCCCTCAATGCTATCTCCCCTTGTACAAATGGTTTGAGGAGGGAACGTTCTTAGCCGCCTGTGGGCTAAGCTCTGAAATGCCGAGAGGTAGTCGACCGTCTGTTTAATATAAAATTTCATTTTTCTTTTCAATACTTGTTTGATGGTGCTAACACTTGTTCATTTTTGCAGACAAGGCAATGGAGAAGCTCTCGGCCTCAAGGAAGCCAGCTGTATCTGCTGCTCGATACAGATCAAATGTCCTAAATAGGGCAGAGGCAACCACCCACACCAAGGTGGATGAGCAGAAAACTGGCGGCACCCCCAAGGTGAGAACTTGTTATACTTATCATTTCTGACTAATGCTAAATTTGTAAGAATGATTTCTGACTTGTTTTATCTTGTGTTGATGTAGGGTGCCCCTACCAAATCTCCCTCAAAACCATCCGACCCTAAAATCCAAAAGACAAGGGCGGGTGATGTGAGCGCATCCGGCAAGGGCGGTCGGAAGCACATTGCTCACAAGCCCAAGAAAGGCCCAGAAGCCTCTTCTCTCGAAGCTGATAGGGGGATCAGCAAACCGGATGTCCAGAGGACATCGAAGGGTGGCTTCAAGCAACCCACCACTACTGTCGGCTCAGCAGGAGAGAGGGGGAGTTTGGGGAAAGAGGAGGAAGCACAAGACGACGGTAAAAACCATTCGCCTTTTTTGTTCTTCCATTTAGATATACTTGTGTTATTTTTCTAACTCTCTTTCCTTCTCAGTCCCTGTGCAGAGGCCGACTGTAATCCAGATGGCCAAGTCTATGCTGAGGGCGGTTGATCCTGACGACAAGGCGTCTGTCAGAGGAGTCGGCACTCTGGACTTGGATGGCATCTTGGGGAACCTCTGCAAGGTATGAGTCTTAACTTAAGCAATTCTTTTTTTTTTTTTTTTTTTTTTTTTGCTCAAGTCATTATCCGCCTGGTTTTAACCATTCGGCTCTTTTTGCAGGCCATGCTGCGCGTCCAAGGGCTCAGGCAACCCCTCAAGGACAAGTCCAAAGAGGTAACAGCCGCTAATGCTCGAGCCGAGTCCGCCTTGGATCGAGCTCAATTTGATATTGCTCAGAATGAGCTTCTGACGCTTGATATGATGTATTCGCAGGCGGAAGCCAATCTGCAGGTGAAGAAGGACCTGGACTCGGCCCGCCTGCACATCACTTCCCTTAAGAAAGAAGTCAAAAGTCTTAAGGAAAAGCTCGAGCCTCTTCAGGATGCCAAGGAAGAGGCCGAGAGAGCCAAGCAGAGGGTGGGCTGCCTGGAGCAGCGCCTTACCAACCAGGAGCATCAACTGAAGACCAAGTTTGAGTCCGTAGCTGAACAAGAGAGAGAAGCTCTTGTTAAGCAAATGATGAGCGACTATGATGCCATCATGCGGGACACTTGGGCGGCTGTGCAGCCGGACTCGGACTATCAGACTTGGAAATCCAAGTTTGATGAAGCCAGCAAAGCATTCGACGCTCGCCTTCTTGAAGAGGCTAAGAATGCAGCTAAGGCTGCTGCTGAGGCCGAGGAAGGCTCTGGGTTCGACTCTTCTGGGGAGTCGTCCTCTGGTGGAAAGGAGGAAGATCAGGTGGAGGGATGAGAGAAAAATGATGAAGAGCAGCCGAAGGACAACAGGCCGGCTGCCAATGAAGAAACTCTCCTCTGATCACTTAAGCTTTTTATGTTTTCTGCGGCCGAATGGACATGTACTTGCTTTTCCGGCCTGCGTGCCGAGTATTGATGTATCTTTATTGACCGAGGGGTCGGGTACTTTGACAATTTCCCTGGCTTTGCCAGAAAACAATCTTAACCAGTCGTCTGATGGCGATTGGTCTTTTTAATTTAAATCATTCGGCCATTTGGCTGAAGTTATTCATATTGTTGTCCTTTGCATTTTTGAATTTTTCATTGCATGTTTTTGGCTAAGTATTATAACCTGTATACCATGCGAATGTTCTTGCCCCTGGACGGATGTCGAGTGGTTTCGGTTTATTGGATTGATTGACTTAGAAATTATTGATACTTAGAAGAGTATTCATGGTTTCTAAGTCAATCAATCACTATGGTGATTGCCCCAAACCACTCGGCAGACGTCCATCCAGAATTGGCAACTCAAAGTTTTCATTCGGCCATTGGCTCAAACAAAACTCAAATTTCCAACTTAGCAAATTTTGCTAGGGGAAAACTTCCGCCTGTTTTGCCCCGTGAGCTAAAAACAGGCGCATCCGGCCATAGGCCTCTTTGAGATAAGATAAGTTTATAACTTAGAAAATGTTCTTTAAAAAGAATTGTCCGCCTGTCTTGCCCCAAAAGCAAAGAACAGGCGTCATCCGGTCAAAAGCCTCATTAGGTGCTTAAGTAGTTAACTTAACTCGTATATTAACAAGAATGTTCCGCCTGCTTTGCCCCTGGGCCAAAACAGGCGCATCCGGCTTAATGCCTCATTAGCCTCTACTTATGAAACAGTGACCATTTTCGAGCTGTGCTAGAACAGTTAGAAAATTCAGGCCTTTTAGATTTCACTTTCGATTAAAACAAATGACTGTGAATGCTGCCTTAGCATTCGGTAGGGCCGCTTGTTATTTTTGTAGAGCAATGTGCCACCCAAATGGGAGATGCTTCTCCTCGACGAATTCGCCCGAATGGACGTCGCCGGTTATCTGACTCATGTTGGAGCAGACGGTCATACTCATGTTGGAGCAGACTGTGACCATTCGGTCTCTTTTTGTTTATTAATATCCGGCCATGGGCCTCATCATGATTTTATCTGGCCTTAGGCCTCTTAAATGGTTGGGTAAATATTCGTT
Organism: Chenopodium album; assembly: GCF_948465745.1. Lineage (NCBI taxonomy): Eukaryota > Viridiplantae > Streptophyta > Magnoliopsida > Caryophyllales > Amaranthaceae > Chenopodium > Chenopodium album. The sequence continues at coordinate 64,206,434 of NC_137840.1, forward strand.
AAGTGTCGATATTAACTTAATGAATTTCGTAGGAACGACTGTTCTAAAGCAATCGGCTCCTTCAGAAGGATTGGGGCGTCTGCTGTTGGGACAGACACTTTCCAAACGCATTGGTCGTCTGTATTTTGTACAGGCGACACTAAGAAACTTAAATAAAAAGACAAGTTGGGAAATGAAGGCATATTCTCATTAACAAAACTTGAGATAACAAAATTGAGATCTTTACATTCGTATTTAGAAGTAGTACTTTTTCAAGTTGTCTACATTCCAAGTTCTAGGCAGCTGCCTGCCGTCTGGGTCTTCCAGGCGGTAGGTGCCGTCTCTTACTTCCTCATAGATTTGGTAGGGGCCTTCCCAATTTGGGGTTAGCTTTCCCTGCTCATTCGCCCTACCGACTGCCTCCATTTTCAGTAGCACAAAGTCCCCCACTTTGAGAGGACACTTGTGTACTATTTTGTTGTAAGCCCGAGTCGTTCTCAGACGATATATCTCATGACGCAAGGCAGCATTGCCCCTGCGCTCTGGAAGTGAGTCCAATGCTAGGCGCATGGCCTCCCAGTTCGCCTCTTCATCATACAGCATGATTCGAAGAGTCGGCTCATAGTGCTCAATGGGCAGAACAGCTTCTGCTCCATACACCATAAGGAATGGGGTTTCTCCAGTTGCCCCTTTAGCAGTCGTTCTGATGGACCAGAGGACGTGTGGTAATTCATCTGCCCAAAGGCCACCAGCCCGTTCAATTTACTTGTTAAAGGCTTCGACCTGGCCGTTTGCTTGAGGCCGGCCGACTGATGCAAAGAAGCTTGAGACCCCCTGGTCTCCCAGCCAAGTCTTGAGTTGAGGCGTCTCAAATTGAGGACCATTGTCAAAAACCATAGACATGGGCACCCCGAAATGAGTGATTATGTTCCTCCAGATGAAGGAAATAACATCTTTTGTCTTGTTGTTTTTGACTGCCTCCGCCTCTACCCACTTGGTAAAGTAATCCACAGCCACCAGTATATAGCGCTTGCCGCCTGGTGCAGCTGTATATGGCCCCAGAATGTCCATGCCCCATTTGGCAAAACGTATTAGGTTGTGGATGGCCGTCAGGTCTGTAGCCGGACGATGGATGAGCTTGCCAAATTTTTGGCACTTGTCACATTTTTTTACCATTTCCATTGCATCCGACTCCAGAGTTGGCCAGAAGTAAAGCCGCCTGACCTTGGCAGCGAGGGATCTGTCGCCTATATGGGAGGCGCAGAACCCCGGATGCAACTCTTCGAGGACTTCCTTACCCTTCTCAGGGGTAACACACTTCAACAGGGGTTTCAGAAAAACAGCCCTGAAGAGTTCTCCTTGTCGCAACTCGAAGTTAGCCGCTCGTTTTTTCAGAACAGCCGCCTCCTGTGGTGAGTCAGGGAGCGTGCCGTCTGCAAGATAGGCCCGGATGCTGTCCATCCAAGTTGAGCTTCGGTCAAGAATTCCAATGGGGTCTTCCTCAGATATACTTCTTCTTTCCATGACCTCCCAGAAAACTGACCGAGGCGCTTCACAGGAGGCGGATGATGCCAGCTTGGACAGAGCATCCGCCTGATTGTTTGAAGACCTGGGCACTTGACTTAGATTGAATTCTTCAAGTGTCCCAAATTCATCCTTGACCACTTGCAAGTCTTTAATCATGGCCGGATGAGTGGCCTCGTACGTCCCATTGACTTGGAGTACGACCAGTTGTGAATCCGAGCAGGCGTCAATTTTCTTTGCCCCTGCTGCCTTACAGTACCGAATGCCAGCAACCAGGGCTTCATACTCGGCCTCATGTTAGAGACCTGGAACTTGAACCGTAGTGCATACTCGTATTTGTCTCCTTCAGGAGACTGACAGATAATTTCTGCACCACAACCGTTCGCAGTGGAGCTCCCGTCCACATACACTTTCCAAATCTGACTAGTATCATCCGGAGCAACCGGCCTTGTCATTTCCACAATAAAGTCGGCGAATGCTTGCCCCTTTATTGTTTTCCTTGGTTCGTAAGTGATTTCCAATCCTTGCATTTCAATCGCCCATTTGAGCATTCGTCCAGAAGACTCCAAGGTTGTAAGAGGCCGCTTGTTCGGTTGGTCAGTGTAGACTTCTACCGCATGCGCCAAGAAGTAGGGTTTTAGCTTCTTGATGGCCATGTAAAGGGCAAGGCCGAATTTCTCAACCATGGGGTACCGAAGCTCCGCGTTTCTCATAACATGGCTAATGAAATACGCCGGGAGCTGGATGTCGTCTCTTTCAACTAAGAGAACGGCACTGAGGGCATGATCAGAGACGGCTAAGTACATGAAAGCTTCTCTTTGGGCAAAGGGCTGACAAGCCTCGGCAAAGAGTGCAGATGAGTTTTCAGCTTTTGAAAGGCCGCCTCTGCATCGTCCCCCCATTCAAAGTTTGTCTTCTTTTTTATTGCCTGGAAAAAGTAGAGGCACTTGTCGCCTGACCGACTGAGGAATCTCCCCAGGGCCGCCAGACAACCTGTTAGTTTTTGCACTTCCTTCACAGTACGGGGCGACTGCATGTCGATTACCGCCTGTATTTTCTCAGGGTTGGCCTCTATTCCCCTTTGGTCAATCAAAAATCCGAGAAACTTCCCAGACTCAACGCCAAAGACACACTTTTTTGGGTTTAGCATGACCTTGTGCCGCTTGAGTGTGGCGAATGTTTCTCGGAGATCAGCAAGATGATCCGCCTTTTGTTTGGATTTGACTATCATGTCATCAATGTACGCCTCTACATTCCTTCCGATTTGATTAATGAAAACCGTATTAATCATTCGTTGGAAAGTAGCAGGCGCATTCTTCAAACCAAACGGCATCACCGTATAACAGAACAACCCCTGATCAGTGACGAATGCCGTCTTTTCTTGATCTTTTTTCCACAGGGGGATCTGATGGAAACCCGAATAGGCGTCCATAAAACTCATCAAGGCATGTCCTGCTGTTGAGTCGACCAGACTGTTGATCTTAGGCAATGGATAACTATCCTTTGGACATGCCTTGTTGAGGTCTGTGTAGTCAACACACATCCGCCAAGTTCCATTCGACTTTTTTACTAACACAACGTTAGCTACCCACTCAGGGAAATTGCACGGCCGAATGAACTTGGCATCCAGCAGCTTTTTTACTTCGGCAGCTGCTGCCTGACTTCTTTCTTCGCCGTGGTTTCTTTTCTTTTGCCGGATGGGCTTCTTTTTAGGATCCACGGCGAGTTTGTGGACAGCGAGATCCGGGCTGATGCCTGGCATCTCCTCCACTTCAAAGGCAAAGATGTCTTTGAATTCTCTGAGTAGCTGGTGAAGGCTTTCACCCAGCTTTGCAAATGTAACCGTCCCCACCTTAACCGTCCGATCTGGGGATATCGATGTGTTCACCAGCAAGCTGGGGACGGAGATCATCTGACCGTTCCCCGGTCAGTGATTGCTATTGTTTTTCTTTTTTGACCACCACCAGCTGATCAGTTTTTCTTTTCTTTCCGGCTGGTGGGGCCGACTACTCTTCCTCGACATCGTCGAGGTCGATTGTTTGCTTGCCCTGACCGGATGCTACGGCCGCGGGCTTGACATCCGAGAGGTAACACTCTCGAGCCGTCTTTTGGTCCCCATTAAAGGAACCGACTGTTCCATCATCCTTCTCATACTTAAGTAGCATGAGTGCAGGGATGATGATGGCCTTACACTCATTAAGAGTGGGACGGCCAAAGATGAGGTTGTAAGTTGTGATCTCTTCAACCACTAGGAAACGGATGGTCATGTGCCGACCGTCTCCCCTGCTTCCCAAGCGGACAGGTAAGTCAATTCGTCCGACTGGGTGCACAAGTCCTCCTCCAAACCCAACAAGGGTGTGGGAGACCTCCATCATGCTATCCGGTTTGTACTTGAGATTGGATAAGCATTTGAGGCTGATGAGGTCAGAGGAGCTTCCTGTGTCAATCAGAATTCGGCCAACCAGCTGGTTGGCGACCTTGCATTCTATGACAACAGGGTCATCATGCGGCCGGCGGACTTTGCCTCTGTCCTGCTCGGTGATGACAACTTTAGGGAAGGTGGATGTGCCTGCCGCATCCCCTTCCTCAACAGAGTTGACCATCTTTCTCAGATGGTCCTTGGTGCCTCGAATGGTCGGGCCACCACCGGCAAATCCGCCTGCTATGGTGCATACCGGATCTTCATCAGTTTCGGCACTCACAGCAGGCTGGGGAGTCTTTTTCTTGGACTGCCCCGGATTTGCCTTTGAAGTCACTTTGGACTTCACATAGGACTTCAGCTGTCCTTTGTCAGCCAGACGGTCGAGCTCCCGCTTGAGACTAAAGCAGTCGTTCGTATCATGGCCAACATCCTCATGGAAATGGCAATGCTTGTTCTTGTTCCGATTTTCAGCGGAACCTTTCATAGGAGTCGGTTTTTCAAGAGTCAGCCGATCCTTAATTTCCAAGAGGATGGAGCAGCAATCCTTGTGGAATTCGTACCTTGGGACGTATGGTTTCCACTCTTTTTTCTTCTTCTGGGCCGGTTGATCAGAGTTATCAATGGCCCAGACTTGCTTTTTCTTTTTGCTCTCTTCTGGCTTAGGAGCCGGCTGAGCAGGCCGACTCTCTTTCTGCCGGTCGGACTTCTTATGGTCCGACTGCTTATTGGAGGAGCAGAGTTTGGTCGCCTGTATATAGGCTTCCGCCTCTCGCAAGGCTCCTTGTAGAGTAAAGATTTGTTTGCGGATGAGTTCGTACTTAAAAGTAGACCCGTCCTTCAGACCCTTAAAGAAGTCTGTGAAAGCGACTTCATCAGACAGCCCATGAATCTGGATTCGGACCAGATTGAACCGCCTGACGTAGGAACGCAAGCCTTCTTTATCTCCCTGCTGTACATTGCCCAAGTCAAGACTTGTCTTTTTGGCAGGGATGTTCATAAAGAAGTTTGAAGCAAACAAGAACGCAAGCGTCTTGAAGCTATTTATGCAACCAGCCGGCAGATTGCCAAACCACTGCTGGGCTATGCCCTTCAGGGTGGCTGGAAAGCACCGACACCATGTGGCATCATCCAACCCCTGTAGATACATGAGGTGGGTGTATGCTAGCAGGTGGTCTTCTAGGTTGGAGGTCCCGTCATAGGCTCCAACCAGAACGTTTTTAACTTTAGCCGGCTGTACGGCTTCAGTTATTTCCCTGGAGAAAGCAGAGGGTTGATCTCCAAGGTGTTGCAGCCTAAGCTGCCAGTCCATCGGCTGATAGCCGTATGCCGCCTATCCTCCAAAGAGAGCAGGTTGCATGTAAGGTAAAACTGGCGCCTGGTACAATGGTTGTGCCATGTACTGGGCCGACTGAATCATATGAGGACCAGACTGAACCCGTAGGCTGCTTGCTGGAGTCTCATGCACAGACTGGGAACACCTCATAGAGGTATTCCGAAAGCTATCATGATAAGTCGACGTTGAAGCCGACTCTAATAGTTGGGTTCTCTTCTCCTCAATGTATTGCCGAGCGTCAGAGAACGTTTTCTTGCTACCATCTGGCTGTATGTGCCGGATGGGTTTTCTCGTGCCCGTTTCTGGGAAACGGAGCCGATTAAGGTCAAATTGGGGTCGGGCCTTCTCCTTAGGGGCAGGATGAGGAGTAGGCTGACGGTCCCTGACCGAGTTCTGTTTGCCAGCTTGGGCTGGCTTCTTGGACGACTGCTCCTTTCTAGGAGCAGGCGACTTCTTTGAGGCGAGTTGTTTGATTTCACCCCTGAGGCTGCTCAGGAGTGTCATTAGTTCATCTCTAGTGACGGGAGTTGATCCTGCCGCTTGGGAAGGATCAACCGGCCGCCCCGAGGGCTTCTTTGGCTGTCCAGCAGTTTTGCTTGGCCCTACCTGGTCATGGTGACGCTCCCGCCTCTCCTTACTGCGGATGCGTTTAGAGATAAGGGATCCATTTGGATCCACATAGGTTTCGACGTCAGCGTCGTCACCTGAGTCATGGTTCGTTTGGACCACTATGTCTTCTGGAGGCCGATTGGCCTTTAGGTTCGGTACAGGTACTTGTGAAGCCATTTAAGAGGTACTCTCCCCACAGACGGCGCCAAATGTTTCGGGGGATTTTGTCCCTTGGGAGAGTTACAACACTGAGACTGGATTCAGCAAAGGACGCCTATACCTGCAAAGCAAACGGAAAGTCGGATGGTCGGTGGTCCGCCTCCGAAGATGAACTTAGTAAGCGTTCGGTAATAAAACATGCGGAAGTAAAGTTATCTGCTCGGATTCCAAGCTCAGGTAAAGTGTTGTCTGTTCTTTGAAAATGACAACTCTGTAGTAAGTGACGTATTGTCTCGTATTGCGTGTATATTCTCTATCTTATCATAAATGTAAGAATGTCCCTATTTATAGGGTCCTTTTGGAAAGTGTGCCCTCCCTGGGATCTGGTGACCTAGGGATTAGGGCACGCCGTTTTTTTAGGGCCCCTTGGGATTTGGGCCTTGAAAGCCGCCATTCCCAGGGGGCAATATCTGCTCGACACGTGTCGCCATCTGGATGGTCCAACTAAGTGCCCCTTCCAGTGACACGTGTCATGCTCTGATTGGGCCACTTGGCAGGGTATAAAATACCCAAATCACATAGTTGTAACACTTTACTAAAATAGAAATGTCACAATAGTTACAACACACTATAAAAGGAATTTTGGGGGATTTTTCTATGTGACTGGCCACAATGTGTGGCTGGGGTTACTCGATTTACTCGGTCAGGGGTGACTCGAGTTAGTGAGTTAGTCCTGACCGAGAGTAACCCCTCAAGTAACCCCTAACTGAGTAATCCCTGACCAAACCCCTCAAGTAACCCCTAATCGAATATTCCCTTGAGTAACCCCTCAACTAACCTATGATCGGGTAACCCCTTGAGTAACCCTTGATCAAGTAACCCCCTGAACGAGTAACCCCTGACCAACCCCTCAAGTAATCCTTGATTAAGTAACCCCTGATCGAACTCCTCAAATAACCCTTGATTAAATAACCCCTGATCTAACCCCTGAAATAACTTCTGACCGAGTAACTCGAGTAACCCCTAACCGAGTAACTTTGAGTAACACCGGTCACACGGTGCAACCAGCCACATATAAAAATTTGTGTTCAAACTAAAAAATGTATACGATAAAATCCAAATATAAATCATAGTAGGAAATAATATTATCTCAGTGTTATAAAAGACAATTAACACATTTGATCTTATTAGATTTCTTTTATGATAATTTTTCAAAACATTAACTTTTTAAAAATTTTACTTATATGTAGCCGAAGTTATTAATGGTCAAAGATGTTCATTGGAAACCATACAAATGTAAAGTGAATCAAAGCATTTAAAATAGAGGGAGTATATCAATTCTCAAAATCTTAAGAACATAATACATTTAATGCACCTAGTCCTTTTTCCCAACCATTATAGTAGTAGTAGTAGTAGTAACATCAACTAAAAGGTAATGAGCTATATTGTGTTATCCCATTACCTGAATTTGTCATCTAAAATATTTTTTTACTCCAATAAAACTTATTAAATAATTGTCTTTCATGACATTCAGATAAAAAAAAATTGCCTACTATGATTCATATTCGGAAGTAATAGTAAATATTCTTTAATTTGAATTGTTCATCATTATTAGACTCTAAATATAACATGTACATGATTGTACTATTTATGTGATCATATATATTTTTTAAAAGAAAAAACTGCATACTTCCTCCATTTTTGTATAGTTATAACATAAACATTATCACGGTTAAAAAAAGTGGATCTCACATGTTATAATACATTTAAAATGGGATTAAGAGGTTATTAAGAGTATAATCAAGTGGGTCATGAGTTTTAGATAAATGTAATAATACAATTTTCACCATAAAAACCTAGCTTCCTATATTTATAATGTATTGCAACTATTGTGATAAATCTATTTTATGAAAGTGTTGCAACTATAAATTAAAGATAGTAACATTTCCATTTATAAAGTGTAAATTAATACCTATTTGACCATTAGACATTCAATTCATACTTTAAAAAGGGAATGCACTAACTAAATAACATCAAATAAAAATGTTATTACTTATAAAAGTTTAGGTTATTACTTGAAATACTTATAGATAAATATAAAAGCGGGTTATATAATGCAAGTAAGCTACATATATCAATTTTATGTTTAAAACAAATATCGACCTCCTTATATAAAGTATGAAAAATACATACATTTTCTTATATTAGGTCATGTCTAATACTTCCTCTGTTTTTTTTAGTTGATACCTTTCTATTATCACGCTTGCCAACGCATGTTTTAACGCTTAATAACTTTAATTGTCAACATTATAAAATTATAAAAAATGGATATAAATAAAATGTATATGTAGACGATTTAAATAAGATCCCACATGATTATATTTTATAGTATCTAAAAATCACCAAAGCGAGTCAAAGTGTAGTGTGTGAATAGTGTAAAAGTCAAACAATGTCAACTAAAAAAAAGAAGGAAGTATTAATTTGTTTCTCGAATTTAAATTAAATAGTGTCAGTATTGTCATATTTATCGACACAATTATATTGCAATATATATTTAATAATGTATTAAACATTCTATTTTTCATTCTCAGAAGTATGAAACATAATTTTAAATAGGATAAATTTTGTTAATAATAATATTAAACAAATTTTAGGATAATAACTGATATAAAATAGGTATAATATTGGTAATTATAGTATTTAAAATAAATTGTAAGATAATAATTGATATTTTTAGTAGGATAAATTTCAGTAATTATAATAATAAATAAATTTTAAGGATAATTTTTTCAAAAAATAAAAAAAAAAAAAAATTCTTAGAAAAACAATTGATATAATTTCCATCAAAAAAAAACCGCTACGATTTATATATGTATGAAAGTTTTAAAAATATTGCATGTTATATATATTTTATATATCTTTGTAAATAAGAAAACAGTTTTATTGATTCATAATTATATACAAATCTGTAGCTTAACTAAAAGCTACAATCAAGGAAGTCAAAGCTATAAACTAGAAAAGCATATCTACAACCAACTAATTTACAATTATACAAATCAAAAACTATAAACTTGGAAGGAAAATAATATGTTAACTAATTTACATTTACAAAGATATATATAATATATTTAACAATATATCTAAATGGAAGTAACTAAAACTACAATCTTAAGACTCCATAAATAACGTGTAAATAATTGTGGATTGATTGTGCTTTTATGTTATATATATATTCTTTAAGAAAATCTACATATTATTTATATAACTACGTCATAATACTATATTTTCAGGTAATGCCCAAAGTAAACATAGGTAAATGCCTTAAATACAAACAAAATATATAAAACCCTTTTTTCCTATGTAATGACCTAAAGTAACAAGTTCGCCAAAAATTAATTAATTTTTACGGATCAAACTAATAAGATTCAAAAAGAAAAAAAATGGGTCATCTTCTCCGATTACTCAGTCGGAAGAACAATAATCATCCAACCTAAATCGCTATGCCGCTGACCAACTATCGTGATATTGGAAAACACATATGCGGGTAATTCTTCCTTAACAAATACTAAAAAAAAAAGGAGATTATTGTTAAAAAAAAATTATGAACAAAATCTAAATTCAAAACTAAAAAAAAATGAAACTGTACACAACAAATCATTTTCTGAAAAAAAAAATGAAATAGAACAACACAATTTATTTACGAATTGATAATTAAGAATTATTTTGGGGATGAGTACAGTGGCTAATCTATGACATGAATGAAGAGCATTGATGAACATTGAAGAACAATGATGAGCAATTTTAATTTTTTTTATTTTTAATTATAAGTATAATTTCGAAAACTAATCAGTTTTTTAAAAATAGATTTTCTAATTTATAATTATGTAAATCGAAAAAAATATATGTATTAAAAAGAATACATATTATAAATACAATTTTAATACATTATGAACATTAAAAAATAATTCAAAAAGAAAATCAAAATACTAAATACAGGCCAATCAAATTTCGCCACGTAAGCAAATTGTGGTGCCTTTTTTTGAAGAATGACATTGTAGAATTTTTAAGATCTCTGACAAAACACAAACACAATTTAAATAATGAATTATAATTATTGAGAATTCCATTAGAAACATTCGATAAAGAATAAACAAAGAAAATGAGGTATTCACAACAAATTTGAAGCGTATATATAAAATGTAAATGTAAATATTTTGAAAAAGCTTGGTCATTTATTCAGTACTTTTGATGAGCTGTCCAATTACTGTTTGCAATTTGCTTTTACTGTTTGGTGAGGAAATTAAGCATGTACCCCTCGACTAGTTCATGAAAAGACGCATGTACCCCTCCACTGGTACTTGAAAAGACGATTATACCCCCAGATATATCTGGGGAATTAACTGGGTACATCTTATTAAATTTGTTATACATATTAATATCAATATATCAATATCAATCAATATATATTATTAAACTCTTGACAAAACATGTTGTATTGTCATTGTCACCAATTTTGCCATTTGGCATATGATGTACATGTGTCGTCTGTCGCCAAATCATACCATACCATTAATGATTGAATAACTGCATGCATTAACCTCCATGTATCTATTAAGGTTTAGCTTAATTGATAAACACTTCATATGCATAACAATTTCTCTTCAAATGTAACTCCTTAATAATTACGCAATAATAAATTTTGTAAGAAATTAAACATTACTCCATTTTTATTATTTTGTGCATTAATTCATGAAATTGTAATTCTATAGTAAAATATTTTTGTGCATTATGGGGTAGTATATATTTTGACATAAAATTTATTATAAAGATTTGATTTATCATTTTTTTTTTTACAACGAGTTGATTATAATTCAAAACAAATTATTCTTATAGTTAAACCAATTCATACAAACAACAAACTATTGAAGCTATCATCTTAATAAAAAAAAAATATAATAAAATAGAAAAAAAAAACCACCACTTAGCTTTTAGTGACAAACAAGCCAAAATATATATAGTTCAATTAAAGTAATAAGTTAATAATGACCCGGGACATCGTCCAAACCAATAACTAGTTTTGTATCAAAAGTTAACATAAACTATCACATAACTTGGCATGTGCTTTCAAAAAAAAAAAAAAAAAAAAAAAAAAAAAGAATTAGAGGCATGTTCAAATCTTGTAGAGTTTTTTCAATCGCAAGTGTATGACATGTAATGAGAAACATATGAAAGGGAGAGACACGTGGCGTATTATGAAGTTGAGTGGATGATGTGGCTTAATAAAGAGGTCTATGTCTATCATCTACGTGACAAATAAACTTTCTTATGAACGTTTTTCAATAGATTACTAGTTTTTGGGTCCGGGCGATGTCCCGGGTTATTACATGAAACTAACTGGTCATTAATATACATTGTAATTTATGATTTAATTTTCTTGTAATTAAATTTGTTATTCATATTGTCAATTGCTCAATATTAATATTTTGTATTCAAAAGATTACATAAAGAATCACATAGCTTGGTGGTAAGACATTTAGCTCTTGAATTACAAGTTGCGAGTTCAAATCTTGTGGAGAACTTTTTTTTATAATTATTATGAGTGCATGACATGTAATGAAAATCAATGGAAGAAAGAGTCACGTGGCGTTATAAGTACTTGAATGGATGACGTGGCGTAGTGAGGGGAGTTTACGTGACACGTGGACGTTGTTAGAAACGCCTTTTAATATATTAGTATAGATAGATTATAAATGTGTTGATGATAACTTATTTAATGCATGATTTTATTGTATTATATTTGAAAAAAATTTAATGTGTGAGTTTAAAATTTCTTTTTTTTGGGTTTTTAAATTTTTTTTTTTTTTTCAACAAGTGTTGTCAATCTTTAAGGGACCATTTTCAAAACATGAAGGCAATGTGTCTTTAATAAGTAATCTTTTCAAAAAGGGTAATTCATATTAAAACGACAAATTTAATAGCTAATTAGATAACTTAATTATACATGTAAATAAATTGAATTTGAATCCTTAATAGTCTCTCTATTCTTGCATATATTTCATGATATTATTTTGTGGACGTTTCCTTACATGTTTATTTCATTTCTTAATATGCCAATTGTTTCTCTCTAGTATGCCAATTGTTTCTCTCTACTTTTTCCCCAAACATCGGGATCCATAAGTCCATAGCTGTTGTTAGCTATTTCTCTCTAGACATTGGAAGACGAATGAGTACAGACCTAAAAGTAGTTTATTGTTGTAAAGGTAGCCTATAGAACATGATACTTCTCATACAATGGTTAGGTTACTCCTCGTGACTATGCAACTCTGTCATGTAATGTAACATAAAATTGTTGTTGCTTGGTTAATTAATGAGTAGTTGATAGCGTCACATAAAATATATAATAGACAAAAGAACACATGTTAAGAACCAAATTTTTACATAAAAAAAAATAATAATAATAATTATAGCAGTAAAATTAAAAGCGTGTCAATTAAATTAATCTAAAACAAAGAAAGTACTGTAATTTGCCTTTGTAATTTAGAAATGACAACTTTCAAACGGTCTAATCCAAAACTTGGACCAACCAACCTGCCTCAATTTCCAAACATAAATGTCAACCAATTCAATACTCGTAGCGTAATACCACAGCCACATTCCAACATCCCCTGTTTTCTCACTTCGACAAATTTAAATAATGCATCATCGGTCCACCCACGCACACGGATAGTCCACCTTACACACAGCTGTGCTTCCTTTTCCCCCATATTTTAACTATTTCTCATACTCCGTAATTCTATTTCCGTATAAACTTGTGAGTACTCTGTTATCTGTATTTTGTACTGTATATACGAGCGTTGCGTCCGTAATTAAATTGCATTTTTAACCAAAATAAACTTGGTCTAACGGAAAAGTTTGGTTAGGGTTCAATTCTTACTATAGACACTTTAAGTTGTCATAACCTAATACAATGGATCCTAAAAGTATCCGATTTAGATTTTAATTTGCATGGACACAATATTATTGTATAACTCAAATTTGAAATAGACTTTATCCGACCTGGCCTCATCAAATCTAAACCAAACATCCATATAAACACTAACATAGCTCTAATACTAGGTTAGATCTCGTGCCATGCACGTTGATTTTTATTGATTGAGAAATATTATAATCATAAATTAGTCAAGAAATAATAAAAGTATGTGATATGTTAATTTGATATTTGCAATTTTAATTGTAGCTTCCAATACACAACTGAAACAAAGTATGAAAAAATCTTTATTGTAAAATAGGTCACTAATTATTTAAAAATATTGATTTTTGGTATATATTGCCCAATTTTTATTATTAGAAAGATTTGTGAATAAATCTTTTATTTTAAATATAATAAGTATTACATGTCAATATGGAATATGTACAAAAAAAAAAATAATTTTTGTAAATGATTTGTTTCCTTAATTAAAATATTTTTTAAAAAGAAAAAAATAATTAAGGACACAGCAGAAGATGACACGTGTCGCTAGTGTGTCTTTTAGTATATAGTATTGATGATTGATTGATTACCTTAAAAAAAAATAAATAAATAAATAAATGAGGAGGTTCTAATAGTATCCTTAAGCATTAATAAATTTCCAAAATACAAAATAATGCATTAATCACCAAAACATTTTTTTACATTTAGAGCTTAATAAAAGCTGTCATCATCAATTTTTTAAATATTTTAATCCAATCATATTCCACACGCCAATCCTTACCTTCTTAAAATCCCTTTCCAACTTCCCCCCTTTGACTAAATACTCTCCTAACCTCTGACCATTGACTTTTTGACTCCACCTCCTTATAAAACCCCTCCTTCCTTCCTCTTTCTCTCTCCTCAACAACCCACCATCTTTCTCTCTCCTCTCTCTGCAACTCACATTTTCTCTATCCTCCATGAAAATGGCGAGACCTCAATCCGAGCTTTGCATCAGCATCCCAACCTACTTCCGATGCCCAATCTCACTCGAACTCATGAAATCCCCTGTTTCTCTCTCTACTGGCGTCACCTACGATCGCACCAGCATCCAAACTTGGCTCGATGGCGGCAACACCACTTGTCCTGCTACGATGCAGTCTCTCTCCTCGCCTTCCTTCGTCCCTAACCTCACGCTTCATCGTCTGATTCATCTATGGTCGGTCTCTCACTCCCTCTCTCCTCGGAATCATCTCTCGGCGATTCTGAAGGATGTGGAGAATGCGCGTGATGTTACTCTCTCGTTGAAGAAGATACTCGAACGAGTGGCGAATTCTGAGGAGGATTGTAGAGTTTTGGAGAGGTATTTGGATTTGATTGTGAAATTGATTGTGAAATCTGATCAGAAAATCGAGAATCTGGAGTTGATCTTCATGATTTTGAGTTTTTGTGATGGTGAGAAGATTAACAACAAATTGATGATGAATTCTGGTTGTTTTGATAAATTCGTTGTTGTTTTGCGAAATGGAAGCGTCGAATCGAAGATCGCAGTCGCTAAAATTGTCTCGAAAATCGCCATTGATAAGAAAACAATAACCTCGTTGATCGAAACGCGGAGTTTGATTGTTGAGCTTTACAATTTGATCAAATGTGATTCAGATTCTTCAATCGAAGCTGGATTAATGGCGTTAATCGCAATCGCAACCACAAAAGCGTCGAAAATGGAGGTAGTAAGGTTAGGGGTGGTGCGTAGAGTATCCGAGATCATCTGCGACGCAGGGAGAAATGAAACCATGATTATTCAAAAATCAATGGAGATGCTAGAGGTGGTTGCCACGTGTACGGAGGGAAGAGCGGCGATCATCGAGGCGGAGAGATGTGTGGTGGAGATCGTTCGGAGGTTGATGAAGGTGTCGGCGAAGGCGACCGAGCACGGTGTCGCGGTGTTGTGGAGTGTCTGCTATCTATTTAGGGATGAGAAGGTGAAGGAAATATTGGGGAAGAACAATGGTTTAGGGAAGTGTTTGGTGTTGCTTCAAAGTGATGTTTCACCAATTGTTAAGCAAATGTGTGGTGATTTGGTGAAGATTTTGAGGGTTAATTATAAGTCTTGTTTGGGTGGTTATGATACCAAAACCACTCATATTATGCCATATTAAATGTTGTAATGAAGATTTTAGGCAAGCAAAAGAATGAAAAAAGTTGGAGGAAATGCAAATTTAAGTTAGAATTTGGGGGTAGGTTAGGGTGGAGTTAGATAGGTTTAAAGATTTCATTGTTAGTTCAATGGAAAAACTTGTAAATTGATACAAAATTGACTAATACATCATACAAGAAAATACTTTGATTAAAGAAATTTATGTCTACAGGCTACAAGTTATGTTTTTTGACATTATATATTATGTAATTTGAAGTATTGTTTTCCGTCAAAAATGTTGTCTAGTTCTTGATAGAAGTAATTTATTGAAAATATTATGTGTTTGGGAAGTAACAAAGGTATTTGTTAGGAAACCAATTCAGCTTAATGATAGTTGTATACGAAAAAAAAAAAAAAAAAAAAAAAAAAAAAATTAAAAAAAAAAAAAAAAATGATATTCCATCTTCTTCAATTGACAGTTAATGTGGTTTAAGAATGAATGGAGAGCTCGTTTTCATTGCTTTATCAAGACTCAAGTTTAATTGCATTTTTCCGTTACAAAAACTTCCTACTATAGTTAAATTGTTTAGGAGCTCTTTGACACGCTAGTGGTTTTTTTTGTTTTTTTTTTTTTTTTTGAATTATAAACATGTTGAATAGGACTCTAATCAAATTTGAAGGATCACAAACCTTGATTAGAGTCAAACTAAAAGTCTTTAATTCAACTTATTTTAGAAATGTTTTACTTAATTTAGGGTCTGTTCATATTTACCTATTTTCAGTTCAGTTCAGCTCTTAATTTCCCTCTCTCATAAAATATTCATTTCAGCTTAGTTCAGTTCGATTCAGTTCAGTTCAGTTTAGCTCAGCTCAGTTCAGTAAATATGAACAGACCCTTAATTAAAATCGTAACAAATCAAACCATACCAAAGAATTTGTTTTCAATTTCCATTAGTAAATACCTTTAACGGCATTTATTAATAATAATAACAATATGAATATTTTATATTTGTGTAGTACAAGTTGTAAACTTGTGATGAATGTTACAATACTTAAGTTTGATGGTAATTTTTCTTATATTTAAGGTAAGATAAAATCAAACCAAACCGATCCAACCTTAATAAAATCAAATCAAAACATCTTATTTTAAATAATAGAAAAAAATCCTCAACATCCTCCATCTCACCTTAACAAATAATGATTAAAGGTGTTCAAAATCTGAATTAGATTTTTAAAAAATTAACAAAAATTAAAAAAAAAAAAAAAATCAGGTCAAAATAAACTAGTATTTTCTTCAGGTCAAAGTATATAATTTTACAATTTCTAATCTGATTCATTATCCTTAAAATTAATCTTGGATTGGAATTTGTTTTTAGTTTGAAGTTGTATATAAAATTCTTTTAAACGATTGGTTTTATATTGTCTAGTTCTTGATACTTTATTGAAAAACATTTAATATATGGAATTTGGGAAAAGTTTTTTTAATTTTGCTTTTTATATTAGCTAACGTATACGAAATATAAGTGATTGCATATGTCACGGTTGGAAGTTAATGCGTCTTTAAAGAGAATGGGAAACTTGTTTCAAGCTGGCCTAGTTTTAACTCTTTAAGAATAATGAGGAATTCGTTTTAAATTAACGCGGCTTTAGAAAGAATGGGGAAATTGTTTTCATTATTTCATCAAAACTCAAGTTGAATTGCAATTTTTTTTTATACTAGATCAAATCTTTTTATTTTTATTTATTAATTAGTAAACATATTTAATCTACGTGCAATTTCATAAAATAATTATGAAAATTACAATTTTGGAGGATACCATCTAAGAAAAATTTCTTTCATCATTGTAGTGCGGTTAAAGTTTTCTCAAACATTTACGTGACTACGTCATATCAAACTTGAAGTAGACTTAGGGCCTGTTCACATTTACTCAACTGGGATGAACTGAACTGAGCTGAACTGATTGGAGTTGAATTGAACTGATTGGAACTGAACTGAACTGAATTGATTGGAACTGAACTGAACTGAAATGAATATTTTATGAGAGAGGGAAATTAGGAGCTGAATTTAACTGAACTGATTGGAGCTGAACTGAACTGAACTGATTGGAGCTGAACTGAACTGAAATTAAGTAAATGTGGACAAGCCCTTATTATTAATAAACTTAAATCAAAACATGAAGAGAACAAGTTCTCAAATTCCTCCATTATCTCACATAATAACTAGAGGTGTTTAAAATAAAATGGGCCGAATTAGGCCAAGAGAGCCAATACATTCTTCAACTCGGAAAAAAATGATTATAAGGTCCCAACCTTTTAAAAACATGTCTTTGATCGCAATTGATTTTTAGTTGAATGTAAACCTTTGAAATTATCGGTTTATTCTCTAAATTATATTATCGGTTTATTCTCTAAATTATATCATAGGTATTTAAAATTTGACTTATATGAAAAAGAAGTCGTAATCATTATCCTTTACTCTTTTTTTTATTCCATATTATTGTGGCGAAAAAAAAAATCATAAAAAGTACAAAATAAAATTTTAAACCGGTCCAAATCGGTAAAATCCAATTCCAATATTCTCGTTATTAGTCCATTTTTGAGTTTTAAATCTACCTCTTTCACTATAGAGTCTTCAAATAGATTATGAGCATCTTATCTTCTTATGAAACACGAATACTGTCTCACTCTCACTCCCACAAAACCACTAGGTCCATTACCAATATTGTGCTTGTGCAAGATACTCACACTAAGCAGCATCACCATCAATCATACAAGCAACGCATGATGGATGTACAATATTTATTATGGTCGAGAATTTCTCATACATTGTCATATCCTTAACATCCAGGACACATTCTCTACCAAAGTCAAAAGATTCACCCCTAATGCTTCATGATCCAAGATCTTTCTTTCCACAATTCCATATTCTTCAATCAATCAATCAATCAATCAATCAAAGCCTTAATCCCAAAAGTGGGGTCGGCTAACATGAACCAAATTTGATTATTCCGTGTAGTCATCAACATAAATCTTTCTCCTCCATCCCTTACGATCCAAAACTTCATCCTCACGTAAATCCATGCACTTCATATCCTTCCTCACTCCTTCCAACCAAGTCATCTTTGGTCTCCCTCTTCCTCGTTTAATCCCTCCATGGTCCCACTCTTCCACTCTTCGCACCGGTGCACCCTCGGGTCTCCGTCTTACATGTCCAAACCAACGCAGACGATTTTCCCTTAATTTATCTACAATGCCCGCCACACCTACTTTCTTGCGAATAACCTCATTTCTGATTCTATCTCTTAAAGTGTTTCCACACATCCACCTTAACATGCGCATTTCCGTAACCTCCATCTTTTTAATATGCTCTTTCTTAGAAGCCCAACATTCTGTACCATAGAGCAACACTGGTCTTATGGCAGTCCTGTAGAATTTTCCCTTCAACTTTAAGGGAATGCTGCGGTCGCATAGCACTCCCGTGGCCGCTCTCCATTTAAGCCACCCTGACTTAATCCTGTGGGTCACGTCTTGATCAATGTCACCATTCTTCTGGATGATCGACCCTAGGTACTTAAAACATTCACTCATGGTCAAATCCTTTCCATCCAAACTCACCACTTCATTGCTTGTCCCCCTCTGAGTGCCAAAACGACATACCAAATATTCAGTCTTACTCCGACTTAGCTTAAACCCTCTAGATTCCAACCTTTGCCTCCATTGCTCCAACTTGACATTAACCCCATCCTTAGTCTCATCCACCAAAACGATATCATCTGCGAACAGCATACACCATGGAACCTCATCTTGAATTGGTCTAGTTAATTCGTCTAGAACCGTTGCAAAAAGAAAAGGGCTTAATGCAGACCCTTGATGCAATCCGATTGTAATAGGGAAATCTTTTGTCAACCCTCCGCATGTCCTCACATTTGTTGACACATCCCGATACATATCCTTAACTAGGTCTACATACCTTCGTGGGATACCTTTCTTCAACATTGCCCACCAAAGTATCTCTCTTGGCACCTTGTCATATGCCTTCTCTAAATCAATAAAGACCATATGAAGATCTTTCTTCTTTACCCTATAAAACTCCATCATTTGTCTTATCAAATGGATTGCCTCCATAGTAGATCTCCCAGGCATAAAACCAAATTGGTTATCTGAAATGCTTGTGCATGCCCTCAACCTTTGTTCAATCACCCTTTCCCACAACTTCATAGTATGGCTCATAAGCTTAATTCCTCGATAGTTAGAACAATCTTGAGCGTCTCCTTTGTTTTTATAAACCGGGACCAAGGTGCTCTTCCTCCTTTGTTTTTATAAACCGGGACCAAGGTAAAGAATTATATTTATTCGTTCTTCAATGATTGACGTATTTTGTCTAGGGACTTGATACAATTCGGATAATTGGTCAATGTGAGGCTTTCTATACATAAAGTGCTTCTCGTCAAATTTGTCATCTTTTGGCTTCTATCGTTCATATAATGGATACCATAACAATTTGTAACCTCTCATAAGCCAATACAATTAGATGTAAGGAAATAGTTAGAAAATTGGAATGTGGAGAATAGGGTAAAGAAATTCACACCCTCAAGTTGTCCCTAGTTGGGGATTGATTCGACACCCCCATGATAGTTATTTGTGAAACACAATCTTTAGTTCCTTACCATTAAATCAAGTACTCTAAATTACTTTTTGAAAGAAAAATATGTTTTGCCAAATATCGGATTATTTTAAAAGTCAACCAAAATCAAATAAGTGAGCAAGTACTAATTGCCTTGTGAAAAGTTAACCATTGTTCTAATAATTTGATGCATTTATTTGAATTTAAAGAGCCCTAATCACACAGTTAAACAATGGAATGTTCACAAAATTGAAACTCTAATCTTAATAGAGTTAATAACATAAGTATTGGTCTACTCCTTGAATGTCAAACACCAAGTATAAATCCTTTTTAAATCAAATAAAACACTGTATATAGGTTTAAATCATATCAAAACACTACCTTATAGATTCATGAGTAACACAAGGGTTAATGATCCCACACAAGGGTTAATGATCCCTAACCTTAGAAATAGTTTTAGAATATCCATTCATTTTATTAACGAGTAACGTACCTAAAAATATTTTCACCTTATATGTAATGAGTATTAACAAATCTAAAATTAGTTCTAATATTCACTGTTTCGGGCCTATATATATACATATACTAAGTATATTATATAATAAGATTATCTATTAGGTTACTTCGGGGCTTTACAGTTTATCTGTAGATCTTAGGATACTTTAAGTTTTAATACAGCATAATATACATCTTCTCATCAATACCAAAATTTGAAACTACATCAGAAAAATCACAATAACTTGTAAAAAGCCAAATAATATTTGAAACAACAAAATAAGGGAGCATAATCTAAACAAAATGTAATTTTTAAAATAGACTGTTTTCCTATAAATTAACAGAATATAATTGATAAATAGCCATACAATATAGCTCAATAAGGCTAGCCTAGAAACATAAGAGCACTAACGAGCCCTCACATTTCCTCGTGATTCTTCAAGACCTCACAGTACCAATCTCAGTCATCAAAGATATCACGGCCGGCGAAAACTCACTAAACCAACCTCTAATAACACCAAAGATTCCCAGAGTAGCACAAATTTGTGTAACTGCCAAGATACGAAACGGTACCAGAAGAATTTGGAACAACACCCACAAAATCAATAATTGTCCCGTGTAGCTTTTACTCAACTAGAAGACCTTGGTGTTCCTCACTCTATATTCAGTATCCTGCCAAAGAATTCTAGATGTGCAAAGCAACTATACTCTAAAAAAAGGGAACATCACCTTTGTCTTCATCTTCCAGAAGACGAAATATCAAGAAAACCAAAAAACAACCTCCCAATAAACAATGAAGTAAACACACTCCACTCCATTTGAACAAAATCATTCACAATAAAGCAGGAACACTAGCAGCCACAATAACAATAACATCATGTTTTCAGCATGGGAGCATTAGCCGACAAATCAAATTTCAACTTTTTCTATTATTCATTAGCCAAATCACCAAAGAGTTCCTAACTAGATGTGACAATCAAAAAGGATTTTTCCCTCCATAACTCTATTCAATAAACCAAACCCAGATAATCAAATTTCAAACTATTCTACTATTCGTTTTCCAGATCACCAAAGAACACTTGCTTATAAATCTAATTCATAAAACTCGATTACTCGAGTCTCAGGGAATAATTGCAAGAATATGTAATGCAACCACCACACAATTACATGAACTAACTAACTACGGACTAAAATTATTTAGAATAGGGAATGAGCTCACCATAATCAAGAAGCCCAATAAAAGATTTTGGCCATCCACTTTGCAGCACTATTCAGGCATCAATAATAAATCCATAAAATTATACTAAACTGAAATTAGAGTTTCAAAAATTCAGCATGATGATTTATGTATAGATCGAACACTACAACACCTAATAACAGATTTTTCATGAAAAACTTAACGTCATGCATTACCATGAGATAAGGGTAATTCATGTTCTTTATGCACCAAGCCACAGAAAGGTAAAAAAAATGGCACACATAGGTAGACAGGCACAGAAGGACACACACACACACAGGTAGACAGGCACAGAAGGACACACACACACACACACACAGAGAGAGAGAGAGATTCGCAGAAAGCAGCTTAGCAGTATCCCAACAAAACAGCACAGAAAAGAACTCAGGAAGATAAAATAAAAAAGCCATTAGACATACCATTCCACTCTAGCATGTGCCTATACTCTATATGACCAAAGATATCATTTTATTCGACCACGCTAAAACATCTTTTATCACTTCTGCCTGAATTGAATAATTGAATTCTCAGCAGGAACAGGACAAGTAGCTCACTCCCCTAAAAACAACAGTGTAGAATGATCCCATGGCAATTCGTAATTCTCTCTATCATATCCTTGAGCCTAATAGGAACTTAAAGTAGGGAAAAGGACCAACTTTCAAGAACTACCCCACTGGTCAGGTCCTTGTTAACAAACAAGCATGCATGATAACAAGCGTATACACATGACCAAAAAGAGCCAATCTCTGTAAATTGATCAACCTATAAGATCACGGATCTAGAAACGACCAGAGTTTCCATTCGTCTAGCAGATTACAAAAGGAACACCCTGCCTCACTGCACCCTCATATTCATCTTGCTGATGAATTCCAAAGAGCTTACAGGACCACAAATAAGGACAACATTAGCAACAATGGAACCCAACCATGTACCAAAAAACGACCACAAAAGGCAAATACAGCCTGCCAAAAGCACAAAACAATTAATGCCATAATAACATTGAAATTTGAACAAGCATCGAATTAGGATAAGAAATTACCCAGCTCAATCCTTTTCCAAAATTTGTTTTAAAATTGCATTAGGCAGGGGGGGAGAGCAAAGGATAATGCCACAAGAACAAAAGAGCTTGCACCCTTCCAGTTACACGTACACAGATCATAGCAACCAAAATGGATATATACTCAGGAACAAGGCGCTCAACCCAGTCATATGTCCCATTAACCCACACCAAAACCAAACGGCAGCGAAGAAAGAGCAATGCACGTGCATGTAAACAGCCAGGTATAGCAGCGAAAACAAGATTCATATATCTAAAGAGCCAAATCAGAAGTCTCCACTAAGCAAGCATAAGATCGCATCATAACATCACTGAGCTCCTGAAACAGAAAATTTTCCCACACTGGGACAAATGGCTTTCCTGATGTAGATACAGAAAATAGTTCAACTCTAATTACGCATTCCAAGTCTGAAACCATATAAGATGTCTTCCATTAAGTACAACACAGTAAAAAGCTCCTTCTCTTCATGAAGATAATCTTGTAGAACAGACATCCTCTGCACAGCTGGAATCAAAATGATAATTGGGTAAGCATAGGTTAATAGTAAATGACAAGCCACAAGCAGAAAGACTGTTACATACCTATTGTCCTTTCAAAGCATTAGCGGTAGCCACCAGATCCTGCACGGTCATATGGGCCAGAACGGTCACGGCTGTACCTATCACTTCCATATCCTGCTCCACGGCTACCAGAATCTCTGTAACGTCCACCACC
Source organism: Chenopodium album (assembly GCF_948465745.1). Taxonomy (NCBI): domain Eukaryota; kingdom Viridiplantae; phylum Streptophyta; class Magnoliopsida; order Caryophyllales; family Amaranthaceae; genus Chenopodium; species Chenopodium album. Next base: position 64,229,674 of record NC_137840.1, read on the forward strand.
ACCTCCACCACCACCTCCGCCGCTGTAGCGATCCCCACCTCGGTCAGGTCCATAGCTGCCACCACCTTTTCTTTCTCCTCTTCCACCATATCTGCCACCACCCCTACCACCATCATCAGATGGACATTCACGAGCAAAATGTCCAGGCTTACCACATTTAAAACAGTCACCACCACCACCAGATCCCCTTGGACCTCCGCCAAACCCACGGGGGCGTTCACGATCACGGTCACGATCGCGATCACGACCACCACGATCACGGTCACGGTCATAGTCCCCATCTCGGTCCCTAGAAGAGGCTTGCGTAGGTTGAGCCCTTTCTACAGTTATGGGACGTCCATCTAAATCCACGCCATTCATTTCCTCAATAGCTTCCTCCATAGCTCTCTTGTCATCAAAAGAAACAAAACCAAATCCACGAGATCGTCCAGAAAATTTGTCTAAAACAACCTGTATTAAAAGTAGAAGCCGCTGGTCAGGATTTGATGAAACCAAGAAAAAGAACCTAAAATCAATCAAAAAGAACCTAAAGAACTAAAATTAAGAGAGCTACTGCAAATCAAAAGATACAAACACAGTTCTACGAATAAGAATTCACATTTTATAAAACACTATTGAACCTAACTCGATTCGCCACTATACAACACTACACAATCACTGATTGATCAACACAATTCCATCAGTAATATTAAAATCGAAGCCAATATGAAGCTATAATTTGCAAATTTTCTCAAGAAAACAGTTACTATTAAGTCTACCAGCAATATGCAAAATTACAGTTAAAATACCAAAATAGCGCAGAGGAAGACCAGTTCATAGTGCATAGCCAGGATACATCCAACATTCACGCAATGAACCCATACACAAGAAAGATAACAAATAATACTACCCTTTTACAACCACTTACACATACCTAAAAAAATAAAAATAAAAATAAAATAAAATAAAAAAAAGTTATAGAAATGTAGAAAATAAAAATAGATCACTACAAATTCAATATAGACAGCACCCAAAATTTATCATAACCCAATATTTTATCATGTTGATCAGATTTGAACGGTCCTTATTATTATTTTTATATATATATATCAACATGGCCTATTTCACACCATAAAGTAATTAATCTTGGTAAATAACTAAATACCACAAGGATCATACTAACATGAATACAATAAAATAAAAAAAAACTGTAACAAATGCCCAACAAAGGAATTAAAAATCTTACTTTCGCTTCAAGCAGACGACCATAAAAAAAACTGTAACAAATGCCCAACAAAGGAATTAAAAATCTTACTTTCGCTTCAAGCAGACGACCATATTTTTCAAATGCATCTCTCAAACCTCTGTCAGTTGTAGACCAAGAAAGGCTTCCAACGAAACAGCGAAATTCATCCACGTCTCCCATGATTTTATCTACAGAATACAAATTAGGTGAACAACATTTCCCTCAAAAATCTTCCAATTGAAAAAAAAGCACCAAAAGAAGAGCAGTATTGAGGTCATGAGGTGTATATAAAATCCAAAGAAGTACACATTGTATCAAAAAATTAGAATCATGCACAAGAAGCAGAGAAGTATTCAGATTATGCTTATAACCAACGCCTATCAGGACGACCATATTTTTCAAATGCATCGCAAAATTTTTCAGTCTTTGTAAGAAGATGGCTAAAAGTGAACCCCACATGAATTGAAACACTTATATTAAACCATCTAATAGCCCACCCTAACCCATTACTCCAACCCTGCCACCTCCCTCTGCCACTGCAAAAAGCCACCACTACCACTAAATCACATCAAAATGAAAGAAACCAATCTATATACAGTTCAAAATTAATGGACAATAATCCAAATCTAAGGGAAAAAAATGGAGTAATAGACATCCAACCAACACCATACAAACAATACATCTTCCTCCACTCCTCCACTCCTCAACCCCAACACCGCCTCCACAACCACCATCTTGCAGCCATCAATACCCATCCCTAATTTCAATTAGAGGAAAGAGAGAGGAGAGAGGAGAGAGGACATCATCCATCCTCCACCATCAACAGCATTCGTTTCTCCTTCAAATCTTCATTTTGTAACTTATTACAGAACACAATTTTCAACACACATATCTTTATAAGCTTAGTACTCTCAGCCTATCTCTCCACCCCCAAAAACCAAACTCTTTTATTTCAATTATCTAGTCATTGAGATCAACAATTGACCAATGCTTAAAGCAAGCAAGCTAAGCATCTAAATTACACTCCAACAAATGCGGAAGCAGTAAGCCTGCTTAAAAAAATGGATACTCTTCTCCCCTTCTGCCTTCGACAAGGGATTCCAATAACTACTCACAATAACCTCCAACAAATGTGTGTGTCCTCTACGATAAAATGATATCCTAGTTCCCCTCCCCCCCTATATGTCCAGTTAATAAGATCTACTGCAAGCCAATCGACTTCGATTACGAGCCACGAGCCACGAACCCCAAAAACCAATAGTCTAACCCCTCACAAGCACCGAATATTGATTACAAACCCCAAATTCCAATACTCTAACCTCTCACAGACACCAAAGATTAATGCAGCCACAAAATCAAATCACATGAACAGCATCAATCTGCTTGTCTATCCAGCACAATGTTATCATATTCATGAAGCACAGAACTCTCAATCGAAAAGGCATGAAGTTCAACAAAATCCATGAAGAAATAAAATTAGGTTTTCAAATCAAATTTATTCAAACAAAATAACACACAATTAAGAAATTCATGCTATTGATTAAAAAAAACCTATTGTGCAGAACAGAATTAAGCAATTAATCAACAAAAAGGTAGAAATTTATCACAGATCTGACCTCAAAACAATGAAATTAAATCAAACAAAGAAGAGGAAATCAATCGATAAATTATGATGAGAATTCAGATCTAATTATGAAGCACCGAAAAATATAATAGAGAGATTGCGTAATAGAGAGGAGAGAGAAAGGAGAACCTTGAGTGGTGAGTTTACGATAAACCCTAATTGGCCAGAGTCGAATAGCAAAACTCAGGATGAATGTTCTTAGGCTTCTGAGAAGGCCATATAAATATCTACTAGGTGTTGAGCCAATGCGTGGCGTTTAGGGATGACGTGGCTGAAATGCTAGATATTTTAGGTCCGATTCGGGTTAAATTTTAGGTCAATATCAGACTGTTTACTTTATAGGTGATCATTGAGCGAGTCGGGGCTAGGCCGATGCCAAAAAATCAGCCCACTTCTTGGTTGGACCGGGTTGGGCCAAGCTTCGAGTTGGATTTTTTATGCCCAGACCCAACCAAAGTGGTCGGGCTATGTGGGCTTTTGGGCCAAGCAAAAAAAAAAATCAACTAAAGATGCATAAAAACACATTCCCAAACTCGTCCAAAAAAATAAAATAAAAAAATCAGTCTAAATTGAAAATTTTGCCCAAAATCTTGCTAGACAGTCGATCAGACAAACTTTGATCAGGTCTAGTTTACTTGTTTAGTTTTGATTTCGATGTGGTTAGGGTTTTTCTCGTCATGTTCAGCTCGGGTAAGATATCGATTTGTTTTGATAACTCTAACTGAATATGAACTGAAGGTGATATATTAATTGAAATTGATAAGGTAGCGCATGGAATTAAGCTTTACTTAGGGATGTTTTTTGGAGCACTTGAAATTTGCTAGGCGGTGAATTACTAGTTATTAGTTTCAGCATTTTTATTTCATTTACTCCCTTCGTCCCCAAAACTTTGACCCTTTTGGCCTAATTTTGGTCCCAAAATGATTGACCCATTTGCATTAAAATACCCACCAATTTACAACAATATTTGTGCAAAATTAGCTTCCCCGTATAAAATTTTGTTTTTTCATGTATTTTTAACACTTTATCTTTCTATTTTTGTACAAACCCCATGTAAATTTATCTTTCCAATATGTTTTTATTTCTTTTGTTAAGTTCTTAATAACCACGAAATCAAACCAAAATGGTCGAAGTTTTGGAGACGGAGGGAATACTAGCTTATCAGTTTGAGTTCAATTTGTAAGGTTTCATCAAATGAAACCCAACTTCCATTTCATGTGCTCTTTGTTGACCTTTTACATTTAATAAAAAAAAAATAATAAAAAAAATAATAAAAAAAAAAGAAATTCTCTGTGATAACCACAAACTTTTATTTTTTCTCAGTAATAAAATCTAAAACTTTTGATTATCAATGGTAATCACAAACTAATTTTACTAAGCAATTGGTAACATTCATGATAATAAAACATCATTTTTATTATTAAATTATTGGGTAAACAAAACAAAACAAAACAAACAAACAAAAAATTAAAAATAAAAAAACTTTTTATCTCTAGAATTAGCTCATTAATCATTTTCAGTTTCTTTTCCAAATAGAGTTGTACTTCTTAGTTAAGTTTCTTAATTCCCATGAATTTTCACCATAAGAGGTGGAGGGAGTATTAGTTATGATAAACACATAATAATATACACTTTTTGTACTCTTTCAAAAAAAATATATACACTTTTTGTAGAATGGTTTTCAAATACAAGTAGATGTTAGCAAGGCTTGTCCACGAGTTGGCTGTATCCATCATGGTTATGTTTCATAAAACTTTTCGAGCTCTTTTTATGAAACTCAAATAGGAGACTCTCCTAAAAGCTTTATTCAATAGACCTCGTGTTTGGGTCCAATTTATTCCAATTGGGCCTAGTTATTAAATGATCCAATTAAAAGCCCAAGGTCAAGGTTCATCTCTCAAATTATGCTAAAGACAAGGTCAGTCCACCAGACATGTCAATTGGGCCACGGCCCACATTCTCCATATGTGCTAAGGTATAAAAGCCTTCAATTCATTCATTTGTAGATAGACACAAAAGCCTCAAGCAATTAATTCTCTTGCATAGCTTTCTCTCTCTACACGTTGTACTGACTTTAGCATTGGAGGGGCCTTCCTCGGCAACACCCCCGAGGCTAGTTTACGTGTGTTTGCTGTGCAGGAAACCTTCGGCCCAACATCACTTGGACCGAATCTAGTCTTCACCACTTCAACGGGCCTTCGGCAAGGCCCCATTGTTTTCACCCGAAACAATTTGGCGCCGTCTGTGGGGAAGACTTTCAAAAATCTTTAAGCCAAATTTCTAGTCAGAACCATCTTGCAATCATCTTAGTGGCAATGGCTAAGAACCGCAAGAGCAAAAGCCTTCGTCAAGGAGCAGGTGAAAAGCCTAAAACTCCTACACCATCACCCTTACCGGACCGGAACTCTCCCAAGGGTACCAGTTCGGGAGGAGGATCATACAGGGAGGAGTCCCTTTCTCCCGTAATTCACAACTCTCATCATAGGCCGAGTCCCTCTCGGTCTAGTAGAGATCAGTCCGGTCATAGGACTCATTCCGTGCCCCAAAGCCAACCATTGACCGTCCACTCTCATTCCCACACTCAGCCGAGGACCCCTTTGACGGGGCCCAGCTCGGAGGAGGTGGCGAGAGCGCTGGCAGTGCTCATGGAGGCCATGAGGGCACAAAATATGCCTCCACCTCGCGATCGAACTCCTCCGCATACCCGGCATCAGCGGAGGAAGCTGGACCATGATGGTGGAAAACCTCATTCCTTCCGGGAACTGGAAAAGTGGGAAGAGGATACCTGGAGAACTGAAAGAGAGAGGAAAAAGAACCCTCAATTTTTCTCGCGATCCTCAACCTCTCGACCAGAAACGCATAAGAGCAGCAGCTCAGCTTCTCGGCCAGAATTTGCTCGCCGAGAACAACCTGAGACTGTTCGCCGAAGCGTCCTCGACCGACTCGGCGGCAAGGAACCGAGCGTGCACAGCCGCCTCTCGTTCCCTGCAGCCGAGGCCCAAACTTCCCAGCCAGGGACGAAAACCACTCCTACCTCTCTGAGAGGGCGGAGCGCAGTCCCTTCGGCCAGGAACAAGGGCAAGGCCGTTATGCTACCCACCAGTTCCCCATTCGAGCAATGGATACTGGAAGAGCACGTGCCCACGGTTAAAATACCGTCGCACATCACATATGATGGGACTTCGGATCCGAAGGACCACATTGCCTCGTATGAGGCGCACATGCATCTTTGCCCCAGGTCCGAAGCGACTTGGTGCAAATATTTTCCAACCACTCTCAAGGGGGTCGCGCAAGCATGGATCTCCAAGGGAGTGAAACAAGGCTCCATAACAGGGTGGGACGATCTGTCCTCCAAATTTAGGAGCAAGTTTTCCACGGCAAACCGCCGAGAAAAGACTACTGCAGAACTTATGGGTCTGCAGCAGGGGGAGACCGAAAGCCTCCGAGACTACTTGACCCGTTTCAGCAACGAGTCATCCAGCGTTTCTCAGCTGGACCAAGGGCTAGCCGTTTTTGCAATGCAGAATGGCCTTCAGCCTGGAAAGTTCCTAGACTTCATGGTCATGCATACCCCGCAGACCTTGGAGGAAGCTCTGAATGCCTCGGATAAATTTATCCGAGCCGAAGAGTGGAACAAAACAAAAACCCAACCTCAATCTGGGGGAGGGAAACAAAAACAAACACCCTTGTCTGAAGGCCAAGGCCAGAGGACAAAGGGAAAGGCCAAGGCTTCGGAACAATCTTCGGCCAACGAGCCGAAGAAGGAGAAATCTGCCTCGTACACAGGCAGATACGAGTCCTACACTCCGCTCTCTCTTCCACGCGCCAAAATTTACAGCGTGACGAAGGAGGAGCAGAGTTACCGAAAGCCGAGACCACTCCCAGAGTGGTATCAGCGAAAAAATAAAAATCAGTGGTGCGAGTTCCACGAATCTCCGGGACATAACACGGAGGAGTGCATCCAGCTGAAGGACCAGATCGAGGACATGGTCCGGAAGGGATACTTGAAAAAATACATCGCGGATCACCGCGAGAAAAAGGAGGCCGAGAAGTCAGCAAAGGACTCTCGGCAAGACCTCGACTTCCCCCGGAAGAACAATAAAAATGCGGAGGGAAAATTCTCTCCGATCAATGTTATCTCGGGAGGAATATGCTCTCGGAGGGAACACAAGCGACACCTTAGGGCTCTGACCCACCAGGTGAACAACGCTGACATTCAGCCTCCCCAGTCGCCGGTGCCGAATATGACGTTCACAGCCGCCGACTGTCGGGGGGTAACGTTCCCTCACGAGGATCCGTTGGTGATTATCGCCACGGTGGCCAACCACGACGTCAGCAAAGTCCTTGTTGACGGTGGCAGCGGAGCAAACATCCTGTTCCGAAAGGCCTACAATCAAATCAAGCTGAAGCCCAAGCACCTTACACCAGTACCCTACCCGGTATCCGGATTCAATGGGGCTTCAACTTACCCAGATGGGAAGGTGACACTTCCTGTCACCATCGGCTGCGATGAGGCAGCCAGGAACGTCATGACTGAATTTTTGGTCATTGACGCTCCTTCAGTGTACAACGTGATTTTGGGGAGACCCATAATTCACGAGATCCAAGGGGTCGTCTCAACTTATCATCAGCTGATGATTTACGTCTCAGACGCCGGCTTCCCCGAAAGGATCCAAGGTAGCCAAAAGGACGCCCGAAGGTGCAACTACCTCAAGCCATCCACTAGTCGCCCAGATGACGACGACAAGGATGAGGAGGAAAAAGAAAAAGAAAGAGAGCCCAGCACAAAAAAGCCGAAAGGCCTAAGTGCTTCGGCCCAAGGATCTGTGCCCAGAGAAAAAGGGCCAGAGAGGGAAAAGGCTAGCTCTTCATCTGAGCCGAAAGACTCAGGGAGCCAGCCGAAGAGCAAAAAGCCTAGGACACCTGCTGACATAGACAGCAGACCAGATTGTGAAGAGTCCAGTCCATCAGCAATGGACATGGACCAGCAGACTGAAACGGTCGAGTTGACCGAAGGAGACGCTGAGAAATGTGTAACAATCGGGATGGACCTTGATCCGAACACCCGTTGTGAACTTATTCAACTCCTTCGGGACAACAGAGATGTGTTTGCTTTCTCGGCAGCTGATATGCCCGGGATAAGTCCAAACCTCATCTCCCATAAGCTTAATGTTGACCCAACGTGTCGACCAATTAAGCAAAAGAAGCGGAACTACTCCGCTAATAAGAACCGAGACATCGCAGCCGAGGTCAAAAAGTTGCTGGAGGCAGGCTTCATCGAGCCTTGTCAATATCCAGAATGGCTGGCAAATGTGGTGATGGTTCAGAAGGCCAATGGTACCTGGAGGATGTGCGTTGACTTCACGGACCTAAATAAGGCTTGTCCGAAGGATTTCTATCCCTTGCCGAGGATCGATCAGCTAGTCGACTCGATAAGTGGCCATGCCTTGCTTAGTTTCATGGACGCATTCTCGGGGTATCATCAGATCTTCATGCACCCCGACGATCGAGCAAAGACGGCATTCGTCACGAACGCCGGGGTGTACAATTATAAAATGATGCCCTTCGGATTGAAAAATGCGGGGGCAACCTATCAAAGGCTGGTGGATCAAGTTTTCGCCGATCAAAAGGGCCGAAACATGGAAGTCTATGTTGACGATTCGATCGTCAAAAGCAAAAAATCCGAGGACCATGTTAAGGACCTGGCTGAAACCTTCGCCACCTTAAGAAAGCATCAAATGAAGCTGAATCCGAAGAAGTGTGTCTTCGGCGTGAAGTCGGGGAAATTCCTTGAGTTCATGGTCAGCAAGAGGGGGATTGATGCCAATCCCTCCAAAGTCAAAGCAGCGCTCGACCTTCCTGAGCCGAAAACAAAGCGGGATGTTCAGCGGCTCACCGGAAGAATGGCAGCCCTTTCGAGGTTCATTTCTAGGGCTTCGGATAAAGGGTTACCTTTCTTCAAAGCCCTGAAACTCCCGAAAACAAAAGAGCTCGTTTGGGAGGAAGAGCAAAAAGAAGCCTTCAAGCAGCTTCGGGAGCATCTGGATCAACTCCCAACGCTGGCTAGCCCAGCAGAGGGAGAAACCTTGTATCTGTATGTGGCCGTTAGTCCAGCCACCATCAGTGCAGTACTGCTGAAGGAAGAAAGCAAAGTTCAGCAACCGATCTATTTCGTCAGTCACACCCTGACGGATGCCGAGACTCGCTACCCTCTACTCGAGAAAGTCGCTTTCGCGGTAGTGGTGGCTGCTCGGAAGCTGAGGCCCTATTTTGATTGCCATCAGATAGTGGTCTTAACTGATCAGCCGCTGGAAAAAGTTCTCGGCAAAGTTGAAAAATCTGGTAGGCTGGCCAAGTGGGCTTTCGAGCTCACCGAATTCAGCATCGGCTATCAGCCGAGGGCTGCCATAAAGGCTCAAGCTCTAGCGGATTTCTTGGCCGAATGCTCGTACCAAGAGACGCTAGATAATGAAAGGAAAGTCTGGACCGTGTTTACGGATGGATCCTCCACCGTAAATGGTTCGGGGGCAGGGATAGTGATAACTTCTCCCGAAGGCAAATCCTTTGAGTATGCACTAAAATTTTCTTTCAAGGCTTCGAACAACGAAGCTGAATATGAGGCAGCAATCGCTGGCCTAGAGCTGTGCATCTCCCTGGAAGCCGAGCATGTCTGCCTGAAAACAGACTCTCAGCTAGTTGCATATCAGATCAGTGGCACCTACGAGGCTAAAGAGCCCTCCATGATAGCCTATCTTGCCAAGATCAAATCAGTCATTGCAAAGCTGAGAACTTTCGAGGTTCAACTGATCCCAAGGGGTCAGAATACTCAGGCCGATGCACTCTCCAAACTTGCTAGTTCAACTCTCACTAAGCTGAACAGATCTGTATATGTGGAGGTGCGTCGAGAAAGAAGTGTTGACGAAGCACCTGAAGTGTGCTGCGCTGACCCAGAGCCTAGCTGGATGGACCCCATCCTAGCTTTCAAGCTTCGGGGAGAGATTCCCAAAGATAGAATTTTGACCTCCAAGCTGAAGAGAACCAGCTCAAGGTTCATCGTCTTCAGGGGGGAACTTCTGAAAAAATCCTTCTCAGCCCCATTGCTGAAATGCGTGGGACCAACAGATGCAGATTATATCCTACGGGAGATTCACCTCGGCATCCGCGGGAACCACATAGGGGGAAGGACCTTAGCCCACAAGGCATTGAGGGCCGGATATTACTGGCCCACCATGATCTCAGATGCTAAGGAGCTGGTTCGGAAATGCGAAAAATGTCAAAAATTCGCACCAGTTATCCATCAGCCAGCTAGGGATCTTCAGCCGATTCTTAATCCACTCCCGTTTGCCCAATGGGGACTGGATATACTGGGACCATTTCCAGATGCTATGTACCAGAAAAAATGGCTGATAGTCGGTGTTGACTACTTCAGTAAGTGGATCGAGGCCGAAGCAGCCTCGAACTTACAGAGCAAACTGTCAGAAAATTTATCTGGCTGAATATCATCACTCGTTTCGGCATCCCGAGAGTATTTGTCTTCGATCACGAGAGGCAATTCGATAACTTACCGCTGAAGCGGTATACAGATCAGTTCGGTATCAAACTGGCATATTCAGCGGTATGCCACCCGCAAAGTAACGGACAAGCCGAAGCTGCAAATAAACAGATCCTAAATGCCCTCAAAAAGAGGGTGGAAGATCAAAAGTCCAAATGGCTAGAGGAGCTCCCAGGAACCCTTTGGTCCCTACGGACGACTGAAAAAGAGGCAACGGGCTATTCACCTTTTGAACTGGTGTATGGTGCCGAAGCCGTCCTTCCAGTGGAGATTGGCTCTGAGAGTTTACGAGTGCACCACTTCTCGACTAGGAATGAGCAACTGATGAAGGAATCTCTCGATTTCCTCGACGAAGTAAGAGACTCAGCCCGAGACAGAATGGCTGCTTATAAGCAGAGAATCAGCAAATTTTACAACCGAAGGGTCCATGCAAGGCCCCTCAAAATTGGAGACCTTGTCCTTCGGAATGCTGCTGCAGTTCAGAAAGGCCGAGTCCATGGAAAACTCTCAGCTACATGGGAAGGGCCCTATGAAATCTGTGATGAGCTTCAGCCAGGGACATACCGACTTCGGCAGTTGGATGGAACTGAGTTGAGAAATCACTGGAACGCTGATGTACTGAAGAAATATCATGTGTAAACCCTTCGGAGCAGAACAATCTTTGTAAGTACATTTTGAATTAATGAAAGGCCTTGGAGCCACCGTTTATGTAAATATTCGCAACTTCTTATTCTTTCAAAATTTCTTTGTTCTATCTACTCTTTAAGGGTTTTTTATTCAGCCCCGTCTGAAACCTTCGCCTCCGGGTAACTGGGTTTCGGATTGCTGACAAACCCGTCTTTTTAAAGAACACTGGTCTTCCAGCTGAAGTCAAGCTTCAGTAAGACTTGTTCTCCAAAGACATGAGTCCATGGACAAGTCTGGGATATTGCCTTAACTGAGCCTCGTATCCCAGAAAGCCATTATCCGAAACATTGCCTTCAGTCGGCCCTGTGTTTCGGATATCCATTTTTAAAGATAGACAGAAAATCAAGGATACCAGCAACTGTTGGAATTTTTTTTTCAGCCCTGTCTGAAACCTTCGCCTCCAGGTAACTGGGTATCGGATTGCTGACAATATCCCAGAAAGCCATTATCCGAAGCATTGCCTTCAGTTGGTCCTGTGTTTCGGATATCCATTTTTAAAAGATAGAAAAATAAAACCCAGCTCAGTAATCTAAAAGACTTGAATCTTTAGATTTCTGGGGGCAAGAGGCACTACCAGTGGAAGTATATGTTCAGAAGAACTCTTCAAGCCGAAAGCTTTGTACTTCGCGAATTTTTGCGAAAATTTCTCAAGATCAGAAACAGTAAAGCATTCAAAATAAGACAAAGCAATTGAAGAAAGGAACATCAGATTAATGATTCATGCTCAGAAAAGTGAGCTACAAGTTCAAATAAATCAAAGACTGTATCGGCAGCCGCCCACAAGCGGAAAATAACAGCTGCCGAAATACGTACAGAAACAAAAATAAACTGTTTGTACATCAAGGCAAGCTGAAGCAAAAAGATAAGGCAAAAAGAGATTCAGAAAGCGGCGAGTCTGAAATTAAGTGCATGTTGATCCGCAAGATTCTGAAGACGACTGCCCGATTTCCTATGCTTCAGTTGGGGGATCAGGCTGATCAGCCGGGCCAAGCCTCGGGGCAGTCTCGGTTCCAGCAGCAGAGGAGGCAGGTTGGGCCCTTGCCTGAGCTTCAGCGGCTCGCTGTTCAGCCTCCAACTCCTGCCGCTCAGCTTCTTCCTCGGCTTGTTCAGCCTGAAGGATCTCATGCTCAGCAGGAGTGCGCGGCATACAGCATGTGCGGATCTTCGGGGTCCTGAGCCCAAAGCGCACACTTGGACCAATCCAGCGAGGGCTCAGCATGGAGAGCCAACCTCCGAGCCACCTTAAACCCATTAATGTAGCCCATCTCATATTCTTCTTGGGTGTAAAGGCGGACTTGGAGTAGGGCTTCAGCATCAGCCAACCTCTTTTGACTCTCCTCCAAATCCTTTTTAGATTTTTCCAACTCTTCCGAGAGTTTGGAGGAAGAAGTCTTCTGCTCATTGAGCTCCAGCTGGACGTTGGAAGCTTCGGTCTTGGCTTGAGTCAGCTCATCTCCTTTGACTCTCAGCTTATCTTCCAACTCCTTCAGCTTTTGGTCCTGGCTCTCAGCAGCAGCTTGGGCAGCAGAAAAGTGGAAATCCCTGACCTGTAGAGCCTGTTCAGCAGCCATCCTGCTGGCTTCGAGAGCTTCCAGCTGCTGCTGCACTTCAGCTTGCGCAGCAGCTCCCTCTTGAATTCGGCTCTCAATAGCAGCTTTAAATTTGGAGATGTCCACTCCCATTTGCTCCTGAAGGAATTTCTCCCCTTCCACCAGCGGGGGAAAAACTTCCTTCTCCATAGCCGAACAGAAGGTCTGAATGGCTTCAGCAGCCCTCTTTTCATACTCTTCGCTCTGCTGTTGCTTCTCTTCAGCAGCCCGCTGCTTCAGCTCGGCAAGCTTCGCCTCCTCCCGGGCAATTTTCGCCTCCTCCCAAGCGTGCTCCAGCTTATCTTGGAGGGTGTCAATCAACTCTACAGTAAGAGTCTGATTGTGCACAACCTGTTTGCAGGGGCACATCAGTTGAAGAAAAAAAAAAAAAAAAAAAAACAGCTAACAGGTTGAGTACCTGCATCAGCAAACGCTGGTTGTCTCTTGCAGGGTCAGGGACCCTTCGGCTGGATTCTCCCATCCCAGCCGTGGCCTTCAGCGACCACACTCTCGCCCGGTCCACTTCGGACATGCCAGATAGGTCGCCGAAGTAACCTACAGCCCCTTCACGGTTCTGGCCCCAAATTCGTTCCCAAACAGGTTCTGGGACTGTGATTCGGGGGGCCGAGAAACCCAAATCTCCAGAGTTCAGCGTCTGGAAGGAAGGGAAGGATGATGATGGAGCTTCTTGAGTCTTAGATGGCTCGGCATCCCCCTTCTTCTCAGCAGAGTCAATTACTATGACCTCCGCTGCTTCATCAGGTGTGAGGACGAAAGCCTCAACCTCTCTTGCAATATCGGCTGTGAAACCCTCAGCATTGGGCATCACAGCACCCTCATCTCTGTGCTCAGCAGCACTCTCTTGAGCTTCCTCTTGAACCCCTCCCTTAGGATCGGGAGTTTTCTGATCCACCTCCATCTCGGGAGGTGGCGGAGGGGTCCTTGGGGGTGATTGAGCCGGCGACCGGGGAACCCTCGGCGATCCACCGCCTTCCTCAGGTTCCCTTATCTCGATGCCGATGGTCATCGGCCTCCTTTGAAAGTCATGAGGGCCGATGATGGCCATTCTTCGTCGCCTTTTTTGAAGCGGCTGATCATCCATGTCTGAGTCTTCAGACTCTTCTTGTACCTGGTCTTCGGGACGAGCGGGGGCTTTACCCTCTCTCTGTCTATTACTCTCCTCGGACTGTAAAAGACAAGGGGGGACGAAGGGTATGAGTAGCAGCAAAGAAAGCAACAGCAAGCAAAGCTGAAAAGCTAAGTCTAAAGAACTCACCGAAGTCTTCAGCAAAGCCTCGTCTTCTTCAGCTTCCCTAGCTGCAGCTTCTTCTTCAGCAGCCCTGGAAGACCCCACTCCTCCTTCGCAAGCTTCAATAGCCCGTGCAACCTCTTCGGCTGTACGGGCAGCTTCAGCTTCTTCGTCTAACAGCTGAAACAAGGGATCCCTCTTCTTCTACCAAGGCTTCTGCCTCTGATATAGAGCAACAGCCTCAATTTGGAAATGGGTAGAGTCTAGATGGACTTCCCTATGCTTCGATTCAGTGATAGAAGGAGCCCGAGCAGTTACGACCCGTTCTCGGTTGACGCCGAGACGATCGTAGTTAATGCCGACGTTGGTCTCGTCCCGCTCTGAAAAAAAGGAAGAGGAAAAAGATTAGATCAGCTAGGACGGCACAGCAGAGAAGTACGAAGTAAAAGCAGAGGAAAAAGATATAACTAAAAGGCCTCGGCCCCAGCCGAAGAAACTTACCATCCCTAAACTTTCGGCTGAGGCCGACAGCTGCTAACATGTTCTCTTGGAAGACATAATGCGTATCGGGGAGCCAAGTCTCCGGGATATGCTGCATTCGACCGCTGCCCCCCGGGTTCGGCCGCTTGCCAAAGATATTCTGTTGATTAAGGTTCGGATCCGAACCGTCACCTTCGGGGGGACCCAAGCTTCCCATCTCGGGGTCAGGCTCAGCAAGATACCTGGGGGCACTGAAGACGCAAGGGTGGTCCAGATCTGTGGGCGCCCTAACCCAAATCCATTGACCTCTCCAGTCCTTGTCCGAAGAGTCATTCGGCCACATGGTTAGGTACTGGGGCCGAGACTCAATCCGGTACCACCCAGAGCCGTGATGTCCGTGCCCACTTTGAATATTTGGCACTAGCCGATGGAGCTTTTTGAAGCAGTGCAGGTTCGGCACATACCTGAAGAACTTGCAGACCCATAAGTATGTCATCACCCTTCGGATGCTAATGGGAGTTAGCTGACATAAAGAAATATTATAATGGATCAGCAAGTCTCGGACGAATACGTCCAAAGGGAACCTCAGCCCATACTGAAGTTGTCTTGTATATACCCCCACATACCTCGGGGGTGGACGATGGATTCTATCGGATGCCACGGGCATTCGGCACCAATACCCATCAGCTTCGAGGATGCCGTAATGCAACTCGATCTGCTCGGCAAACCGATACTGCTCAGCATTCTCTACCCACCATGAGTAGGGGCGGTTCTTTATCATGGCCGAAGCCACTTCAGCGTTCTCCCACTCCGAAAACCCAGGAAGGATATCCCAAAGGACGGCGGGAACTTCATCATCTCGCCCAGAAACGCTCGTCCCCTCCGTTCCCTGAGGAGGAGCCGAAGAAATAGGAGTCGCCCTAATCCCTTCAGCAGGGTCAGATTTTACTCTCTGTCCATTCCAGGTCCCCGTCCTGTTCCTAGGATCGGGAATCGGCCTTGCTCTTCTTGGAACACGGGCCCTACCTCTAACTTCCCTCGCCATTGTTGAGTTTCGAAGAAAACTCGAAAAATAAGGAAAAAGAGTTCGAATTTGAAGAAAAATAAAAACTAAAATCAAAGGGGAATTACCTTAATCTGAAGCGAAAGTCGCCGATTGACGAATTGGTATTGACGAGTCTCAGTTTCTAAGCTCAATGCTCGGGGAATTTGCGAAGTTTTGAAGCGGGTTCTGGGGTTCTCTCGAAAATTTTGGAGTCTGTGAAAGAAATGAGAAGAGACGGTGCGCTCCTTGATTATATGTCCAGAAATGGGAATTTTGGGAGTCCGTGCCTTAATCTCTCTTAAATACCCTAGTGAGTAACCGTTAAACACATGATCTCGTGGCTAAACCGCCCATTATCCGTCCAACTTCCACAAATTATTCGCCCAACCGCCGTCATTTCCTTAATTGCGGTTTAAATTCAAATTTTTTGGATTAATTAAATCATTTACTTCCCTCCTTTTTCTGATTAATCAAACCCGACCCGTCATCCTTCCAGGCCGGGTCGGGGGGGCAAGTTGTTTGGGTCCAATTTATTCCAATTGGGCCTAGTTATTAAATGATCCAATTAAAAGCCCAAGGTCAAGGTTCATCTCTCAAATTATGCTAAAGACAAGGTCAGTCCACCAGACATGTCAATTGGGCCACGGCCCACATTCTCCATATGTGCTAAGGTATAAAAGCCTTCAATTCATTCATTTGTAGATAGACACAAAAGCCTCAAGCAATTAATTCTCTTGCATAGCTTTCTCTCTCTACACGTTGTACTGACTTTAGCATTGGAGGGGCCTTCCTCGGCAACACCCCCGAGGCTAGTTTACGTGTGTTTGCTGTGCAGGAAACCTTCGGCCCAACATCACTTGGACCGAATCCAGTCTTCACCACTTCAACGGGCCTTCGGCAAGGCCCCATTGTTTTCACCCGAAACACCTCGTAGGCTGATGATTGGCCAATGATATCAGTTCAATGTAGCATTTCATCAAGGGTAAAACTTTGGGTGGCCTCCATAATGCATTTTCGAGTTGTTGAAGCTTGAATTGGTGATGGAAGAGGTCTTGGTTTGATCATCCTTAGTAAGAATCCCAATTTTATTCTTCTTACCTTGACTATACCTTTGTTTGCACTCCTTCACCATAACATCAACCCATTCTGAACTAATTGGATTTTTCTTTGTATCACAATAGTTATATCGTGTAACCCTATTAGTTATTATAAGATCGATATCAAACTATTAAAAAAGCAGCTTGTAAATTATGTGCATAAAAGAAATATTCGATTGCTATACTTCTCCAAATGTTCTTTTTTTTTTTTTTTTTGAAAAAAGTCCTAAAGAACATTAAATTTCATTAAATAAAGCCATACGACATCTACAATTGACAACTAACGATAATGAAAACGAATTTATCAAAATCAAACAAGAATAATTAATTGGTAACAATTCGGCACATTCTCGATTCGTTGTCTCATACAACTTTTTGAGTGGATATGTTGTAACACCCTCAAATCTCCCTCTATGGAAATACCAGTATAATACGTATAATTATACCGTAGAGATAGACTTAGGCGTATTACTGTCGCGTGATTACGCAAGGCTACTTAACTTACTAAACAAAACAATACTTTGCAGCGGAAACTTCAAAACTCTTCTTATTAATAATAACTATAAAGGAAAACCAATGTCATGAGTACTCAAATTAAATACAAAGACCAAGATTCCTAATTTTAGTGAAATCAAATCCCGGGACTCCATACATCATTTTATTCACTTCACCTGAAATAACACTGCTTACCATTATAGTAAACAGGGCGAACCAAAACAAATAAGAAGTACGGGTTAGCAAAATATGCTAAGTACGGTAAGTGCAAGATAATTAAACTCAATTTATTTGCAAACATGCTTTAAAACCAGTTCCAATAATTAATCTAATAATTCCAAACTCATGATTCAAAACCAAATTCTCAATATTCCAATCTCAATAATCGATAAAACCAATTCCAATTATTTTAAAACCAACTCCTCATATTATAAAAACAAATTCTTCATAATAAACCAATAAAACCAATAAAACCAATTCCTCTCCCAAGTACGTGTGCACACCCCCCAAGCTAGTCTCCCTATGTTACAAGGCTATTCTTAAGGAAAGACTCGGTCATACAAAGTCCAAGGCCTTATAAATAAACCAAATCCGCATAGTGGGATTATTAACATGCTTATAAAGCATTAATAATAATAATTCAATGATTCAATAAATCCTCTTTTAAATCCAATAATTCAACCTTTAATGAACACAATCCAAACTCGTTTTTAATAAATTCAACATGATTTTAAAATCAATCCCTTTTTAAACATGAATAATAAATTAATTAATCAAAGGAAAAATGGAAAAGAAAAATCCAACCTTTGCACTTTTTCCTCCAAAAAATCCAACCTTCATTTTATTCCTCAAAAATCCAACCTTTATACCCCACCTTCTCCAAAAGATCCATTTGACCTTTAACTTGTTTAACAGGTAGTTTATAATAATTATTATTTTTTTAAATTCTACAAATTTCCCTTCTCACTCACCCTCTTTCTCTCTCCTCCTCATAAACGGAAACAACCAACCCACCCACCAATTCCTCCACCACAAAACGGAAAACAACCACAACAACCCACCACATCATAAAATGCAACCACTGGTCACCTCCTTGCCTCCCCAAAACCCAACCACCTGCTGCCCTGAAACCCTAAGATCCGCCCACTTGCCACCCCGAAACCCCAAGACCCACCCACCTGCCGCCCCAAAATCCCCAATGCCACCCTTCTGCCGCTCCAATATCCAACCCCGACTCTGCCGCGCTCCTCCATCGGAGCTCTAATCTTCTCTCCAACCATGGCTTCGCACTCGGGCCGACTCGACTCAATCAACTCAAAAATGCCGAACAATTTCAGCCATTTTCTTCATCTTCGCAAATCTCTGGTTCAAACCACAGTGTTTACATGAATCAATTATTCCCCAAATCGAATTCAAGCTTCAAATTAAGCAGCGAAAATTCATTACAAGCCGATGTTCTTAGATTAAGCAAAGATGTATTCTTGGTTGATTCATGAATTAGAACCCCTAGAATTTGTTTACAATACGAGTTAATTGGGGTGAAGAACAAGAACAAAATCAAAATTTGGTAGTTGGTGATTAACAAGCAGATGTTGGAGAGGTTTTTCATTGATTTGGTTGTTGGTGATTCGATTGGCTGGGTGGTTTGGAGTTGGTACGGTGGTTTTGGAGTTGGTACGGTGGGAGAATGGGGTTGCTAGGTTCTGGTGGGCGGTGCGCGGTGGGGATAGGGTGGTCAGGGAAGGAGGGTGGGGCGGGGTTTTCAGAATTTGTTTTGCTTTTTTTTTTTTTCTTTTAATTATTTTTGTTTTTTAATAATAAAAAAAAATTATTGACCAATTAATGGCGGACACTTGGCATATAACTTGCAAAAATCGGTCATCAACAGGTAATGGATCTTTTGGAGAAGGTGGGGTATAAAGGTTGGATTTTTGAGGAATAAAATGAAGGTTGGATTTTTGGGAGGAAAAAGTGCAAAGGTTGGATTTTTCTTTTCCATTTTTCCTTAATCAAAACATATTATAAAAATCAATGCTCCAATTTAATTATTAAAACCAATCTTTTAAACATACTTTTATTTCATAAACCATAATTCAAGTCAATTTAATTCAAGCAACATAATCATTCAAACATGTTCATTCAAATCGATCACTTTCAAGGTATCTAGCCACCTAACGAACCTTGATCCTTGCTTAGCAAAAAATTACTTCAAAAGAACTCTCAAGTAGCTTGATAAAAAACACCCTACAAATAAATATAACCTTAATTAATATAAGGTTATCAAATAGTCACAAACAATTAAATTAAACCCTCCCAACTATATGTACATGAACCTTTTAAATTAATTAAAATATAATTAAAACTACTCATAATAATTTTATATTAATCTCCCATAATAATAATAATAATAATAATAATAATAATTGAATAAGAGAAAAGAAGAAGAAAGATAAGAAACCAAGGAGAAAGAAGAATAGGATTTGCATTGGAAAAAGTAGGCAGAACTTGCATAGGCTATAACTCCTTTGTTATAACTTCAAATTGGGTGATTCTCGAGCCTAACCTCATGGATTTTTTGAGAGGAATAATTTTCTGTGAAACGTCAATACCCCTAAACTGACCAGAAGTGCTCGAAAAATGGGATAATTTGTGTAAATTGAGGAGAAGAAAAGAAGAGAATTGGTGTGAAGAATGTGAGAGGTATGAAGGGGTATTTATAGGCTAACTCATGCAAGAATTAGGGTAGAAAATGTAGGAAGAATTATGGTAAGTAGGGGTTTAAGGGATTACTTGGAGAAGTGAGTAAAGATTTAAGGAAAGTTTTAATATTGAAGAGATTGTGTATAATTGAATATGGAAGGTATGTATGTCATGAAAAATCTTAAGGAAATTGGGATTACTTGGGGAATAATTAATAAGAATGAATGGCAAGAAAATATAATGATTTGATATTAAAAAAATGGAGAATTAGAATTAAGGAAAATAGGAGATTTTAAGGAGATAATTAAAAATACAAATTACCAAAATATTTTTTCCAAAATCTACATGGGATGGCCGAAATTTTTTATTTTTCCTAAGCTCATATTTTCGGCCCTCCTATTTAGTATTTAGGAAATTATTTTGCTAGTTTTAAGAAATTAAAATAATTGTGTAAATAATATTTATTGAATAAAATAACTAAATAATAAAATACCAAATATTCACCAAATAATTTAACTAATAAAATCAGATTTTCACATAGGAAAATCCAAAATTTATTAGTCATACAAATGGGATTTTCGGACTTATTAAAAAAATAATAAAATATAGCTTTTGCCTTAATTAAAATATTCGAAATATATAAATAATCCGGTTTTTAAAATAGGATAAATGGATAATAAATCTTATCTAAAATAATAATTTGTTTTTAAAATACTTTTGGCGCCAAAATTCAAAAATCATTTTGGCTCCAAGATTTAAATAGTAAGTTGAATGGCTAAAATACCCTTTTTAGAAAATAATAATTAATTA
This sequence comes from Chenopodium album, assembly GCF_948465745.1. Classification (NCBI taxonomy): domain Eukaryota; kingdom Viridiplantae; phylum Streptophyta; class Magnoliopsida; order Caryophyllales; family Amaranthaceae; genus Chenopodium; species Chenopodium album. Next base: position 64,250,227 of record NC_137840.1, read on the forward strand.
ATTAATTAGGAAAATACGTATGAAAATATGGGGTATTACATCCGTCGTCGCTTCGCAATTTCGTGAGAAAGTTAATTCTTGTACTAATTCCGTAACTCGAATTCAAGCCATAATAAATCGTAGCTGATATGTCCAATTTATATAGCGTTTTACCCCCGTCCCGCGGTCATAATTAGTAGTGTTTTTGGCTCCTTAGAGCCACTTTTATTACTAATTTGTGTTTTCTAGTGTTTTCGAAGTTTTAGTTGTATTTTACAGGAAATTGCACTTTTGGAGCATTTTTCCGGGTTTTTATGGATCAACTACGGAAGCTAGAAAGACACGGCCATTTTGAAGTCCAGGATCGGTGAGAGCCAATGATTAAGGGCTCGGTATGAGATACCGGGGCTATTGGATCGATTAATCAAGACCCGATGAGGAAACTTAGATTGGGCCGAGGAATTGAGCCCAATCAAAATCCAAGCCTCGAAGAAGAAGACCGGGCTCAATCGGGCAAGCATACGCCCGATCGGGCGGCTGCGCGCATAAAGACCCTCAAGGAAGAGGCGCGCCCGATCGGGTGAGCGTAAGCTCGATCGGGCGCGGCACACCAGCAGCGGGCAAGGCAAAAAAGGCGGGCCCGGTCGGGCGGCCCTTCACCCGATCGGGCGCGTGTTTTTTTCTCAGAGCTGATTAGATTAGTTTTAATTTTTGTTTTGAGGAATGTTTAAGTACGAATTATGTACGTAATTTTGGATGACCTTCTTTTTTAGATTTTCTCTCTCTACTTAGGATATTTCTCTCTCTTAAATTCTCTCTCAACTTTTGTTCTTAATTACTTTTCATTAATCCAGATTTCTTTTGTTAACAATTCCTTTTCTTTCAATTTCAGTTATTTTATTTACTTCTTTGATTATGCTTTGCTTTATTTATTTGATTAGTTTAGTTATGATGATGCTTGAGTAGTTTTATTTCTAGGGTTTATGGGGATCTAATAAATGATATGAAGGGGTAATTTTGTGATTGTTAATTATCAATGCTGGTTAATTTCCTATCGATTGATTTAATGCTATGCAATTAGGTTTGGCCAGATTTAATTGTATGAGTTTAGCAATATTAATTCGAGATTCGACATATGAGAATTGATGTTTAGGCTTATTAGTTTCAATAGGCGGATTAATTTATAAATGGTTAAGTCGAGATTCGACAGATGAGATTTAATACCGGTAAATTAACTCTGTGATTATAATACGTAGCGAAAGCCCTTTATAATCCGATTAATCAATGCTTGATGATTGCTTATTATGATTTGCCCTGCAATATTGTTTATTAGTGAACCTATGCCCTAGGTCTTTTAATATTTGATTTTCCCCTACTTTATTTCTTTCGACCTTATTCTTCGTAGTATAGAATTTATTCCCAAAAATATTGGTTAATTAGATAATTTAGATTATAATAATTAATTAGGAGTAGAAAGACTTGTTTCCCCGTGGAGTTCGACCCTACTTCCCTATCTACTTTACTTAGAGGACTTAGGTATTTACTTTTGATTAGGGGATACGACTTTACCCTGTCAGTAGCCCCGCACAATCGGAGACCAAATAAAACCTTGTCTTTCGAAGGAGTCCGAAAAACCTTGTCTTTCGAAGGAGATCGAAAATACCTTGTCTTTCGAAGGAGATAGACCCTTTCTTTCGAGGGAGACATTATTATTGTAACCTTAGAAACAAAAAGCTTAAAAGAAAATAAAGATTGGGACTTTCCACCGGTGAAATCTGATGGAAGCCCCTTCAAAATTAACAATGAAGGCTAGAGTTTAGGAGAGAGAAGAGAGAAAGGAGGCTAGGGTTTTTTTTTTTTTTTACTTGGTACTTCTCCAAATGTTCTAACATTAACTTAACATTCCATAATTTAGTCTTACCATCAAATCATGTTGCCATGAGGATTCCTCGTGAGGAAAACCAACTTCCTCACCACCGTGAAGCCCTAGAGGAAAATTTTCCACATTCATTTTCCTCATGAGCAAATTTCCAAAAACTTTGTAAAAAAAAAAAAGGGTTTTTCTATACAGTGACCTTACAAGAATCACTTTTCTACGTTGTGCCCTTGCTTATATGACTTTCTACAGTGTAAACCGAAGGAACAATTAGTAACTGTACGGTAACCTACGTCAGCAAGCATTTATGACGGACGTTGGTGTGGCATTTATTCCGTCACCTAACTCGTACTGCATACTAAACTTTCTCTCTCCTTTTAAATTCCCTCCTCTTCTCTTACTTCTCTTTACTTCCATCTGTTTCATTCAATGATCATAAACCCTAAGACGCAATTTTTCAGCTAAAAAGAAGCAAATTGTTGTGGATAATTTGGTGTTTCTCCCTGTGACATACATGCTTGTAACTTAAAAAGACGCAATTGGCAACGAAGGTATGTACTATGCTTGTAACTTCGACCCTTCGTAGTTGTTCCATATTTGGTGAATTATGTAATGTTTGAGATGTTATACGCATAAAGTTGATAAATTTGTTTGGTAAGTAGTGTATTTGGTGGTTTGGTTTTGATTAAGTGCGTGATTGTTTGTGGGTAATCTTGTTAGGTTAATTGTTTGTGCTTGATTATTTGTGGGTAATTTTGTTACCATAATTTTGTGATTGTATCATGGCTTTGTTGAGGTTAAATATAGCGTGGGTATGATGAGTGTGTTTGATGTTAAATTGCTTACATTTTGATATATTTACTGGAAACAACTTGCAGATGGATGACGAGAGGATTTTGAAAATCCACTATGGTGCTAATTGTGTTGATTTAACAATTGATGATGTGGATAAGTGTTTGTTAATTGATGTGTTTAATGATATGTGTGAGGAATTTGCAAATAGAGGGTTCGAGTTACCCTGGGCTGCATTATTGTTAGGGAAATTCTCAACGGTACTCATCAGATTAATTTTTTTCTCAATGGTAAACACTAAAATATTAAATTATCTATGGTAATCTATAATTTATAAAACTAATATAATGGTAACATTAGTTAAGCATTTTAAGCAAATATTAACCATGGTTAATGTTTTAGAAGGGAGGGAAAAGAGAATGTCTAAAGTACCCTTATGTTTAAAAAAAAAAAAAAAAAAACCCACTCACTTCTTCTCCTCCCCCAACCCAGCCAGCTCTTGCTACCCACGACCCGGCGCCGACTCCAACAGCCATTTCCTTTCTTTTTTTTTCACGGTGCCCACCATAATCATCATCATCTCATCATCATCATTTCACCATTAACAGCACACCCACCATCACTCATCATTTTCACCATTTATAGCAGCTTTAGGTTTCGATGAAGATTTAATCGGGCTAGCGGATTTGCGTTCAACGAATCTGTTCAACAACTGCGACGGCCAGAAATCGGTAACATGAATCTAATGCTAACTTCACGAACCCTAGGTCTAGATCGACGTGGTTGTTGGGGATTTGCCGGCATCGGAATTGAAATTTCAAATGATATTTGCGGTTTAAGGTTTTTCGACACCATTGTTGCCTTGTTGATTGGGGTTTTTCGAGGGTTGGGGTTGTGCCTTAAGGGTTTAGAGTTTCGTGGGGGTAGGAATGGGGGCTGGTGGCTCGTGCGGCGCCGGCGCCAGAGGCTCTGAGGGAAGGGGGATCGAGGCTAGACGTGGGTGGTGGCTGCGGTTCACTGGTTGTGGTGGTTAGGGGAAATTGTGTTTGGTATTTTTTTTTTTGAAATAATTTAATTGTTTAAAAAATATTAGAAAATCTTATTTTTTAAGGATATATTAGTCATTTCACCTTTAGTTAACTATGGTTAGCCTTATAATTGTAGATTAATCTCATTAATGTCACCACTGACATAAATAGCTGATTACCAAAGATAATTTGATTTTTTGATGTTTACCATTGAGAAAAATAAAAAGTTTAAGAGTACCATTGAGAATTTCCCTTATTGTTATAAGGAGAAGGTTATTATCACTACAAGAAAAATCTCTTTTCGTAGCGATTATTTTGTAGCGATTGTACATTCGCTACAATATGCAAGTATGTTTGTGAAATAATTAAGGATGTTGTATGATTTTTACAATCGTCATGAATTTTCCATATTAAATCGATACGGAAAACATAATAATACATATCAACACTATTTTTACACATTTATATAATTTTGAGAAATCGTATCATTTACAATCGCCACTAAATCCTAAAAATCGATACGAAAAGCCTTTTCAACACTAGATATATAAATATTTTTGACAAAAAAATACATAAAATATGTCATAGCTTATTGGTGAAACATTTAATATAAGAGTTTGAGGTTGCATGTTCGAATCTTGTAAAGATCATACGCATGTTTTTTTTTTTTTTGAAGAAAATGAGTTAAACATTTATAGCGATTGTAATCGTTACAATAATCACCGCGATTGGATGTATTTTTTCGTATCGATTATTGAGGCCAACCCCAGCGATATTGAAAACCACTACTAAAGGCTAAGGCAACGGGGGATATTATATCGAATGACCATTCGTTGGGAAAGCTTTTTGTTGCAATTACAATCGATACTAAAGGTTAAAATAATCGCTACGAAAAGGTTATTTTCTTGTAGTGATTAAGTTAGTGGATGATGGGACAATGATGAAAATGTTTGAGAATATGGAAGGAAAAGTGATAGATGTGTGGGTGGGTTGTTTGAGAGAGTCTAGCTTTATAATGAATTTGGCTAGAACAGTTAAACCCCAACAAATTTTTCCCAAGGCAAGTAATGTCACTAGGCCTGCTTGTTCTGTCCCATCTTCTTGTGGGCCATCTTCATGTACTGGCCCATCTTCAACTACTGGCCCAACACTTATAACTGGGCCAAGTAATATTGTTGGCCCACCTTCTACAAGTCTATCTAACCCAACCACATTTCAATTGGAATTTATAAACAAAGCTCAATTAAATCTGCCCCACGTAGGTCTTTTATGCCAAAGATACCCTCCAGGAAAAACAAACAACCAGTACAAGTTGAATCTGGGGCTTTAACTATAGGAGAACCTGTTAGGAGGAGCCCAAGGTTGACCACATCCCTTTCACCTCCAAAGGTGACCCTTCCTTTAAGTCAGCCTAGGAGATTACCAAGGTTGCTTGAAGAAATTTCTCCTCACTCTCCCCCACATATCACACTATCTACTGATGCATACTTTAACAAATATGCTTCTGACCTGTCACCTCTTACACTCAGAAGAAGTCCTAGGCTTTTACAAAGTATTCCCAGCCCTAATCTTAGGAAGGCACCTTTGAACCCTCCACCAGAAGCTAACCAAAATGAACCCCCAACTGAGCCTTTGAGAAAAACCAGGTCATGTCAAAGTAGAGTCCTTCTCTTTCCACATGGCAAGAAAATGCCTAACACCACTGCAAGGGTAAAGGGACTATTTGTTCCTTTTAGTCAGACTTCACAAACTGTACCAGAAGAAGAGAGTAGTAGGGGGTGCAGGAGAAGGGGTGTTGGGGTCCAACATAGTGATGGTGCTGGTGTGCATAGTGATGATGGTACTGGTGTGCATAGTGATGATGGGAGTTGTTCTGACACTGATGGTGAATACATGCCTGAAGGACAGGAAGATAAGGAGACTGAGAGTGAAGGTGAGGATACTGATCCAGATGAAGTGGAGGAGAATGTGGCAGATTTACTAAATCAAAATTATGTTGATGGAGGTTGGGTGCCTTTTAGGTGTAATGAGAAGTTTTATGAATTGGATGGGGGTTACATAAGTAAGCTGTATAATAATGGTGAGGTATATGATGATGCAGAAATGGGAAGAATTGCATTAAGACCATGGCAAATGTTTGTTGACAGGGACCACTTTAAGGATGCACTTAGAGACTTTTGCATCCAAGAAGGTTTTAGTTTGGTTGTTAGGAAAGCAGAGCATGATAGATATACTATTGAATGTGCTGACAGTAGATGTAGATGGAGAATACATGCAAGTGTGCTTTTAGATGGGATCACCTGGGAAATAAAAAGCATTAAGCATGGACACACTTGTGACATGAATATGGTAAACAATCCCATGTGCAACTGCAAGTGGGCTGCTAGAAAGTTAGTGGAAAATATTAGAGCAAGTCCAGAAATCAAGGGGAAAGCTCTAAATCATTACTTTGGGAGAGGTATGGTGTTACAATGGATACCTCTACCCTGTACAAGATGAAGAGTATTGCAATGGAGATCATACAGGGAGGACATGATGAGTCTTATTTGAATCTGAATGTGTATTGCCAGTTGCTCAAGGAAAGAAACCCTAGGTCCGTTGCATTCTGCACATGGAAGGAACTGCATCAACTTGAGCCAAACCTCTAGTTCAAGTCAATCTTCATCAGCTTTGCTGCACAATTTGAGGGTCTTATTTAAGGTTGCAGAGGCTTAGTTGGTGTTGATGATTGCCATTTGAAAGGCAACTGTGGAGAAATACTCTTGTCAGTTGTGGCATTAGATGGGAATAATGAAATATTCTCTGTTGTTGTAGCTGTTGTGGACACAGAGAACAAGTCAAGCTAGTCTTGGTTCTTCCACCACCTCAAGAACATTCTGACTAGAACAGGAAGAGTTGATTGGACAATAATGTCAGATCAGCAGAAGGTATGCAATTCTCTTGCACTCTTAAATTGCATGATGTATATTTTAATTGCCCAAACTTCATGATAACATAATGTGTTACTTTTTTTAGGGAATTAACCCCTCTTTGGATCAAGTGTGGCCAACAGTTCCAAGAAGATATTGTGCAAGAAATTTATGCAAGAATTTCAAGTCTAAGTATCCAGGTATACTCATGCACAAACTGTTTTGGGCAGTGACTAATGCTTATTCAGCATTCAGCTTCAAGAAAAAGCACTTCAAAAAATTGCTTCTATTGCTGGACTTGAAGCTGTTAAGTGGTTCAAAGATATTGGTCCCCTTGACAGATGGACAAGGTGGAAATTTGACTGCCAACTGTCTTGTGATGAGAATACAAATAACTTTGTAGAAAGTTTTAACAACACAATTGGTGTTGATAGAAGTTGTCCCATACTCACATTACTTGAAAGTAATGCATTTTCTTAGTTACAACAGTTTTATTCACATCAAGTATTGCTAACTTTTCCTCATTTTATAATCACACGAGTTAGAAGAATTGCTATGGTTAGGCATGCTACAAGGCAACAACTTGCTAACCAGTAGGTGGAGGAAGGTATATGCCCTAACATTAGGGAGAGGGTTAGGGTGCTCACAAAAGAGTCTAGAAAATGCCATGCATATCCTTCTAGTAGGGGTGAGTATGAGGTATCTGAGGGAAGGAGTATGCTCCCTGTGTCACTGAATAACTGGTCATGTGTGTATGGTACGTGGCAAGTAAATGGTATTCCATGTAGGCATGGAATTAGGGCTATCATTGATGCTGGGAAGGATCCAACTGATTTTGTCGGGGAGTGGTACTCCGTGTCCAGGTACAAGTTAGCTTACAATGGCAACATATTGCCTATTCCTGATCCTGGTCAGTGGCCTGAGATGGATGTTCCTAAGCTACTCCCTTCTACAATGAAAAGAAGCGTTGGAAGACCTTCTAGAAATAGGAGAAGAGAAGAAGGGGAAAAGAGAAAAGGGAAGAGGTCTGCTACTGTGTAATGCTCAAACTGCAAACAATTTGGGCATAATTTAACTACTTGCAAAGGTGGTCCAACTAAGAAGGAAGTGCTACAGCAGCAAGGGAAGACATCCACCACTTCTAACACTACCAGAAAGGCTAAGAGAAATACAAGGCCAGAAGCAAGTCAGACTGACACTGCAGTAAACTTGATTGATCAGATGATTGGGATGAACTCAACTGATACAGGTGCAGAGTGCTCAAGCCAACCAGTCTTAAGAAAAAGAAACAAGCAACCAGCTGCAGAAGGCCCTTCTTCTCAACCTGCCCCAACAACAATAACTTCTATGAATGAAAGCATCAGTTCAAAGAGGCAAAAGATCATGAAAGGCTTGCCATGTTATGAGTCCCCTTGATCTTTAGAAGTTTGCAGCATACATTTTGAGCATCACAATGCCTTTTTTTGGATGTCAATTGAAACTTTGTTGATTTGGTGTTGATATTTTTGCATCTACAAACTTTTAGTAGTACTAGTTATATACATATCTGCTGCACTTATGTAAATCTGCCCCACTTAATTCTGATGGGGATTGTGTTTTTTTTTTGTTGTCGAACTTATGGGTGAGATAATCTCTGTGAATGGGTGGATTACTTTTTTGCTGCCAAAAACTTATCTTTCTACAAGTTTTAATATAATGCATATAACTTTCTTATCATTTCTTGTTTTATTATCACTTATCCATTGTTTCAATTCAAGATATTATCAAACAAAATTGAAACAAACAGAAATTTCAATCAAACAAACAGAAATTGAAACATTAAAAAAAGGGTATTTCAACCCAATTCTTAACACATACAACTAACTGAATTCTTGCTATTACAATCACTTCTTTTTTTTTGAGAGAAATTACTACAATCACTTGATTCCACACTTTTTAGCATCACTATTATCACTAAAACCACATACATATATAAGCACACCCATTTTAACTACTTCCCTAGTGTAGCCACAGAGCTCTGTTAGTTTCTCTTTCACAACTGCAATTTCATTTTCATCTGTCCTTAATACTTCTAGACCCTGCAAATCACCTTCATCCAGCCACTTGAAGAAACCGCAATCGTTGCACTTGAAGAACGCTTTCCTAGAGTTGCGATTTGTTCTTGAAATCTTCAACTTTGCCAGTTTCGGAGGGTTGCAAAAGCAACGTGGGCAAAAAAATTGTAATGCACAGGAAGAAATCGAGGATAATGAGCAGCGAGAATTAGACATGGCCTCTTGCTTTCTCTGAAACTTACAAAAATTGATCCTTTAAAGAATTGTAATAAAATTTAGGGGTTTTAAAGGAAGAAGGAGGGAGGGAGGGAAATTGGTCTTTTTAGAGGGAAAAATTCCTCCCAAAAGTTATAACATATCACCTACACGCACTCTCATATAAGTTAACGGAACGCAATAACGGTAGCTTAACGACGAGGTTACCGTACAATTACTAATTGTACTTTCGAGTTACACTGTAGAAAGTCATATAAGCAAGGGCACAACATAGAAAAGTGATTCATAACTGTATAGAAAAACCAAAAAAAAAAAAAAATTCCAAAAAAAAAAAAAAAAAAAAAAAGTTAAAGAGATTGCGGTACGTCGTACGTGTGCCCAGAATCCAAACACGTCGTATACAGTATACACAGTGAATTCTCAACGTTCACAAATTACTTACTCAAAAACCCAGAACTTCAACTTCCAATCCTAACAATCACGATGAAAGCTCGATTAACCTCTTCATCATCATCTTCATTCTCACTAACTCCATTATCACCATTACTACTCAATTCAACCTCTGATTTCGATTTCAACACCTCTTTCTCTCTCCTAAATGCCGTCCTCATTTCCCCCAAAACCCGAAAATCCGCCATTAACAACAATGTCTGTCTCCCCCAATTCCTCTCAACCTCCATTTCTATGGAACTCAAGCTCCAAAACCCATCACCCAATTCTGAAATTCCGCAAAAACCCACCTCAAATTCTGCCTTAAAAGACCTTTCTATCTTCGAACGCGCGTCTATCGGAGCGGGTGCCGGAGGATCTGCCGGAGCTTTTACGTATGTTTGCCTTTACCCGCTTGAAACTGTGAAGACGAAGCTTCAGACAAAAGGGGCTAGTCAAATTTACGCAAATACCCTCGACGCCATTGTTAAGACCTTCCAATCGAAAGGTATTCTAGGGTTTTATAGTGGGGTTTCAGCTGCATTTGTTGGTTCTACTTTTTCTTCTGCTGTTTATTTTGCTACTTGTGAATTTGGGAAGTCGTTTTTGTCTAAATTTGATAGTTTTCCTCCTGTGTTGATTCCTCCTACTGCTGGTTTAATGGGGAATGTTGTGTCTTCTGCTATAATGGTGCCTAAGGAATTGATTACGCAACGAATGCAGGCGGGTGCGAAGGGCCGGTCTTGGGAGGTTGTTGTTAGAATTTTGGAGAAGGATGGGATTTTGGGGTTGTATGCTGGTTATTCAGCTACATTGCTGAGGAATTTGCCTTCTGGGGTTTTGAGTTATGCCTCGTTCGAGTGGCTTAAAGCCGCGGTTTTGAGGAAGACGGAGAAGGGGAAGATGACACCATTGGAGAGTGTTTGTTGTGGGGCATTGGCCGGGGTGATTTCGGCCTCTTTGACCACTCCATTGGATGTTGTTAAGACTAGGTTGATGACTCAAGTTCATGGGGAGGCTGTGACTAAGGTTGCTGCTGCTACACTTGGTGGGGTTAGTGCCACTGTTAAGCAGATTATGATGGATGAAGGTTGGGTTGGTTTTACTAGGGGTATGGGACCTAGAGTTGTTCATAGTGCTTGTTTTTCTGCAATTGGCTATTTTGCATTTGAGACTGCAAGGCTTGCGATTATGGAACAGTATCTTAAGCATAAAGATCAGCAGGCTAAGGAGATGTTGGCTGCAGCTTCTTCATAACACGGAGGGTTCTGGATTAAGATGACTGTTTGGTGATTATGGTGAATGGTGATTCTCTTCCTGCCATTTTTGTATGTAGGAGAATTTAAAATTGAGTTTGTTTTTGTTTGAGTTGAAATCTTTTCGCAATTTTGTTACTTAGATTAGCTGCTCTCTGTAGTTTAATACAGTTGTAAGCAAACAACATTAAAGGAGAATAAATAATAATAAGTTAAGGTGAAATTATTTGGTCAAGGATGAAGTGATGAATGTAATTGTAATTTCATGCTGGTTTGCATATTGATATATATTACAAAGAAGTTTGTTATGGATTACATATTCTTGTTATTTACAAAGGCACCACACTGGCGCTGAAGTACTATTGGCTCAATTCATAAATTGACAATCCCCTGCCTCCCCAAAGTAATATAAAAGAACAGAAAATTGAATTAACCTAACAACTTAGCTTAGCAATATTGACATCAAGTTTTGATGATCAGGGATAGCCTTTCCTGTATGAGTTTACAGCAGCATATGGAGAAGCACTCCTTGCATAATTTGCATGACATGGCATAAGTCTTTTATACCTTTCACACACCAGGTAATATGCGCCAGAGCAGCTAACACGAGTATGCTGTGCTTAGCTTTCAGCAAATTTCCTAGCTTCTTGTTAGCACAAAATCATTGCATTGCATTTGTTAAATAATTTCCTGCATTTGCAATATACAAGCAATCATGTGTCTGAAGTGCTAACTGCAAAGAGTTGTGAATGTAACGGAAACTTTAACATCCCATATTCCCATTATAGTTATAGACATGTCATTCCCGATTTCCCTCCCCAGACCCTTGTTTGCAGACTGATGCTGAATATTTGAATGAAGTTCAGTTGGTATTTTTTAGTTTATGATTTCTTCTTCAGAGTAAAAGTAAAACAATGCTTGATACAGGTTTTTGTTTGGGTGGATGCGACATAGTTGTGGTATAACCTATGGGCTATGGGCCTATGGCTGTTCTACTGACTGATTTTTCAAATTTCTCCAGTCTTAAGCATGCAGATACTCTTCTGTTGAGATTTAAACAGAAGAAATAGTGAGGTATTAAGTGCAGAATGGGAGAATGGATTACTGAGGTCTATACTGTAGCTCCTATTTCCCGTGAAAAAACTTGTACAATGATTCAACAAGGAAAGAAAAGATGTATTTTACAATCGTTCTTTACTTAGCTTGCCTCCAACATCTTTATGTTCGAAAGAGTAAAAAGTAAAGTAGTTTAGTTAGTGGTCAAGTATGGGTGCATGAAATTACTTACCAGTCCTTTGTGAATTGTCTCAGAATAGCCAAGTTCTCTGTGTCAGACTCAGTTACCACCTTTTTCAGTTGACAATTTTGAAGGAGCCGTATGGTTGATGCTACTATGTATGCTGGATGAAGAATCATCATGTTGGTGTTGAGGTAAGGTTTTCTTCTTTCTTCTAAACATACCCCATAGATAATATTTCCGTTTGAATCCTGCATATGAGCATTACATTTGTTCCCCATCTATCATTAGATATATTCCTTTTAAATATATAACTTGAAACAGGTTAAGTAGTAAGTACTGATAGACTAATAGAGTAAGATTATATTTGCAAAAGTTTCAAATGATTTGGGCTTACTCCAATAATTTGGTGGCAGCTCACAAGATGAAAAGATCAGGAGCTCAACATTATTGATCCTTGATATCATGGCTAATTCACGGTCAACTATGTCATCCACTAGGCAGTCGTACATTCTTTCAGTGCTGTAAGATGTGCAATTGCTTTATCAAATCAGAAAATTTGGATAAATTAGTTTGACATACATATTTTAGTTGAAGATTACCGGTGATCAGGAAAAAAGTACACTGCAATATTATGAGCTGTTGGCAGTGTTTCCTTGAACTTCACAGGCCAAATGTTGAATTTAGAAACCATCTCTAAGCGTAGGAGCACAGGCAAAGAACTTGTCACCTCTGATGCTTCTTTGCATGCTTCGTTGGATAAGTGTGCCATCATTTCATGGACAGTACAAGATTTTTCTCCATATATCTTAAAACTTCCCCTGCAAAATAATAACCATATGCATATTAGAACTCCTTATTAAAACAGTTGTTTCAAAACTATTTCCTGCCTTCCTGTTTTAGGGCGAATCTTGATGTTTTTGTCCTTGTATCCTCTTTTGCGGGGGATTAAACTAATATCATGTACATTAAATTAGTTGTTCCAGGACACAAGAGAAGGGGAGCATTACTTCCAAAAAGGATCTGGTAGTGGCTCTATATTGCTACAGAAGTCATCTTCAAGGATACAGGATGTTTCTTGAGAGCCAGACTTAGCCGCCCTAGCACTTGTTGCTTCAAAGTCTTCATCTGGAAAATGCAGGTCTCCAACAACATATTTGTGTGTTTGCCTTTTTGGATCATGACTCTTTTCCAAATCTCTGCAGAATAACTGTATCTCATTGGTTGATGGACCAGCCTCGGCATTTCTCACACTCTGAGCTTCCTCAATTAATGATGTATGAAGTGGCTCCTTTGCATCATCTTTTAGTTCACCACTTTCTGTGTCTGAAACACTGTTTGTTGAATCAGACAGTTCAACGACCCTTGGCTCACAAAATTCACAAGTCCATTCGACTTCATCATCATCTGTCTCTGCCAACTTATTACGGCAGTAACTGAAATGCGGGAAATTATTTGGACAAGGTAAGTTCACACTACCTATATACATATCTTTCTTAGATACAAAAACTTTCTCTAAGCATATGCTATGGATATACATTGCCATAGATAAGAGAAGATCTAGTCCCAAAGATATTATTTTGTTAATTCCCACATAATCCCTTTAAATGATTCTTTTTTCTTCTAGTTACATACCTGATGTTCAAGTACTCAACTTGTAACTGAAGTACTCAACTTGTAACTGAAGCTAAAGTCAACTAATTAACAATACATGGGAGCTACCGTTACCTTAAAAGAAATAGGAGCTCAACACTTTCTTAGAGCTTAGGGTCAAAACTAGCAGAAATACTTATCATATGAAAATAATTCAGAAGCCACAATTTCCTAACAGAAAACCCTGTAACCCTGTTCCTGAAGCTTCTTTCACTGATACCTAAAAAAGTGCAGGAACTAAATCTGAATTTATATCCCAAGATTGACTAGTGTTTCCAAGGGGAATTAAATTGTAATTCTACCTTTTCGGCCCCTAGTAGCAACAAATGTGTGTAATTATCGTGAATGGTGGTTCAATATGTAGTCCTGGTGGTCCAATATAGTCTTCAATGAGACAGATTGGAATAGATGCATATGCTTAGATATACTATATTTTCATGGACTTTTTATAGTGCAATTAGACCCTTAAATATATACTCCGTAGTATACAAGAGAATTTAATTTAAAATTACAATAATATTCCCAATGAGGTAAATTGTTTTCCTTAAGGTTGTGTTTGGTTATCTTTATTTCATTTCTATTTCTAAATTTCATTTCTTGAATTCCAAATTCTGAAATTAAAATTCTATTTTATGTGTTTGGGAAACTCTAGAAATTGGAGTTCTGGAATTTTACGTAAGATGTTGACTTTATAATTTATAAAAATTATGGAAAAGAAATTGAAAAAATGCATTTAAATGAAGCTCTGTTACTAACAGAGGAGAGAGAAAGCAACTAAAAAAGAGAAGATTGCAAAAATGGAGACAAGTAAATTGCATAAATGTTGACCACTTGTTCATTTTGGAAAAGACGAGGATACATGCCCATCGATATTCGTGAATCTAAGGAAGTGAATTGTAAATGACAGGGTTTCACTAAGCATTTGAAATTCTATCAAATTGAACCATGTTTAATGGTCCTGGAATTGAAGCAAATACAAATCCAAATTCTTGCAGTTTACCAAACAACAACATTGACTCAAATCCAGAATTTGAAATGAAATCAATATATCCAAACATACCATAAAAGAATTCAAATCATCACTGCTCTTTTCCCTTCTCTCACCTTTCCGTTTCTGCTCTCTTCCTTCCTTACTCTTATGATCTTTTCTAATATTCGTGTACGGAACCAATCACAGGAAAAGGTTTGAAAACAGATTAGTTTCATTTAAAAAAAAAAAAAAAACAGTTTTTTACTTCTAAAAATTAATAATAATGTAAATTATTGTAATCATTTACATATGATTCCTGAACTTTCATAACATCTCTAAGCTCGTCGATCAAATACCTCAGATTTTGAACTTTATAAAATGAGGCAAAATAAATAATTATACCAAAGTCTTGTGAAAGATGGAAGCCTAATACTTTTTTTATAAAAATTTTTGAAAAAAAAAAAAAAATTATTTACCACCAATGCAAAAAGTAGAAAATAAATAAATAAAGTTCAAGAGTGATTTTATTTTTGTCCCTCAAAAATTCCCTTTTGGCATTACAAAAAAGATAGACCATAAATATATTCATGAAAAAGGCAGCACTTTCAATAAGACAAGAAGATAGATATAAACAACCAATGCAGCCACATATTTACATATACCCACTCTATCCTCAAAATCCCCACTAAACACCACAAAATGATTTTATCAGGCTGTATTTCCATAACCAAACCTGTTATCACTCTTGCTTCTCTCTCTCAGAATTCTTCTAAGCACACAGCACCCCGGAACCCTTCAAAGATTACTCCTCCAAAACCAAGCCACAATCCGCAAATTCAGCCCTCTATTGCGGAGATAGAACGAGCCATTGGTGCTGGCAAATACCGCGACCATGATCCTGCTAGTATAAGGCAAGCACCTCACACCTTACTTATCTCTTTCAGACTCTATTTTAATATGTTAGAGAAGTAGAACGAAGTATACGCTATCCCAGATAATTAAAACTTGGGATTATTGTTGGTGCATAGTACAAACTTCAGATAATTTTAAACCATTTTTTGTATTATTAGTCTGTTATCACTCATCTTTTTTTGTTGCTTTATACTTTGTATATGTAATGCAGTGATCCTGCAGAGAAGAATAGTGTGTTCGATGCAGTATTATCGAATTCAGTAGGAAAGACAGAGGGCAAAACTGAACGAGCACTACGCGAAACTGGAGAGTGGATGAATGAACAAACTGAGAGAGCTGCTCGGTCATCTGGAAAGAAAATTTTAGAGGTTATGTTTTTTTGGATTGCACCTGCTTGGTTCCTCTTGTTCTTTATTGCTACTGGTGCTGTTAAGTTACCTTTTACCTCTCCTGTTCTTGATGACTTACTCATGTAAATATGAATTACACATTTTCTTTAATACTATATCATACCATCATATAAAGAGATTGCAAATTGTGACAGAACTCGACAATACGATCTGAACTCTATCAGTATTTACTGAGAGACACAAAGCCAGCATGATGCATATACAAATGAACTCTAATTTGACTTGATTTTTGTGCTTATCTTACTTATTGTTCTTTCATGGAATTTAAACTACGAAAGCTTAGAAACTTACACGTGTTCGGAGGCAATTTGGCACTTGCTACATACAACTAATAGTTCAGGGATGCCTCTCATTCCGCATGTCTGGCACACACTCATTCTTTCTGCAACCAACACTATGATTTAAGGCATCAGCAAAGAGTTCTCTAAAACGTGAAGTATAGTAGAAATTTCTACCACTTTTGTTTGGTAGACAAAAATATTATGAAGGAAGTTGCATTGAAACTCAGAGTTTCCTATATTAGTATGACTCTTATGTATTCCACTTGTATTGTATGATCGGAGTACACAACTGTCAACTGGGCTGAGCCAATTCATGGATGGTCCAGTTCGGATGCTCTTAGTTCATGTCAAAATTAGCCGGGCGATCGATAAACAGCCTTGCTCTATGTGGACTGGTCCAAGTAGGCCGTGACCGGTAGCTAGGCTGGGTGTGCTCACTTTTCCATTCTAGGAAGCTAGCAACTTAACATCTCTCCCTATATTATGAGAAATTCCTAAAATTATGCAAGCTAGCAACTTCATTTAATTCATTATAATGTAGTTCACTTCCAAGATACAGGCCGTACCAGTTTACATTTATTACCAATTTAATGAGAATATCATCTTCTTGTACTTGAAATAAAGAACATGTACATTGTACAAGCAAGTAATCCATGTTTTGTTTTGTGAAAAAAAACGTTGTACAAATATGTGAGCTTTAACAGCCACATTTTCAATTCATGGGTTGTTCTTTCTTGCTTGAATATGGATTTAAACTTTTAAGTATAATATATTCGGGTTGTAATGATCAGCCCAAGTAATTATATAATCTATTACGAAGATCTTAGAAATTGAACTAAATCCATAATTTCCTATGTTTTAAGTATTCAATTTCTAGATTAAATACAAGTAAAATGTTTACACCCTCTTACATTCTTCTTATCATCACACTTTTTTCACATGTGCTTCTAGTATGTTAAAGTGAAAGAACATAAAATGACATTCGAGTGTATGATGGACCTACCTAATATTTTTCACACCTCTTGCATTTTCTTTGATCAAACATGCCATAAAAAAATTTACACAAATTATATTCTTCAAACTTAAACATTTCATGATGTTTGCTTTAAAACAGCTACCCAACTCTTGTAGGTGGGTAATCCCATTACCTCTTTTATAGCAGTTTTAAAAAAAATCAAAATGTTCCTAAAAAAAAATTGCAAAATTAGAAAACAAAGTAAAATTATAGGAGATTATGAAGAAGAAACTGACCTTAATATAGAAGAATTGAGCTAGTCTTTCTCTTGGGAACTTTATTCTTATGTTTTGTTGCAGCTTAATAGGAATTGAAAGAAACATGAAAGGCAGTTGGAAATGGCTTTAAAGCTTTCAACTAACCTTATTTTACAGTATTATTTTTGTATATTTTCATGAAAAAAGAACAAAAAGCAAATTTTTGAGGGACTTACCTATTATATAGTGAGTTAAAAAACTGAAAATGTCTTGCTACATGAACCACTCGTTTTCCATAAATACTTAATTTTTATACAGCTTATGGTAGTAAAAGGCTAAAAGCTGTGGAAGAACAGAATATTGTACTTGTATGGTTTTTGCCTTTTGTGTGTTTTATTTTTTTTTTTTAATTTTTTTTTTTATCTTTTATTATTATTTTTTTTAATTCGGTATACATGGTGCTGTAAAGAGAGTTGTGATGTAAACGAAATGTTATCTCTAATTGTTTGGTTAACCAATAATGCGGGGAAGTTAAAATTCATAGGAAATGAAATTTTGAGTGGTTGTTTGGTTAGTATTGAAAGGGAATATAAATTTCTATGAATTTTGATTTTCTACCAAACATGGGAATTTATTTACCTACTATCTCCTTGGTCAATAGAAATTCATGGAAATTGAGATTTCCTTTATTGTCAACCAAACAAATTATGGCCGTTTCCTAGGAAATAAATAAGGTAATTACTTCTCATGGGTATATAACTCCCTTGTGAACCAAACAAGCACTTAATTCCCTTCTCATGGGTATTTTCACAACTTCTCAAATTCTACTATGGAGTACCTTTACGGATCAATAGACTTAAACCAATTAAATTAATTAGTTTCACAAATTGATTTGAAATCTCATCACTTGTCAAATAGATTATACAGTACAATTTTTTTTACTCATTAATTATTATATTTCCTAATCTCTATTTTACTTCCTGGATTTGACCTCTACTTGCCATTAAATAAAATGCCAATTCAGTTGTTAATCAAATCAAATTTAAATCAACTATATCTGTGTATCATATACAAAAATTCCTAATAATGTGGATTTCCTGTCAATATTAACTGGATGATCACTTGATCAGCTAATTTCTTGTAAATTTGCATGACTGCATCAACACAGATATCTCCCCTAAACAGAATTATGCAGTTAGTGGCTTAAATTGCATTTATCCTGCTTATTCACAGTAAGAATGATTGTAACAAATACTACTTGCTTCTGCATTTGAGGAAGTCTTAACAACATTGATCGTACAAGTTACATGCTAACAACACAAAACACATAAGGCTGCACGTCGAAGCAAAATCAACCTATGTAAAGAAGACTAAATCTTTGATTATTTGCTCTGCCACTTCTCCTGATCTGAAGACCTTTTACAGCAAAATGAGGTCCAGGAAATTACGTTAGTATATTACAAGGGAAGTAAAAGATACAATGATTCTCGAATATCCATTGAGGAATTATGAGATTAATTTAGGAAAATGTTATGCTAGGTAAAGCAAGGAGTATACTATCCACCAGTAGTGTAAATATGATGATAGCAAGCATTACCTTATTAAGACCTATCTATGCAAGACTACTTATGCAAGTTCTTGTGTAATGTGTTGAGGGTTTCAGGTTCTGCTACAAATGATTTCAGGCCTCTGAATCAAACAAGCAGCATCGTGTCCCTAACTTGAAAATTTGAGAGCTTTTCTTATGGTACTTAAAATTTGTTTTACTGTTACTAACAAGTAACAACACGTTTCAGAAGTAAAAGTTTTTACTGAAACTAATAGGAAAACCAGTAGACACTTCCCACAAACAATTTACAGGAGCATTTTTATTAAAAAAAGTTTGTTATTTCTTAGAATCAGCATTAGGGAATGAAGAGATTGCTCTTGAATAAAGCTCTAATCAGTAGTTTGTTGGCCAAATTCTTAAATATGACAAATTTCTCACACAAAGTGTACTTATACTTAGAAAATTCTTGCATCAGAAGTTTGAAACAAGTTACCACCATAGGTTGCCAAACTACATAGCAGGAATCATCATACATTACACTGCCAACATACAGAATAACAGAAGTAACAAAACTATTTAATACAAGAATTCTAAGCAATCTGAGTAATTTTCAAAACTTAAATCAACCCTCACCCAGGGGCGGATCTATGTAGGTGCATGGTGAGTCACGTGACTCACCAGCAAAAAAAAAAAAAAATTGATTTTTTTTTTAAAAAAAAAACATCAAAGAGACCGCCTATTATAGATATGCGGTCTCTTTTCTGCTATTGCTGCCTAACACTTTGTCAGAGTTTTATAAATAACAAAGAGACCTGTTATTTAGATAACTGGTCTCTTTTCTGCTGACATTGAATATGAATCTTTGTTGCGCTGATTTCTTTGTTTCATTAAAGAGACCTGTTATATTTAATAACAGGTCTCTTTAAGTTATCTCACTATTTTATTTTTTTGTACTCCGTATAATTTTTTAATAATTCTTATTTCTATTTATACTATATTTGCGCAACCAATTTTAATATTTTCCCACAAAGCTTATCAATTAAGTAAAAAATCATAAAGTTAATTTAATGTAATAATTTCATAGTACGTACTATTTGTTTGTAACATGTTATTTATTTAGAGTACGTACTTTCGACTTGTAAGATTGAATTTTTAAATACATTGTAGTATGGATTTTTATGTCCTATTTTTGAATTGAAATCATTTTGATGAAATATATATATATAATTTTTGGATTGAAACAAGTGATCAGTTATTGATGGCGACTCACCAGTTCGAAAATCCTGGATCCGCCACTGCCCTCACCAATGAGTTTTTAAGATATAACTTTTTTTTTTTTTTTTGATATCCAAACATAAAGACTTGTCAATATGCTACTGCAGCTTTTAAGATATAACTTTAGCACCTAATGTTGTCTTTGCAGGAAAACAGAAGAATGCTACAAAGACAGGTACTTCAGGTTTCGCTTTAATAATATATATTGTCACATGACCTGCTCATGAAATCATGAAGCAAAGAGAAAGCATGATGGTACACTAGATGCAATCAAATAGAGGTTCTAGTAGAAATCGAGAAGATTCAGAGTTTTTTGTAAACGATTATCTTTTTTTACAATGACTACATAGACTGAGGAACTGAGCAGCTTTTGAGCTGAATTATTGACAGTTTGACACTATTGTTCTCAAACAAAAAAAAGGGTTTTTATCCCCTAGACTAGAATTCATGTAGTAAAACTTGAGAATGAAATTAGTAAACTTGATTTTCTGCTATACAGTTATTTTTCTTACCAGCATGCTTACAAGTAAAAATCAAAATCTAAGACTACGATAAACTGACATCTGAATCCACGGCTCAAGAGCTAATCTCCTGTAGAAACCTGCACCTAATCATCAGTACTCACTGAAATGAGTTCTTGGAGTTGACCAAGGACACTCCTCAACATCATCACCTCCAACTTTCAGTATCTTTCTCGAAGCCCCATGATTGGCTGCTCGAAACTTCACATCAGGCCTCTTAGCTGGTAAATCAGGCACCTGCAGTTCCCCTTTTAACATCATATGTGCTTCCTTAATAGTAGGCCTTTTCTTGTTATCTAAGTGCACACAGCACAGACCAACCTTGAGCATCCTTTCCATGTCTTCCTTACTATACCGCCCCATCATCCTCCAATCAACGGCCTCAATCAGCTTACCCCTCTCCCACAGGTTCCATATCCAATCAATGAGATAACCTTGTTTGTTCTCGGTTGGCCTTCTTCCAGTCACCACCTCCAAAACCACCACTCCGAAACTGTAAACATCAGACTTAATAGTAGGAACACCCAAGTGAAGATACTCCGGGGCTATGTACCCTATTGTCCCAGCTGGAATAGTAGGTTTCCTCAATCTAGAATCTCGGTCATACACCTCAACCAACCCAAAATCACCAAGTTTAGGGTTAAAATCCGAATCAAGCATCACATTACTAGTCTTAACATCCCTATGAATGATCTGCCTGTTGCATTCTTCATGCAAGTATGTGAGACCAGAAGCTATACCAAGCACAATGTTCAGCCTTTGTTCACAAGTTAGAACACGAAAAGCATCCGAATCTGTATGCAGATTCTGATCAAGGTTACCATTAGGCAGAAACTCATACACCAAGATAAGTTCATTTTTTTCACAGCACCATCCCAACAATTGAACAAGGTTTTTGTGCTTCAATTTTCGAGTCATAGAAGAACATTCATTGGTAAAGGTTCTAATGAGATTACCATCACTAGCATCATTGAATCTTTTAACAGCAACTACTTGTTCATGGAAAAGAATTCCCTTATAAACTGTTGCTGATGTTCCTTGGCCTATGATCCTACTCCTACTGAAACCATCAGTAGCCATTTCGATCTCCGACAGATGCAACTTCATAGGCCCTTTCTTCAACTCATTCCTCCTGTTTTTCTCCCTATCTGAGATCACACTTTTCCTTGACAACCAGACAAAATAAATCACAACAACAACTGCCAAAAAACTCAATGCAGAAATAATTCCAGTCAATGCAATCTCATCTTTCTTGTTATCATCATCAGAATCTTCACCCGGAGTACAATTCACACAATCACCTCCCTCCTCATCTCTATCAACAGTCGAAAAATCGAACTCGAAAGTCTTGAACTCCCATCCATTGATAACATGTAATGCAGACCCATCTCTATTAGAAGCAGAGAATCCCACATACATTGACTCCTTCAAATGCTTAGAAAGATCAATTTTAGCAGAAAGAACAGGATTCAAGGGTTTAATTGGGAGGTAACTAACCCAAATTCTGATAGTTTTTACTGAATTTCTGTACTCAATCCAAGCACTAATCTTCTTTCCACTACTTAAATCAACTCCACCCAAAAACCCATCAACAGAAACCAAAGAAATGTCAGAATTCACATCAATACCCACATGATTATCATTAACATCGCCAACTAATGCATCAAATTTCGTATCGAATTCGACTGCGAAAAACGATTCTTGAGAGTTCAAGCTGAATTCAGGCAAACCCAAATGCCCAAATTTAGAACTAAACAACCCCAAATCAGAGGTGATCAAGAAAGCGATTCCATCACCAGGGTTTGAGGGAGAAGAAGGCGTAATAATGAAGGAGAACCGAGAAAAGAAAGAAACAGAGGAATTAGTTGAATGATCAAGAAATTGAAGTGGGTAAAAGTAGAATGCTCTGCCTGAAGAAGAAGGGTTTTGTTGGGTTAAACTAATGGAAGAAAGGTTTGTTGCAGAATCGATGATTAAGTTCGCATCGCCGAAGAAGGTGATGTTGTTTGCAGGGATGAAGGAGATGGAGGATGAACAGGGGATGTTGAATGTGAAGATTATAGTGAAGATTATGATGAATTTTTGAAACATGGTTGAATTTGGAAGTTTGAATCTTGGAATTTGAGAATTTTGAGGTTTTGGGTGGATTTAATCTTGGTTTTCTCTGTAAATTTTGAAGTTTTAGTGAAGTACTAGTAGTAGCTTCTGGTTTGAGAAGAGGATAGAGTAGAAAGAAGGGAGGAAGACGTTGGGAGGAAGGGAGGGAAAACAGAGCACCATTTCTTTTTTCTGATTTTTTAATTTTAATTTCATTTTATAATAAATTATCTTTTTTTTTTTTTTTTTTTTTTTTTTTATAATTCTTGATTTGGTTAACTTAATTATTTAGTGGAAATGGATTTTTACAAGAAAATTTGGGTTTTTTTTTTTTTTTTTTTTTTTTTTTACAAAGATAGAAAATACAAAGGTTATAATCTTGATAACAATTCATATCTATGTAAAGGTATTTATGTAATGAGTAATGATTTCTTCAAAAAAAAAAAAAATGTAATAGGTAATGATATATGTAGCCCTAAGGTTATATATATTAACATTAAATATTCTATTAGAAATTGTATAAATTAGAAATTCATGACAATAACACGCGTAAATCAGTGTTTATATTTTTATGATTTTTTAAACTTTTTACGATTTTTAAGTGTAATTTAATACTACATCCGGTCCAAATTACTCGCAACTTTGGGGTATTATTTGTGAGATTTAAAATATTCCAAAGTTGCGATTTCGACTAGAGGTAGTACTTATATGTAAGGTAAAGTTTTGGGCGGGACGGACTCACTGTGAGTCCGCCGCCAACACGTACTCACGAGTCACAACACCATTCATTCACCAACTCTCGCTAAAATCCAAATCCAACCATCACCACCTCGTTACCCACTTCCACCTTCACCTTCTTCCTCCACCACCGCTGCTTTCCCCCACAACTAGAAACTGCCGGCAATGATCTGGTAATGAGATTCTCTCTTCTCCGCCATAACCATCACCTTGTTCAACTTCCAAAGCTCTCATTCATGGCTTCTCTAACCACACGCTACATCCATAGAGGGCTTGGGCCCATTGGAAGAAGTTGGGTCGACCTAAATTGATAGTTGCTCCCATAGTTGATTGCTCTGAGCTTCCGTTTAGGGTGCTTTGCCGCAAGTATGGAGCTCAGGCTGCTTATACTCCAATGTTGTATTCTAGAATCTTCTCGTTACCCACTTCCAATTTGATGTAATGTGGGAAATCCCAATTTGGAGGGGTTTCCATTGATGTAATGAGGAGAGAAAATATTGTAGCCGTGGAAGAAGAGGGCCAGTGGTGAAGGAGAAAATAATGTCAGGTATTAGATGTTTATTATTTGGTATTAAATGTTTATTGTCAGGTATTAGAGTAGTATTGTCAAGTATTAGATTAGTATTGTCCCCATTAAAAAAAAAAAAAAAAAAAAAAGTATTAGATTAGTATTGTCAGTATTAGATTAATATTAATATTGTTTATATTTGTCAGGAATTAGAAAATTTTAGTCAAGAATAAGATTATTTTAGTCCGTAATAAGATAATTTTAGTAAGGAATAAGATAATTATTATCAGGAATAATAAGACCATTTTAGTGAGGAATAAGACAATATTATCGATTTGTAAAATGTTGGTGCGGGGCTTTGATCGAGTTTCCCAGTCTCACGTGAGTCTGTTCTACGCAAAACCTTTTATGTAAGTAGCCTTATAGAATATGTATAACATTTTCCTTATGTACGGAGTAATTAACAACTAACAGGTGTTAATTATCATTAGTTGCTTTCCCCCTCTCCCCTCATTTTCTCTTTCCTCCTTCAACCATCAATTTTAGTGATTGTAAATGTTCATTTTAACAAAACATTGAGGTAGACGAAATCTGACCTTTAGAGTTATTCGTACCCTTTATTTCTCCCTTTGATATTCTAGATTTCACTGCAAAAAATGATAGTGCTAAGCCGAAATCAGTGGAGGAATGAAAACTCACATATCTTTAAGGCATTTAAAAATTGACGAAGTCCATTCTTGGTAATTTCAGAATTTAACTTACATACTTTATAGTTTTACATATAATTCCTCCATTTTCACCAGCTACGAAGCACAAGTTGTAAGTTGAAGGTGAAGAATAGGGCTTAGGCTGTGCCAACTACAGTACAATAACAAAGTTAAGGGAGACTTAGTAACAAAGAAAATTGAAACTTTCTCCATTTTACAAAAAATCTTGCTAACAAACGCCCCCGCGGCGTTGGATAAACATTTTTAAATCAGTAGTATTACTTTGGAAAAGCATGACAAAATCACGCGTCGATCGGTGTAATTAATGTTAGTTTTAATTTAATATTTCTACTTTTAACTAGCTTATCCAACGTCATCGGGGCGTTCATTAGCATTTTCCTTACAAAAATTGCAATATTAGGCGTGACACATAGTTGTAGAAAAATTATAAGGTGAGGTCAAAAGATGAATTTAATACAAAGTTAAATAATGTATAGTTGGAAGGGGTATATTTAATTGTTACTAGGAGAGTGAAATAATAATAAAGTAATGTCAATGAGGTTGATAGAAGAGAACACCATCCCTATTTGATAGTTACTCTTGGACAATTTTCAAGGGAATTAATAAACATAAATAACAAGTAGGAAAAGTATATTAAAAAAATAAATCTATATTGGATATGCAAAAAAATAGATAGAGAAAGTAATTAAAATACATGGTAAAGCAAAATTTACATGCGAAAGTTAAATTTGCACAAGTATTTTTGCAAATTGGAGAGAATTTTGGTAAAAAAAAAAAATTAATATTAATGGTACTTGAAAAAAAAGCAAATATAACTAACATTTTAAGGCAACAAAAATGGAATAATTGACTATCAAATAGGGACAAAGGAAGTAATTGGGTTTATACCAAACTAGGTTAGATCCCGTGCCATGCACGATAATTTCAATATTTATCATTAGTTTAATACAATTATTTTACTGAAAAACATAATATTAAATTACAAAATAGGATGAAAGTTCTGTAATCACAGTTTTTTTTAAATCATTAAAGAAAACAGAGGAAGAAATGTATGCACGACTAATGAAAATAACTATGGATTACATTACAAATTTATAGATAAGATTACATTATTGTATTATATGACTTTGTTCCCGTCATAAAATAAACAAATTAATCTTTGTTTAATGTGTAAAAATGAATATACTTGCCAAATAAAAAAGAAATATTATTGTAAAGTAAGTATTAAATTAAATACTTCTTTAAGAAGCTTTGGGAAAAAAATAAATAAAAAAAATAAAAAATAAAAATAAACAAAAAAAAACACCTTTTGGAGGGAAATTTTTTAACCAGGTTATGACAAGTGTCATTTCTGGTTTCGCCTTTAGTATAGGTATATTGATGATAATGAAATAAACTAATAAAGATGTGTAGCAATTACTACAAAATGGAGGAAGTACCAAACAACTCACGTCCTTTATTGATAGTCCATTTTGACTAAATTTTAGTCTTAAAACTAGGTTAAATCTCGTGCCATGCACGGTCATAATTAAATTTTACAACAAAATTTATAAAGAATGGTGTTAATTCAACAAATTTATCCAAAAAAAAAATATTTGTAACAAAATAATAGTCTCTAATTAAAGATATGATGGTCAAAGTTGTGTCTCAACAAATGTGCAAATTCAACTATAACTTATAAAAAAACGGAGGAGCATAATATAATAAAATGATTTTGTTCAGTTGTTCTTATAAACATTATGTATATTTGTAAGATTTATACAAAGTATCCTACCAAAATTATTATTCCTATTTTTAATTAAAATAAATTTTAAGTCGGAGGAAAAATCTTGGATGATGATATATGTCAATACCTTAATTTTAAACTATGTTAGTATATTTGTAACTAAAAGATTTATAGTATATAAAATATATGTTGAAAAATAATTAAAAAAATTTAAATTGAGTATGATTGGATTAAATGTGTT
Organism: Chenopodium album; assembly: GCF_948465745.1. NCBI lineage: Eukaryota > Viridiplantae > Streptophyta > Magnoliopsida > Caryophyllales > Amaranthaceae > Chenopodium > Chenopodium album. The sequence goes on from NC_137840.1 coordinate 64,276,824, forward strand.
GTCAAAATGGAAATAAGTATTATAGTAGGTTATAAAATGGAAGTCATTAAAATTTGGCAAAAAAAAAAAAAAAAAAAAAAAAAAAAAAAAAAGGAAAGATGAAAAGGCTGGAAATTTTTTTATAACATCGTGACAAGTGTCACTTTAGGTTCGCTTTTAATATAGGTTAATTGATAGATTGATTGATTGATTATTTTTGTTTTTCCATGTACTTTTATTACTTTCTCTTCCTCCTTTTTTGCATACCCAATGTAAATTTATCTTTCCAATGTACTTTTCCTACTTCTATTTATGTTTATTAATTCTCGTGAAAATTGTCTATAAGAGACTATCAATAAGGAAATGAGGGAGTAAAAAAGATGTGTAGCAATTACTACTAAGGAGTATTAATTTATCATAAAACACCAAGTATATGTAAGAAAAAATAAATAAAAAGTGTTGTGATTATTACGAAACAGATGGAGTACCAAACAATATGAAAATCGAGTACTCCCTTTATGTTTAATAAGTGATACAGTTTGATCGATCACGCATGTCGAGATTTAACTTTGACCATTAATTTATCTAATTATATGTTAGTAAAATTATAAGAAAATTGATATTATGAAAGTATATATTATAACAAATCTAACAATGAATTATACAACAACATTTGTTTTTAATGTATATAATACTCCCTCCGTCCCCTTTTGATAGTTCCTTATGTGCAAATTTTTGTCCCAAAATGTTCACCCAATTTGCCTTTTCCAACAACCATCAATATAAATTTTTTATCAAAATTTCTTCCTATTTGCAATAATATTTGTGCAAATTTAAATTTCCCATGTAAATTTTGTTTTCCCATGTAAATTTTGTTTTCCCATGTACTTTTGTTATTTCTGTCTCTACTTTTTTGCATACTCAATATCAATTTACCTTTTCAATGTACTTTAACTATTATTATTGTGTTTATTATTTCCCGTGAAAAATGCTTATAAGGGACTATCAAAAGGGGACGGAGGGAGTATTAATCAAGTCAAAATCAAATAGTAAAAAAAGTTAAATTGCAACACTTATTAAAACACGGAGGGGAGTAACGAAGGTAGACATTGCCAATTTGCCATTCAAAGCACTTATCTCACAAATTACACTATTATCCCCAACTAATTAATGAAAGAGACGAGCTTGCCCCTAGATAATAGATATACAAAGATAAGTTTCTCAGATTCATATAACTTGTATTTTCTCCATTTTACACCTTCAATAAATTCTTCTCTTTTGGGTTGAAAAGTGAAAAATCAAATGTTTAGTTCCTTCAGGAAAAAATATCACACATTATCACACATTTGGTATTTTGGTGGGAATCCAACTTGAGAAGTGGCAAAAATGGCGAATTTTTTGTATTTACACCCTGAAAACCCAAAAATCAGCTCTTCATCTCTAGATTAATTCCTCTGCAAAAAATGGTGAGTGTTTTTTTTTTTCTTTTTCCTGTTAATATAAATTGCCTATTTTAATAAAGTCGAGCACTGAAAGTTGTTCTATCATATTTTCTGTGATCATATCCTCAATTAATCTCTCCTTGATCTTCCTTTTTGCATGTTATGTCGTCATTTTTGCTTCTTTCTGTAAAATTGTATTTATTTTTATTACATTAATTATTATTATTTTATAATTTTTTACTATATTTGGAATGTGTAAGTCTCTTAAGTTGTGGGTTTTGTGAAAAAAAAAAAAAAAAAAAAAAAAAAAGGTTGTGGGTTTTCTTTTTGAGATAATTTTTAAGTTTTTCATGAAATGGGGTTTCTGCTTTTATGGGTTTGTTGTAACTTATTGTTTTAGAATTGGAGCTTTTAGTTGTTTAATGAATCCTAGAGTGACAAATTGGTAATTGCTATATTTGTCTAATCATTTGCTTGTTCAATTGGTTATTCTAAGAAGTTTGGTAAGAATGAACAACAAATTTTAGTGTATTTCGGGTTTAGAAATTTGTTAATTGATATATGCAACCCTAAGGGCGCCATATAAGCATTAAATATATTACTCCGTATTAAGTTGCTGGAGTATTATCTTTGTGATTAAAGGAAGATAAACCAGAGATGAGCAGAATGTATGATGGTTTTTTTATAATGTCATTTTCCTTGTTAATAATCCAGCCTTTGTAATTTATGATTTTGGACCTTTTACTTTGTAAGATGTAAGGGTAAATCTGTGCGCTTACCTTCTTAAATGAAGGTTTATTTTTTACTGTTCAAATTAATCTTTTATGATGATGATGATCTTGTCCTAAATAAACACTCTATACACTTAGAAGTTAGAAGCATAATGTGGGTCGTCCTCGAGTTATCTGGTTAATATGGATGCAAGCCTGCAAGATATTAGAGCTTAGTATTTGAAAGTTGCAGGATTGTTTTTGATCCAACTGGTTGGTTCTGTAAGAATTATCTTAAGACTGCACAGGAAATGCAACTAGTTCTTAATTTACATAAAATGGTTATAGTCAATATTGGTTTCACAATCTATGTTATTGGAAAATCTTGGGGGCCTCTTTTCTTTTTAAAACATAGAGGATGTATGCCAGATTGCCAGCTTACTTTCTTAGATTAGTAGTAAACCCCATTGTCCCCATATAATCTAGATGTACAATGTGGATTGTCACACTTGAATTACCCAAATTACCTAGAAATATATGTGGGTTGTCACCGTTGATTTACCCTGATCCGATCAGTATAATGTGGGTCGACAGCCTCGAATTACCCTCTATCATCTAAAAGTATGATTTCAGATACCCCTGAAATACCCTTCAAATTTGTTTGACATTGCTGGATTAGTGGGTTGCTCTTTGGTGTAATTCATAAATTGTCTTGTTTGTAGCTATATGTTAATTGAAAAAGTAATTTTTATAAGTGTAATGATTATAAATTAATTTTATGAAACAACAAAAGGCATGCGAGTTATGATAACAAATTGTGCAACTCAATTCCATTGTGTTGGTGTTCGCTTAATGTTGAAATGGATGCTTTAATCACGTGCTTCTTAAACCACATGCCAACTTATAAAATTACGACTTATTCTGCATGTTTGCATACTGTTTAAACCACATGCTGCTTAAACCACATGCCAACTGATGGGATTAAGGCGTTGATTGATTTTGATTGATTCTGCATGTTTGAATACTGTTTACGACTTGAAGTTTCATTCAATTTAAATTTATGCTAGTTAATAAATTTTACCACAAAAATCATGGTCCGTAACTTGATATTTTTCATAATATGTGTAAACTGCAATGCATACCATCATCCTTATATACATACTCTTCTTAGCAGACTCAGTTTGTTAGCATGGTCAGAATTAAGACTTTCCTCGAAAGCTCCCTTTTTAAGTTTGTCATGCACAGAGTCTCCAACTAACAAGCCATTCATGTATTTGATAGATAATGCTGTTTCTTTTTCCTGTAGGACAAAATCTGTCAAACATGTGGATATGGAGAGAAAGATTTCTCTAGATATTTAATTTATTGTACCGAATGTTGGGACACGGTTGAGCACATGTAAGTTGGACAATCATTCTTATTCAAGGAATTCTTCAGGAGTGAATGTGTGGAGTTTGATTATTTGATTTCTGCAGAAAGTCAGTTAATGGCTAGAAAACTTGGTTAATTTTCTGCTGATATCTCTGGCAATCAGGACTGTATAAAATCAACTATGTTTTTTATTTTCAGATATTGTCTTGGCTTATCAGCTGATGATATTAATGAAGATTTCAGTTGGAAATGCGATTCATGCCCATCAACAGTTGAATTACTGGCAAAAGTGATAAAATATGGGGATAAACAAGATGAAAAGGTTGAATTTGCTGGTAGTGGTCCATTGAGAATTTTAGATTTTGCTCTGCCTGATGCTAGTGCAATCCCGGTAGTAGGGCCAATTTGGAGGTGTGGTGTTTAACATATCTCATGTGTTCTTCCTACATTTTGTTCATATTTTGATTGGGAGGCAGATAATTTAGTTTGCTTCTCTCTTTCCTTTCTTTCTTCCTTTTTTTTTTTTTTTTTTTTTTTTTTTTGGCTTCGGCCCCCTTCATCGTGCACATGGTTTGTTTTCTTCTTGATAGGGGAGTTTTCAATACCGTTGGAAGTTTATATACAAGTTTGAAAGGGCTCGAGGCCTTTATGCCAAAGACTTCATATTCAAAAGTTGTCAATATTGTACGATCAATGCCACCCTCTATTTTTTTCAGCATGAAAAAGAGGTGCGAGGTTTGGCCTAAGGATTTTGATGAATTGGGGGCTGCTGACTGCAATATTGGACTTTACATCTTTCCTGAATTTTTGAGGTATCATTTTTAATAAGTTTTTCATTTGTTAATAAAAGAGTTGGAAAATAATACCACTTTTTTGTTAAGCTTTTGTGACAGGAATGAGGCTGATTACAACGTTTTGATGGAGTACATGAAATCAAATGACCTAGCCATGACAGCCAAGATTAAGAACTTAGAGTTGTTCGTTTTTACTTCCTTTGAGATATTGGCTCCAGAGAAACGCAGTAATTTACAACTTTATACTTCATATATGGAAACTTAATACTCCCTCCGTCTATTTTTGGTGTACTTTTTTCGAATTCAAATATTCTATTGCAAGTTTAATTTTAGATCTTGTTGATAAAATAATCACGTGGGATCTAGTTTGATCTGTCTTGAATGTGTAGTTCCCAAACATCAGAATTTTATAATTTATATAATATGTTTTCAATATTTTTAAGCTTAGATGCAAGCTTTGAAAACTTAGCAAATAGTGAAACATGAACAAAAGAAACGGAGGGAGTACTTTATAATTTTTCTTCCGTTTGATGGATGTAATCAAAGGGTTGATTGGAAATTATATCCTTTACTTCCATTGATATTGATAGATAATACTTAATGATATTGACAGTTGATTTTGTTCAGAAATTCAAGGAAAATACTATCTTTGGGGGACATTTAAAGAAAAAGAATTTCGACAAGAAAGTCCATCTACATGCTACCGACCAAGTGCTGTAAAAAATGGGACCGGCAAAGGTGTAAGAGCAGTGGGCTGCCCAGGAGAAAAAACAGCCAGTCTTAGTACCCCTTTATCAACCAAAACTGGTGCTATATCCAAGCAGTGGAAAACACTCAAGAAGACTAGAAAAATAAGGTCTCATCTAAGGCGCGAATGCATACCACCATTAAGGCCTGAATGCAAGAGAGCTAGGAGTAAAAGAGGTAAGATATTGCTCTTTAAGTGAGGAGGTGCAAAGATTTATGACGGGTCTAAAACTACTAGATTCACTTTCAATGAGGTACAACTAGATTTTGCGGTTACATGTTTGACCTCTATATATGTGGGCATTAACACAGGTAAAGAAAGGAAAGTGGTATCAGGCAATGACCAGAAAGCCACTATGCTATTTCAGACATCCAACAAACAAAGCCTAGCTGAAACCTGCCCAATTGTAGAAGCCCCTCATCCAGAAGAATGTCTACCGCGAGTTAAGATAAAGATACCTAAAACCACAACTGTTGATGAGTCTTCTGTCATTACTTCAGGGAAACAAGTGAGCGCTGGTCTGCCGAATGATATGATTGATTCTTCAGAGAACATTATAAAACTGAAATCCTCAAAAGTAGATGATAGGTCAGCTGGCCAAGGTATATCTTTTCCATCATTGGTCATAGTCAATTCACTCAAATGTTTCTTGTTTATATAACAAATTTTTGGTTATCATATGCTCTAGTTTGTAAAAATGAGTTTATTAGTTTTCTCTCTCTCCCTTTTTTTTTTGTCCTGTTTGTTTCATTGGTGAAGATCCAAAAGAGCTTGTTCCTTCTTTGACCACACTTACAAAAGAAAGATCTCAAAATAACGAGACCTTGAATATATGTGATGTTTCCCGCTCTAGTCTTGGAAACCCTTTTGATTCAAAAGTCTGTGGTGAGGAGACCATTTCAGTTAAGCCAATCAAAGGTTTCAATTCCCAGCAGCAGGGATCTAATTGGTCTGCAACAGTTAGGGAGAGCAGAATCATTGAAGGAAAATCAGCTGAGGCAGAGCAGCTGAACTGTGAAGATGGTATAAAGTTTGCCAAATCAAAGTTGCTTTTCATCAATATTATTCATTTTGAGTGATATATTTCCTTCGTTGTTAATTATTATAATACTAAGAAATATAGGCCTTCTCTTTTTTATATCTTGTGTATGTTTAGGTATTAAGCTGCATGGTGCATTGCTTCCGAATGAACTTTTGGAATCCTCACAGCTTCAATTACAAGACAGCAGTGTCTATCTAGCCTCTAATCCCATGAATAAAGCCTTTTTAGTCCCTTTGGTTGGTAATCAAGAAGATTCTGAGGTAAAAGAGCCGAATCCTTCAAGCAATGGACAAAGCAATCCTTGCTCTAAAGATGAACCCTTAGCTGATCATCAATATACTGTTGACAAAAAAGTTTTTCATGAAGTTAATTCCCCAGCTGATGATGGTATGTGAACAGGATAATTACAAATGTTTTTTTTTTTTTTTTTTTTTTTTTTTTTTTAATAATTATTTTCAACTTTCAACGTTCTATACTATTAACACCCTCCTGCTCCTGTATTAGATATTTTATCTCCTTTCTACACCTTATTTACCCTTTTTTTGGGGTATGTTTTCAGGTCTACCACAATTTCCTCCCCTAGAAGATCAGCATGAGATACCTCTTGATAAAGGTTTAAGTGCGACTCCCGTTATTGTTGATCTTGAAGAAGAAAAGCCCGAAGCATTTATCCCTTCATCTGTTGCTCCTATTGTAATCTTGGATTTTGATGGTGAAGAATCTCCCAAAAGTGGGTCTGAAAGCTTTAGAGAGTCAAGTTTTATGACAATACCAGCCTCCATTTTAGAAATGGCAGGTAATTACCATGACATCAACTCAAATTGTGTTGGCACACAAGTTGGCCGGTACAACGTCAAATCTGACTTGGCCCCTACTCTTACCAAAATTCTTGAAGTGCATGGAGATATTGCTTTAAATTGCAAAATTGATCCCAAGGTTCCATTGGAGAACATATGCAAAGCTGTTCAGGACCTTGAATCAGTCTGCTTAAGCGGCCTACGCTCCCATCATGTGAACCACCTAAGAAGTGTGCTGCAACTTGGTGAAGCTGTAGGGATCAATGTGAAATGGCTCTGCAAGCGATGTAACTATCTTGAGAAGCTTGCTTCTTATCTTAGTCAGTACCCTACTCTAAGGAGTGAACTGGCTCATACCAAAAAGGATATTCAGCATAGAGAAGAGATGCTGAGTTCGAAAAGAACCATGGAGGCAAACCTGCTACCAGAAATCAAGTCACTGGAAGCAGAATTGGAGCCGCTGAAGGAATACAAAGAGAAGTTAGATTCTGCCTTGCAGTACATTACTTCGATTTTTAGAACCTTCCATGATAAGTCCTTGGTGGTTGGACTACTTTAGAAACCCAGGTTGGTAGGTACATTTTGCTAACAACTATTTCTCACAATAGTCACAAACATATACATGATTTTCACGATATTAACATGAATGTATATTCTGCCTGCTGTTTTAAAGGCTAATCCTGAAGTCAGTATCTCTTTGAATCTTCAAACTTTTGCACTATCTTGTGACAGTTAATTTAATAACTTTCAAGTGAACCACCCTTCAGTAATCATATTGTACTCCTGTACATGCTGTAAACCTATCTCCTTTCTTACATTGTTACACACATGGTACCTGTAATCAGAATCAGTATTGCAGCAACTGTGGTTTGAATCTCTAACATTAGATTTGTTTCATGTGTTAGGCGCTTACTGGTTTTTTAATGTTATGTCTTGGTAGTCAATCTGGTATTCATTTCTTGTCCACATCTACATTGTACATATATTTGGTTGGGATTTCTGACTATGAAGGATATGAAGTGCATGGATTTACGTGAGGATGAAGTTTTGGATCGTAAGGGATGGAGGAGAAAGATTTATGTTGATGACTACACGGAATAATCAAATTTGGTTCATGTTAGCCGACCCCACTTTTGGGATTAAGGCTTTGATTGATTGATTGATTGATTGATTGATTTCTGACTATGCATTATATGTTGAATGCTGTACTGATCAACAAGCAGTCGAACTCTGATACATTGGTAATCTTACTCATTTTTTATGTCAAATTTTCTCGTTGATACTACAACACCTCCGATAGTGTAAACACATTAACAGCTCAGATTTTGGAGAGAACTAATTCTGTACAATAGTTATGACTAGACCTGGTTATTGGGCGGGTCGGGTCAGGATCGGTGCGGGTCGGTTGCGGGTCAGGGTCAAAGAGGGTCACATTTTATAGGGTCAATATAGGGTCGGGCCAATGCGGGTCGATAATGGGCGGGCCTTTAAAATACCAATTAAAATAAATATTGGACAAAGCCATTATTAAATACATATGAATACAAATTAATCTATATAATTATTTTTACATTATGTATTTTCTTTATCAACTAAATTGGAAAAAACATGTTGGCCCTATATTGACCCTACCCAATAAGGGCCCTGTCCATTAAAAGCCCTATAAGCTTGGTCCTGACCCTATTATCATTGAGGTGCCCTGTCCAATAACCACCTCTAGTTATGACAGCAAATAGGTTAATGTATACAATAGTTATAAACTTATGACAGCAAATAATTATGACAATAGTAATCGATTACGAAAAATGAATCAATGAGAAAAGAAATCTGAAATTCCAAGACACAAAAATCGTGGGTAAACGAAGGTTGATGTACTTCAAATATACAATTAATAAATATATTCATAACTCATTTTTGCAACAGTTCTGCATGAAGTAACTAGGCTAATTCGAGATGAAATCCCATGGAGTATCCTATTTGCAGATGATATCGTTTTGGTGGATGAAACAGATGGGTTAATTCGAAAAGGTTGGAATCTACAGGGTTAAGCTAAGTCGGAGCAAAACTGAATATTTGGTATGCTGCTTTGGTACTTAAAGGGGGACAAACAATGAGGTGGTGAGTTTGGATGAAAAGGACTTAACCATAGCGAATGTTTTAAATATCTTGGGTCGATCATCCAGAAGAATGGTGACATTGATCAAGACGTGGCCTACATGATTAAGTCGGGGTGGCTTAAGTGGAGAGCGGCCACGGTGTATTATGTGACCGAAGTATTCCCTTGAAAGGTTATTCTATTTTACGGGACCGCCATAAGACTAGTGTTGCGCTCTCTCTCTCTTTATATATATATATATATATATATATATATATATATATATATATATATATATATATATATATATATATATATATATATATATATATATATATATATATATATTGTGAAAGATAAATATTGGGATTATGTTACTATTTTTTTAACGGCTTTTTCACCAAATGCTCCTGGGTTAAATTTTTTATTTATCATATACCCATGAAAATTCAAAATTCACCATATGCCCTTGAGTTTAATGAAAATGTCATTAAATGCCCAAATGACTAATAGACATTAACTCCGTTAGTCATTAGGGCTAATATTTTTCACGTGGCTGCATTTTATTGTTTTTTTTTAATTATTTGATTAATTATTAATAAAAAAAACTTAGAATTCTTTTTTTTAATAAAAAACCACCACTATAACCACCAGCCACTCACCTTTCGCCGGCAATGGAACAACCTTGCACGCCTAGCCATCTCGCCACAACCGCCACCCACCTCCCACCAGCCTCGCATCAGGCCACCCCTCCCACCTACCCCGCGCCAGTGCCCACTCTTTCCACTAAACTACCTTACCCCCTCCCTCTCTACCTAAGCTTGACCCGTAAACCGCTTTCCGCCTTTCCACCGTCGTCGAAACCCCGGGCCACCACCTTGAAACTACTTTGCTGGCAGCCTAGACCCCTACTACGCCGCGACGCTCCTTGACGTTTAGTTTGTTAGTCATTTGGGTATTTGAGATCAACTCTAATGGTGGTAACTAGGACTTGCTTGCAATATTAAATAATCTCTAGCCACTAGCTTAACCATTGGAGCATGGAAATGCAATTAGTTTGGTCAAGCAATTGAAGTCCATTTAAATAGCAAAGCTACTTCCTCTGTTCTTTTTTACTTGACCTGTTTCTTTTATCACGCTTGCCAATGCAAAACTTTAACGGCCAATAACTTTAATTCTCCATAATTAAAAAATATAAAAGTTATGTATTATGATAGTACTTATTGAGACGAATTCAAAATGATCCAACATAAATATGTTTTTCCTTACATATTATTCATAAAACACGGTCAAAGGAGGGGTGGTGAATAGTGGAAAAGTCAAAGCGGGTCAAGTAAAAAAGAATGGAGAAAGTATTAGTTAGCCATTGGGGCTAAATTGACAATTAGTTTAAAAGCTTATGTGGCATGACAAGCTAATTTGACAATTAGCTTGCCATTGGAATTACTATGATGATATTTTTGTGAAAGTCATAAATATACAGTTAATTTGTAAATTTTAATGGGTATACTGCATATAAAAAAATAGCTAATCTTTTTTCTCTGTTTCAATGTTTTATTTTCCACCTTTTCTATAGAAGGGTTATTAATTTATTGTAGATATATATACTTCCTTCGTTTCTATATAGTTGACACGTTTGGTAAAAAATTACCCTAAAAGAAAACGTGTCAACTAAAACAAAATTTCTGAAAAGAAATACGTGTCAACTAAAAAAACGGAGGTAGTATATAGATAAATATCCTGACAAAAAAAAAAAAAAAAAAAAAAAAAAAAAAAAAAAAAAATTGTGGGAAATCGTTGGAGATAATTCCTTATTGTGAACCCAACAAGGCTTGGGGGTTTTGCGCTTTTGCCACTCTCTTGCATAATTTTAAAAAATAAAAATAAAATAAAAATAAAAAATAAAAGCCAAACCTGTCCTCCTCTGTTGCTCATCTTCCAACCTCTACGCTCTCCTCATTCTCCATTATTGATATTACTATCCTCCATTGAAGCAGAATCCGAGGTAAATGGTTTTTTTTTTTTTTTTTTTTTCTTTTCTTTTTTTGTAATAATCGAATATCAATGTCAGGGTTTATGGTTGATCTAATTTAATTTAATTAAAAAGATCACAACTTGTGATTATGTTGTTAGAGAAGAAAATTATGAGCCTAATTTGATAACTAAACCAAATTCCGTTGTTAATGTAATGCAAAACCCTTTAATTATGTGCCTAAAAATCCAATTTGGTCTTAAAGTTCCCATCTTTACTAATTCCGAATTTTTTGATGATATTCTTCATAATCATAGTGTTCAATTTGGACTTGTTAATTGTTTGGTTTACTATTATTAACAGTTAAGCTTTTCTGTAACTGGATTTTGACAACTTTGATAGTTTTTTAGTGCTGTTGAATCTTGCAGAGCTAAGTTAAGCTTAGGTTAGGTTACTGTGAAGCTTTGATTGTCTTTGTCTTGTTTGATTATGGAGAAACGGACATGGCCTGCACTCAAATCTTGCAAGCATCAGGTGCATTATATTTGTTTCCTTAACATTACTTATATCAGACTTATGAGTCATGCTGATTTGTGTTTCGTCTGCACTGTATGTCATGATTATAATAAGCTTAGCCTTATCAAGGAAAAGGCAGTGATAATGATCGACTGAGTCAGTTGCCGCATGATATTCTGATGTCGATCATGTCCCTCCTCACAATCAAGGAAGCTGCACAAACTAGTGTTCTTTCGCACGGGTGGAATTACATTTGGCGATGTTTTCCCATCTTAATCTTTAAAGATGATTACCCTATTGTGCATTGGGTTGCACGAAATCATCTGTTACTTCCCCAAGAAAGATCGAATTTTGTGACGATGGTGAAAAGTGTTTTGGAGTCTCATCTTGGTGTGGCTATAGACGAGCTAAGCGTGGTTTTTGACCTGGACGTAAGTTATGAGTCTGATATCGATAGGTGGCTGGCCTTTGCTATAGAAAAACATGTCAAAAGGCTTGAATTGGACTTCACACCACATATTGGTAGAGCTTTTTCGTTGATAAATTGCTACACTTGGCCCCTTGAATGTCGTTTGTTGTCTCTTGGTTTGCATTGTAATTTGGTTTCCCTAACATCTTTGTGTCTTAAATATGTCAATGTAACTGACAAAGACATAGAGTGCGTTCTGCTTTCTTGCCATGCCCTGGAGAATTTGTGCATTGTTGATGGGTCAAGCGGTTTGAAGTGTATAAACATGCCTCAAACATCCCTACAACTCAAACATCTGGAGTTATCATGCTGTTATTATCTGTCGTGCATTGACATTATGGCCCCAAAACTTGTGTCATTCACTCTGCATGGGCATCCTATAGCACTGAATATTAGAGCTTCATTGCTTTCTAAGGTATCAATCGGAAGTGGAAATTATAGAGGAGAGGTTGTGGCCTATGCTTATAGATCCCTTTCACAATACTTGTCCAACTTGGAGTATTTGAGTTGGCACTTGTTCTTAAAAACTGCCTACCCTATCCAGGTATGCATGATATTAATGCCTTTGTGAATGACTCTTATTCCTATTATGAATAAATATCAATCCCACCTATATATGTACTTGCTTTTTTTCTTCTTCTTTGTCATATTCATAATCAACTATCACCGTCTTATGCAGTGGAATACAGGGATCTAAACCACCAATCATGTCAAACCTTAAGCATTTAGAACTCCATGTCCAAGCAAAGGGTGATGAAAGCCTACTTGGGTGGGCTTACTTAATTGGCGAATCTCCGGTTCTGGAGAAGCTCACTTTGAAGGTAGATCTCCCCGTACACACCCTCACATATAAACTTGATATACTGTTGATTAACTTTATATTTGTATCTCATTTCATTACAAAGTCTTATCCTGAAATAATTTAATAAAGTCCCATCACAAATTCCATTTTAAGCTCAGGGTTCTAAGTCTTCTAACCAAGTAACCATCATAACTAAGCAAGCTGTAAGCAGTTGTGTAGACTGAGCTAGAGCTGAGAGCTTGAACATCACCTTGAATTTGTATTGTTAACATGTCCTATTTTAAACTCTCATTTATGGACTACCTTATTTTTTATCCATCTTTGATTAGCCAAACCCACTATCCTCTTCTTTTATTCACCATTTGGTATGTTTCATGAATAGTCTAAAAGGTTGGTTGCACCTGTTAGTTAATGAGCGAAGTTTGCCATTTTCCATCCTAAACAAAATTTGTAATAGAAATGTCGGACAACACTTCAACTCATATGTGAGCTGTTTGTAGATTTGGGGAGCCTCCTCAATTTGGGAAACCAAATATATGCCCATTGTATATGCTCTTACCCCCACCAAAGGACCTGCATTTTGTCCATATGCTTACTGACAACCCCTGCCTTTTCACTCTTTTTCCTCTTTCTTTGATTTTTTGGGCTAACGGGTAATTGTCAAGCACATTAAAGAGTGAATGCAGTAGTTGTTAGCTTAAGTGTATAGGCTTTATATTGGTAGATGTTTGCAAATTTAGTAACTATCTTAAAGGGTAGACTTGATTTAACTTAAGAGTAAAGTTTGTGGTTTTTCCTCCGTAGGGAAGCAATCTTTCTCCTAAGCTTGCATTTTAATTACCATGGGGAAGCAATTTCCTTTATCACCAGTTATAACCAACTACCATACGGGTCGTTAGTTTTTTATACTGATCTTGTTTTTCTCATGTTGCAGTTCTCAAGGCATCCTTGGGTTTATAAGGCTAATGTACCTCAAAGGAATATAGTCAAACACAAAGGGCGTCCCCTGAAAAACTTGAAGACCTTGGAGCACTTTGGTTTTTTGGGACTGCCAATTGACATTGAGTTTGCTACCTATGTGGTTGAGAATTCCATCAAGCTGAAAGATGTAATCTTTACCCATCCACGAATCATCATATATCGTGACCCTACCAACAGTTACGCAAAAGATCGTGTTTTGGAATTCATAAAGACACTTCCTCAAGAAGTTGCATTCAAATTTGGCAAACCTGCAAACCATTGCTGTCCAATTTCAACATATCCTTATTTTTAGATCTTTGCTTGGTGAGTACCATTCTGTTCACATAATTTGTTTGAAATTTTGATGTTTAGTATGATGATTCTAACATGTTTCTTCAAAAATTCTACATCCATCAATTTTCTTTTTATATGCATTTATTAGACATCATACTACATTACTACTTATAACCAACAACTCAGAAAAACTTAGGGGGGAATGGGGCTGCCGGCTATGACCAAGATCCACCCCTATCTTCACCATCTCTATCACTGGCATTGCAGATTTCAGTTAACTTGCTCTGTCCTTTGAAGTATTTCCTCGCCAAACAGTGGAATTAGTTTTGTATACATGCCTTTTATTTATTTATGATTTGTTTATAAAAGTCTGAACAAATACCCTATGAATCCAAACATGTTTACAAAAGTCTGAACAACTAAAAACTTGTTTATAAAAGTTTGAACAATACCTATGAACCCAAACATGTATGAACAAATAAACAGTAATAAACATATGGTTGCAAGCGCTAACTGAAATTAGTAGATACAAACCATAGAACTACTGATGAAGTTATGGAATTGCATCTTCTTGAGCATTACATAAATCTGTTTCTAAGCTATATCATATTATTGCAAGTTAAACTATAATGCACTCCATTGCTGCTGTGAGTACACTGGACCATGGTATACTGTTAAAGTCAAGATATAGCGTGTTTCCAACTTATGAAGTTTCTAGTGAAAGAAACTTTGAAAGAGAATACGAAACCCTAACATGGGTTCCTCCCATGTCTGCCTATTATCCCTCAAATAAATCAGTCCAATTTTTTACATGTAAATCTCAAATTTATCTATCTCTTCTTTCAATATACCAATTCTCACTTTTTATTCTTAGTTGTTTTTTCATTGCTTTCTTCTTCTTCTTCTTCGCCTTGAACACCTTAATAGTTTATCCCATTAGTGGGGCCGGCTACATGAACCAACATGAGGACTTCTCAGGAGGTCACCCATCATAGTACTACTCTCAATCATTGTGGCTCACACCAAGGGATGTGACAAAGTTTTACACTGGCTGTCACTGGCTTACTGTAACCCTCCTCCTTTATCCAGGCTTGGGACTGACAGCGGAAAACCCACTGGCGGAGTTTTATTTTTCATTGCTTTCATTCTGTTTATTCAGAACTTTTGACTTATGTGTCTTCCTGTTTCAGGATGATTATGAGTTTGTGAAAATGTGCTTTTAACACTAGTACTAGCATTTGATGTCCTCCTGTGTAGGACTTCCCTGAGTCCTTTGTGCGTCTGATTTGACAGATGTTGCCCATGTCTGTTGTGCACATTCATGGTGATGGATTGAGGTGTTGGCCACCATGTCTGGTTTTGATCTTCGAGTTTGTTGTAAATTATTTGGTTTTTCTGAATTACATATACCAGATTTTTTTAAATTTTATTTTGAGTTGCTTGAACTCGTGTATTGTTGTAATTTATGATCTTCATTGTAATTTAATTATTATGTATTTAATGGTTATTTTCATTAATTTGTAACTATAATGTATTAGGTTTCTCCTTATATGTTTCTCTCAAAAAAAAAAAAATAAAGGTTTCTCCTTATATGGTTTCTTCTGCTATTATTTCCTGTGGATTTTTTCATCCTTTGGACTATGAATAATTGAATACTCCGTATGTACCTTTTTTTGTTTTTTTTTTGTTTTTAATTACTTTATTACTTAATAGCTGGATTGTTCAAGGGGCAAACTTCTTTTTTGGAAACTACTCGTATTAATCCGGGTGAATAGCTAATTACTAATTAGCTATTGTAACAAAGCTTCTGATAGAAATAGTACGTCTGTACGTCCTTGCAAAAGTTCAGGTTATGCAAATTTTTGTATTTCGTACTCCCTCTGTATCTTTATACTTGTTCGGTTTTTCCGGACACAGAGGTTTAGAATGAGTAGTAGAAAATAGTATAATGGAAATTGGGGTTGGTTAATAATAAAAAAATCCGAAAAAGCAAAAATGAATATATGTTGGGATTGGGGAGTAAAAAGGATATGAAAAATATTAAAATATGATATGAGGAGACCGTAAGT
The DNA here is from genome assembly GCF_948465745.1 of Chenopodium album. Lineage (NCBI taxonomy): Eukaryota > Viridiplantae > Streptophyta > Magnoliopsida > Caryophyllales > Amaranthaceae > Chenopodium > Chenopodium album. The sequence continues at coordinate 64,292,884 of NC_137840.1, forward strand.
GGGGGAAAAAATACAAGTACTCCGTAGTAAATTATTGTTAAAAATTTCCAAAAAATAAATGGAGCAATTTGTAAAATACAGCTGCAACAAGAAAGTGGAGCAAATAATAAAACACTAACATAGCATTACAATTCACATTTTGTTGTGGATTTTTGATAAATTTTGCAACAATGTAGCATTTGTATTTAACTAGCCTTACGACCCGTTCGATGCACGGGTTGTTACTTAGGTTGTTTTTCTTGAAAAGTGTCGGTGTTGTTGTGGAATTTAGCTAGGTATAAATACATATAGATATTGTAGGGCATGAAATGACACATTGGTTTAAGTTATATTTAAGTTAAGGAGATGAAAAAACTATTTTATTGTTAATATAATGAACGCTAATTAGTTTAACTTTAATTTACTATATTAAATATGAAACACTTAATGTTCTTACTTAAATTTGTAAGTTTTAGAATGCCTAAAGATTAAAGACTCAAACATTATTTATATATTTTGTTTTTATTTTAAAATGAAAATTTAAAAAGGATTAAGAGAGGTGACATGTGGCATATGATTGATTATGGTGACATGTAGCTTAGTATAGATTTGTGGTTTGTGTTTTTAAATACTAAGTATAGAAGTATAGATATAGATATAGATTTAGATTTATGTTTTTTTTTTTTTTTTTTTCTTTCCAAATTACGAATTTTCTCCAATTCTATTATTGGTTTAGCTGAATCCACTAAACTCATATCGAATCCGCCAATGACCTACAAATCCATTTTAATTTCACACTAAATAAGTTTAACAAGGTATGGGGTTCTCAATCCATACAACCACAATATAGCTCAAGTGGTTAAGGTGAAACTATGAAATTTTCACCACCGCCTAGTCGCCCTTGTGGCTCTTTAAACACGAAAAAAGAAATAGCATGAGTTCTTAGGCCCCGTTCACTTTACCTTATTTTTGCTGAACTAAAATTATTTTTACTGAAACAAAATTATATTTGCCGAACTTAAATTATTTTTTACTGAAATTAAATTAATTTTACTGAATTGAAATTATTTTTTGCTGAACTTAAATTATTTTTACTGAACTTAAATTAATTTTACTGAATTGAAATTATTTTTTGCTGAACTGAAATTTTTTGAATTTTACTGAACAAAACTTATTTTTATTGAACTGAAATTAATTTTAGTGATCAAAGCCTTAATCAATTCCAATATGTTAAACCAAATGACCCTTGATTAAAAAAAACCCAAAAACCTAGAGCTGTTCTCTTTCTCAGTTCTCACTCTATATCAGTTTCCCATTGAAGCGCACTCCATTGAAGCAACTTTTTCCTTCCATTGAAGCAGTTTCTGAGGTAAGATGTTTGTTTCTTTTTGTAATCTTCGAATTTCAGTCTCAAAGTCTAGGGTTAATCTTGAATTAATTCTCAGTTTACTCAAATTTTCTTCTAAGCTCAATTATTCTACTATTGTTATACAAGTAATTACTAAACTCGATTTTGTAGCTAGCGAAGAAAATTATGTGACCTAATTTGATTATTGAATCAAATGTGCCTTCAATGTTAGAATGTAACTATGAAATTGGACCTTTTCTTCCTAAATTTATGTAATTTTTGAGCCTAATTGATAATTGAATCAAATTTGGTTGCTAATATGTTGCAGAATCCTTTTATGTTAGGATTGAACTATGACATTAGGACCTCTATAGTTTTCATGGTCTAATTAGATTGTAGAACTCTCCTGTTTACGGGGAGAAGGCGGTTCGGGACAATGGTATTTGGCATGATGGATGTCAAGGGAAGATAATGGTGGGGATATGAATTGGTGTAATTTGTGTGGTGGGTGTTACAGATTGCAGATGAAGTTTCTTATAGCTCGGTTAGACCGTTAGGCTGAGAGACATAATGAAGGATGGAGGGTGACCAAATGGCGCTGTTTAGGCTACTTTCCTCTCCAAGTAGTGAACCAAATACCCCTTATCCTATTAATAATGATCAATATTTATATGAGTTTTACTCCTAAAAACAGAACAGAACAAATCAAAGCCAGAAAAAAGTTTATATTGGCTCCAAATAGGAAAATTAAGTAAGATCAAATTAGAAAAAAAAAGATAGACCATATCAAATCATATCAGGAGAATTAAAGTGAACTAAACAAAACCTTCTTACTATTATTTGTTAGTTTAACTAGCAACTTTGACTCATAAAGGTATGGAGGTGGCAGCTTCTCACACCATAATTGGGTTATCTTCATCATCAACCACCTCTCCAGTTTCTGGCTATGGTGGACTCTTTCTTCAGCAACGTGTCCACTTACCAAAGAAAAATGTCAGAGTCAAGTCACCGACAACCTTCTCTATTCATGCGGTCGCTGGTGGCGGAGATAATGGTTACCCTTCTCTCTCTCTCCTCACTCTTCAGCTATACGTGAAGCACATCTTTTCAATAGTCTGACTTAAAGTTGTTTGCACATTGTTGCTGGAGCAAACAGCTGTGACATTGCTGGATTACGGTGCCGGAAATGTAAGGAGTTTGAGGAATGCCATTCGCCGCCTTGGTTTCGATATCAGAGATGTGGGTAATTTATTTCCTTGCATGCTTTTAATTATCATACGAAGTATTTATTTTCCTTGCATTCTTTGTTTTTTCATTATGTATTTGCTTAGCATTCTTGTAATCACTTTGCTTTTAGGTCTGTGTTCAAAATATGATGATGTATCAACTATCTGTGTTAATGAGTAATTGAGGATCCTCAAAATGTAATTCTATGGATAAAAACACTGATGTCGATTCTCTATGTCAACAAAAGAGGTTTGTAAGAAAGAGAAGAAATAAAAAAAAAATTTGAAAGCCAATATTAAAGGGGGAGATAAACAAATATAAATGATGAGTGGGGATCATGGCTTAGGAGAGAGAAATTTAAAAAATTTAGAGAAGGTTACCTAATATAGTAGCGATGCATTTATGTATGAACGGTTGAATAAGGCAAGTGATGCAATTATTTAAGAAAGGGGGAGTATTAGAGTATAGAGTTAACTATTTGCTTTGTCTCTAGTATATACGATTTATTTTTTGCAGTGTGTATTCTCTTGGTGTTTGCAATTGCAACATGTGAAACAAAATCCCTAAAAGGATGTTAATTTGATTTGCCCATTGAAAGTTTTAAGAAGTTACTTCTTGATTTATGAGAGCTGAAATGGAAAATAAAAAACAATATTTAAGGGCATTAAAAAATATCACTTGGAGTAGATTAGAAATTAGAGAATTCTGGTTACACTTGTTATGGAGCTTTATCTTTGTTGATGAGTAATTGAGGATCCTCAAAACATAATTTTATGAGAAATTTGCTTATGTGGGCCTAAGGTGCACATGAGCCTCAATGCGCCTTTTTGAATGCGCCTTGCCTAGGGCTAGAGCATAGTGTTCCATCCTAATCGCCTAGTGCCTTAACGCCCTTTTTATACACTGTCTTGAACTCTGCTTGCTAACAAGTTTTTTTTTTTTAATTTTAAATTTTTTTTTTTTTTTTTAATTTTTTAAGCTTTGATAGAGGTTATTTAAAAAATATTCACAAGCCACTCTCGCATGTTCTAATCGTCATCTAAGGCATGAGACACCAGATTTGGATTATGTGATGACTTAAGCATTGAAAACACTAATTGACGTCAGATACCAACTCATTCGATATGTGCTCTTCTATATTATAAAGCAATTTAAACCTTTTAAAGTTTTAAATCTGGATTGTAGCTCATATATTTGGTCATGGAATATAATTTGTTACTTAATCAATTTTTTATTCTATTACATCATTCATCATTGAAATAACTAATTTGCCTTTGTTAGTGATTTTGGAAGATTAATGTTCCTTCTAAGTTTATATTACCTCCGTTTCAATTTATTTGCAATGTTGTGAAAATCACCAACATTTAGGTGAAATTTGTTTGTGAGTGGTATATGGAAAAATAAAGTTGCATTTGATGAGGAGAGATAGAAAGAATGAAAAGTAAAAAAGGAAGAAAACATTTGTTGCAAATAATTTGGCTTGCTCAAAGTTGTTTGTGCATGTTTTATGAGGATAGTGGATATGTATCAGATATCTTATACTCCTCTTTGATAACAAATATCACTTGTTTGATACTAACATTTACTATCAAATATTCAGGTCCAAACACCCGATGATATTGTGAATGCAAATCGTCTTATATTTCCTGGTGTTGGAGCATTTGCTGCAGCAATGAATGTTCTAAATGAAAAGGGGTGAGTTGTCTAATTGTCTTGCAAATTGTGTTATTCTCAAAAGGCTTTTAACAATCCATTCACCTTTTTTTTTTTTCTTGCTATTATTTTGTCAGTTCCATCGTATTTGGTAGATTATGTATTGATCTTTCCCTGTAATTATTGAATAAGTTGTATAGTTCTACTAGAATAGATGCTCCTTTATTTCAATGACTGATTACCGATGTGGATAGAAAAGCCTTTCTATACAATTAGAGGTTTAAATTGAGAGTTTCTAAGCTCTAGACTCTCGTCAAGCCTTTTTTGTTATCATAAATATAAGTTTTTCTTTATCTCCTGGTATCTGTGTGGAGTGTTGAATGTTGTTGATGAACTATGTGTACATCTCTTTGTTTAGGCTTCTTATTCTGCTTAGCATTTTTATTGCATTTCGAGTTATATAATTTATTGTTTATGTCCAGTTCACGATGGTGCTAAACATATTTGCTTGTAGATGCATCTCAATGGTTATTTTATAATAGCTGAACAAAAACTACAACTTACAGATGAATTGACGTTTTTTGTAAGTGAACAGATGCCAAAGTATAATCAATGGGTAGCAAATCCTGATCTAACAAATAAGCTTTTAGTTAGCATCATTAAGAATATCTTATGCTAAATCATGACTGACTGCCTTTCTCACTTTACTGTACTTGCTGGCTTTTTTTTTTTTTTTTTTTTTTTTTTTTTTAAAAAAAAAAGGTTCTGGTATTATATCAATCATTATAAGATTGTTTCAACTTATTGGTTAGTAATTCTAAATTCCTGTTTTTATTGGACGGTCTGGGCTAGATTGTTAATGGGCGTTTTGAAGGCACATCTTATGTGAACCATAGTTGATGTCCTGATACTATCAGGTTTCATAACTGTCATCTACACTTCTTGTTGTTGTTGTTGTTGTTGTTTATTGCTCTCCTATTTGTGTTATATCAATCTTTATATGTTTGGTTGATTCACTCCAAGATCAAACCTTATTTCTGTTGTCTTAGCTTTGTATGAAAGTCAAATCTTGTAGTTGTACAATGCTTTTTTTTTTGTTTGTTTTTCTTTAACTTGCGCCTTTTTCTCTCAATATTAATAATATCTTGTTTGTTTTTCAATTATCCATAGGATGGCTGATGCTCTATGTGATTACATCAAGAATGATCGCCCTTTCTTAGGCATTTGTTTGGGCCTCCAACTGCTTTTTGAATCTAGTGAAGAAAATGGATTTGGTAAATGTTTTATCCTTCATTTATGACTTTCTTGTTCTTGTTGAAGCATTGAGATGAAACTTTTGACTAAAAGGTTGTGATGATTTTGGCTCAAAGTATGGTAGCAATGGTAAAAGTATGATTTTTTCATATATTTGTTTTGTTTTGTTTTTTTAGAGGGGGGGGGGGGGGGGATCAATTTTAAATTTAGCACTAAACTAATGATATTCCAACGTTATAAAATTCCTCAATAGTATGATGAATAGGACTGAAAAAGGTCTGTTATATATAAGTGGGAAAGGCAGAAAATGTGGTATTTTATCTTATTTGACGAAAATTGTAATTATTCTCACAATTAGATGAGAACAATATGTTTGGTTAAAAATGTGCGACCTCCGAATCATAAAGCTCTCAACACTTTCAATTTTTGAAAATTGAAGAAAGTCTAAACATTTTAAATTTATTTCAATTTTGCCAAATCTCATCGACTACTTTACCTCTCTTACCCCACAATGTATTATATGTATACCTTCCAACTCACACACTTATAGCATTATCTACCTTTTTCTTACACCTTTTCACCACTGTACATACCTCTCTTATTTTATTCACCTTTTTATGTGTCCTCACCTTTTTACTTTATATGGCATGCCGACTCTCATGGCCATATGCTTTCTAGCAGGATGTAAACATTGGTGCAGAAGCATTAATTTTATCTGGCTTATTGTTTTTATCATCATGGCATCACCTGAATAGCCATCAAATAGCTTGTCCCCTGTATTTGACTAGGTGATGCCTTCTTGCAATAATTGTAACATAACCTTCAATCGATTAAATTCTTGGAGATTGAGGCTGCAATCAGTATTAAATATGGAAAAATGATACTATATGTATGATTTATTATATCTTTCGATCTGAGCTTAATTGCCACGATAAATGTTAGTGCCATTTTGTTTCATGACGTAAGCTACGTTATTAAATTTAAGCTAGGTGATTAAAAATTTAAAATAGCCTTACATTTTTTATTTGTTTATTGATCATCTCAATCTAAAATTACGTCTGTATCCGATGCCTTCATCAGTTTGATGGCATAGTATTCCATCAACATAAGGCTGGCTTTATTTCATTGTATGAAATTTGATTGATATGTTATGATCAATTGTTTTTTTTTTTTTTTTTTTTTTTTTTTTTTTTTTTTTTTTTTTTTTTTTCCTTTTTTTTAATTTTATGAATAAAAGGCTTCGACTTGTCCATCATTAGTTGTTTTTCCTTAGTGAAGGGCTTAGGTTTGATACCCGGTGTTGTTGGACGCTTTGATTCCAGTAAAGGATTGAGAGTACCGCATATTGGCTGGAATTCCTTGCAAATTGAGAAGGATGCTGGAATTTTGGAAGATGTAGCAAGCCGTCATGTCTACTTTGTTCATTCTTATCGTGCCATGCCTGTATGGTTTCATTCTGTTAATTACCGATCACAAGTCAAGTGCTTACACTTTCCTTAAGCGCCCTCCTGTTATGTTGTAGCTAACTGTATTGTTTTTTCAGTCCCATAGTAATGAAGAGTGGGTGACTGCAACTTGCGACTATGGAGACAAATTCATTGCTTCTGTCCGAAGGGGAAATGTGAATGCTGTTCAGTTTCACCCAGAGAAGAGTGGAGGCAAGACGTTTTCCTTGTATTTTAACTATTGTTATGGGTTTCATATCATGATTTATCCTTCCTCCTATGTTTGACTGAGAATAGTTAGCGTTTTTTTTAATTTTCAGAGCTGTTTGGAACTAACCTATATGATTAGAACTATTGGTCATGACATAAGAACTCTATCTTAATTTTTGTGGGTATTTAGTGATATTCGAGTAGATGATTACGCTTACCATACTTATGGCTTTGCTCGCTATCACGGGGTGATGCTGCGGGAACTGAAATGTTGCTTGATCGTGAACTTATAGTAATAGGGATATGTTTTTGATTTCTAACACTTTCTAGGATCTTACAATTATTTTATGCTATTACAGTAGTTAAAGTAGCTTCTTAGGGGCTTAGAGCCATTACTTGTAAAACGTGGGGAATCCTTCACTGAATAGCAAGTAACTTTTGAGTGAAACATGGGTTGTAATGTTCAATGCAGGGTAATTCAGTGTTGGAATGTTTGCTTTGGATGGGATCGTGGGTTTTTGAACACCCATACATTTGCACAAAAAACATTTATAAACCATGATCTGTAGTTATTCTATCAATTTCAGTTCTTTCAACATATCTTTAATTTGCTACAAGTGCAACATGCTTAGGTGTTGTTTGGTTACCTTTAGTTTCCATAGGCACTCAAAATTCCCATGAATTTCCTTTTGGGTATGTTGTTTGGTTGACAATAAAAATTAAAAATGGGGGAAGTCACAATTCATGGGAATTTCCACTTCCCACAAAATATGGGAAGTTGCTAACCCACCCCACCCTTGGTCATTCACAATTGTTAGGATTTCCAATTCCCACACGACAACCAAACACATTTATGTAATTCCTAGTAATTTTTATAAAGGAAGTAATTTCCCATGAATTAGAATTTCCCATGGAAATTTACTTCCTACATCTACTAAACAAGGCCTTAGTCTTTTAATCATTATCTTCCACTAGCGTGATGACATTCTTGCTTAAATGTAGTTGCAACTTATTTTACTTGGATGCTCTTCAGGTTTGGTAATATATTAGATGTCTTTGTATTTGTACGAATTTTTTTATATGATGGATTGGTAATCTTTTAATTGACGTACTATATTGCTTATGAGCAAAGCAAATTATTTACCGAGGCAACTTCGTATGCTTATCTGTCTCTGATTGAATCTAACAGATGTTGGTCTTTCTATATTAAGATGTTTCTTACACCCGGAGTCCATATCAAAGGTAGTTTGTAGTGATTTTGAAACATAAATACAATTTTATCTTGTATACGCTTGCTAATTTTCAATCTAAGAACTTAAAGCTTGTTGCTTAACAGAAACCAATTGAAGGAAAAGCATCTAAATTGGCAAAGAGGGTATGTTCTTAAAAACTGTTACTTTGTTTCATTATTTCATTTCATCAAAGTTTACAGGTCAAGGTCACTTGTGAAATTTTTGTCTCTCTGATTTACTGTTTGGAGCTCCAGTGCCTCCATAATTACTAGTTTAACTAGATCCTCAATATGTTCATTTATTGAGGTAACTTGGCATATTATATTTTAAGTTGCATATTATATTTCACTATATTCCGGAGAATCCGGACCATGTTAAGAACTCAACTATGGTTCTCCTGGAAAGTCATTTTTTAGTCCAAATTGTATATTCGTTCAAAGAACAGTTTCTGTACTGCTAGAGTGCTAGATATTGAAGTTTCTGTGCTTTATATTTTATTGAATGTATAACTTTGCTTCCATTGGACATGCTAAGTTGGTGAACATGTTTTCTAGGTGATTGCTTGTCTTGATGTTAGGGCAAATGACAAAGGAGATCTTGTTGTTACAAAAGGAGATCAATATGATGTTCGAGAACAAACAGGTGAAAATGAGGTATGTTGTTACAAAAGGAGATCAATATGATGTTAGAGAACAAACTGATGAAAATGAGGTACCACATAAGTTTCTTTATTGCAATTTATGATGCAACTCAATGTGTGTCCGCGATGAAAGTGACATAATATCTTATGTTTCCATTTGTTACACGTAATATTACTAATATATATGATTTATGATGCATAATTTCTCACGGTTTTGCAAGATAATTAAACACAAATTATTAACAATATCGGTTCTATCAATTGAAAATCCCTAATTATACAGCCCAACTGAAACGATTTGGCCTTGTTGAGAAAGTCAGCATGGTCTTTGCTGCTTTCTAGTTTTATGCTATCCTGATATCTTTGTCAATGATGGTAGCCTTCTACTTTATTCTATGTTTGGCCATTTTACCCTCTTACCCCATAATATCTACACATTTCTGCCAACTCTCTCTTTACTTTATCCACTATTTTCTTACTCATGCTCTCCTTTTACTTCATTTCTCTTACTCTGTTTCCACTCCCTTGAATCATGAGTCTAGTAAGGGGGAATAACCAAACATGAGTCTTTTATTTAATTTTTTTTTTATTCAAGCCTTTTCTTTCATAAGTTTCTCTCTCCTTAAGAATACCATAATTGTCCCTTTTGCCTCACACCCCTTCTACTTTAAATAGTAGATTTGATTTTGCCTGAAATGCTTAGACTTGGTATTGAAAATCTTGAATTAGGTATTTTGTATCTTCCTCTTCAAACTCTTTGCATTAAACTCTCATCATTGACTGACAAACAAATTGTACAATAGGTTGTTTTACTTTTCTTTTTTCTTTTGCTTTTCTCCCTAGTTTACTTTAGCAATTGCTGATTGTTGATGGAGTTTTTTTTTATTTTTTTATTATTTTTTTATTTTTTATTTTTTAGGTAAGAAATCTTGGAAAGCCAGTGGAACTTGCTGGGCAATACTATGAAGATGGAGCTGATGAGGTATGTGTTTCTCTGGTTGAATGTATACTATAGTGATATTGTACTTTAAGAGGTTGAAGCTGAAGTTATCCCTTCTTTTGTAGATCAGTTTTCTCAACATCACAGGTTTTAGGGACTTTCCATTGGGTGACTTGCCAATGTTGCAGGTTTTTTTATCAAGCTTCTTTGGCTGCATTGCTCTTTTACTTATTTTTTTTTTCTTTTTTTTTTTCCTCTGCATGTTAATCTTTAAAGTTTAGCTTTTTCTCCACTACCCATTGTGTGTGTGTGTGTGTTTGTTTTTTATTTACTAATATTCCATTTCTGTTGTTCTCTTATTAAATTTAGGTTCTGAGATTTGCTTCGGAGAATGTTTTTGTTCCATTGACTGTGGGAGGTGGCATTAGGGATTTTACTGATGCAAATGGAAGGTAAATACACCACTTTGTTCGCATGAAGTACCATAAAAGACAGCTGACTAAATTTGATTTTGCTTTTGTTTCCCTGTCAGGCACTACACTAGTTTGGAAGTTGCTTCAGAATATTTTAGGTCAGGTGCTGATAAAATTTCTATCGGTAGTGATGCTGTTTATGCTGCTGAAGAGTACTTGCTAACTGGAGTATGTCTTTTTAAGACAATTTTTTGATATTTTGTTTGCTTCTTCGTTGTCGGTTTTAGAGTAGTTTTTGACTGAATTATGTAGGTGAAAAGTGGAAGAAGCAGCTTGGAACAGATTTCACAAGTTTATGGCAATCAGGTATATCCTGTAGTTACTTGTGCATTTTTTCTTTTACGGTTCATCTTAGCTGCCATATTTCTAGATACTCTTAGTACCATGATAATCAATGATAAAGGAGGCAGTATCTGATATTTATGTTTGTACTTTCTCCGTTTCAAAAATTTTAGAACACTTTCCATTTTGGGAAGTTTTGAAAAATTGCAACACTCTAGTTAGCTTCAAACTTTCACCCACCCAAATACGCCCTTCTTAGTTTATAAAGTATGCCCAAAATGTGCCTAGGTGTAAAGTGTAACCTTGCCACCCTTAGTTTTAAAAGGCGCAAGACGCACCAAGGCGCAAATGGTCCTTGCAGCCTAGGCGTGAGGTGCAAGGCGAAGGCGCATGTATTTATATATTTATTTCAAATTATATTTTACTTTGATTGAATACCAATTGAAAAGATTCATAATTAATTAAATAATGATATATGTAAATCTAAGCTTCTCAGGTAGTCTGAATTTGTAAAAATGTCCACCATTCTTCAAAGTATAACTTAAACATTTTCCTTGAGGCGCAAAGGCGCACCTTACCCAAGGCGCTTTGAGGCTCACGAGGCGCGCGCCTTCCGTAGGTGTCTGAGGTAAAGCCCATTTCCCATAGCCTGGGCCGAGGCGCGCTTTTTAAAACCAAGTTGCCACCTTATATGACAAGGAAATATTCGAATGGCCTTTTTTTTTTTTTAATTTTTTTTTTCAAATTGAATATAACCCCATATTTAAAGTGTTAATTCTAGCAGAAGCCCTCTATTGATTGAATGTGAATTCATGGGTGGCTAAACCAATTAGGGAATTTGGTGGTTGTTACTACAATAGAGATTGCCAGTGAGCAATCTTTGGTGGTTTTCAGCGCCAAATTTGCATCCTCACACAAAAAATGTGGTGTTTTTGTCTGTATGTGGAAAAAGAGGGGGGGGGGGGATTTTGTCTTCTGATAGGTGTGTTCCATGCATTTTTCTCTATTTACTGGCCCATCTTTCTTGTAAAGTATACTAGTATTTATTATTTTGTGATTTAGGCCATTTTAGTTTGCCTGCTTTTTATCCGTTTGGCATGGTACTGTCAAATTTTTTTAGCAGTATCTACTTATTTATTATTGTTGTAGGTGTGCATGTAATATTTGTGATTGAAATAAAACAAATTCAAATTTAGGGAGATTTCATGAGATACTCGTGTACTTTTGCCATATGCACAATACTGTTTTCTATTACGATTGTAATGGTGTTTGCCTTTAGCGCTCTTTAGTGAAGGGGTTAATATGTACTTCCTTTTTTTAAATTGTACCATTTGGGATTTCACGCTTGCCAATGCATTTCTTTGGAGATTAATTTCTTCAATTATACTTGAGTAAAAATCATTAAAAAAAAAAAAATTGATATTGAAAAACTAGATGTTGAGACGAATTTAATTAGATCCCACATGACTATGTTTTCCTTATGAATAAGTCACAAAAGATGGTCAAGGATATTGTGTGAATAGTGTAAAAATCTAAATGGCGCAATTAAAAAAAGAAAGTAAGTATTACATATTTCTCTACTTAAAATGAAATGGACAAGCCTATTTTCATGATGCTTTTGGCCAAAGGATGTAGAAAATTGTAGCCATCTTATTATAGAATCTTTTGTATACTTGTGATATATTTTCACTATTGTTGTATGCATGCAGATGATCCAGCTAGTGGTACTGTTGTGCTGTAAAAAAAAAACATTTCATTTTGAATCACATAATAATTTCATTTAGCAATGCTGTATTTAAGAGATTAATGCATTGTTTTGCAGGCAGTTGTGGTAAGCATTGATCCCCGTCGAGTATACATAAATACTCCTAATGATGTGCCATTCAAGTCTGTTAAGGTTACTAATCCAGGTAGATTACCTTTCATGGTGTATGCTAGTTTGATTTTACATCTATTACATGCCGAATTGCTGGCAAGAATACCTAATTTGAACTTAATGATTTTCAATGTCAGTTTAGTTAAAATTAAACTCAAGTATGATTTTATGACAAATAGTGATTGTCAATTTTTTATTTGTTGTTGGAACCAAATATGTTGAATCTTGAATCATTTGGTTTTTACACGGCTCTTTTGTGCCTAATTTATATCATGATTGCCTTAGTATTCAAGTATAGGACTTATTGCGCTTATATACTGTAGTTCATGATGTTTTTATGATTTTCAATTGTTTTGAATATTTACATATCAAAAATATAATAAAATACAGAAATTTGGTGTTTGGCTTTTTAATGATCACAACTCACAATAAGTTGTCAGCATTTTGGGTGAAATCTTGATCAATATCTTCATTCTAACTCCAATTTAAGAACTATGGTCCTGTTTGACAATATCTTGATTGGGATCATCCTTTACATCAAATTCAGATTTAATATGTCTTTTGTACCTTGTATTAATAGTTGTTGTACTAATTTGTCAATCGGCTATAAAAAAAACTGTTGGACTAGTACTTGTTTTAGTTTGAGGTTTAACATTGTATTTGTTAATGTATAATTTTTTTTTATTATTTTTCTCTATCTTCGATCATCTCATGTTCAGATAATGTATTCATTTTATTATTATTATTTTTCTAAATGCCATGATGGTTTTCAGGTCCAAATGGAGAAACATATGCTTGGTATCAGTGCACTGTAAGTAAATTCTCTGACCTGCTATGTGATTACTTTTAATTCAAAGCTTAATGTAATTGCCTCTTGGAAGACTGTTTTATGTCCCTTGTAATTGCTGAATATATTTATGTTTTCCTCACATTCAAATAATCATGGATAATAGCTATTCTCTATCACTATTAATTTTAGATGCAAATAGAACTACATATTACGTATATTATGACTCCTAACCTTTTTAGTTTGATGTCACCTACCCTAAGCTTGAGCTCTCTAAGGAATTAGCAATGATTTTTATTCTAGGCTTTGCTATGTTTTATTATACATGTGATCATAGTAGGTCCTTTTGAAGTTATTTTGAATCTTTTGACCGAACATCTAATTTGAATATAAGAGGGTATGAGTTGTAGACAATGCATGAATGAGGGCTGTTGTACTTCCCATTGTTGCTCCACATGAAGAGTTAGAGAAGCTGTTGTACTTCCCATTGATTGCAGTAGTGTATTCAAAGGTTTGGATGAGAGACTCTTAAGGAACATTTTCATGTTAACAGTTTCTCTGTTGCTTGACTCAGCCCCCTAAGTTTTTCTATTTTTCCTGGTTGCAAATTTGAGACGGAAGGCAAAAGTTCCTTCAAAGGTGAAGCTTTTTTCTAACATTGGCAGTAGGAATCGTAGAATTAATACTAATGACATTCTTCAAAGGCATAGGCTGACTAGTTCCTTCACCTGATGTTTCTCTAGTGCTAGTATCTTGTTCACAGTTTTCCTTCATTGTGAAATTGCATACTACCTTAGGTGGAGACTGGAGAGTGCCTAGTATTCAAAATTATGGATTGTTGGCTACACATTTGTTTTGCAGGGTTAGGTAAGGACAAGGATATGATGTGGTGGTGCATTGCTTTCTGGCAATTTTGTAATGTGTTTGGTGAATTGAACCAACTAAGTCATCTTGGTGATTTCCTTTTAAAATCCAGGGAACTAAGCAACCAACCACTACGACTATGATGCAAAACCATATTTCCTCTGTTCCCATAATATTGCAACATGGGGATAGTGCACGGATTTTAAGATGACGAGAGAGATAAAGAGACATAGAATTAGAGACCCATGTGATGAGAGAGATATAAAGAGAAAGCATGCACAAATAAGGAAATGTTGCAATACTTGTGAAATTTCCTAACATGTTAATTGTTGCAATATTGGGGAACAGAGGAAGTATATTATAAAATGAAAAACAAAAGAGATTTTACAAAAGAAAAAAATCCGATTCTCACCAAATTTATTTATTTATTTAATTTTTTTTTTATCTTTTAGACTCAATGAATCATCACTTTCCTGACATGAATCATAATATAGGCTTAATTATGAATCATCATTTTCTTGACATGAATCATAATTCACACTTAATTATGGCACCATTCTTTTGCTTCATGTATCATCCTGTTTAAGAATTTTTACCTAGGTGCCACTTGTTAAATTGCCTATTACTTGCACCTTCATGAGGTGGTGGTATACACCTTCAGTCCATTGGGTCATTGGGATGAAGATGTTGTATGAAGGAGTTTGGTCCCTATATGACTTTACACAAGGATTAGATAAATCGAATTCCCTTTCTCTTAAATGTTGTATGGTCAACTCCATTAATGTGATTATGAGGGAAATCAACAAATAGTTTGGTGTATAGTGATTTTCCATGGTAGAAGTGTTTATGTAACATATAATGTTCAAAATATTAACTTTCTTATCTATCTAACTGAACTAAAAAAAAAGAGTATTAAAATTAGCTTTTCATCTAGTTTATATAGAATATGAAATACTCCGTACTAATTACTTTTTTCATCAATTGATATGTTTAGACTTGTATGTTGGTCTACTCATCGTTAAACACAATTCAATGTTGTTCCAAATGCTACGTGATAACTAGTCAATGAGATATTGCACTTTCTTATGTTGATTGGCAACAAACATGTTTATGCTCCTTTATCAAGCAGGAGTTCATAAAAGTCAGTTGAATAATGTTTCTGAATTGTCTTTCTAAGCTTTGCATGGTGCTATGTTGGTGTCTAAAATTTTATTAATACAATGGTGCACATGCTTTTTCTTTCTTAAGGTCAATGGTGGGAGAGAAGGCCGCCCAATTGGAGCGTATGAGCTTGCAAAAGCTGTGCAGGAGTTAGGAGCTGGTGAAATATTGCTGAACTGCATAGATTGTGATGGTAGGCGTTCCTGCTTGACATAGAATTGAATGTCCTAAGACTCTGAATACTATGCTTGGCGTGACATAGCTGAGAGAAACATGTATACTTTGAATTAAGAGTAGTGCTGCATGTATTATGGACATGTTTTTGACTTAAAAACCCTGCTTGTATGTTTTTCCTGTTTGGATTTGGTCTATTGTACTGTTCCTTCTAGATCAGTAGTAGTTGCATGAATGTGCTCTGTTATTCTTCTCTAATAAGTGTTGTTTCATGATCATTAACGGAAAACAATTATTGATTATGATCTTCTGTCATTGAAGAACCCCTAATACTCATGTTTTAGCCATTTGTCAATGTCAATTTGCTTTTTACTTCACATTTCCAGTCTTAGAGGTCATATTATGCATTCAAATGATCCTTGACTGGGTTCTTTAGTCATCTTGTGTAACTTTTGCAGTTGGGTGTTATTTTTGTATTCAAGATTACACAGTAGGATTTCTTTGTTTATTTAGTTTTTTTTCCCTCTCGTTTCACTAGGGTAAAAGTTTGGATTCTGATTTGGCAGTTTTACATGATAATATTGACATCAATTTGTTTCCTGACCAGAAAATTAAAATTGCATCGCGTGAATTATGATTCTCATTACCTCCTTTCTTGTGATATGTTTCATTATGCCAGGTCAAGGAAAAGGATTTGATATAGATCTTGTAAACCTCATCTCTGATGCTGTTAGCATCCCTGTAATTGCAAGTAGTGGTGCTGGTTCTGTTGAACACTTTTCAGAAGTTTTCAAGAAGACAAATGCTTCTGCTGCTCTTGCTGCTGGGATATTCCATCGCAAGGAGGTAAATTTTACCCATGGATTCCTCTTTTAATAGCTTTCAAGCTTCTAAATGACACTTCAGAAGGATGATTTGTGTATTATATCTCATGTAGTAGTTGGGATTTTCCTGTTGTTTCCCCTCTTCTGCTTGAAAAATGCTTATAAGTTTACAACCCTACTGGCTATCAGAATTCAGAAATCATAAGCAATTCTGTGCCTATTTCCTTGAAATATAAAGTACATCCTCTGCCTGTTAATAAAAGTAGTATTGGTGGTGTAATAAGAGTATATGACAACTTGTTGAAGTTTTTCTTTTTGAACATTTACATCCTAAATCTGATTTAATTTCCATAATCTGTCACATAGGCATATTGAAACATGTTATTTGTGGGCAGGTACCTGTTCAATCTGTGAAGGAGCATTTATTGAAGGAAGGCGTTGAAGTCAGAATGTGAAGTAATCCTACTGATATGGGGTGAACCTTAGCCTGGTTGAAAGGGAAAGTCGTCTATTTTTTTGGGTGGAAGTCAGATTGATAGTTCTGTTTTGGTGTTGTATGTTGTACTTATAATGGTCTTCTGCCTAGTACTCGCTCTGGCCCCAACAGATTGTCTATAACCCTTTTCTTCACTTGTTTAAGGCAAAGCCAAATCTGTGATCACGGGTGGGCAATTTTAGTGATGATGAAAGAGATAGAGAGCGCAATTTTTTAGGGACAGAGGATCAAGTTGATAATCTTTCATAATCAACTAACCTCGAGAGTTTCTATTGTCAGGGCAATTGCGTGAATTTATTGGATTCTTTTTTGCAGCTCTAATGCTTGATTCACATACCATTCCCCTAATTTTGTAATACATACATTTTGCCTAATTTATGAGCAATAAATGTTGATTTGGCATACATTTTGCCTAACTTATGAGCAATGAATGTTCACTTACCATTCCCCTAATTTTGTATTATGGGAATCTTGAATGACCTAGGAATTTTAACTTTAAATTCCAATTACTTTCTCCATTTTGCACTTTTTTGGTGAACTAATCAACTTACCACATTTGCATTTCCTAGGAATTTTGGGTGTCGGTAAATTAGTGTAATCAAACAATACCTAAGAGCATATCCAATGGTAAGCTACAAGAGCTTGTTGCTTACCTTGACACATCAAAATTTTGAGCTAGTATATATTATTAAGCTACAAGGTGCTTTAATGGTGAGCAATAGAATGTTGTAGCTTGAAAAAAATAAGTAAATAAATTAAATGATTTTAATTATACACATATTATAATATAAGTGGATGAAGTGTTCTTTGAAAAATCAAGCAAAGCTTGATGTAGCTACATCAAATATTGTCACTCCAATGGTAAGCTACATGCTTACAATTTAATTTAACTAGAATGTGCCTGTACTAATGCACGGTTTATAGGATAGGATTAAAAAAAATATAAAGTATATAAATAAACTCAAAAATAATAACAACAAAAACCAAAATAATGAAAAAAACAAAAAACAAATTAATTACAAATAAGAAAGAAAAAAAAAAAAAAAAAAAACAAGTGTTGAGTTCATATTAAAAAAAAAAATAATAAATAAATAAAAATTTAAGTCTTGAAATATTATGCTAAATAAATCTAAGTCTTCAATTAGATTATCCACACATCTCTCGTTTCAGATAATAGAATTCTTCCTCCCATCTTACTTGTAAAACAGATGCAACTATGATATCATCATGTCCTATCTCAGGAAGACAGGAACATGTAGTATGAAAGTGAATGTATTCATCAATCGTTCACTCAGATACTCTTCTAGAAAGTAGTCTCTAGTCTCCAAATTCCTGTTCTAAATAACAAATGTAGCCATTATGCAGGTGAGTAATTCCTTAATATATATGATTAAAGGATATACTTACATCATTTGTCATCACTTAAATACTTGATATTGGACAACCGATAATCATCTCAACATATTGGCCAAAGAGTGTAATAGACAAGGTATTTGTAGCGTCACCAATTTTTACATTGATTCTATATCTGTTATTATTGATATGAAATAATTGGGTATAGTGATATGTAAAGCACGTTATAATTATATTTTTTAATAAAATAAGGAAAATTTATAAATAATAATCCCAACTTTGCTCCATTTTCTTTTAATAATCCCAATTTCGGATTATTCTGGAATAATCCCAACTTTAGGGGTTGTTTATTTTCTTCAATCCCAATTACCGGTTACCTGTTGAACAAGTTAAATTTTTTTTTTTCTTTAAATGCCACATGTCAAGTGCCAATTAGCCAAAAAAAAAAAAAACTAAAACAAAAAAAAATTATAAACAAATCAGAAACCCAGCCCCACCGCTACCGGAACCCTAGCTACCTTAATAATCTTCTCCCGCACCGGAAAACCCACTCCCCTCCTCCTATCCCGTAGCCCCTCCCCCTTCCCCGTTGAACCACCTCCACCAATTCCCGTAACCCCCTTCCCTTAAAACACCAATGTTTTTTAAAAAAATTTAAAATTTGTTTGGATTATTCTGAAATGGGCTAAAGTTGGGACTTTTGCGGGCTGCTGTGATGTTGTTAATGGTAAGGAAGAGATGGAGTAGTTGTTGGTGATGTTCGACTTTGGTGGTGTTGTTGTAGTATGGTGATGGTGGTGACGGTTTACTTGGTGTTTGTGTGGGGAATGGGAGGGGGTTTCGGGGAGGCAGAATAGTGATTTAGAGGGAATGGGGAGGGGCGGCGCCAGGGGTGGGGGAGGGGTGTCAGGCCGACGAGGTAGGGGGTTGGGATGGGCGGTAGAGATGTGGGCTAATGGGCTATGGTGGTCATTTGGAGGAAAGGGGAGGAGCTGGGATTTTTTTTATTTTTTTAAATATTTTTTATTTTTTATTTTTTGGACCAATCAGGGTCAAGTTACCTAATATAATAAGTCATTGACTTTTGTTGACCGGTTTGGGATTGAAGAAAATAAATAACCCCCAAAGTTGGAATTATTCCAGAATAATCCAAAGTTGGAATTATTAAAAAAAAATGGAGCAAAGTTGGGATTATTATTTACAAATTTTCCTAAAATAAAAAAGTGAAAATACCTTGGCATACTGAAGGAGGGGTCACACTCCACGCATATATCAGTTCTCCTTAAGTGCCGAGCACATGATTCATACCAAATAGGCATAGAAGAATCTATGGATAACACTTTTGCTAGTATTTGAAAATATTTTACCTGCAAACACACATCAAATACTTCATCCGTTTTTATTTTATTGCACCATTAAAACTTTCACACTATTCACTTAATCTTCTTTGACCATCATTTGTGATTTATCCATTCGGAAAAATATAGTTTTGTGGGATCTAGTTAGATTCGTCTCGAAATCTTCTTTTCAAATATCAATTTTTTTTTTTTTTTTTTTTTTTTTTTTTTTTTTTTTTATAATTTTTACAAAAGTATAATTGAAGATATTCATAGCTAAAAAAATGCGTTGGTAAGCTTGAAATCCCTCATGGTGCAATAAAAAAAGAACGGAGGAAGTATTAATATCTCATGTATAAGAAAATGAAAAAAATAATTGTTGATATACATACATTATGAGCAGCTGAAAACTGATTTAACTTGATCCTTTTAGCATTAAACACCATTTCCATTTCAGAGATACTATTGGCTAATATCTGACTCCAGCTGATATGTTTTTGGACATATCTATCATCTGCATACCTATATGAGTTATATAAGTACATAAGTATGCAACATAAACTTACATAAGTATCCCAGCAGTCACACCAATTTGATGCGTAATTACGCAGCTATTTTGAGTTTCTTGAATAAAAGAAACAATCTTTAAACCTTTCTTGGATTTAATATGTTTATTATACGATTATAGATTTATAGTTGTATGTATTCGTCTTTCTTGAGGAAAAAAAAAGTTAAAGAATATTTGTGACACAATGATAGAACTCCCAAGGCTCGGTTGAGAGGCGATACTTGAAGGCTCGGTTCAAGAATCAAAGTTTAGCACAACGACAAGGTTTAACAAACCATAAACACAAGCTAAGCTCACGGTTTTCATATGATAATCAAAACTCAAATCTCTCTTGAAAACGTTACAACCTAAAGCCCTTTATATAGGCAAAATAAACTATGGAACTTTCTAAAAACAAAAGATAAACTAATTTTACAACTAAATCTATCATAATAAAAGATAGATAACTGCTAAATATTATCTATAATAACCACCCAAAGGATAACTATTATTAACAAAAGATATCATTTTAATGGCTCTTCTACATATCCTCTAGATATGCATCACTTACCAGCCATGTAGATCATCAGTTTCATCAATATCAGGATCAATAAAAAGTCTGGTAAGTCCAACAGTCGGAAGACATGCACCTATTGGAAGGTTAGTAAAAATATTCAAAGCAATGATAATAATGAAAATGACACCATCGTCTTTCTATGGTTATCTAATTTTAAAAACCTTATTTTACCATAATAGAAGCCAACTGATACTATGGATGCACCCAACACATGATCCTGATTAAGCTCATAGAATAAGAAACGACCTTGATCATGAGCAAACCCTTCCCATAAAGTTAGCCTCATTGTTTCCATGTTGTAAATCAAAATATGTCATTTTATTTGTAAATAAAAATTAAAAAAAAAAAAAAAACCTTAACATTGCATAAGTTGTTATAATTATATAAATATATTGTAACTTATGTAATATGCTCTTACTTTGTGTTGCAGAGTAACACATCTCTTTTGAATTGTTGTCTCCCACCCGAGACTCTATATGATTCAGACACATATATAACCAATCCAATAACATCTGTGTACATTCATCATCAAAAAAAAAAAAAAAAAAAAAGATCGGATATGACATTAAAACTCAATAATTAATGTTAAAAATGCAAACAATATTCATACTATTTATTTTAAATACTAAAATACACATACCGATGAGAGGAGAATTGCGCATGTGAAGGTATTGTGGAATGGGGCAAAATTCAATAAACTTGAAATTGTACCTTGGGATATCATCACAATTATCAAGAATTTCTATTATCATGGTCTTGTTGCCAAATTTCAACCTCATTTGGTTATTGGCATATTTGTAAGATGTATCTAGAGGCATAAGCTCTAGCCGAGCAATTGAATAAACCTTTCCTTGTTTCAAGATCTCCTAATATTTATCAATGTCAGTATTAAATAATGTAATTTGAACTTTGTCCCCCTAGAAATTTAAAATTTATACATGAGTGTGAAATAAATGAATAAATCGAAAAAAAAAGTAAGCACTAAGTAAAAATATAGTTCAAACCTCCGAGTCAATGAATACCATACTCCATGAAAGATGGACGTAATTTGTACCTCTAGCTCTACTTTGTTCAGTGATCATCCATAATAAACGCACTCTCATATTCACATTCAATGTCGTAAGGGTAATACAACAACATGGTTGTGTATCTTGTGTTCATTTCCTACATTTTAACATCATTGAAGTGGGCATAAAAAATAATTTACATAATATGTCATCATTGATCCAACCTCGCACATGTATAAAGGTTATATAAATAGTATAGATGATGAAATAAATCTTTAATAAAGTAAAATGGAAGCATTAACGTGACAAAAAAAAAATCTAATATATATATATATATATATATATATATATATATATATATATATATATATATATATATATAATAGTATAGCTCCGAAATTACACTAAAACAAACATTGCTAATAGTTACTAAATAAATGTTATAACAAAACTACATACATATATAATTTACGATGTTTAATACTTCTTTATACATGTAGACACCCATTTGTGTCTCCCCAAAACCAAACCCGGTGATAAGTGCCTTTCACGTCGAATAATAATCGAATGAAACGAAGTGTGGAAAGGTTTAGTAATGCGGAAAGTTTTATTTCTTTTCTCTCCACCCTGTTTTTGTAAACTTTATTTTAAGAAAACAGTCAATCCAGTTTGGTTGGTCCATGATATGGGTCCAATAGAGGTGTATTTGGATGGGGCTTGCAAAGACCTTTCCAAAGATATATTATAAGCCCAATTCCGATGAATATTGAGGAAGTTATGGCCAATTTACTAAACTGGGCATGGTTTGAGCTTTATGTACGGCCTAATGATCTAGGGGAGGGCCTAATATAATTTATCATTCCTAATGCAATTAGGAATGGTTTTAGTCTTCTAGAACATTCTAGAAGGTCCTTATCATTCCTAATTCAATTAGGACTCTTCAGAGTTTTAATCAAGATTAAATAGCATTTTCGATGGAATTATATTATTTTATCTTCCAGTACGGGAAATTTATCAGATTTTCGAAAACGCGTTGAAAATCAGTTTGGCGTCCAACCCCAGGCCTTGGCGCCTAGAACCAGGTTTGGCGCCAGGCGCTAGCCACTGGTGCTGGCGCCAACTAGCCAGGGCTGGCGCCAATGCTGTTTTTTGATCTTCAGACTCTGTTTTGTTAAATTATCTTTTTTGGATGATTTTCTCTATAAATATTGTATTAAAAACTCCGTTTTCATTCATCAACCCTCTTTATTCACAAGTCTTCATTTGCAATTCATTCATCTCTCTCATTCATCAATAATATTAATTCTATAGCATTCTTTTCTTTCTTCAATTCTTTCTTGCTTTTTAATACAAAATTCCGCATTCACAAGATCTAGAAACACCTAGCCATATTCGAAGTTGCCTTCGCCCTAGACGTGAAAGGTTTTAATTTCTGAGGGTTTGGTCCCAAATCTCTCTTTCAATTATTTAATTTAATTGTTTTGATTATTATTTTCCTTGAATTTACTAGCGCGTGTATTTTGTTATTAGAAAGAGATACGAGGCATCCAAGTAAGTACTTTAATGGTTTAATTGATATTATGATGTAGAAATCATGCTTAGATTGTTATTTTGATTCATAGTATTATGTCTAGGGTAACTTTAATATCAAGTATGATTAAAAGTATGATGCCTTTTATTCTTCCTAATATTTATGATGTCAGTATCATGTTAGGGTTAAAGCTTAAAGCTTTGATTTTTATTGTTTAGTGACATGCTAGGGTTTGTTATTAATCTTGTTAGTATCATGCCTAGGATCTTGCTATGCTTTAACATGATTATGATTATTAATTATGATTGATGTTATTATTATTAATGATGTTGATTATTTATTATGTTGCTTGATACATATTATATTTATTGTTATTGCTTGATCAGCTTTATTGAATGTTTAAAGGGAATTGGTACTTGCAATCACGCTTAATAAGATAATTAATAATCTTGTTAGGGTTAATTGTGATCATAAATTCAAGTGATCGTCAATAATAGTTTATGTGTGCATTAATATTCAACCAACATAGATTAAACAGGTTTAGGGTTAACCTATTGATTGTATGTTAATCAGAAAGCGCACATGAATACGAGCAGAATAAAGTAGAGGCCTATTATTAGGGCAGGTTCAATCTCTTTTCGGTTGGATTTGTACCATCATCCCCGAACCCTTATTTGGTTCATGACCTTATGGAGTTGACGATCTCTTGGATCGTTAAGGGGTGTAGCCTTCACCTCGTGAACGGTTTACAAGTTCCTTAAAAACTTGTTGGCGACTCTTTTGCTCTATCTTCTTCCCTTTTGGATGCCACCGTACTTTAGTGTATGATCACAGTGGGGTTCAAGCTAGTGGGATTTTAAAGGCTTGAAATTATTCCCTACAGTTTTTTGGCGACTCCACTGGGGAGGATTTCTATTTTAATTCCTGAATTTGTTTCGGCAATGATTTAGAATGAGTGGATGAGACTCGAAAAGTTCTAAGTATTTCATGTGCGTAATTTTGATTAACATTATTGTCATATGCATAAAAAGGTTCTCATTGGAAGACCATCCGTAATGAGTAAAAAACGTAGGATTTTACACGTAGGAAATTTGAGAAATGTCTTTCACAACTAGGACTGAAATAACACCGCGCGAAACTGGATGATTTTATTGAGCATAGAAAGCTGCTGAGGCATGTGGGAAGTAGCGTCAGGGGCCAGAGCTTGGCGCCAATTTTTTAGCCGTAGCGCCAGACGCCAGTATTGGCGCCAGATGCTACAGTTAAAAGTTGGTGCCAGTCTCTGTTTGCTGGCGCCAATTTCCCCTAATACCGAGCCAGAAATATGCGTTCTAATTTCGATCGGTTTTTCGTATTGTTTGCTCGATCCTGCTTCCTGATTGAATTTTTTCTCACTTTTCTGAAACCCATATGTGTTCTACATATGGACATAACCCTCTGGGAATTCATGCTCTATCTACCTGTAGGGAATAGTTTCAAGCCTTTAAAATCCCACTAGCTTGAACCCCAATGTGATCATACACTAAAGTACGGTGGCGTCCAAAAGGGAAGAAGATAGAGCAAAAGAGTCGCCAACAAGTTTTTAAGGAACTTGTAAACCGTTCATAGGATGAAGGTTACACCCCTTAACGATCCAAGAGATCGTCAACTCCATAAGGTCATGAACCAAATAAGGGTTCGGGGATGATGGTACAAATCCAACCTAAAAGAGATTGAACCTGCCATAATAATAGGCCTCTACTTTATTCTGCTCGTATTCATGTGCGCTTTCTGATTAACATACGATCAATAGGTTAACCCTAAACCTGTTTAATCTATGTTGGTTGAATATTAATGCACAAATAAACTATTATTGGCGATCACTTGAATTATAATCATATTAACCCTAACAAGATTATTAATATCTTATTAAGCGTGATTACAAGTACAAATTCCCTTTAAACATGCATAAAAGGTGATCAAGCAATAAAATAAATATCAAGAAACATAATAAATAATCAATATCATGAATAATAATTATAATAATAATAAATCATAAATAAAATAATTATCATCAAAATAATAATAATAATATTCATAATCATAAATTATAACGATTATAATCATAATCATGTTCATGTTAATATTAAATCATAATAATTGCAAGATCCTAGGCATGATACTAACAAGATTAATAACAAACCCTAGCATGTCATTAAGCAATAAAAATCAAATCTTTAACCCTAACATGATACTAACAATCATAAATATTAGAAAGAACATAGGAGGCATCGCAACAATCATATTTGATATTAAAAATACCCTAGACATGATACTAGGAATTTATTGTTGTCACCCTAAACATCAAATTAAGGAAAGCATCCTAACATGACACTAGGAATCAAAATAACAATCTAAACATGATTTCTACATCATAATATCAATAAATCAATTAAAGTACTTACTTGGATGCCTCGTACCTCTTTCTAATAACAAAATACACACGTTAGTAACTTCAAGGAAAATAATAATCAAAGCAATTAAATTAAATAATTGAAATAGAGATTTGGGACCAAACCCTCAGAAATTAAAACCTTTCACGTCTAGGGCGAAGGCAACTTCGAATATGGCTAGGTGTTTATAGATCTTGTGAATGCGGAATTTTGTATTTGAGAAAAGGCTAGTTTAAAAAAAGAGAGAGAGAGAGAATAATCAAGAAAATATTGATGAGAGTTGGTGATTGAAAAAGGGGAGATATGACCTCTATTTATAGGAAAAAAGAGGGTCGAAGAATTAAGAAAAGAATCCAAATTCGAATCGAAATAAAACTCGTAGACAACAGTTTTTGCGGATTTTGTTTTTATCATATCTTTTGATCCAAAAATCGGAATAAGATGAATAAGATGTCGTTGGAAATATCTTGAAGTCTACTTTCTAATTAAATTAAAATCAGATTAAAATATGTTGTAGAATAAAAGATATGAACGAAATAGTGAGACGGTATCAGTTTTGGATAGAGTTTGATATCTTATTCATATCTTTTCCGTTATAGCTCGGAATTATTATTATAATATATCATTGGAAAGATAATTTAAAGATCTATCCAACCATATAAAATTTGGATAAAAAATATGAGGCACGAAAATAATATCTGACTGTCTTTGAACATGTTTAAATCCGAATAGAATTAGGACTTTTAAAAAGAAAGTTTTATAAAAAAGGAAAGTTTATATTTAAATCAAATTCCTTAATCTTATCTTTTCAAAAAAGGATAATTAAGATATTTTATAAACTTATAGAAGATTCTAATCAATCCTAATTAGTTTAGGAATAGGATTAAACCTTTGGACCCTCCTCATGATCATTGGGTCGTAGGTAAAATCCGGTTTGGACTCAGTTTAGTATTTTGGCCATAACTTCCTCATTATCCATCAGAATTAAGCTTATAATATATCGTTGGAAAGGTATTTTCAAAATCCATCCAACTACACCATTATTGGACCCTTATCGTTGACCAAACTAAACTGGAATGGACGTTTTCATAAAATAGAGTGGGTTTTCGAAAACAGAAAGAAAGAATTTTAACAAAAACTAACCGCAACACTAGACTTTTCACACTTTCACCTCATTCGATTATGGTTATACGTGAAAGGTATTCATCACTGGGTTTGGTTTTGGGGAGACACAAATGGGTGTCTACAGTACCCGATTGAACGCTCCTGGCAACAAAGGGTACATCTGAGAGGTTGAATTCACCAAACCATGGAAGTGAGTTTTTTCTAAAAACTCGCGGTGTCCCATCCACACGCGCTAACCCTTTAAGGTTAGGCTTCTGCGCGGTGCATCCGGACAATTAACCATGGACCCTATTTGACTAAACCATATCCCGAACTTTAGAGAACTAGAGCCATGGTTAGGTTGCGAACTCATTACATCATATTGTGCCTACTTGACTAATTGTGCATTATATGTTGTGCATATATATTCTATGTCTCTCCTAACCATTTATTGATTTGTGTTGAGACTAAAATTAATGACTTAAAGAACTTTGCCTAATTAATTAATTAATTAATTTGAGTCAATAAAGTTTTTTTTAATCAGAATTGACCTAGTACGACTTTAGGCATACCCCAGTTGACTAATAATACCGAAAACAGTCCCAAACCAAAGCTCCAATATTGGCGCCAAGGTCTGAGCTGTAGCGCCACTGGATGGTGTGTAGCGCCAGACATTAACTAAAACGTCTGGCGCCAATCACTATATTGTGACGCCAGTCCTGTCGCTTGGCCGACAGTTCAGATTATTTTTCGAGTCATCACCTACTGTCTAATTAGTCAGTTTTCTGTTTAATTCGGTTAATTTTGCCGACAATGATGCTTAATTAAACTAATATTCGAGTTTAGGCACTGAGTCCCATGGTCTTACACAAGAGTCCAAGCATGTCACTTACACTCAATACACACACCAATACACATGTTTTGACCATGATTAAGAGAGTCTTGTGTGCGCGCCTTTTTTCGTCATTTTTTTTAGGGGGGTAAGTCGGATATTAATCTTCCAATAAATAATAATACTTAGTTCCCTAAACACATGTACATTATTGTTCCCTAAAAATATGCATACTTTTTTTAAAAAAAAAATAAAAACCATAAAGTCAAGTTGATTTGAGTCAAGTAATTAAAACGCAAATTGGCTTAATTTACAGCGCGTGGTCAAGAAAGGAAGGACGATTAATCAAAGATAACCTCTTCGTACAAGTCCAACTTTTCGACAAACCTATAACCCGCAAGAGGAAAGCAAGAGTCATAATGGCAACTCAAGAAGAAGTCAATGATCTCAAGAACCAACTGGCTACTGTAACTGAGACACTGAAGCTTCTCGCACTTAAGATTGATGATCCCGTGAAGCAACAACAAATGGACCTCATGCAAGAGAGCCTAAGCAAGTTGTCCAACGACTACAAGTTTCAATAACTCACATCCCAAGGGGTCTCGGTGGATAAAGATCTTCTTCCATAGAAGTTCAGTGCCAACGACATCCCAAAATTTAGGGCAATCGACAACCCTTACTTCCACTTAAGAGCATTTGAAACAATAATGAGTATCAAGGGTATCGATAAGAAAGTCTTCCCTTCTCTGTTCTCACTATCTCTCGAGACCGTTTGCCAACAATGGTTCTTTTCTCTTGAAAAAGAAAAGACCTCTACCTGGGAATCCATAGCAAACGCTTTCGTTGATAGGTACAAATGCAACATTCAAGTCGAAACTGACCATAGAGAACTTGAAATCCTTAAACAGAAGGAGAATGAAGGCTTCACTGCTTTCTTTAACAAGTGGAGAGAAACCTCAGCTAAAATGATCGAGGTACCAAGTGAAAAAGAGTCCGTGAGACTGTTCATTAAAAACCTTCAAGAAAAATATTCAAAACATCTTAATATCAAAATAACCTTCATACCTTTAAGGTTGTTTATGATATTGGGATTAATATTGAAGATGACTTGGCTAAATCTAAAGCTGCCAACAATAGCTCCAACAGTGGCTGGAAAGAAAAGAAGAGCGACAATCCTTCTTCTTCCAAAACCGCCCACTCAAATAATATTAGCACCTTTAATCTAGGAGAAGTCCTCGCCATGAATAACCAAGGACAAAAGAAACCATTTAGGAGAAACTTCACTCCTATTGGCATGAGTTATGACACCGCATTTGATCGATTAAATGCAAAAGGTCTTATAACTCCCATTGGACCATTTGGAGATCCACCAGTTGAGAAGAGGTCGCCTAACTGGAACCCCAACGCACATTGCAAATATCACCAAGGTAGGGGCCATTCTACTGAAAGCTGTTGGAAGCTTAAGGAAGCTATCCAAGACCTAATTGACAGTAACAAGCTGCCGTTGCCCCCTGCCAGTAAGAAGCCGAGTATTGACAATGCACCTCTAGCTCATACTTTGACTATCTCCGATGAAGAAAGCGAAGTTGACCCCTCATCTCTCATTAAGCCTGTCAAAGCAACCAATGTCGAAGAAGGAGAAGAAGAGATCTTTTTCGATGTCAAAGATAACCTTCCAGAATCAGCAAACGAGGAAGACATACGATTACTCACACTGTTTATGAGGGAGACATCGCAACTGTTACGTGAAACTCTCAAAATTATGAACGAACTTCACAAGAAATATGATGAACTTCCATGTCCAAAAGAAGAACCTAAAAGAGAATCCACACCAGTGAAAACGACTTATGAGGCAAAATACTTTCCCTTACAAGTCACCGAAAGACCTAAGAAGAGCAATAGAGTTTATACTCCAATAGGGATCCCGTATGCACAGATGTTTGAAATGCTCTCCGAGAGTGGTAAGGTCAAACCTCTCGAACCGAGACCATTTGAATCATTAAAAAGGACGGATAGATATTACTGTCAATACCATCAGTCAGGAGGACATACTCTAGAAAACTGCTTCAAGTTCAAGGATTTGGTGCAGAAAATGATTGATAGAAAGGAATTAGTCCAAGTTCAACAAGAAGAGGACATAAATGTTAGTGGAGTATGGGACAATGATGAAGAAGATGTCTATCTAAAAGACATAGTGGGACCTTCACCTTCTGTATCATACACCACAGACGACATTTAGGCTGAAGAAGATCCATCAATAGACGTCCTCACAAGATTCGGGAGGATGCAACCTCCCGTTTCAACACAACCTATGCCTACTGTACAACAAGTTCCCATACCTATCATCGAAGACAATGACATCGTTAAACAATTCAAGAAGACAAAAGTCGAGATGAACGTATGGAAGCTTCTGGCAACATCTCAAGAACATAGGTTAGCTGTGATGAATGCCTTGGATAAAATCGGGATAGATTCTGACACCACTCCTGAGGGACTAGCTAACTTCCTCACGAGTGACCTCCCTAGTCCGATTAATCTAATCACTTTCACTGATAAAGATTTACCCCCGGAAGGTGACAAACACTACAAGGCATTAAACCTCACGGTAGTTTGCAAAAGGATGAATGTTCCCATGACTCTTGTAGACAATGGATTGGCTATTAATGTCTGTCCCCTTAGGACTGCAAGGATGCTTGGCATAAAGGATGAGGATTTAACTCCGTCCACACAAGGAATAAGAGCTTATGATAATACTCGACGTCAAGCTCTTGGCAAAATAACCCTAAATGTGACGGCAGGAGCAATAGAACATGCTACTACTTTTCAAGTGGTAGACATCAAAGCCTCATTCAATCTGTTGTTAGGACGCCCTTGGCTCCATGATCTAAAGGCCGTCCCTTCATCTCTCCACCAACAAGTGAAAGCCGTAGTTGGAGGAATCCCCATCACTATTGATGCTTCGCCAATGAGGATCAAATCAATAGAGAATCCAATCATCAATGTAGAGCACGACGAAGATGATGAATACCTATGGGGCTTTAACGAAGAAGTCTCCTTAATCCAAGGGGATGAAAGGACATCTCTTTGCCACGACCCCCATTCCAACATGATTATCAACACTATGCTGAAGAAACAAGGACACTTCCCTGGGATGACCTTAGGAAAGAAGAAGGAGATAGCAAAATCGATAGAGTCACTTGGCCTCCCTAAACTAGATACTTTCGGGCTTGGTTTCGATCCGACTCGAAAAGATCTCAAGCGAGCCCAGGACAAATTGAAAGCACGTAGGGACGCTCGCATTCAAAAGAAAGCAATTCCAATGGATCAGTACCCTCTTACACTTAATGATCAGTTTATAAAAGAAGGAGAGAACTATCCATGCCATGAATTTCCCAAACCATTTGTTGTAAATGGCATACGACAACAAGGATTCGAGATTTTCTTGGATTGCTACTTCACTGACGAAATCCCAACTCCCGTCCATAAGGAGAAAGCACCCCCATGCTTTGACTTTAACGTCATGGGATTACTGTTTGGGTGAGAAAAGAATGAGTCAGTTTATGAGGAAGACAACTCTTCACTCATTCAAACGGTCCTACAAAGCGAAAACTTCGACCCCTCAAAACTAATTACTCCAGCCGAAGGATCGCTGTAAGGGTGGCGCAAGACTATCAAGGTGACTACTCCGAGTGGAAGGAAGATATTGATCACGACAGGGCAAGGGCCGATGTTTGAAGAATCGTCAGAGTCAGAGTCAGAGTCTTTCCCTGTAGAATCTTCTAAGTCCTTAGCTATAATGCCTCCCTTTCCTATTTCTTTTCCTAGGATAGTTAGTGATCTAGTCCCTGAGGACATATCACTCTTTGATGTAATGATCTCAGAGTATAATAATATCTCTCATTCTCCTTACTTCTCGTGTTCTTCCCTAACCCAAGATGACGAACATTGCTTAGCTAACGATGAAAAAGATAAAGAAATTATTAAAGCAATGGAAACACTTGACAAGAAAACACCAGTAATTGAAGAGACTGAAACAGTTGACATCTCAAATGATTCAACTCATAAAAGAGAAGTTAAAATCAGACTAACATTGAATAAACAAGAAAGAACCGATTTAATTAACTTGCTTAAAGAATTTATCGATGTATTTGCTTGGTCATATGAAGATATGCCAGGCATTAACAGAGAAAGAGCTCAACACACTATACCATTAATTCCAGGAATGAAACCTGTAAAACAAAAGTTGCGTCGAATGAAACCCGATGTGGCACTTAAAATAAAAGAAGAAGTTCAAAAACAAATAACTGCAGGTTTCATCAAGGTATCCAAATATATTCTATGTCTCTCCTAACCATTTATTGATTTGTGTTGAGACTAAAATTAATGACTTAAAGAACTTTGCCTAATTAATTAATTAATTAATTTGAGTCAATAAAGTTTTTTTTAATCAGAATTGACCTAGTACGACTTTAGGCATACCCCAGTTGACTAATAATACCGAAAACAGTCCCAAACCAAAGCTCCAATATTGGCGCCAAGGTCTGAGCTGTAGCGCCACTGGATGGTGTGTAGCGCCAGACATTAACTAAAACGTCTGGCGCCAATCACTATATTGTGACGCCAGTCCTGTCGCTTGGCCGACAGTTCAGATTATTTTTCGAGTCATCACCTACTGTCTAATTAGTCAGTTTTCTGTTTAATTCGGTTAATTTTGCCGACAATGATGCTTAATTAAACTAATATTCGAGTTTAGGCACTGAGTCCCATGGTCTTACACAAGAGTCCAAGCATGTCACTTACACTCAATACACACACCAATACACATGTTTTGACCATGATTAAGAGAGTCTTGTGTGCGCGCCTTTTTTCGTCATTTTTTTTAGGGGGGTAAGTCGGATATTAATCTTCCAATAAATAATAATACTTAGTTCCCTAAACACATGTACATTATTGTTCCCTAAAAATATGCATACTTTTTTTAAAAAAAAAATAAAAACCATAAAGTCAAGTTGATTTGAGTCAAGTAATTAAAACGCAAATTGGCTTAATTTACAGCGCGTGGTCAAGAAAGGAAGGACGATTAATCAAAGATAACCTCTTCGTACAAGTCCAACTTTTCGACAAACCTATAACCCGCAAGAGGAAAGCAAGAGTCATAATGGCAACTCAAGAAGAAGTCAATGATCTCAAGAACCAACTGGCTACTGTAACTGAGACACTGAAGCTTCTCGCACTTAAGATTGATGATCCCGTGAAGCAACAACAAATGGACCTCATGCAAGAGAGCCTAAGCAAGTTGTCCAACGACTACAAGTTTCAATAACTCACATCCCAAGGGGTCTCGGTGGATAAAGATCTTCTTCCATAGAAGTTCAGTGCCAACGACATCCCAAAATTTAGGGCAATCGACAACCCTTACTTCCACTTAAGAGCATTTGAAACAATAATGAGTATCAAGGGTATCGATAAGAAAGTCTTCCCTTCTCTGTTCTCACTATCTCTCGAGACCGTTTGCCAACAATGGTTCTTTTCTCTTGAAAAAGAAAAGACCTCTACCTGGGAATCCATAGCAAACGCTTTCGTTGATAGGTACAAATGCAACATTCAAGTCGAAACTGACCATAGAGAACTTGAAATCCTTAAACAGAAGGAGAATGAAGGCTTCACTGCTTTCTTTAACAAGTGGAGAGAAACCTCAGCTAAAATGATCGAGGTACCAAGTGAAAAAGAGTCCGTGAGACTGTTCATTAAAAACCTTCAAGAAAAATATTCAAAACATCTTAATATCAAAATAACCTTCATACCTTTAAGGTTGTTTATGATATTGGGATTAATATTGAAGATGACTTGGCTAAATCTAAAGCTGCCAACAATAGCTCCAACAGTGGCTGGAAAGAAAAGAAGAGCGACAATCCTTCTTCTTCCAAAACCGCCCACTCAAATAATATTAGCACCTTTAATCTAGGAGAAGTCCTCGCCATGAATAACCAAGGACAAAAGAAACCATTTAGGAGAAACTTCACTCCTATTGGCATGAGTTATGACACCGCATTTGATCGATTAAATGCAAAAGGTCTTATAACTCCCATTGGACCATTTGGAGATCCACCAGTTGAGAAGAGGTCGCCTAACTGGAACCCCAACGCACATTGCAAATATCACCAAGGTAGGGGCCATTCTACTGAAAGCTGTTGGAAGCTTAAGGAAGCTATCCAAGACCTAATTGACAGTAACAAGCTGCCGTTGCCCCCTGCCAGTAAGAAGCCGAGTATTGACAATGCACCTCTAGCTCATACTTTGACTATCTCCGATGAAGAAAGCGAAGTTGACCCCTCATCTCTCATTAAGCCTGTCAAAGCAACCAATGTCGAAGAAGGAGAAGAAGAGATCTTTTTCGATGTCAAAGATAACCTTCCAGAATCAGCAAACGAGGAAGACATACGATTACTCACACTGTTTATGAGGGAGACATCGCAACTGTTACGTGAAACTCTCAAAATTATGAACGAACTTCACAAGAAATATGATGAACTTCCATGTCCAAAAGAAGAACCTAAAAGAGAATCCACACCAGTGAAAACGACTTATGAGGCAAAATACTTTCCCTTACAAGTCACCGAAAGACCTAAGAAGAGCAATAGAGTTTATACTCCAATAGGGATCCCGTATGCACAGATGTTTGAAATGCTCTCCGAGAGTGGTAAGGTCAAACCTCTCGAACCGAGACCATTTGAATCATTAAAAAGGACGGATAGATATTACTGTCAATACCATCAGTCAGGAGGACATACTCTAGAAAACTGCTTCAAGTTCAAGGATTTGGTGCAGAAAATGATTGATAGAAAGGAATTAGTCCAAGTTCAACAAGAAGAGGACATAAATGTTAGTGGAGTATGGGACAATGATGAAGAAGATGTCTATCTAAAAGACATAGTGGGACCTTCACCTTCTGTATCATACACCACAGACGACATTTAGGCTGAAGAAGATCCATCAATAGACGTCCTCACAAGATTCGGGAGGATGCAACCTCCCGTTTCAACACAACCTATGCCTACTGTACAACAAGTTCCCATACCTATCATCGAAGACAATGACATCGTTAAACAATTCAAGAAGACAAAAGTCGAGATGAACGTATGGAAGCTTCTGGCAACATCTCAAGAACATAGGTTAGCTGTGATGAATGCCTTGGATAAAATCGGGATAGATTCTGACACCACTCCTGAGGGACTAGCTAACTTCCTCACGAGTGACCTCCCTAGTCCGATTAATCTAATCACTTTCACTGATAAAGATTTACCCCCGGAAGGTGACAAACACTACAAGGCATTAAACCTCACGGTAGTTTGCAAAAGGATGAATGTTCCCATGACTCTTGTAGACAATGGATTGGCTATTAATGTCTGTCCCCTTAGGACTGCAAGGATGCTTGGCATAAAGGATGAGGATTTAACTCCGTCCACACAAGGAATAAGAGCTTATGATAATACTCGACGTCAAGCTCTTGGCAAAATAACCCTAAATGTGACGGCAGGAGCAATAGAACATGCTACTACTTTTCAAGTGGTAGACATCAAAGCCTCATTCAATCTGTTGTTAGGACGCCCTTGGCTCCATGATCTAAAGGCCGTCCCTTCATCTCTCCACCAACAAGTGAAAGCCGTAGTTGGAGGAATCCCCATCACTATTGATGCTTCGCCAATGAGGATCAAATCAATAGAGAATCCAATCATCAATGTAGAGCACGACGAAGATGATGAATACCTATGGGGCTTTAACGAAGAAGTCTCCTTAATCCAAGGGGATGAAAGGACATCTCTTTGCCACGACCCCCATTCCAACATGATTATCAACACTATGCTGAAGAAACAAGGACACTTCCCTGGGATGACCTTAGGAAAGAAGAAGGAGATAGCAAAATCGATAGAGTCACTTGGCCTCCCTAAACTAGATACTTTCGGGCTTGGTTTCGATCCGACTCGAAAAGATCTCAAGCGAGCCCAGGACAAATTGAAAGCACGTAGGGACGCTCGCATTCAAAAGAAAGCAATTCCAATGGATCAGTACCCTCTTACACTTAATGATCAGTTTATAAAAGAAGGAGAGAACTATCCATGCCATGAATTTCCCAAACCATTTGTTGTAAATGGCATACGACAACAAGGATTCGAGATTTTCTTGGATTGCTACTTCACTGACGAAATCCCAACTCCCGTCCATAAGGAGAAAGCACCCCCATGCTTTGACTTTAACGTCATGGGATTACTGTTTGGGTGAGAAAAGAATGAGTCAGTTTATGAGGAAGACAACTCTTCACTCATTCAAACGGTCCTACAAAGCGAAAACTTCGACCCCTCAAAACTAATTACTCCAGCCGAAGGATCGCTGTAAGGGTGGCGCAAGACTATCAAGGTGACTACTCCGAGTGGAAGGAAGATATTGATCACGACAGGGCAAGGGCCGATGTTTGAAGAATCGTCAGAGTCAGAGTCAGAGTCTGAGTCAGAGTCTTTCCCTGTAGAATCTTCTAAGTCCTTAGCTATAATGCCTCCCTTTCCTATTTCTTTTCCTAGGATAGTTAGTGATCTAGTCCCTGAGGACATATCACTCTTTGATGTAATGATCTCAGAGTATAATAATATCTCTCATTCTCCTTACTTCTCGTGTTCTTCCCTAACCCAAGATGACGAACATTGCTTAGCTAACGATGAAAAAGATAAAGAAATTATTAAAGCAATGGAAACACTTGACAAGAAAACACCAGTAATTGATGAGACTGAAACAGTTGACATCTCAAATGATTCAACTCATAAAAGAGAAGTTAAAATCAGACTAACATTGAATAAACAAGAAAGAACCGATTTAATTAACTTGCTTAAAGAATTTATCGATGTATTTGCTTGGTCATATGAAGATATGCCAGGCATTAACAGAGAAAGAGCTCAACACACTATACCATTAATTCCAGGAATGAAACCTGTAAAACAAAAGTTGCGTCGAATGAAACCCGATGTGGCACTTAAAATAAAAGAAGAAGTTCAAAAACAAATAACTGCAGGTTTCATCAAGGTATCCAAATACCCCGAATGGGTCGCCAACGTCGTCCCAGTTCCAAAGAAAGACAGAAGGGTAAGGATGTGTGTCGACTATCGAGATCTAAATAAGGCAAGTCCAAAGGACGACTTCCCTTTGCCACACATCGATATTCTGGTAGACAACACGGCAAATCACGCGCTTCTCTCATTCATGGACGGATATGCAGGGTACAATCAGATTCTCATGGCAGAAGAAGACATGGAGAAAACAACCTTTATCACACCATGGGGCACTTACTGTTACACAGTAATGCCATTTGGGTTGAAAAACGCAGGTGCTACTTATCAACGTGCAGCAACTGCCTTACTCCATGACATGATGCACAAAGAAGTTGAAGTATATGTCGAAGACATGATTGTGAAATCAAAGGACCGTCCAGGCCATCAAGTAGCCTTAAGGAAATTTTTCGAAAGGCTAAGAAAATACAATATGAGGTTGAATCCATCAAAATGTGCTTTTGGAGTCACCTCAGGCAAGCTCTTGGGATACGTCGTAAGCTCTAGAGGAATAGAGATAGATCCAACCAAGCTTAAAGCAATCATGTCGATGCCACTGCCCAAGACCGAGAAACAGATTCGAGGATTCATTGGCCGGTTGCAATACATAAGTAGGTTCATATCAAAACTGACAACGATATGTGAACCAATCTTCAAAAAGCTCAAGAAGAACGTACCAGTAATATGGGATGATGAGTGTCAAAAAGCCTTTGACAGGATCAAAGCCTATCTCGCAAATCCTCCCGTATTAGCGCCAGCACTTCCTGGAATACCTCTAAGGTTATATTTGACGGTTACCAAAGAGACAATGGGAGCCATGCTAGCACAAGAGGTAGAAAAAAAAAAGAAAGAATGCAATCTATTACTTAAGTAAGAAAATGCTCGAATACGAAACACGCTATACACCACTCGAGAAATTGTGCCTCGCTTTGGAATGGGCCACAACAAAGTTGAGACATTACTTTAATAAAATAAATTTAAAGTAACAATTTAATTGAAAACTGAAATTTCATTAATAAAATAAAACTACATTGTTAATGGAATTTAAATAAGGCTGAAATAAATTAACTTTAAATAAAAATTAACAATCTAATAAATCTAAAGCTAAGCAATGTTCTTATCTTTCTTCTCCTTTTTAGCTCTTTTCCAAATCTTTTCTGTTTCCTCCTCTTCATCCATTACTTTAGCTAGTAGGCATCCTTTAGAGGACCTACATTTAATTTTGGAATAGATTGTTTCCCCTTCAGCTAGCACCCCATGCATCTTTTCCACCCAAACCTTTTTGTCTGTGTTGGTAGCTTTCCTTTTCCCCTTGTCTTTAGTAGTATTCTTCTTCCTAGGCATTGTAGGTGTTTTGAATTCAATTCTTGCACCTAAGCGTTCTTTGGCCAGTGTCACCCTGTCACCTAGACGATTCTTCACATCGGTTCTACCCTGATCAATTGAAGATTTCTTCAAGAACTACTTCTTTACATCATTAGGTAAAGAAGGGGGAACCTTTTGGGTAATCACTTCCCATAAAGGTCTAGAGCTCCAGTAAATGTCAAATTTATCTACTTCTTGAGATACGGGGTACTCATAGGGAGGACGAAGATCCCTGAAAGGAATATTTTGAAGCAAGCCATATTGTCTTTTTACCCTGCAGGGATTATAGTATGTTACACGAGACAAGCTTGGGAGACGGCAGAAAGGTTGCTTGTTGACACCAACCATCCTTTTTATTTTCCACCATGGGATGACCCACTTGATAGTAAAATCACGTGATTCAAAGACTTTCCTCCACCCATGGCGCCCAATTTTAGGGATGCGCTTCTTCCTTATCACGAAGCAGGTGGGAGTATAATTTTCAATGTCGTCCGGAGGGCTAATTAATCCTAGCCTCTCCATTAGCCACATCTGTAAAAAATTGCAATGCAAATAAATTAATATTACAATACAAAAATATATTTTTTGATTTCTGTAATTAAAAATATTATTTTTCTACCTGTAATAAAACTGGAGAGCCGCGAAGAGGTGCTTTTGGGTCCCTTTTCAATTCATCTAGACTAATCATAGTATCTCCAACTATCAATGGCATTGGATTTCACCCTGATTCAATTTGTTCTAGTACAGTGGTTATAATTGATTGACCCTCGTTACTTTTACCACTACTAAGACAATATTGATTAAGCATGCAGAATAAGAACGCCCTTCTTCTATATATGTGAAAAGATTCAGAAAGAGGTTTATCAAAATAGTAGCATGCGAATTCTTTCAAGTTCACTACATTGCCATCTACTATTTTTGATAAATCCCTTTCCTTCAAATTAAAGAAGCGCTCAAAATCCTATAGTAATATGCATCTACTCTAGGGATTACTACCAGGTCTATTGCAAGGAAGCCTAAAATAGCACCAAATTCCTCTAGCAAAGGGCTAATTTTATCATATCCTATTCTGAAACAATGTGTATCGATGTTTCAAAATTCTAAAGCGGTATGTATGAAGTCTATGTCTAAATCTACCCCTTTGATGCCATAAATTCCCCCCAAGTGAAATAAATCCAATTCTTTTCTTTCTCTAGCATTAAGAGATCGACACCATTCATGAGAATATTGGGTGAAAGTTTTAGTGGCTAAAGACATGGTTATTATTTTTCTCTAAGGAGGAGAATAATTTTTTTCGCTGGAATTATGAGAAGAATCGGCTGAGCAGGGGGCTATTTATGTACAAATTGCGAGGAATTTCAATCTGACTGAAATACAGAGTCAGCGTCAATTGGCGTCACAGCCCCGACATTGGCGCCACCCATCAGTGCTTGGCGCCACGCGCCACAGGTTGGCGCCAGCTGGCGCCAAGTCAGCAGGGAGGCCGCGCGTGCTCAGTTGCGTTTTGATATTAAACTTGAGTCGGTTAATGACTTTATGGCCCCGTTTTAATTTTTTCTAAATATTTTTTTCTATCCTTTTCTTAATTAATTAATTAAATATAGCAATTATTTTTAGTTAATTTTATTTCTTTTTTGGATTTTATATTAATTTTCAAAACACCAGCATTTTTTCCGTTTTATTTTTCCTTTTTATTTTTTCTTTTTGGGGAGAGAGTCGGATAATACCCTCCATCAATAATAAAAATGACGGAATTTTTGCGCAAAATTGTTATCACACTTCTTTTGCACACACTAACATACACTAATATAATAATTAATTAAAGTTAAAATAACATAAAAATACAAAGTGTCTAAATAATGAGTCAAAGGCAAAGTTCTATAAAAAAGTCAAAATAAAATACATATACAGAAACAGACAACGGCGCCGGAGGACGTAGGCCCATCATGTTATAAAACTGCGCCGTCCGAGGAGTCACCTCTCCACCACCTCCAGTCTCCGTAGGAGGAGAAAAACTCAAGACAGGACCGCTCCAGTCAAGATCAACCTGAGGCTGAGACCGCGGAGGCTGCTGCGATGACGAGCCAACCTCGTACATCCCACCACCTCTGAAAGCTGAGGTAGCCTCTCCTACCGGTGCAGCAGGAGCACCATCGGAAGAAGATCCTGAGCCCTCAGCAACGTCGGCTCGAGCAGCCTCGGAACGACCACCTCTACCTCCTGACGAAGTACGACGACGTCTCGAGCTAGACCTCGCCTGATCTCTCCGCCCCTCAGGTCTCGTACGGGTGTGAGAAGCGATTGGCTGACCCTGCAAAAACAATTCAATAAGAAACAAGGTAAAACTTAAGCCATAATGCAGAAATAATAAGTGAAGAAAAGTTACCTCTCGGACAACGTTGTCCCGACGACAGGTAACAGCGTTCCTCATCCGGACGAGCTGGCTCCGGAAGGCATCCATGCATCGTGCCATAGCCGAAACCACCTCGCGTGAGAACTGTCAAAAAAATAAATCAGTGAAAATACATGATAATTGAATACAAGATTCTGAATTAAAACTAGGCTTACCCTGGTCTGGTGACGAGGAATCGACCGCTCCACGAAGCGCTCGCCCTCAGGAACCGGAGAAATCATCTCCTCGATCGGCCCGTAGGTCCCCTGGTAGTGGATGGACATACGGGGCGGCACAAACTCAGTGGGACCATCTTGATAAAACAGAAAGAAATCAATAAGGTGTTACTTGGGGGCTACTTAGCAAAAAATAAAAAGCTAAGGATCTTACCCTCACATCCTCAGCCGGTACAGGAGCTGGAGCTAACAAAGGAAGTAGCTCCTCAACATAACTCCGCCCAAGGATCACATGGGACCGTCATAGGGAACCAGATCCCTCAGCCATGCTCGACAGCTGTCCCTCGTCGAACATATGACATGGCGGAGGAGCAGGAACGACGAAAACATCAGAAGAGTGTTGTCTAGCAACTCTCTCCCCTAAGTATACAACTGCTCCGTAGGTCTCCAGAAAGTAGTGGCGCTCCGCAGAGTACTGTGCGGCTAATCTAGGGACTGTCCAACCACCCCACGGTCGGTATACTACCTCAGGTCCCTATAAAAAGCACCAATCAGGTAAAAACATGTCTAAAACATCGCAGAAGAGCAAGATGAACACTAAAAGTCGTATCGAGATGATCCGACTCCGGACACGTGCAGTAGACAGGTCCAAATGGTGGCCGCCCCAAGAGGCGCTCACCGGATATCCCCTCGGCGATGGTCTCGCCGGCGCAACGGAAGGGAAGTACTCGTAGAACCAGATCTACAAGAAGTTAAAGCATGAGTAAATGCTAACTAACATGTAGGGCTAAACTTTATAGGGAATAATGTTTACCTCTACGACCTTCCAGAAAGCAGACAAAGCGACTTTCGTCCTAAAGGACCGGTGACGACACGAGTCCCTTAGCGCGCGAACGAAATCAGTGTAGGCCAAGCTGGCCCAGTCATAAGTCCTGATCCGCTGGAGATCGCGAACAGCAGGGAGGTAGTAAAGCAACGCCCTACTACCCCTGTCAGGGGAGAATGTCCCTGACAACAACATCAGCACGAAGATTCGCACCCGTTGCTCTCAGGTGGTCGTATCATCATCAAGAGCCGCTGCCAGCGTCGAGCGGCGAATCCCTCTAGCACTGAACTGAGTCGTCTCGACCTCAGCTCGGGCCCGAACAGCAATCGGCCCCAACAGCTCCTCGACCTCTGGAGAAAAGACGTCGATCCCGCCGTCGAACGGCAGCGGCACAGAAGTAAACTCCAGTCCTGTGATGAGACTGAAGTCTGTAGGGGTGACCATCATCTCGCCCCAGGGAAAATGAAAGGTGTTGGTGGTGTCCCAGAAGAACTCCACCAAAGCGCGTACTACGTGGTGACCCTCGCTAGAAGCGATCATAGCCTCGGAGGTCTCGAACAGAGCAACTAGCCCGCAGGACTCCCATAGGAGTCTCGTCTCGCGGTCTCTGGCGATGTGCATCCTGTACAAATAGCCTAGACCATCATAGCCAGAGCCGTGATGTCGTTTCCTCCCAGGCTTGGTTCCCCTTCTCACTCTCTCAGAAATGTGGTGGACAGGGGCAAAGAACAAAGTCTGCTCATCCCACTCTGGGAGCCGACCAAGCGAAGTGGACGGTGTGGTGTCGTCCTCCACGGGCTCAAGCTCCCGTCTAGTGTTTCGGGACCGTGAACCCGAGCCTCGTTGTCTAGCCATGCTACATTGTGCAGAATCATCATAAATTAAGGTTCTATAGTATCTAAGGTTCGCCTAGCCGCATGATACTATGTTCGCAGAATACAGAGTACGTAGTATTAAAACAGAGCACAAATTCAAATTGAGCATGACAACATTTTTTCAAGCAATCAAACAATTTCTTGCAACACTATAGTGATTATTGTGACAAATTGAACAAGAATTGCCAGCAAAAAACATCAAGAACAAGCCACATTCTTCTTCACGACCTTAAGAGGTCCAACAATGACAGATTGCTCATTTCTTCACCAAATTAAGTCAAACAAGTCTCAAATTACTCCCAAGGCAATATACAAACATAAACAAGCAATTTCATGGCATAAAACTTGATAAACAAAGCAAATTGAGCATTATAAATTTCGAATTTTCATGAAATTCGTGAATAAACATGCCAAGAATTCATAAAATCCGGTGTGAGTTTGAGGGAAACTTACATAGATCGGGAATATAGATGAAAAGAGCTTTGATTTGCAACAAATTTGAGCGAATTCGGTTGAAAAATGAGCAAGCAATGAGCAAATGAAGTTTTCGGACTTCCCTCGAGCAGTTTCGCGACGAACAGAGCAAGAAATGAACGAAAACAGGAATTTAAAGAGATTCCCGTGCTGGCGCCAGTCTCTAGGCATTGGCGTCACTTTCTGTGCTTGGCGCCTGACGTCAATGCCAGCGCCTGGCGCTAATGCCATTAGTCTGGCGCTGATAGATTTTCAGCGACGCCAAAGCAGCCAGCCACCTGTTGGGGTTGTGCTAGCCTTCTGCAACATATTTTTGGGTTCCTTGGTACGCCAGTTAGCCCCTCTAAGCAATTTGACATGATTAAGTAATCGGCTTGATTACGTAAAGTGATCGACCTGATGAAAAAATCGTCTCACTTAGCTTAAAGCCTAACATTGGCTCATTAGAAAAAGGCACCGACATATAGGTTCAAGAGCAAAAGGCACCGACATATAGGTTCAAGAGCATAGGGCACCGACATACAGGTTCAAAGCAAAAGAACGCCGACGTACAGGAATAGCAAAGGCAAAGTTCAGGCGAACTTTTAAAGATCGACGGGCGTGGATCTTCGGTAATTTCCTTTGGAAGATTATCGTATCAAATGAGGATGACTTCAAGAGAAGATATCTTCGGCATCATTCCCTAGCTTGCGGAAAGTTGTCATGAACAACTGAACGTAATTTCGGGCGAAGTTGTCTTCGATCATAATCCCTTAGGCATGGAAGATGATCATAATGCAAAGAGAATTATTTCGAGAGAAATAATTTTCGATAATATTCCCTTGGACGTGGAATATTATCAATGCGGATGAGAATTATTTCGAGAGAAATAATTTTCGATGATGTTCCCTTGGACGTGGAATGTTATCATAGCGGGGAGGATTGTTTCGGGCGAAGCAATCTTCTAGTTTGGAAGCAGTTACGGGCGTAGCGATTTTCAAGCGGGATGGCATTCTCTAGCTTGCAGGAGGTCATCAAAACAAATCGGTTACTTTCAGAGACGTGTGCTCGACGGTGCAAGATACGCGTTTCTTAACTCTTTTATCTGTTTAACTAATGCTAGTTTTACAGGTATCGGCGTTACAAGATTGATTTAGGATCGCAGAACGTTCTGAATCATTCTCCGTCCCTATCGTTACTTTGACTTTCGTTTTCGAAACTTGCGTTTCTCTAAACTCAGTCAAAGTGGGGGCTTCTGCAGACACCCATTTGTGTCTCCCCAAAATCAAACCCGGTGATGAATGCCTTTCACGTCGAATCATAATCGAATGAAACGAAGTGTGGAAAGGTCTAGTGTTGCGGAAAGTTTTATTTATTTTCTCTCCTCCCTGTTTTTGAAAACTTTATTTTAAGAAAATAGTCAATCCAGTTTGGTTGGTCCATGATATGGGTACAATAGTG
The DNA here is from genome assembly GCF_948465745.1 of Chenopodium album. Taxonomy (NCBI): domain Eukaryota; kingdom Viridiplantae; phylum Streptophyta; class Magnoliopsida; order Caryophyllales; family Amaranthaceae; genus Chenopodium; species Chenopodium album. The sequence goes on from NC_137840.1 coordinate 64,337,112, forward strand.
GTGTATTTGGATGGGGCTTGCAAAGACCTTTCCAACGATATATTATAAGCCCAATTCCGATGAATATTGAGGAAGTTATGGCCAATTTACTAAACTAGGCATGGTTTGAGCTTTATGTACGGCCTAATGATCTAGGGGAGGGCCTAATATAATTTATCATTCCTAATGCAATTAGGAATGGTTTTAGTCTTCTAGAACATTCTAGAAGGTCCTTATAATTCCTAATTCAATTAGGACTCTTCAGAGTTTTAATCAAGATTAAATAGCATTTTCGATGGAATTATATTATTTTATCTTCCAGTACGGGAAATTTATCAGATTTTCGAAAACACGTTGAAAATCAGTTTGGCGTCCAACCCCAGGCCTTGGCGCCTAGAACCAGGTTTGGCGCCAGGCGCTAGCCACTGGTGCTGGCGCCAACTAGCCAGGGCTGGCGCCAATGCTGTTTTTCGATCTTCAGACTCTGTTTTGTTAAATTATTTTTTTTGGATGATTTTCTCTATAAATATTGTATTAAAAACTCCGTTTTCATTCATCAACTCTCTTTATTCACAAGTCTTCATTCGCAATTCATTCATCTCTCTCATTCATCAATAATATTAATTCTATAGCATTCTTTTCTTTCTTCAATTCTTTCTTGCTTTTTAATACAAAATTCTGCATTCACAAGATCTAGAAACACCTAGCCATATTCGAAGTTGCCTTCGCCCTAGACGTGAAAGGTTTTAATTTCTGAGGGTTTGGTCCCAAATCTCTCTTTCAATTATTTAATTTAATTGTTTTGATTATTATTTTCCTTGAAGTTACTAGCGCGTGTATTTTGTTATTAGAAAGAGATACGAGGCATCCAAGTAAGTACTTTAATGGTTTAATTGATATTATGATGTAGAAATCATGCTTAGATTGTTATTTTGATTCATAGTATTATGTCTAGGGTAACTTTAATATCAAGTATGATAAAAAGTATGATGCCTTTTATTCTTCCTAATATTTATGATGTTAGTATCATGTTAGGGTTAAAGCTTAAAGCTTTGATTTTTATTGTTTAGTGACATGCTAGGGTTTGTTATTAATCTTGTTAGTATCATGCCTAGGATCTTGCTATGCTTTAACATGATTATGATTATTAATTATGATTGATGTTATTATTATTAATGATGTTGATTATTTATTATGTTGCTTGATACATATTATATTTATTGTTATTGCTTGATCAGCTTTATTGAATGTTTAAAGGGAATTGGTACTTGCAATCACGCTTAATAAGATAATTAATAATCTTGTTAGGGTTAATTGTGATTATAAATTCAAGTGATCGCCAATAATAGTTTATGTGTGCATTAATATTCAACCAACATAGATTAAACAGGTTTAGGGTTAACCTATTGATTGTATGTTAATCAGAAAGCGCACATGAATACGAGCAGAATAAAGTAGAGGCCTATTATTAGGGCAGGTTCAATCTCTTTTCGGTTGGATTTGTACCATCATCCCCGAACCCTTATTTGGTTCATGACCTTATGGAGTTGACGATCTCTTGGATCGTTAAGGGGTGTAGCCTTCACCTCGTGAACGGTTTACAAGTTCCTTAAAAACTTGTTGGCGACTCTTTTGCTCTATCTTCTTCCCTTTTGGACGCCACCGTACTTTAGTGTATGATCACAGTGGGGTTCAAGCTAGTGGGATTTTAAAGGCTTGAAATTATTCCCTACAGTTTTTTGGCGACTCCACTAGGGAGGATTTCTATTTTAATTCCTGAATTTGTTTCGGCAATGATTTAGAATGAGTGGATGAATCTCGAAAAGTTCTAAGTATTTCATGTGCGTAATTTTGATTAACATTATTGTCATATGCATAAAAAGGTTCTCATTAGAAGACCATCCGTAATGAGTCAAAAACATAGGATTTTACACGTAGGAAATTTGAGAAATGTCTTTCAAAACTAGGATTGAAATCACACTGCGCGAAACTGGATGATTTTATTGAGCACAGAAAGCTGCTGAGGCATGTGGGAAGTAGCGTCAGGGGCCAGAGCTTGGCACCAATTTTTTAGCCGTAGCGCCAGACGCCAGTATTGGCTCCAGGCGCTACAATTAAAAGTTGGCGCCAATCTCTGTTTGCTGGCGCCAATTTCCCCCAATACTAAGCCAGAAATATGCGTTCTAATTTCGATCGGTTTTCGTGTTGTTTGCTCGATCCTACTTCCTGATTGAATTTTTTCTTAGTTTTTTGAAACCCATATGTGTTATACATATGGACATAACCCTCTGGGAATTCATGCTCTCTCTACCCGATTGAACGCTCCTGGCAACAAAGGGTACATCTGAGAGGTTGAATTCACCAAACCATGGAAGCGAGTTTTTTCTAAAAAACTCGCGGTGTTCTATCCACACGCGTTAACCCTTCACGGTTAGGCTTCTACGCGGTGCATCTGGACAATTAACCATGGACCCTGTTTGACTAAACCATATCCCGAACTTTAGAGAACTAGAGCCATGGTTAGGTTGCGAACTCATTGCATCATGTTGTGCCTACTTGACTAATTGTGCATTATTTGTTGTGCATTATTTGTTGTGCATATATAATTAATGACTTAAAGAACTTTGCCTAATTAATTAATTAGTTAATTAATTTGAGTCAATAAAGTTTTTTCTTTTCTTTCTTCTTTTAATCGGAATTGACCTAGTACGACTTTAGGCATACCCCAGCTGACTAATAATATCGAAAATAGTCCCAGACCGAGGCTCCAATATTGGTGCCAAAATCTGAGCTGTAGCGCCACTGTATGGTGCGTAGCGCCAGACATTTACTAAAAAGTCTGGCGCCAATCACCATATTGTGACGCCAATTCTGTCGCTTGGCCGACAGTTCGAATTATTTGTCGAGTCATCACCTACTGCCTATTTAGTCAATTTTCTGTTTACCTCGACTAATTTTGCTGTTATAATGCTTAATTAAATTAATATTCGAGTTTAGGCACTAAGTCCCATGGTCTTACACAAGAGTCCATGCATGTCACTTTCACTCAATACACACACCAATACACATGTTTTGACCATGATTAAGAGAGTCTTGTGTGGGCGCGTCATTTTTTCGTCATTTTTTTTAGGGGGTAAGTCGGATATTAATCCTCCAATAAATAATAATACTTGAGTTCCCTAAACACATAAACATTATTGCTCCCTAAAAATATGCATACTTTTTTTCTTTTTTTTTTTTTTACTTTTTTCTAAAAAATAAAAAAAACCATAAAGTCAAATTGATTTGAGTCAAGTAATTAAAACGCAAATTGGCTTAATTTACAGCGCGTGGTCAAGAAAAGAAGGACGATTAATCAAAGATAACCTCTTCGTACAAGTCCAACTTTTCGACAAACCTATAGCCCGCAAGAGGAAAGCAAGAGTCATAATGGCAACTCAGGAAGAAGTCAACGATCTCAAGAACCAACTGGCTACTGTAACTGAGGCACTGAAGCTTCTCGCACTTAAGATCGAGGATCCCGCGAAGCAACAACAAATGGACCTCATGCAAGAGAGCCTAAGCAAGTTGTCCAGCGACTACAAGTTTCAAGAACTCACATCCCAAGGGGTCTCGGTGGATAAAGATCTTTTTCCGCAGAAGTTCAGTGCCAACGACATCCCAAAGTTTAGGGCAATCGACAACCCATACTTCCATCTAAGAGTGTTTGAAACAATAATGAGTATCAAGGGTATCGATAAGAAAGTCTTCCCTTCTCTGTTCTCGCTATCTCTCGAGACCGTTTGCCAACAATGGTTCTTTTCTCTTGAAAACGAAAAGACCTCTACCTGGGAATCCATAGCAAACGCTTTCGTTGATAGGTACAAGTGCAACGTTCAAGTCGAAACTGACCATAGAGGACTTGAAACCCTCAAACAGAAGGAGAATGAAGGCTTCACATCTTTCTTTAACAAGTGGAGAGAAACCTCAGCTAAAATGATTGAGGTACCAAGTGAAAAAGAGTCCGTGTGACTGTTCATTAAAAACCTCCAAGAAAAATATTCAAAACATCTTAAATATCAAAATAACCTTCATACCTTTAAGGCTGTTTATGATATTGGGATTAATATTGAAGATGACTTGGCTAAATCCAAAGCTGCCAACAATAACTCCAACAGTGGCTGGAAAGGAAAGAAGAACGACAATCCTTCTTCTTCCAAAACCGCCCACTCAAATAATGTTAGCACCTTTAACCTAGGAGAAGTCCTCGCCATGAACAATCAAGGACAAAAGAAACTGTTTAGGAGAAACTTCACTCCTATCGGCATGAGTTATGACACCGCGTTTGATCGACTAAATGCAAAAGGTCTTATAACTCCCATTGGACCATTTGGAGATCCACCAGTCGAGAAGAGGTCGTCTAATTGGAACCCAAATGCACATTGTAAATATCATCAAGGTAGGGGCCATTCTACTGAAAGTTGTTGGAAGCTTAAGGAAGCTATCCAAGACCTAATTGACAGTAACAAGCTGCCGTTGCCCCCTGCTAGTAAGAAACCGAGTATTGACAATGCACCTCTAGCTCACACATTGGCTATCTCCGATGAAGAAAGCGAAGTTAACCCCTCATATCTCATTAAGCCTGTCAAAGCAACCAATGTCGAAGAGGAAGAAGAAGAGACCTTTTTCGATGTCAAAGATAATCTTCCAGAACCAGCAAATGAGGTAGAGATACGAGTGCTCGCACTGTATCTGAGGGAGACATCGCAACTGTTACGTGAAACTCTCAAATTTTGAATGAACTTCACAAGGAATACGATGAAGAACCTAAGAGAGAATTCACACCAGTAAAAACGACTTATGAGGCAAAATACTTTCCCTTACAAGTCACCGAAAGACCTAAAAAGAGCAATAAAGTTTATACTCCAATTGGGATCCCGTATGCACAGATGTTTGAAATGCTCTCCGAGAGTGGTAAGGTCAAACCTCTCGAACCGAGACCATTTGAATCATTAAAAAGGACGGATAGATATTACTGTCAATACCATCAGTCAGGAGGACATACTCTAGAAAACTGCTTCAAGTTCAAAGATTTGGTGCAGAAAATGATTGATAGAAAGGAATTAGTCCAAGTTCAACAAGAAGAGGACATAAATGTTAGTGGAGTATGGGACAGTGATGAAGAAGATGTCTATCTAAAAGACATAGTGGGACCTTCACCTTCTGTATCATACACCACGGACGACATTTAGGCTGAAGAAGATCCATCAATAGACGTCCTCACAAGATTCGGGAGGATGCAACCTCCCGTTTCAACACAACCTATGCCTACTGTACAACAAGTTCCCATACCTATCATCGAAGACAATGACATTGTTAAACAATTCAAGAAGACAAAAGTCGAGATGAACGTATGGAAGCTTCTGGCAACATCTCGAGAACATAGGTTAGCTGTGATGAATGCCTTGGATAAAATCGGGATAGATTCTGACACCACTCCTGAGGGACTAGCTAACTTCCTCACGAGTGACCTCCCTAGTCCGATTAGTCTAATCACTTTCTCTGATAAAGATTTACCCCCGGAAGGTGACAAACACTACAAGGCATTAAACCTCACGGTAGTTTGCAAAAGGATGAATGTTCCCATGACTCTTGTAGACAATGGATCGGCTATTAATGTCTGTCCTCTTAGGACTGCAAGGATGCTTGGCATAAAGGATGAGGATTTAACTCCGTCCACATAAGGAATAAGAGCTTATGATAATACTCGACGTCAAGCTCTTGGCAAAATAACCCTAAATGTGACGGCAGGAGCAATAGAACATGCTACTACTTTTCAAGTGGTAGACATCAAAGCCTCATTCAATCTATTGTTAGGACGCCCTTGGCTCCATGATCTAAAGGCCGTCCCTTCATCTCTCCACCAACAAGTGAAAGCCGTAGTTGGAGGAATCCCCATCACTATTGATGCTTCGCCAATGAGGATCAAATCAATAGAGAATCCAATCATCAATGTAGAGCACGACGAAGATGATGAATACCTATGGGGCTTTAACGAAGAAGTCTCCTTAATCCAAGGGGATGAAAGGACATCTCTTTGCCACGACCCCCATTCCAACATGATTATCAACACTATTCTGAAGAAACAAGGACACTTCCCTGGGATGACCTTAGAAAAGAAGAAGGAGATAGCAAAATCGATAGAGTCACTTGGCCTCCCTAAACTAGATACTTTCGGGCTTGGTTTCGAACCGACTCGAAAAGATCTCAAGCGAGCCCAGGACAAATTGAAAGCACGTAGGGACGCTCGCATTCAAAAGAAAGCAATTCCAATGGATCAGTACCCTCTTACACTTAATGATCAGTTTATAAAAGAAGGAGAGAACTATCCATGCCATGAATTTCCCAAACCATTTGTTGTAAATGGCATACGACAACAAGGATTCGAGATTTTCTTGGATTGCTACTTCACTGACGAAATCCCAACTCCCGTCCATAAGGAGAAAGCACCCCCATGCTTTGACTTTAACGTCATGGGATTACTGTTTGGGCGAGAAAAGAATGAGTCAGTTTATGAGGATGACAACTCTTCACTCATTCAAACGGTCCTACAAAGCGAAAACTTCGACCCCTCAAAACTAATTACTCCAGCCGAAGGATCGCTGTAAGGGTGGCGCAAGACTATCAAGGTGACTACTCCGAGTGGAAGGAAGATATTGATCACGACAGGGCAAGGGCCGATGTTTGAATAATCGTCAGAGTCAGAGTCAGAGTCTGAGTCTGAGTCTTTCCCTGTAGAATCTTCTAGGTCTTTAGCTATAATGTCTCCCCTTCCTATTTCTTCTCCTAGGATAGTTAGTGATCCAGTCCCTGAGTACATATCACTCTTTGATGTAATGATCTCAGAGTATAATAATATCGCTCATTCTTCTTACTTCTCGTGTTCTTCCCTAACCCAAGATGATGAACATTGCTTAGCTAATGATGAAAAAGATAAAGAAATTATTAAAGCAATGGAAACACTGGAAAAGAAAACACCGATAATTGAAGAGACTGAAACAGTTGACATTTCAAATGATTCAACTCTTAAAAGAGAAGCTAAAATCGGACTAACATTGAATAAACAAGAAAAAACCGATTTAATAAACTTGCTTAAAGAATTTATCGATGTATTTGCTTGGTCATATGAAGATATGCCAAGCATTAGCAGAGAAATAGCTCAACACACTATACCACTAATTCTTGGAATGAAACCTGTAAAACAAAAGTTACGTCGAATGAAACCCGACGTAGCACTTAAGATAAAAAAAGAAGTTCAAAAACAAATAACTGCAGGTTTCATCAAGGTATCCAAATACCCCGAATGGGTCGCCAACGTCGTCCCAGTTCCAAAGAAAGACGGAAGGGTAAGGATGTGTGTCGACTATCGAGATCTAAATAATGCAAGTCTAAAGGACGACTTCCCTTTACCACACATCGATATTCTGGTAGACAATACAGAAAATCACGCGCTTTTCTCATTCATGGACGGATACGCAGGGTACAATCAGATTCTCATGGCGGAGAAAGACATGGAGAAAACAACCTTCATCACACCATGGGGCACTTACTTTTACACGGTAATGCCATTTGGGTTGAAAAACGCAGGTGCTACTTATCAACGTGCAGCAACTGCCTTACTCCATGACATGATGCATAAAGAAGCTGAAGTATATGTCGACGACATGATTGTGAAATCAAAGGATCGTCCGGGCCATCAAGTAGCCTTAAGGAAATTTTTCGAAAGGTTAAGAAAATACAATATGAGGTTGAATCCATCAAAATGTGGTTTTAGAGTCACCTCAGGCAAGCTCTTGGGGTACGTCATAAGCTCTAGAAGAATAGAGATAGATCCAACCAAGATTAAGGCAATCATGTCGATGCCACCGCCCAAGACCGAGAAACAGATTCGAGGATTCATTGGCCGGTTGCAATACATAAGTAGGTTCATATCCAAACTGACAACGATATGTGAACCAATATTCAAAAAGCTCAAGAAGAACGTACCAGTAATATGGGATGATGAGTGTCAAAAAGCCTTTGACAGGATCAAAGCCTATCTCGCAAATCCTCCCGTATTAGCGCCAGCACTTCCCGGAATACCTCTTAGATTATATTTAACGGTTACCAAAGAGACAATGGGAGCCATGCTAGCACAAGAGGTAGAAAACAAGGAGAATGCAATATATTACTTAAGTAAGAAGATGCTCGAATACAAAACACGCTATACACCACTCGAGAAATTGTGTCTCGCTTTGGTGTGGGCCAGAACTAAGTTGAGACATTACATGTTGGTGCATACCGTTTTCGTGGTATCCCGATTGGATCCACTCAAATACTTGTTCGAGAAATCAACGCTCAATGGACGTATTTCAAGATGGATAGTCAACTTAGCCCAGTTTGATGTGCGGTTTATGCCACAAAAAGCCATTAAAGGATCCGTGGTGTCAGACTTTCTGGCAGATTTTCCAATAGAAGACTCGACACCAATACAGGACAATGAATTTCCAGATGAAGATTTGATGGTCACCGAAGATGATACTTGGACCTTGTATTTCGACGGAGCCTCAAACCAAAAGGGATGTGGTGTCGAAGTGCTACTAGTATCACCTAAGGAAGAACACGTCCCAATCTCAATAAAGCTCGATTTCGACGTTACCAACAATGCTGCTGAATATGAAGCATGTGTGGTAGGCCTTGAAACAGCTCTGGCATTGGGAGTAAAGAAGTTAAGGATATTCGGAGATTCCTCTCTAATTATCAATCAAATATCTAAAAGGTGGAAAGTAAGGAGCGAAAGCCTAGCCCCTTATCAAACCTATCTGAAAACTCTAACCGATCAGTTAGAGAAGGTGGAATATACATATCTACCTAAAGAAGAAAACCAATTTGCTGATGCCTTGGCAAGATTAGCCTCAATGGTTAGGATTCCCACGGATATTGAGCAAATGCCTCTAACTATTGAAAAAAGACACAAACCAGCATATATACAGGCTATAGAAGACAACGACCCAGTCCAAGACGAAGATGAAGAACAAGAAGAAGAACCATGGTACACAGACATTCTCAACTATGTCACCAATGGAGAATACCCTCCTCATGCTGACAAAAGAGCGAAACGAGCCTTGAGACTTTTGGCTTCGCAATATGTACTCATAGACAACGAGCTACATAAAAGGGTACCTAAAGGTCGAGCTCTCCTATGTGTAGGGAAGGTGGATGCGCAAAGAATAATGAGAATGGTCCACGAAGGAGTCTGTGGAACTCATGTAAATGGCAAAATGTTAGTCCAGAAAATAATGCGAGAAGGGTATTATTGGACCACCATGAATAGGGACTGCCATCAATATGTGAAAAGATGCCCTAAGTGTCAAATTTATGCCAATTTACAACACGTTCCTCCATCTTTGCTCTACACCTACACATCACCATGGCCATTCTCTACATGGGGAATTGACATAATTGGCAAGATCACTCCTCCAGGTACAGGAGGCCACGAATTTATTCTAGTAGCAATCGATTACTTCACAAAGTGGGTTGAAGCCCAATCATACGCTAAACTCACTGCAAAACATGTAGCACTCTTTATCGAGAGAAATATTATTTGTCGATATGGAGTCCCACATGAAATGATAAGTGACAATGGAACTCACTTTCAAGCCGAATGTGAAGAATTGCTACATAAATATGGTATCCAACATCATCATTCGTCCCCTTATAGACCTCAAGCAAACGGAGCAGTCGAGGCAGCTAATAAGAATTTAAAGACTATCATTGAGAAAATGACAGAAAATTATAAGGATTGGCCTGACAAGCTTCACTTTGCATTCTGGGGTTATCGCACGTCAATCCGTACGCCAATAGGAAATACACCATTTTCTTTGGTATATGGAATGGATGTCGTACAACCTGTCAAACTAGAAATACCATCTCTACGTATTGCGCTAGAGAGTAAACTCGATGAAGTTGAATGGACTAGGGCACGATATGAAGAATTGATCCTACTCGACGAAAAACGACTAGAAGCTCTACATCACACTCAGTGCTATCAAACTCGTATGGCTAGACATTTTAATAAGAAGGTCAAGACAAGAAATATCAAAGTAGGAGATTTGGTATTAAAAGCGTTAAGGAAAAATGTTTTAGATCCAAGGGGAAAGTTTAGACCTAATTGATCTGGTCCCTACATTGTCAAAACAATCCTGTCATGTGGTGCAGCAAAATTAACTGATATGGATGGCAATGAATTCTCAAACATGACCAATCTTGACCAACTTAAGAAATACTACCCATAATTACTTGAGTAGGACACTCAAAAGAGCTATGTTTGCCCTGATTCCTTAGGAGAGGATACGTAGGCAACCCATCACGGGTGCAGCCACTTTATTATTCGACATCTCCGCGTTCCAGAATCAACTAGAAGTCAACAAAAGTCAGAAAAGCTACTGGCGTCGCAGAACAGATCCTGGCGCCAGCAATAGGTCGTTAGCGCCAGACGATGGTATTGGCGCCTGGCGCTAGACCTCAATAGCTGGCGCCAATTTGCAATTACTGGCGCCAGCTCGGCAATAAAATCTGGGCGAATTTCGGTGTTTTTTGGAAATTTTTCGACTTCTGTACTCGAAGAATTTTTGGAAAATTAATTTTTTCGGTTTTTCATTGCTTTAATAAAATAAATTTAAAGTGACAATTTAATTGAAAGCTGAAATTTCATTAATGAAATAAAATTACATTGTTAATGGAATTCAAATAAGGCTGAAATAAATTAACTTTAAATAAAAATTAACAATCTAATAAATCTAAAGCTAAGCAATGTTCTAGTCTTTCTTTTCCTTGTTTACTCTTTTCCAATTCTTTTCTGTCTCCTCCTCCTCATCCATTACTTTAGCTAGTAGGCATCCTTTAGAGGACCTACATTCAATTTTAGAATAGATTGTTTCTCCCTCAGCTAGCACCCCATGCTTCTTTTCCACCCAAACCCTTTTGTCTGTAGCTTTCCTTTTTCCCTTGTCTTTGGTAGTATTCTTTTTCTTAGGCATTGTAGGTGTTTTGAACTCAATTCTTGCACCTAAGCGTTCCTTGGCCGGTGTTACCCTGTCACCTAGACGATTCTTCACATCAGTTCTACCTTGATCAATTGAAGACTTCTTCAGCAACCACTTCTTTACATCATTAGGTAAAGAAGGGGGAACCTTTTGGGTAATCACTTCCCATAAAGGTCTAGCGCTCCAGTAAGTGTCAAATTTATCTACTTCTTGAGATATGGGATACTCATAGGGAGGACAAAGATCCCCGGAAGGAATATTTTGGAGCAAGCCATATTGTCTCTTTACCCTGCAGGGATAATAATATGTCACGCGAGACAAGCTTGGGAGACGGCAGAAAGGTTGCTTGTTAACACCAACCATCCTTTTTATTTTCCACCATGGGACGACCCACTTGATAGCAAAATCACGTGATTCAAAGACTTTTCTCCACCCATAGCGCCCAATTTTGGGAATGCGTTTCTTCCTTCTCACAAAGCAAGTGGGCGTATAATTTTCAATGTCGTCCGGAGGGCTAATTAATCCTAGCCTCTCCATTAACCACATCTGTAAAAATTGCAATGCAAATAAATTAATATTACAATTCAAAAATATATTTTTTAATTTCTGTAATTAAAAATATTATTTTTTCTACCTGTAATAAAATTGGAGAGCCGCGAAAAGGTGCTTTTGGGTCCCTTTTCAATTCATCTAGACTAAGCATAGTCTCTCCAACTATCAATGGCATTGGATTTCTCCCTGATTCAATCTATTCTAGCACAGTGGTAATAATTGATTGTCCCTCATTAATTTTACCACTACTAAGACAATATTGATTAAGCATACAGAATAAAAACGCCCTTCTTCTATATATGTGACAAGATTCAGAAAGCGGTTTATCGAAATAGCAGCGTGCGAATTCTCTCAAGTTCACTACATTACCGTCTACTATCTTTGATAAATCCCTTTCCCTCAAGTTAAAAAAGCGCTCAAAATCCTTATAGTAATATGCATCTACTCTAGGGATTACTACCAGGTCTATTGCAGGGAAGCCTAAAATAGCACCAAATTCCTCTGGCAAAGGGCTAATTTCATCATACCCTATTCTAAAACAATGTGTTTCAATATTCCAATATTCTAAAGCGGTATGTATGAAGTCTATGTCTAGATCTACCCCTTTAATGCCATAAATTCCCCCCAAGTGAAATAAATCCAATTCTTTTCTTTCTTTAGCATTAAGAGATCGACACCATTCATGAGAATATTGGGTGAAGAATTTAATGGCTAAAGACATGATGATTATTATTTTTTCTAAAGAGAAGAATATTTTTCGATGAAATTATGAGAAGAATCGGCTGAGCAGGGGGCTATTTATGCACAAATTGCGAGGAATTTCAATCTGACTGGAATACGGAGTCAGCGTCAATTGGCGTCACACACCGAGAATTGGCGTCACCCATCAGCTTTTGGCGCCACACGCTAGGTGTAGCGCCTAGCGCCACGCACCACAGGCTGGCGCCAGCTGGCGCCAAATCAGCAGAGGCCGCGCGTGCTCACTTGCGTTTTGATATTAAAACTGGAGTCGGTTTAATGACTTTATGGCCCCGTTTTATTTTTTCTAAATATTTTTCTATCCTTTTTTAATTAATTAATTAATTAAATATAACAATTATTTTTAGTTAATTTTATTTTTATTTCTTTTTGAACTATATTAATTTTCAAGTATCAGCTTTTTTCTCCGTTTTATTTTTTCCTTTTTATTTTCTTTTTTGGGGGAGAGAGTCGGATAATACCCTCCATCAATAATAAAAATGACGGAATTTTTGCGCAAAATTGTTATCACACTTGCACACACTAACATACACTAACATAATAATAAATAATAATGAATTTACAAAGTACAAAGTGTCTAAATAATGAGTCAAAGGCAAAGTTCTATAAAAAATCAAAATAAAATACATATACATAAGCAAACTACGGCGCTGGAGGACGTAGGCCCATCATGTCATAAAATTGCGCCGTCCGAGGAGTCACCTCTCCACCAGCTCCGTCCTCAGCACCAGCTCCAGCCTCCGTAGGAGGAGGGAAACTCAAGGCAGGACCGCTCTAGCCAAGATCAACCTGAGGCTGAGACCGCGGAGGCTGCTGTGATGACGAGCCAACCTCGTACATCCCACCACCTCTGAAAGCCGAGGTAGCCTCTCCTACTGGTGCAGCAGGAGCACCCTCAGAAGAAGACCCTGAGCCCTCAGCAACATCGGCTCGAGCAGCCTCAGAACGACCACCTCTACCTCCAGACGAAGTGCGACGACGTCTCGAGCTAGACCTCGCCGGATCTCTCCGCCCCTCAGGCCTTGTACGGGTGTGAGAAGCGATCGGTTGACCCTGCAAAAAGAATTAAATCAGAAACAAGGTAAAACTGAAGTCATAATGCAGAAATAATAAGTGAAGAAAAGTTACCTCTCGAACAGCGTCGTCTCGACGACAGGTAGCCGCGTTCCTCATCCAAACGAGTTGGCTCCGGAAGGCATCTATGCATAGTGCCATAGCCGAAACCACCTCGCGTGGGAACTGTCAAGAAAAGTAAATCAGTGAAAACGCATGATAACTGAATACAAGATTCTGAAGTAAAGCTAGACTTACACTAGTCTGGTGACGAGGAATCGACCGCTCCACGAAGCGCTCGCCCTTAGGAGCCGGAGAAATCATCTCCTCGATCGGCCCATATGTCCCCTGGTAATGGATGGACATACGGGGTGGCACAAACTCAGTGGGACCATCCTGATAAAACAGAAAGAAATCAGTAAAGTATTCCTTGGGGGCTACTCAGCGAAAAACAAAAGTTAAGGATCTTACCCTCACATCCTCGGCCGGTACAGGGGCTGGAGCCAACAAAGGAAGTAGCTCCTCAGCATAACTCCGCCCAAGGATCACATGGGAGCGCCAGAGGGAACCAGACTCCTCAGCCATGCTCGACAACTCTCTATCGTCGAACATGTGACGTGGTGGAGGAGCAGGAACAACAAAAACATCGGAAGAGTGCTGTCGAGCAACTCTCTCTCCTAAGTACACAACCGCTCCATAGGTCCCCAGAAAGTAGCGGCGCTTAGCAGAGTACTGAGTGGCTAATCCAGGGACTGTCCAACCACCCCATGGTCGGTATACTACCTCAGGTCCCTATAAAAATACCAATCGGGTAAGAACATGTCTAAAACGTCGCATAAGAGCAAGATAAACACTAAAAGTCGTACCGAGATGATCCGACTCCGGACACGTGCAGTAGACAGGTCCACATGGTGGCCGCCCCAAGAGGTGCTCATCGGATACCTCCTCGGCGATGGTCTCGCCGGCGCAATAGAAGGAAAGTACTCGTAGAACCAGATCCACAAGGAATTAAACGCGTGAGTAAATGCTAACTAACATATAGGGCTAAACTTTATAGGGAATAATGTTTACCTCTACGACTTTCCAGAAAGCGGACAGAGCAACGTTCGTCCTAAGGGACCGATGGCGACACGAGTCCCGCAGCGCGCGAACGAAGTCAGTATAGGCCAAGCTGGCCCAGTCATAAGTCCCGATCCGCTGGAGATCGCGAACAGCAGGGAGGTAGTAAAGCAATGCCCTACTACCCCTGTCAGGGGAGAGTGTCCCTGACAACAACATTAGCACGAAGATGCGCACCCGCTGCTCTCGGGTGGTCGCATTGTCATCAAGAGCCGCTGCCAGCGTCGAGCGGCGAATCCCTCTAGCGCTGAACTGAGTCGTCTCGACCTCAGCCGGGCCCGAACAGCAATCGGCCCCAAAAGCTCCTCGACTTGCGGAGAAAAGACGTCGATACTATCGTTGAACGGCAGCGGCACAGAAGAGAACTCCAGTCCTGTGATGAGACTGAAGTCTGTAGGAGTGACCATCATCTCACCCCAGGGAAAATGGAAGGTGTTGGTGGTGTCCCAGAAGAACTCCACCAGAGCGCGTACTACGTGGTGACCCCCGCTGGAGGCAACCATAGCCTCGGTGGTCTTGAACAAGGCAACCAGTCCGCAAGACTCCCATAGGAGTCTCGTCTCTCGATCTCTGGCGATGTGCATCCTATACAAATCGCCTAGACCATCACAGCCAGAGTCGTGATGCCGTGTCCTCCCAGGCTCGGTTCCCCGTCTCACCCTCTCGGAAATGTGGTGGACAAGGGCAAAGAACAAGGTCTGCTCATCCCACTCCGGGAACCGACCAAGCGAAGTGGACGGTGTGGTGTCGTCCTCCACGGGCTCATGCTCCCGTCTAGTGTTTCGGGACCGTTAACCCGAGCCTCGTTGTCTAGCCATGCTACATTGTGCAAAGTCATCATAAATTAAGGTTCTATAGTATCTAAAGGTTCGCCTAGCCGCATGATACTATGTTCGCAAAAACAGAGTACGTAGTACTAAAACAAAGCACAAATTCGAATTGAGCATGACAACATTTTTTCAAGCAATCAAACAATTTCTTGCAACACTATAGTGATTATTGTGACAAATAGAACAAGAATTGCTAGCAAAAACATCAAGAACAAGCCACATTGTTCTTCACGACCTTAAGAGGCCCAACAATGGTGGATTGCTCGTTTCTTCATCAAATTGAGTCAAACAAGTCACAAATTACTCCCAAGGCAATATACAAACATAAACAAGCAATTTCATGTCATAAAACTTGATAAACAAAGCAAATTGAGCATTATAAGTTTCGAATTTTCATGAAATTCGTGAATAAAAATGTCAATAATTCATAAAAACCGGTGTGAGTTGGAGGAAAACTTACATAGATCGGGAATATAGATGAAAAGAGCTTTGATTTGCAACAAATTTGAGCGAATTCGGTTGAAAAACGAGCAAGAACCAAGCAATTGAAGTTTTCGGACTTTTTTCGAGCAAAATCGCGACGAACAGAGCAAGAAACCAAACGGAAAATTGAATATAAAGAAGAATCTGTGCTGGCGCCAGTCCCTAGGCATTGGCGTCACTTTTTGTTCTTGGCGCCTAACGCCAATGCCAGCGCCTAGCGCTAATACCATATTGCTGGCGCTGATTGTTTTTCAGCAACGCCAAAGCAGCCAGCCACCTGTTGTGGTTGTGCTAGCTTTCTGCAACATATTTTGGGTTCCTTGGTACGCCAGTTAGCCCCTCTAAGCAATTTGACATGATTAAGTAATCGGCTTGATTACGTAAAGTGATTGACCTGATAAAAAGATCGTCTCACTAAGCTTAAAGCGCCTAAGCATTGGTTCATTAGCAAAAGGCACCGACATACAGGTTCAAGAGCAAAGAGCGCCGATGTACAGGCATAGCAAAAGCAAAGTTCAGGCGAACTTTTAAAGATCGACAGGTGTGGGTCTTCGGTATTTTCCTTTGGGAAATTATCGCATCAAATGAGGATGACTTCAAGAGAAGATATCTTCGGCGGAAAGTTGTCATGAACAACTGAAGGTAATTTCAGGGCGAAATTGTCTTCGATCATAGTTCCTGAGGCATGGAAGATGATCATAATGCGGATGAGAATTATTTCAAGAGAAATAATTTTCGATGATATTCCCTTGGACGTGGAATATTATCACAGCGGAGAGGATAGTTTCAGGCGAAGCAATCTTCTAATTTGGAAGCAGTTACAAGGCGTAGCGGTTTTCAAGCGGGATGGCATTCTCTAGCTTGCAGGAGGTCGTCAAAACAACAGCAACAGCAAATCGGTTACTTTCAGAGACGTGTGCTCGACGGTGCGAGATACGCGTTTCTTAACTCTTTTATCTGTTTAACTAACATTGTTTTGCAGGTATCGGCGTTATAAGATTGGTTTAGGATCGTAGAACGTTCTGAATCATTCTCCGTCCCTATCGCTACTTTGGCTTTCGTTTTCGAAACTTGCGTTTCTCCAAACTCAGTCAAAGTGGGGGCTTCTGTAGACACCCATTTGTGTCTCCCCAAAACCAAACTCGGTGATGAGTGCCTTTCACGTCAAATCATAATCGAATGAAACAAAAGTGTGGAAAGGTTTAGTGTTGCGGAAAGTTTTATTTCTTTTCTCTTCTCCCTGTTTTTGAAAACTTTATTTTAAGAAAACAGCCAATCCATTTTGGTTGGTCCATGATATGGGTCCAATAGTGGTGTAGTTGGATGGGGCCTGCAAAGACCTTTCCAACGATATATTATAAGCCCAATTCCGATGAATATTGAGGAATTTATGGTCAATTTACTAAACTGGGCCCGGTTTGAGCTTTAAGTACGGCCCTATGATCTAGGGGAGGGCCTAATATAATTTATCATTCCTAATGTAATTAGGAATGGTTTTAGTCTTCTAGAACATTCTAGAAGGTCTTATCATTCTTAATTCAATTAGGACTCTTCTGAGTTTTAATCAGATCAAATAGCATTTTCGATTGAAATTATATTATTTTATCTTCCAGTACGAGAAATTTATCAGATTTTCGAAAACGCGTTAAAAGTCGGTTTGGCGTCCAACCCCAGGCCTTGGCGCCTGGAATCAGGATTAGCGCCAGACGCCAGCCATTGGCGCCTGGCGCTAGCCACTGGTCCTAGCGCCAATGAGCCAGGGTTGGCGCCAAGGTAGTTTTGTGGTCTTCAGACTCTGTTTTGATAAATTATCTTTTTTGGATGATTTTCTCTATAAATATCGTATCAAAAATTCCGTTTTCAATCATCTACTCTCTCAATCATTCACCAATATTCACCAAGAATCATCAATTCTTTTCTCCATTCATCAACAATCACCAATTATCAATATTCATTCATCAACAAGCATCAAATCATTCATCTCTATTATTTATTCTTTTCTTAAATTCTTTCTTTCAAATACAAAATTCCGCATTCACAAGATCTTGATACACCTAGCCATATTCGAAGTTGCCTTCGCCCTAGACGTGAAAGGTTTAATTTCTGAGGGTTTGATCCCAAATCTCTCTTTCAATTATTTAATTTAATTGTTTGTTTATTATTTTCCTTGAAGTTACTAATGTGTGTACTTTGTTATTAGAAAGAGGTACGAGGCATCCAAGTAAGTACTTTATTGGTTTAATTGATATTATGATGTAGAAATCATACTTAGGTTGTTATTATGATTCCTAATGTTATGTTAGGGCGTTTTGATCTTCCTAGTATCATGTCTAGGGTAACTTTAATATTAAGTATGATTAAAAGTATGATGCTTCCTATTCTCTTCCTAATATTTATGATTGTTAGTATCATGTTAGGGCTAAAGATTTGATTTTTATTGCTTAGTGACATACTAGGGTTTGTTATTAATCTTGTTAGTATCATGCCTAGGATCTTGCTATTTTTATTATGCTTTAATATTAACATGAATATGATTATGATTATAATTGTTATAATGATTATGAATATTATTATTTTGATGATTATTTTATTTATGATAATTATTTCAATTATTATTAATATGATGATTATTTTCTTTTATGATGATGATTATTTCAATTATAATTTATTTTTATGATGATGATTATTATTATGTTGCTTGATTTATTTTATTGTTATTGCTTGATCACCTTTATTGCATGTTTAAAGGGAATTGGTATCTGCAATCACGCTTAATAAGATAATTAATAATCTTGTTAGGTTAATTGTGATTATAATTCAAGTGATCGCCAATAATAGATTTATTTGTGCATTAAATTCAACCAACATAGATTAAACAGGTTTAGGGTTAATCCTATTGATTGTATGTTAGTCAGAAAGCGCACATGAATACGAGCAGAATAAAGTAGAGGCCTATTATTAGGGCAGGTTCAATCTCTTTTAGGTTGGATTTGTACCATCATCCCCGAACCCTTATTTGGTTCATGACCTTATGGAGTAGACGATCTCTTGGATCGTTAAGGGGTGTAACCTTCATCCTATGAACGGTTTACAAGTTCCTAAAAAACTTGTTGGCGACTCTTTTGCTCTATCTTCTTCCCTTTTGGACGCCACCGTACTTTAGTGTATGATCACAGTGGGGTTCAAGCTAGTGGGATTTTTAAAGGCTTGAAACTATTCCCTACACTATGGATTGGGTCATATTTCGCATCAATATTACCGGGGCACCAACTTTCAACTCTAAGCAATGATTAGGAAGACCTGGCAAATTTAATGAGTTTAATAATTCCATAGGCTCCATGTTATCAAGGATCCCATCATCTCCTGTATGACCCAAAGTATCCGAACTATAGTATCTCTGCACGTTTCCTGGTAGCATTGATAAAATTTTCGAATTTAACTTATCTACATCATTATTTGTTGGTGCTAGAATTCCGCGATCCTTAAGGTACTCCCAATCCGTGTAATTTGAAGGCAAGTTGGGATAGACAAAGTTAATGAGATTTTGCAAACCATGTTCATCATTGGTTATCAAAATATCACGTGGTATTTCAATCCAATTGGTTCACCTTCCTCTGTAATGGGCACTCCTGCTATAACTCCTTCTCCAAATTTTATTATCTAATCAGCAAATTCTCGAATTTGTTCAAGGGCATCGGAGGGAACGTCACTTCGACATAAACGCATGTTTATCCTTAGGCACATAACTTGGCAGTCTCTCCAAAAGGACACTCGAGGCAAGGTAGCTGCAACAATTGATTCTCGTCCTTCATCTGGCACCTCGGGAAGTATCTGTCTAAAGTCTCCACCAAGAACAACCAATTTACCTTCGAAAACTTTATTGTCATTACAAATATCCTTGAAATGTCGATCTACCGCCTCAAATGCTAATCGATGGGTCATTGGAGCCTCATCCCATATAATTAATGATGCTTCACGGATCAAATCAGCACTGGTTGAGTCTTTTTTGAAGTTACAAACGGAATGTTGATCAGGATCAAAATGAATCTTGAAAGTCGAATGTGCGGTTTTACCCCCAGGCAATAATAAAGCACCCAAAAATAATTCCCGATGAAGCCACAGAGAGCACAATCTTTCTTTCAGTTCTGAATTTCGCAATCAGAGTGTTCCCACAGGTATGTCTTTCCTGTCCCACCACTATCGTAGACGAAAAATAGGCCACCTACATCTCAAGAATGAGCATCGAGTATTGCAGCATATACTCTATATTGATCCTTGTTTAACCCTCTAACTAAGGTATCAAATATGTTGGCTTCATCATGTGTGTCATATTCAAGTTCATCTCTTATCAACCGATTTAAGGCATTACGTGCTAACTCTGAAGAAGGTTGTGGCATGTCAGGGAAATCTGTCAATGACCTTCCAAGTTTATTCAATATATGCTCAATCTCTTGTAATCCTTGATTCTGCATCTCTTCGGGAGTTAATCGTTAGTTAGGGTTTCTAGTTTTGCGTTGCATCATTCTCTCAAGGTTATCGGTAAGTTCACCCCAATTTTGTTCCCACAACTATTTCGAATCACTTACTTCTGAAAACATCAATATGGAGCAAAACATGTTTCTCAACTGTGAACCCGATGCCCAGTTAGAGGCTTCTGATAGAGTTTCATTCCACTCATTATCGTCGTCAAGCAACCCTAAGGCCTGACATGCGTGCAGATCTGAAGGTAGGGTGGATGGCACCATCAACAGTTCGTATATCTTCAAAAGATTCCGCTCCACAAACCTTAGTTAAAAGCATCCGTAAGTAATATTGTTCCCCAGAATTTGGATGAACAAAAGGCAATCTACCAATGCAAGGTCTTTCTTGCCGTTGTGCCCACCCTTTTGTAGAACGATCCCATTTGAATCCCATAGGAAAATTTTGGTAAGTGTATTGATTTTCTTCTGGAAAATCCTTGTTAGCTTGAAACCACATAGTTAACAACTTAACATGGTTTGTTGCAATCTCGGTCATTCAAGGACTGTGTGCAGATCATCATTATCATTGAAAACTACAAATTGTTCACCAGGTAGCTAGATGAAACTGAAGTAGTTCCGTTGAAGGATATTGATGTTGCAAATCAAACTCAAATATTCTCCAGCATGCTTCAATGGATGATACATATCGACAATTTAAGTATTGTTTTATCTCATCCACTCTATTTCCTTGTCATGCCTCTTGACCACGTCGTGTGGCTGAATTGTTTTCAATGACAATTGTTGCTCGATCTTGACCTTTAGTAACATACTTGTATAGATACTTTACCACACTTCTCGCAGCATAACGCTCAACATTTATGTGTGCATTGTACTTAACACATAGAACTCTATTATATGGTACCACCCAACGATTATCTACCTCCCTTCCATTAACAATGATGGGCTCTCTATTTTATCTACGTCTATACTGCACAAAACCATTATCATCAAAGGTGGTTTTAGCACAAAATTTCTTCGGAAAATGCTTTGAACACTTTCCATCGATTAAACATGGCCCACATGGTCCGTGGAGCATGTTCTTGGTAACTGTTTCAAATGCCAAAGGATCTTTATCCTTGTCAGGGATAGATTTTCGCAGAATTAATTACATCGATATCCTCTGGACACTTAGGCTTATCTTCTGGAGCCAATGTTATGAGAATATGCGCATGTGGAAGTCCGCGCTTTTTAAATTCAATGACATAAAAATCTGAAACATGAAATATGTCCCATGTGATTAATTAGATATGTCAAAATATATAGTACGATTACATAATTAATCAACACAACTCACCAGCAATGACTTTTCCAAACTTCTTGTTATCCTTCAAATCGTGAAGCGTCTGTTTCAATTTGATCTTGAAAACACGTGCTACAATGTCTGGTCTATCTTGAAAACACGTGTACAATGTCTGGTCTATATATTAGATTTGCAAGCAGGTCCTTTTTGTAAACCATTGGAGATGTTCTAGAGAGTCTTTAAGTATAAGAGCATACACAATAGTTAACAATAATCATTGGGTTTTTTACCTCATTTGTAACCACTCATATAGCCAATGTATCTCAATTGCAACAAACAAGCACTAAATCATTCAAATTGAAGTAGTATTATGGGCATAAATCAAGAAGAAAGCATAACATCAAAACAAAAGATGCAAGTAGAAATGTATTTGATTTGAATTGTTAATTTGTTGTTTATTGTATTAAAGCTTAATTTGAAACATGATTTCAATTTTTTTTTTTTCAATAAAAATTAACTAAGGAAGTATAACTGAAGATGAACATAGAAATATAGAGTTTTATTTTTAATTGCACATGTTATTTTGAAAAGTGTAATTTGGATTTGATTTGAATTGAACCAATGTTAGTTTTGAATTTGGTGAGAATTGATTGTATTATACTCCTTCCGTTTTTAACTACTTGCTCCATTTCTCCATGTGTGGAGTTTTAGGAGAAATTGAAGAAAGTAATAAAATATGGAGGTAGTGGGGTAGTTGAGAAAATAAAAAATTGTAAAAAGCAAAAGTAGTGGAAGAATAGGAGGAGAGAGAGTATTATGTTGGGTTCACTAAGTGTGAGAAATCTAATATATATATATAAAGGGGAGTTTTTTCCCGCGTTTTTAGAGAGTCACGTTGGATTTTGTTATTTTAAAAAAAATATAGAGCGCCACATAAAATTATGATTTTGCGCTATGTAGGATAAAATGTGCTATGTAGGATTTGATGTGTGCCACATACACAATTCGATATTTTTCTGTTGTACCTAACAAGAATGAATATCGTGTTGTTCAAAATACAACTGTCAAAGGCATTGCAGATAATAATAAAATTCCGTTGTATAGATTTGATTTTGTTCAATTGCAACATTTAGATAAGTTCCGTAGTAATGCAACACTCCCCGGTATATATTTTACATATTTCGTATTTTTATTTTTAAAAAATTTATAAAGTGTTATCATTTGCTTAACTAATTTCTTTTAATTGTTTTTTTTTGTTTCGTATATCACTTTGTTCTACAAGATGTGGTTGGCATGGTTGTAAACGACGTTGGAGATTCAATTGAAATAGAAGATAAATGGTAATTATTATTTTAATATATTTGTATATATTTTTAGCACATAAATAAAAAAAAATGTTTAAAAAAATTCAAACAAACCGTGCATCGCACGGGTTTCATCTAGTGAATTATATATTGTAAAAGTTTTCCATAAAAGGAAATGAAACAAGTATTTAAAAATAGCCGAAAAAAGAAAGTGGAGCAAGTATTTAAAAACGGAGGGAGTAGTACAAAAATACAAAGGTGTATGGAGGGTTTCAAAAAACAATAAAAAAAAATTATGGAGTATTTTTCTAAATCAGGTGTTACCATACGTAAGCCTCATCTGATGTAATTTTGTTAAAATCTTATGTTATTTTAAACAAATTATGTGTTACTTTGCTAAAACAATATTGTGTAATTTTGCTAACATACTACTCGTAACTTATTTTACGTATTTGCACCAAAAATAAAACTTATTTTACGTAAATCTTGTGTTATTTTACATTATTTTATTTTATTTTTATTTAAGGCAATTTTGTGTTATTTTACTTAAACCAATTAAATATGCGAAAATACTATTTGGCCACCTACTACATTTTGGACCTTCTCTACTTTTAGTTAGGCATCCATCGTCATCACCAATGGCGGAATTAATTCACTCATTGTTTGGTAATTAATTTGTTGGTGAATTTACATGCACTGATGCACAGTGACAAAAGTAGTTCTATAAAAGTACTCCTCCGGTCCTCCCCCCTCTCTCCCTCTCTGCTAGGGTTTTCTAAAAGTTTGGTCGTTTAAGTCGGAAATAGTCTAATTTCCTCGGAAATTAGACTATTTTCGACCATTTTTTCTTGTTTTTCTTTGATTTTGCTTTTTAGGTTTCAATAATTCCCCATTTGTGGGATTTTTGGTTTGTTTTATTTTTGTGTGTTTATTTCCTAGATTTTGATCTATGGAATTTAGGGCTTGTTCATTAACAAGGACTGATGCGGGTTTGCAAGGCGAGTCAATTCGGCGGGCACATGAAGATGGACCAAAGGGTAGGTTTCTCCATGACTACATACGCAAAGGCGAAAGCTGTTCCATAGATAGTCTCTCGTGTGATATGAAAGCCTGTGGCGATATTAGCGGGGGACGCTCCCTCACGGAAATTGTATGTGTTGTCTGTAGTGTTGATGAAGCAATTAACCTTTTGATTTATTTTGTAATGTTCTCGTTGGGGTTGAATGTCTTTGTAGATGCCGTATGGCTTTCTTATTAATGGATTTTTTCTTTCTCTAAAAAAAAAAAAAAAAAAAAAAAAAAAAATCAATAACCAACAATCTTTTCTCAACAACAACAACAAAAAAAAGAAAAAAAAAGGTTTTAGGGGGCAATTTAGTCCTTAATAAATTAATTTAGTTCTCAAGAATTCGAATTGAGCTTGGAATTTGCAAAACAACGATGTAAGTGCTTCGTTTTGCATGTTTAATAATATCGATTTTGACTCGCCACTCGCAAAGCGAGGCATTGTATTACAAGAACTCATTAATTCTTCTTCTATTTGTATGGAGTTAAGGTAACAATAGGGACTAATCTTTTTTACTTTTCACTTTTTGGGACCTAAACTTTTTTTTCTTTCACCATTTGAGACCTGCAGTTAATTCGTATTACAACTTTCTTCTTTCTGAATTCTTGTCTATAGTATTAGATGCTCGAACTTGATTTCAGTATTACCTGAAAGTGTCTATCTAGTTTTACAGTCCACTTCAGCTGTCCAAGGCTTTGTTCTGTGAATTGAGTGGGGCTTTGGCATTCCTGTTAGTGAATATGTTGAAGACTATCGCTACCTTTACTAGTTCTCAGGCCACTCAGGTGAATTCTTGCTTTCTTTTCATGATTGGACGTGCATCTATTATTAACATGTTAAGTTTTTGTATCCCTCAGCTCATTCTACATATTGCTACTTACTGGTCATGTTACTTATCCTTTCTTTTGCTATGAATTCTTATAATATAAAAAGTGTTAAGTGTTCCAGGCAACCGGTATCCATAGTGCTTTCTGTGACTACCAAGTTGATGCTATCACATTGAATTGGCAATTGCTCCTAAAAGATTCATCATATTACAAGAGCAAGCGAACTGAATTTTATTGTTTTACTCTCAACTGGATGTTACTTCAATGGAGTGTTCTGTTCGACTACTAATTAAGATAGGCTTATAAAAGAACCTTAAATTGCTTTGGTGGAAACAAAACGCTGGATGCCTGCTTAAAATTGTAATTCTTGCTGTAGTGTATCTATAGTATAAGATGGCTAACAGAGATATATAGGAAACTATCTAAATTTCAAAAATGTGTACTAAAACTGCTGCATGTATGTATGATCTTGACTGATCCAGCATGTCCGTGTCTGGCTCATTAAACACATCAACATGCTTGACAGCCCAATGATTGAATCTCTGTGCAAGAACCCAATTTAAAGCTTCCACCCAACTCCGCGTTTTCATTGTTTAAAACATGTAATGCCACCTTTTTAGGTCCAATTTATGTCAATTGGGTCGGTCCATAAATGATTCAATTATCAAGCCCAAGGTCAAAGGTTCAAACCTCCAATCCATGCCAAGTCAAGGTCAGCAGCCCAGTCAACGTGGCAAGCCCACTTGATTCGTGGCCCATATCTCTTCATTGTACTAAGGTATAAAAGCCTTCACTTCTCCCACTTTGCATTCATTCACAAATAGCCTCAAGCAATCAATTCTCTTGCATAGCACTTTCTCGATCTACACTGTACTGACTTCGACATCGGAGGGGCCTTCCTCGACACTACCCCGAGGCCAGTTTACATGTACTTGCTGTGCAGGAAACCCTCGGCCCAGTCTCACTTGGACCGAGTTCAGTCTTCAACCCTTCAGCAAGGACCTCGCCGAAGGTCCCATTGTTTTACCCGAAACACCACCTTAACAAACTCATAAGTCATAAAGCTCATAACTAGCCAAAGGAGGCTATAAAGCTTAGACATTCTGCTAACAGATAATATATACTCATAATAGCCATGGAGTTGAGTCATTCAACAACTGGAAAAATATTTGGCCACGGAAGCTAAGATCATTTTTATAACTTCACTAAACAACATCTCTAATTCACTTGCCTTACCAAATATGTCCTGTTCATGGCCTTCAAGAGAGAATCTATATATCTTTAACATTTTCTCATTTACATCTTCCCTTTTCTTTTTGCTAATTTTAATCCTGTGTACTGAGAAGATGATTCACATTTTTGTTTTTGTGCCGCAAAAATAATGTTCTAGTTTACCAAAATTTCTTTCTACTTCATAGTAATTAATATGAAACAGATATAAGAGTAGTATTTAAATATATATACTGAGTTAGTTAGTTGAAATACTTGAAAAGTAAGTTTTTATTTACAAGGACAAATATGTCCTTTTACTTTGTGTTTGAATTACTTTGAAAGTAAATTAGTCATAAAATTCCTGTAAAAAAAAATAAATAAATAAAATAATATAAATTGGTCATAAATTCTATCGGGTGAATTTGAATTTGAGATGTCAAAGGTAAAAACTAATCATGTTAACAAATTTTAAAATTAGGTTTAAACCATTTATGCAAATTTAATCCTCCAACATACAAATTTATATATATAAACCAACTAGATTAAACCCCGTGCAATGCACGGTTGTTAAATAATTCTAATGACAATAAATTTTACCAAAAATAATGAATATAAATATTATAAATAGACTTAGTAGTAAAAAGTATGAAATATTGTGAAAGAAATTAATTAAACACGTAATAGTTTATAGTTATAATGGGCAATTTGATATTTAAGGACATTTATTTTAGATTTTATACAAACTAAAAGTCATAATTTAATTACAATAAGCTTTTTTTAGTAAGTGGTTTTGGAGGGAAAACTTTTTATAATATTTTGCCAAGTGTCCTCCTAGATTTGCTTTTAGTATAATGTAATTGATAATAATGGAGCTCTTTCCCTAAATAATGTTGGGAAATTATCTAAATCCCAAATTATAGCTACTCTTTTTTTAATTCCCACCATACCGTCCACGTCACCAGTTCAGTGAGAATTTTTTTAAAAAAATGGGTTTATTAGAAAACTGCTACTTCAAGTAGCGGTGTGCTACTGAAAACCGCTACTTCAAGTAGCGGTTTGTATTTACTAATTATTTTTTTAATAAAATCACTTTCTCCCCTTCCATTGTAAAGTAATTCAGCAGAATCATCCAAAAAGAAAAATAAAAAATAAAAATTCAAACGACACTCCCCAAGTAGCCTTCCAATGCAACAATCCCTCGCGCTGGGAGCCGTTTTCGCCACCATCAACGCCTTCCTACGGCTCCGACAATGATTGCTGTGAGAATATAACCAGAAACGAGGATATATCAAAGGATTTGTGATTGTCGACACCGATGCACGCCAAATTGCACCGTTTATCAAAGGTTTATGGAACTTGGGGATACAACTATTCAAGTACTTGAAGGTTTAATTTTGACTGATTTACAGATATTTTGTTTTAAAGAAAAACTTACTAAACAAACCCATAAACCGCTACTTCAAGTAACGGTGTTTTGAGGAAAACCGCTACTTCAAGTAGCGGTTTGTTGCTGGACCGAGAAAAAAAAAATCGGTTTGTTTTCCTTAGCTGACGTGGACGGTATAATGGAAATTAAAAAAAGAGTAGCTGTAATTTGGGAATTATTAGATAATTTCCCAACATTATTTAGGGAAAGGGCTCATAATATTGATCCTATATATTTATAATCATTTTATAAGCCAATAATAATCAATAACATTCATTTTGTAAATAAATAAATAAATAAATAAAAACCAAACACACACACACATTCATAGAATTATTCTTCCAATATGTTCAAATTTGACATAATTGTGTATTCTATTTCACTAATTGATAAAATTGAGAAGTGTCAAATCACTAACCATTAAGGATATGCCATGAATCTGACTTTGTTGTCGTGTCTACCAAAATCTAGCTTTTTGATTGCAATTAGTAAATTAAACCTGTCATTACAGTGCGCATTACCATAGGAATTAGGAAGTTAGGAACATAAGACCAACTTTTCATACTATGTAATACTTCCTTTATTTGAAACTTCCTCCATTTTCCGATTTTTATAATATATATATTCTCTTAATTTCTAATTGATAATCGTGTTTTACTTGTAACTGGTTATTAATGCATGTCTTTGATTATTAATAGTACCTCTAATTATTAAATTTGATATTATTTAAAACACTGATCAAGACAAATAAAACAAAATTCACTCAAATTATAAATAGCTTCAATTATCCAAACAAGAGCATAATAAACAAATAGAGGGATCGGAGTATATTTTTAAAAAAAAATTGAGGAAGGAGTATGTATTGCTTATGCGAAGTAAAAATAAAAAATCTCTTTATTTAGGATTTGTTCTCTTCAACTTATTTCAAATACTTATTACTTATTTCTTAATAAATTCATATCAAATCAAATCAGATAAGACCAGATCAGAACTTTTGATTATCATTTACTTATCGTTAAATATCGTTGATTGCGTATTATAAAAATGACATATTTAAAAAGTTCACAATGAGATGAATCTAACAAGATCCATTTTGATAATGTTTTTATTTATAGATTAGTATTAACATGCGGTCAAAATTTAGTCAAATTATTAAATCAGATCAAACCAGACCAGATTAGAAAAATCAAGATAAAAAAATTCAGACCTTAAAAAATTCAGATCAGATCTACTTATTTCAGGTGAAGAGAACAACAAGTCCTTATATACATAATATACGCTGTATTAATTTTATCATTTTATTTGTGAATATTGTTGGATAGTTTGGATTCATCTGATCATTATGTAGATATTCAGTTACTTAATATTTTTGTCTATAATATATACGAAGTATGTAGCATTATCGTACAAATATACAATAATGTACGGAGTAAATAGTGAAATTTCCGTCCACAGATTTTTACAAAAGATATATATATTTACATAAGCAAGATTTGATGATTTCAAGTTCAATTCTACCCTCAAGGCCTCAATTACATGATTTTATAATATTATCCTCAAGGCCTTTATGATTTTATAAAGGCCTCAAAAAAAAAAAAAAATCTTAATTAGAGATAAGCAACGTGCTGTTTTACAACTACTCACTTGGAAACTTTTGCTTAAACAAATGAATATACCTAAAACAACTAAAATTAAAAGTAAGGATAAAGCAAGAAAATGGATATTTTAGTAGATTTTTGTGGACTTTTTGGATCCTAAAATGGATGTATGTCTCATCCAACAAAGACAAAGGCAGCCACCAAGAAGAAACCTTAGCTTTATTAATTTTGTGTGTTTTCTCTTTTCTAGTAGAGAAACATAACCCATACTTATAACCAAATCTATCATTTTTGTCAACAAGCTAAGTGTAGTCTTCTCATTACCAACTTGTCTACTACTAAAGTTTACTTGATAGATTCTATGATTTGATTAAAAGCATTAATTAATGAGATATAATTTGATACACTGCATACAATTACAAACAAGTATTTTTATAATACATAGTTTTGGCCTTACACTATCAAGGTCATTTGATTATAGAGCATCAACAACGTTTGTATCAATAAAAGTACAAAGTATATGTCAACGTATTACTTGTAAGGTGTATAGTTATTTTACTTATTTAGTATTAAAAAATTCATGTTAGATATTTTTTTTTTTTTTTTTTTTTTGGTTGCACAAATTTGGAAATGAATCATTATTTTAAAAAGAGTGAAATAAAGTAGTAGATTTGATAGTGAAATTGTTAAATACAGGTGTGGGCTGCACCTGCAAACCAAATGAAGTTTCATCCAAAAATTATATGACAATAGGTGGAGTGGTAGGTCTATTTTCAACAGAAATGCTGATTTTTTTTCTTTGATGAATTCCTCCAAATATGTGAAACTTTTTTGTACATCTCAAATGAAAGTAGCAAAGATAAGGGTAGTCCTCTATCTTGGATATTTCTTTGTTCTTTTAATCTCTACTTATTTTATTTTTAAGCAGTGATTTTCAACTTATAGCTTTGACAATTAGAAAAATTAATTATGTATCCCATAAAAATAGTAAATTTTAACATTTTTGAACATATTTACAAAAATGAATCTAACGATGAATTCATCGAGTGAATGAAGGTAGTAGACGACGTACTCATGAAAGTCATGAGTGTTTACACAGAACACTTGAAACAAGTCTTGAGTGTGGCTCTAGACACTCCAAATATGGGTGCATGTTTATTTAGTGTGGCAAATGTGTGTACCTTGACCATTTGCATCTCACTTGACTTGTTAGCTTATTGTTGGAAATAGGTAATGCAAACGAATTCTCGAGCCCGATCAGGCCGTGGTTCGCCCGACCGGGCGGACGTGGCAAAGGAAAATAGGAGAACTCTTGCACCCGATCGGGCGGCCTTTTTGACAAGCCCGATCGGGCGGCTTCGCCCGATGGCTCGCCCGACCGAGCGGTGTTCGCCCGACCGGGCGCGACACTTGGTCTGGAAAAACTTAATCTCACGCCCAATCGGGCGGCTGCTTGCTCGATCGGGCCCGCCTTTTTCCTAGGTCGGTTTGCTTTACGTGTCTCTTTTTTCCGGAACTCATATAAATACGAGTCTTGCCTCTTCGTAAGAGATTGATTCACTTTTCAAGCCGAAAACACAAAACCTACCCTTTGAGATCTGAACAGTTCTTGATCAATTCCACTCTTCGAGTTCGGGTGCACGGATTACGAAGAGAGTTGCGTTAAACTTGGGGGGCGTGCGTCACTAGGAAATTTGTACCAGTGGTGGCGTATTTCGCTTCTAAGGCAGTGGATTTTGTTCCACGGCGCGACTGTGAGTTTGAGATCTTCAATCCAAAAAAGTTCTAATCTTTTTTTGTTTGTTATTGATTTCAACAGTTATTTTACCAAGACTTATTATAGAAATTAATTTATGACCTTCATTACTGTTTTTTTTTCTTTTAATTTTTATTTTTAATTTTTTATTTTGAAGACGACCTTCATTACTTGATTGCTTGCTTAATTTTTTAAAAAAAAATTAATTTTTTTTAATTTTTTAATTTTTATGTTATATTTCCATTATTGTAAGTAATCAAGCAAAAGATCGAGCAATAATTTAACTTGCATTGCAAAATATTATATTCTTGTTTTTTTTTTTTTTTTTTTTTCCTTTGAAAACCCTATTATATATACAATTATACATGCACAAATTACAAATACTAATTATAATTACAATCATCCATGTAGTTGAAGGTACCATAGTCAACGAAGGAAGTTTCTATTTGTTATTAGCACCCCATATCCTACCACTTCACATAGGACCGTTATTTAATTACGACAGTGACACATCATGAAAACTCAATCATTTATTTACAAAATAAATGTCCTAGTACTCTTATACTTTGCTACTCTCTACATTACTCTTATCTTATCGAGCTAATTTTTTTCTTCAATATTTGGAGGTCGATTTTTTTTTTTTTTTTTAATTTTTTTTTTTTATTTACAATGAATTATTTTAAAGCCAATAACTAAAATCTAATAAAGATTAGTTGTATGCAAATTAATTAAAGATGGATGATCAAGTTCGGTCTAATCTGCATCCTGCTACAATGTTTAAGTATGTTAATTAATTTTTGCTTTAGCTTAACATTAAGTTTTAATAACCCCAATATGCTTAGCTGCCTTAACTAATACATATTATGCTTGTATACACAAAATAAATCAACTAATTTGTCGAGTCTCAAGTGGACTTTTATGCACATCTCTAATAATTCTTGAACGAGACACATTGAAATATTTATGTGTGCGATAATGTTGACTATCTTAATCAATTTAAGTTTTAGGCGATACTTTTGTGATCATCACTTTCTCTACATATATTATCAACCAGTTTAAGCTTTAGGGGATACTTTTGTGACTTTCTCTACATTCTCTTACACACGAAATTTCAAAAACTATTTTCAAAAGAAATCACATTCTTATTAACTATTCTGTAACAAAAAGATCATCCTAGAGATCGATCTCACAACTTTCTTTTGAAAAATAAAAAATCAGTTTAACGATCATGTGATGGTCTAGTATAAAATTTTCCATGAATATGCATGCACTTTTACATACTATGTTCCATGCATATGCACAAGTATCATGATAACAACTTTACTTAATACGTGCATGGCAATGGAAAACCAGGAAAAAAAAAAAAAAAAAAAAAAAAAAAAAAAAAAAAAAAAAAAAAAAAAAAAAATCCTACTACTTGAGTTCAAAGTAAGATACAATCCAACTTACTTATTGGGTTATAGATATATAGGAGTAGCTTTTACTTATTGGGTTATTAAAGATTAACAAAGTTTCTTATTTTTCTTTCAACACAGAACACATAGTACTCAAAGTCTCAAACTTACACTATTTAGTAGTTTCCCCTCAAATATGAGTCTATTTATACTTCTCCTTGAATTGAATGAAAAATGAATAAATTAAACAACGAACTCGGTCTATATTGAAGCAAAGCACTAAGGAGACACTGCACCAACATTGGGCCTTAGCAATATAAGTCCTAACACAAACAATGCCTATCGAATGACATGTAATAACTTAGGGTCTTTTCTGATTTACTGAACTGAGCTAAATTGAACTGAACTGATTGGATCTTAACTGAACTAATTGAAATGATTATTTTATGAGAGAAGGAAATTGAAAACTAAATTGAACTGAACTGAAATTTAGCTGAAGAGAACATGCCCTAATTGAACCTAGCACGAATACGGATTTGTAAGAATAAATGGAGAAGAGACAAGATATAAAGAGAAGTTCAATCAGTCCACTAAAATTTGCCCAAAGCAAGGTTCCATCCTAAAAGAGATAATCTATATGAACAATAATAAACTTCATTGGACTAAATAATATAAACTAAAAATCATTTGAGACACACAATATTCACACTTGCACTTAACTATTTGAATTAGAGGAAAGATAAGAGAACAACTACATAAACACCTAAAATAAACAAATTGCAATATAAGAGAATTAAAGTGTAAATATTAGAGTAAAATTAATATTAATTACGCCGAACGACGCGTGATTTTGTCATAAATTCCTAACTTAATACCATTTCAACCAATATAATTTATCCTTATCTAACGCCCCGGGGCGCTCATTAGCAAGATCGATATAATTATAATGCATTGCATCTTAATTCACCAATTATATTACACCATACATTAAAATGTTGATTAGTCGTATCTAATTTATCAACAAACCGGGATAATGGTTTGAATCCAATATATAAACTATATACAAATAATAACAAAGTTGACCTCTAAATATATTTGAATCATTTATCAAGTCGAAGAATGGAAGAAATAAACAAAAAATATAACCAATCATCAATTTTTTTTTTTTGGAGCTAAATCAAAAGTCATATTCAAAGCAACTTACCATGGCAAGCTAACTGTCTTCACAAGCATCCTCGATCTTGAATGTTGATGATGACAACATGAATGACGAAAATATTGGCTATCAAAATAATATAATGCTGATATATATATACCACATTAACCATAAAAATAAAACATTGAACATAAATAAATGATTAAATAAATTAGGATATCTTAGCTTCTACCTACCTACATTTATAACTTGTAAATAAATTGTACACAACCCTACACGTTGATATAATAGTGGTAATTGCAATATCAACGTTGACATGAACAATTGTACAATAATACACAGTACCAAATCACAATTAAATGCTGTCTAAAATAAATTCAAACATAAAAAGAGTAATAATTTATTTATTTTTATATAAATTAAATTTCCTCTTTTTATGTCTTGAATAAACTGTACCAATAATGTTTATTATTTTTTTATTATTGATTTTCGGCACCAAATGAATGTAATCTAATTCAATACAATCAAAATCGAATCCATATCGATCTAACTAAACATGGAAATTTTAAAGTAAATCATCAAATACAAATGTATAATTTCTTTTTTCTGTAACATATTCAATTATCTAAAACGCGTTGCAAAAAATCGAGAGAATTAGGGGAAAAGATGGTACTAGGAGAAGTAAAATTTGTCGAAAAGGGGCTAGGTAAGTAACTTCCTTCGATAAAACTCTTATTCCCATGTTGTACAACACTCAAGTCATGATGATGTTGTAGGTTTAGGTTATTTGGATCATGAAAAAAGGGTGAAAACAAGTTTGGTGAAATTGGTGGTAACGAACTCGGTCCGGGGGATAATATCCCCGGAAAAAACACGGTTCTTTCTACCCCTTCCATGTCGCCGCCACCACCACCACCTCCGTCGCCACCTACACCAAAAGTTATCCCTTGTTCTCTAATAACATCACTTTGACCAACCATTCTCTTTGCTTCTGGGTGCATTTTCGTCCTTTCGATGCTCGCAAACCTCGCGGCCGGCGATACACCCCCCGTTATTACATGATGATGACTTGTAGTAGTAGAAGAAAATCCAGTAACCATATTACTACTACTACTTGAAGTAGTAGTAGTAAAATTACTAGAAGGATATTGTGTAGAAGATGATGATGATGAGGTGGCATCGGGGCCCGTTAACCGTTGAACAAGTGTCATAAATTCACTAGGGTGTGTATGGATTACCTTAGGAGACACGGTGTATATGATCACAGGCTGACGTGGCGGCGGTGGTGGTTGAGATGGTACTTGTTGGTGTTGATGAGGCGGATTAGCCGGTGGCGCCACCGGTGGTTTTTTTATCTTGTGTGACTCTTTCCTAACCTTCAAGGGTGTCGGCCTTGGGCCTTGTAGCTCTTTACGAGGCGGTCGGCTACCGCCCGGGGAGTCCGGATTGTCCATGGTGGATATGGCTAGAAGAGAGGCCAAGGTTGGTACACAAAGATATTGTGGCTAGGAAAAATGATGATGAGATAGTGGTAAGGGGCATTTAATATTTTTTTTCAAAAGGTGGATAAGAAATATACAAATATATATACATAAAATTAAAAATATTTTGAAAGGAGGGAAGATGGGTGGAAATGTATAGACTTAAAAAAAATAAAATAATAAGCCAATGGGACATAGGGAAGTATAGTATAACAAATTAACATGAAGTGGTTGAGAGAATTTGTCTTGTTTTGTTAGTTTCTTGAACAAGTGAGCATATGCAAGTTGGTTGTCATTAGGTTACTAATAGGAGAAAATTCATTAATTGTGTTGGCTACTTGTTTATTAGTGATGCTATTAATTATGTAATGATCAGTAAGAAAAGGCAGGTTTCGTGGTGTTATTAATCTTTGAACTTTTCTAACCTTTTATGGTTGTAACCTAGAAGCTTCTTATTGTCATGCAAGTAATTTTTCAGCTTTAATATAGGAAGTGGTGGTAATTGGATTATCTATGCGTGGCGTCATTTTGGGTTGGATGGTTTTAACTTTTAAATTCGTGTAGTTTTATGTTTACATTTGATTTGATTTAGCCATTTTGGTTTATTTATACATATATGGAGTTTTAAATTATAACACTACATAAAAAATGAGTATATTTAATATTTATCCACCATATAAATGATTTTACCAAAAAAAAAAAAAAAAAAATAATGTATATAAAATGAGTATGTAGATGTTATATATCGATCTAACCATAATTATTTATTACACTTACACATGCGTAGGTAAGAAAATGATACATATTTTATGTTGTGCGCTCATAGTTCCTCTGTTTTTATGTTGCTAACACTTCAATTTTCATGTTTAATTTGTCCACCATTTGTATATTTAATTATAGATAAAATTAATATATATAATATTAAAACTTAGTATTTGAAAGATATATATTATGGCGAATTTAATAAGATTTCTCATAATTACATTTCACTAAAAATAAACATTGTGTATTATGTTAATAGTACGTGTAAATTTCAAGTGTTTGTTTTACCTTAAATTAAAGTAATGGATG
The DNA here is from genome assembly GCF_948465745.1 of Chenopodium album. NCBI lineage: Eukaryota > Viridiplantae > Streptophyta > Magnoliopsida > Caryophyllales > Amaranthaceae > Chenopodium > Chenopodium album. The sequence goes on from NC_137840.1 coordinate 64,373,001, forward strand.
AATTATTAATTTATCAATTGGTGGTGGGAGCATTTTATGTATGATTTGGAGAATTTGATTGAGTAGAGAGGAGAACTATAGTATAACAATAGATTAGTCTCGTGCGATGCACGATTTGAACAAATAAAATTTTCTAAAATAAAATAATACACCTAATTTTTTTAAAAACAAATAAATTAGAACTCTGGCAAAAATTGAATGACAAATGTTTGGGGTACCTTAAATTATTAATGTTGGGGAGAATAAACTGTTTTTCAAAAATTTATACTAATAATAATATAGCTAACCAAAATTTTAATAAATTAAAATAAAATCATTTAATTGTGACATCATTTATAGTTTTGGAGAGAATTTTTTTTAATCCCAACGTGACAAGATGATGTTAGCGGTTGTTATTTTAGTATTAGTTATAGATTAAAATTCAAGCATATAGCATTATCATGTAAGGTTGTATATTATGTTCACTTTATTTTTACATACTTATTTCAAAATAATCAAATTTGAATAAAGGTTAATAAGTTTAAATAAATAGTACTCCGTATTGGTTAGTGTTGCTTGATAAGGCAAATAAGGGGTATCTAAGTTCTAATTATGTTCATTTTAATTTATCTATTTATTATTGTTACAAAAATTCTAGAGTCTAGACAAAAGTAGTTAAAGCACCCAAAGCAGTCTATTAGTTCATAAAAACTTGTTTGTGTGAGAAAAAAGACCAAATGAAGACTCCTTTTTTCTTAAATGGGAACATGCAATTTAATTAAATTTATTTGTAGAAGAACAAGTCATAATAAAGAAAGAGCATGATTAGAGGCAGTTAAAAGAGATAACAATTGCTGACTGAATTGCCAATTTCAGACTGGTAGTAGTTAACTAGTTATTTAGTTAACCTTCAACCTGAAAAATTAGATATACGTACCACTTTAGAAGTCTTGGAACCTTCTATTCTTCTACATAGAATTTTATGGTACTACGTTTATCTCAAACTTATTTCTTTATTTTATTTTATTTTTCTTTTGAGGGATTTTTTATTTTTTTTGGATATTATTATTACTAAAGAATGGGTACGAATGAGCCTACTAAACATAAGTATACATGACGTACGTTGCTATATCTTCGTATTGTACAAGTCATACACAGTTATGTACTTATGTCTTATTAGTACTTCGTAACAAACTAATTATATACTCATAATTAAATAAATATACAACAAACTAGGATTTCTCTGGCCTCTGCTCTTCTCTTCTCTCGTCCTCTTTTCTAGGATTTCTCTAAAATCTTGGCCATTAGTTTTTGTCAGTTTAGTTGTTTAGCAATTTAGGTTTCAATAAATCTACACTAGTGTAGATATTCGCCCGTCTCCCTATGGTGGAGTGGTTAGTTTTTGTTACTTTTAGTTGGTTGTTTGCGTTTAGGATTTGTTTGTGTGTTAGGGTTTATCAAAAAGGTAATCATCTTTTACCATATTGTCACTTCGTTGGTAAAGATTTGTTCCGGATCGTAACGGTTGTCAAGTTTTCGAATGCGTTCAAGCGAATTAGATGAAAATTATCCTTACGGCTATAACAAATCATTAGACCGTCTCTCTGAAAAGGCTGTATATTTCAGCAATGTGTGCAAGCGATGTACCACAGTGCAAGATCTTTTCAGCGATGATAGCTTTGATGAAGGAAACCCTAGTTTGATTCAATTTTATGTATTTGTAAATTTAGATTTCGTTTATTTGTAGATGTCGGATGTTTTTTTATTAATGAATTGATTTGTTTCAAAAAAAATACATAACAAACTTTTAGTTTTTCTTAGACCGTTCTCTCTTAATGTAATTTGAAGAAACAAAATTATGAAATCTCTCTATTTACATAATTACATGACTTTTACTTATCAATAATTTATTTTATCGCTTATATTAAAAAATCATCAAAATTTATATTTATCAGACTTTATTTGAACATGGGCGATCCTTAAACTTAGATCTCTAATATAAGTGAAAAAAAAGTGGACAACATTTGACCTAAGACATTGTACTATAGCATTTTGAAAAAAGATTAATTTTATAAACACAAAAATGAAGCATACGGTTTTCATTTAATGTAAAACAGTGTCGTTGCGAAAGCAATAATAAATGTGTCATTGAATTAATAAGATAAATTGACGTTTAATTAACGTGAGTGTGAGATATGTTAAGCGAACCAAGTCAAGTTGAGGCGTTGAGAAAAAGCCAAGTCTTGATCGACCACCACAAATCTTGACTCTTGAAAGAAGTTGAACCTAGTCAAATTATACCCACTACTTAATACTTGGCTTTTCTTTATCATGTTTTATATTTTATCTACTATTTGCATTGTCTTTTCTTCTTATTCCTTTTTTTTGGTTGAATTTGGAGACTAGGAGAGTGGATTACGGTGTATAATGATCAAATAATCTAAATAGAAAATTAATTTCTCTTCTAACACCCTATTCAACAATAATATCTTAGTAATATTGTCAATAATTTTGGAACTTATTATTAATCAATACATTTAGAACAAGGCTTAACATGACTAGCTATACATTCATCTTTATGTAAAATCTCTATATGTGACTAATGATCGACGTATGATAGTTTCATAGGCATAGGCCGGATAAATCATCAATACTATACACTAAAGTAATCACCAAATTTATCCTTAAAGCACACGTGTCGCGTCCACATTAAAAAAAATTCTCATCAATAACTTTTCTTTTAAAAAAATTAAATAAGATAATTATGAAAAAAAAAAATTATACGTACGGCCTAAATAATTAAACAATAACAGGTTTAAATAATTAAAATGTTCAATGTATTAAAAAAAAAAAACTATAAACAAATACAAACTTATAGAAATACTACCTCCGATTTTTTTTAGTTACAACTTTGGGGTATTATTTGAGAGATATAAAATATTCCAAAGTTGCAACTAAAAAAAATTTGAGATAGTATATGAATACTATTTTTTTTTTTTTTTAGTGAATATCCTAGGGCAAAGAGCTAGTGTTATAGTATGACAAGAACGCAAGAAGGATTAAATATATTTATTGACCTATTTGGCAAAATTAAAGAAGGTAAAAGAGTAATTATTTTTTGGTTTTAAAATTTAAAGTAAAGCGGGAACCACTCACTTAGAATATCATAATTAACTAAAATAAGATTTTTATTTTCTTTATTATTATTATTACTATTATTATTATTTTTAAGAATATGAATAATTTTATGGATCATGGGATTTGTTATTAAAAGAAATAGCTATTCATTTAAGCTTGTTTAATTATGGTCGATCACTTTTGTCCAAAATTTGGTTCAGGACAAGTCATGTTATTTATGGTTTTAAATATCACCAATTGTGTCATAGTCACATGACTAGTAGAAACTAAAAGTCTAAAATATGCATGGCTTCATATTTTATTTTCTCTTACATTACGCACCCACCACATTTTAGTGTTTTACAGATTACAACTCCATTTAATAAGCATATAGTCTGAGAATCAGATATAAACATCTGTACTCCAATATTAATTAAAAGTAGAATACAAAATTTTCACAAAATTTAATTTGAGATGCAAATCTTTAAAAATGAGATCTAAAGCCAAAATTTATGACCATTCCCGTAGCATAAAAATTTAGTAACTGTAATTATAAGTGATATCAAATTAAGTTAAACTAGAGTGTACCCGTGTAAAATGTACGGGATATACATTATATTATATTAGAATGAAAAATTTGCGAGGAAAATCCTTTTAAGTGGTCAACTTTGTTAGGCAGACCCTTTTATATATATAAAAAAAAGGTGGCACAAAAGGTCCTTTTATGCAATTTGGATTGTGTGGAGGGTCCGTTGACCGAACTCCGGCGTTGACTTAAATTTTCCGGCCAAATTACTTATGTTACCCTTTTTTTTTTCCTTTTCCCTCTATTTTCTTCGATTTCCCCCTTTCCCCAATTGAAACCCTAACTTTAGCCCAGACAACTCAGAAATCTTGTATTCTTATCCTTAAATCACAATTGAAGGGAAATCAAAGCCTATAAGCACCAGGTGAATCAGGCAAGGTGAGAATCCTTTGTCAATTTCAGGTTTTGTTTTGCAATTTTGTAATTTATCATTGTTTTTTGTAGATTATAGTTGCGCATAATGATGAAGAGGTGTAATTACGGTCTTTCAATTGCCAAGAGAACATCGCGGACTCATGAAATCCCGGGAAGGAGGTGAGGGGTCTTGCAAGTTCTTCAATTTTGAAATAGGGCAAAAGGGTTGTGACTATTTTCAGTGGATTGACAGTGACATGGTTGATTGGCATGCAGAAGAGTGTGATAAATGTGTTGTTGGCTGATGACAGGATAAAGTCGTATCTCCTAATCAAAAGAATTACCTAATTCCTCTAACTATAGTAGATAGGGAAGTAGGGTCGAACCACAGGGAAACAAGTCAATTTATTCCTAATTAATTAAAATAATCTAAATTATTAAGTAACTAATTTGTTGATGTAAAAAGAATTAAACTAAGGAGATTAAAGTAAGGAGAAATCAATTAATAAAGACCTAGCTAGGGTATAGGTTCACCAATAAATAATATTCCAGGGTAAAACATAGTATTCAATCATCAATGCATTCAATTAGCCAGATCATAAAGGGCTTTCGCTACGTATTACAGTCACAGAGTTAATCTACCGGTAATAAATCTCATCTCTCGAATCTCAACTTAACCATTTATAAATTAATATGCCTATTGAAACTAAGCCTAAACATCAATTCTCATCTCTCGGATCTCGAACAATATTGCAAAACTCATACAATTAAACCAGGCATAATCTAATTGCATAGCATTAAATTAATCAATAGGAAATTAATCAAGCATTGACAGTCAACAATAATAAATTATCCCTTCATATTATTTATGGATCCCCACAAACCCTAGAAAGAAAACTACTCACACATAATTAAATCTAAACTAAACAAAGCAAATAATCAAGACAAAGCAAATAATTAAAGAAATTAAATTACTAAAAATAATAGAGAAGAAATCGTTACCAAAGTTAACATAAATTATGAATCGAATTAAAAAAAACAAAGTTGTAGAGAGAGAAACAAGAGAGAAATTTAAGCTTAAGAGAAGATTAAACTAATGAAAGAGAGGTAATTGTATCAAAAGCAACTAAAACGTATTTATACAAAACATCAAAATCCTAATTAAAATCTAAGTAAAAATCGCCGGAATTAATCTTCAAGACATGCGCCCGGTCTGGCGAAGCACCGCCCGGGGGCCGGGGCCGCCTTTTCGATCCTCAATACATCTCTCGCGCCCGATCGGGTGCGAGACAGGGCGAGAAGCAACTTCTTTGGTCATCCGGCCCGCCCGGCCGGGCGCGCCTCAGGGCGAGGGCTCACCCGATCGAGCGAGGCTACTTGGGCTAATTTGGACTAATGATTGGGCTTCAACTCTTTATCCCAATCCGAATTTCCTCTTTGGGGCTTGAAAACTCGGTCCAATGCCCCGACTTTCCTTATATCAAGCCCTTAATCACCGGTTTGATAACTCTAACCGGCCTTGGGTTATGAAAGATGGTCGTGCTCTTCCAATGCTTGTAGTTGCTCCAAATAACCCCAGGAAAATACTCCAATTGTGCAATTTCCTACAAAACTCAACCAAAACTACAAAAACACTAGAAAACACAAATTAGTAATAAAAGTGGCTCTAAAGAGCCAAAAACACTATTGATTATGACCAAGTGATGGGGTAAATCACTATATAAAATAGACATATCAGATGAGAAACAAAGGGTAGGTGGTGACTGATCAAAATGTTATTAAGGCTAGAGTTGAATGTTTGGAGCATGAGAAAACAAAAGTGAGTGAGCAGGTTCAGCAAATGCTTAGAAATGCAATTGCATACACTGTTGGTGCTAGAGATGGTGTGATTGGTAATGATCAGTTATTCATTTTGCTACTGTTATGTGCAATTGTGTTAGTTTTAGTTAGTGTTTTTGTTGTACAAGTGTTTAGTTAAGGTTGTATTAGTTGGTTAGGTATTATCAATGTATTTGAAAGGTGTAATGAGCCAATTTGGTTGACATTATCAATGAAATGAAATGAACATATATTTGGAAATATTATGATTTAATATTGTTGTTTACTTCATTCCAAAGAATTCAAAATCCAACACAAAATTTCAAAAGGCTATCAAACTTGTCCTTAGACAAAACATCAAAAGGATATCAAACTTCTCCATACCTAAACATCAAAGTCACTTAAACATGAGTGACATACAAAACATGAAACTTAATTTATGCTAAAAACTAAGACTGTGAGGCTGATCCCTGCAGTATAGCACTAATAGACGTTGTCTTCTGCTTCTTGGTCTTGGGGTTAGGAGGAAGAACTTTCTACTTGATTTTTTCTTGGCTCTTTTGCTTTCCTCTTGCCTGAGTTGCTACAGATGGAGTAAGTGTAGGCTGGGAAGGCTGTGTTGATGTTTGAGACAGAGGTGGAGCTTGATACATTGGCTGTGAATGTTGTGAGCTCGAGACAGTGGTTGTTGACACAACAGTAGAAGCTTGGGTCGCTGTTAATGTGGCTTTTTGATTCCTAAGCCTACCACCTTTGTTCACAGGTGGTGGTGGTTGTGCAGTCCTAAAACATTTCTTGGCATTGTGCCCCTTACCACCACATCTGCCACAAGTATTTTGTTTCCTGGCTCTCTTGACATACTTCTCTTTCCCTTCTCCTTGTTATTTCTTCCTTTACGTACTTTTTAGAAGGTCTACCTAGCATGACTCTGTAAGCAGGGGGCAGAGGCTGAGGCAAAGCAGATTCACCCCATTGCTTTTGTCCTGACATTACATGAAATGGTGGAGCATATGTAGCAGCATAAATGGCAATGTGATAAGAAGGGTGCACAAATTCTTCATAATTCAATCTTTTTTTGGCTATGCAAGCTAGGGCATGTCAACATGGGATACCCATATATCAAAGTCCACCTGTAGCACCCATAGGTCTTGTTTTCAAGGTTAACAACAAAAGTCTCTTGTTCATCATCCACCTCAAATTTATGCAAATATGCTTGAAATATTCTCATGTTCCAAATTTTTTTCTACCCTCTCTCTGTCATCTTCACAATTGAAGGCATAATCAGACCTTCAAATTCCTTCAAGCCTTTTTCTCTTAGCACAACTTCTCTTCATCATGACATATCTTCCGATCCACTCCATTAGAGAGAGGATTGGCTTTGACGACCTTGTTTCCCTTAGAACATTGTTGAAACTTTCACAGCAGTTATTAGGCAACATTCCTGACTTTGCCCTAGGACTGAACCCATATCTAGACTAGTGATAAACTGGTATCTCATAAAAATACTGAAGAGCATCTTCACTCAACTTCCTAATATCTTGCATATGTTTGTCAAATTGATGTTGTTTGGAATAAAAAATGCACATCACTATTTGTATAATGTCTACCAACTTCAACTAATTATTAGGACGGCACACTGACCTTAGTAGAGCTCCTTGGAGCCTTCTAAAAGCTCTCCTTGTATATTTGGCTAGGGAAATAAAATTAAAATTGAATTATATAATTAAAATAAAATATTCTTTTGTAATTATGAATTACATATAATTAAAATAAAATTATACTTTTGTAATGAATAGGCCGTATCTTGAATTACATACAATGAATAGCCAAATGTGGCAACAATGAATAGGGCCGTATCATGAATTACATATAATTAAAATAAAATTATACTTTTGTAATTGGCTATATCAATTTTATTTATTATTTTTCTTTGTTTGAAATTATAAAATACTACAAAAAAAATAAAAAAGAAAAAAGAAAAGAAAGAAACTTAAGGGGCGTTTGGTTCATCAAGTTAGAATGATATGGTATGGAATCTCATATGAGAGGTATGAATTCTAAAACCGATATTAATTCAAAATTATTTGGTTTTATTATTGAAATGGATTTTATCCATCAATAATAGAATGAATTGTAAACCTTAAGGGGAGGGGTGAGTATGAAATTCCATGGGTATAGGGGTGAATCAAAACCCCTTAGGTATCGGATTCCAAAACTTAAAACCTCGACCAAACAAAAAAAACTATTCCAAATAACCCCTAAGAGTCTATCTAACTAAGAAATATATCTGCTCTTGAGATTTATATATGAAAAAATTCATGCATCGCATGGGCTTTTATCTAGTGAATAAAAAAATTAGTCAAATTTATTAAAATCATGATATTTTTGAAAAATGACAATAGAATGGTAAAAACACTATTTTCTTGTTTCATATTTTTGATTTTTATTATTAAAAAAAAATGTCAAACAAGCCTTTTACTTGTTTTCAAATTCAAAGTTAGTTATTGGGTCGAATTTGATGGGCCAATTCGTTCGAATACATAAAGTTTGGACTAATCAACAAACCTTGAGCACGACCAATCTGGTCTCAGTTGGGCTGACCCTTGAGCTAGGCCATATGTTTTAGGTGTGGGCCATGTGGTCGGTTTCTAGTTTCTATGTTAGTACATATCGTACACATTCTTAAGGCTCTTGTTATTTCCTTTGTCAATTTCCATCTTTCTAGTTTTGGCTTTGAAGATAATATTTTTAATCAAATTGTCATAAAAACCTTTCCATTTAAAGAAAGAGAGGAGTTAAAAGGGAAATACAAATTTGGAGAATTGAATTTGCACCACATATTGTCAATTCTACATTACTCAAGTGATATGGCTAGTTATAGAATTTTTTTTTTTGTGACATTTTTAGTTGATATATTTATTTAATTTTATTTAACTTAAGTAGAAATAATGATAGATATTCTGATAGAATAACGCACATTATAAGCAATTTAATGATATCTATTCATCATTATTGTATATACAGATATACTATTTTAGTTCGAAAGGTCAATCCACTTACTATATACTCTTGTTTCATGCCTAAGAAAATACGAAGTATAATTAAAGTAAGAAAAAAGTAAATAAAATAAAATTTCATCCTTTGCTTAAAGGTAAGTAAATATTTTATTTTCAACTAAATAAATACTAATCTCATGGTAAACTAATCACATTATTTATAATTTCTACACCACAAATATATATATATATATATATATATATATATATATATATATATATATATATATATATATATATATATATATATATATATATATATATATATATATATATAAAATTTTATAAGCATAGAGGTTGAAGAAAAAAAATTGATAACAAAAATTACATGACTCACTAAAGTGAAATTCAAATTTACTTATGTATTTATTACGATATATTAATAAAAGTTATACTATTGTTATGACAATTAATAGTATTTAACTTAATAAGGACATCAAAACTAGGTATTTTTTGGAAAAAAAAAAAAAAAAACCTACAGCTTCTAGATTGTGCTCTTCTAGATTTGACACTTGACGCATCAAATGGACTTGCATTCAACGACTAGCAATAATGGAATATATTTCAATTCTATGACTGCCCTCAAAATTGGGGCACCGCCTTTTGACCCTAGTGTACTGTGTACCTTCTTGCAGAAGAGATGAACAAAATTCCTACAAGTAACCAAATGGTAAAAAAAAAAATTAAAAAAAATAATAAATGAATAAATAGAGAAAATGATAGTTAATTAGTTAATAATTATTATTATCTAGTTCCTCTGTTCTTTTTTATTTGACCTGTTTCTTTTATCACGCTTGCCAATACAAAACTTTAACGGTCAATAATTTTAATTCTCCATAATTAAAAAATATTAAAGTTATATATTATGATAATACTTATTGAGACGAATTCAAAATGATCCAACATAAATATGTTTTTTCTTACATATTATTCACAAAACACGGTCAAAAGAGGGTAGTGAATAGTGTAAAAGTCAAAACGGGTCAAGTAAAAAAGAATGGAAGAAGTATATACTTTAGAATATATTAAAATGGTTTCTAAAATTGTCACACGATTCCCCTAAAAAGAGACATTTCATCCACAAGTTTCAAACACTAAACCTAGTGCATATAAGCTCATATTTCTTACCATCCTAGTCTATAGCAATTTATGTTTTCTTTAATTATACTCCATTTGTTTCATAATTTGATTATGATCCATCTGTTTCATAATACTCGCATCACTTTGATCGCCACACATATTAATGCACAACTTTGACCATTAATATCGATAATTATATTATTATTATTATTAAGAAATATAATAAGTTAATATAATGAAAATATACTTAAAGACTAATGCAATAATAATTTACATAGCAGCATATGTTTTGTATAAATTAATAAAAAATATAGTCAAAGTAGGCATATCAATAATGCGAAAGTCAAAGTGTTGCGATTATTACGAAATGAAGGGAGTACACAAGTACTTAAATCACTTTATTAAGCACAAAAATGGATAAAAATAATTATATAACTTAGAAAAAATAAATAAAGAGAAACAATTTAAACTATTCCAAGATGATCGAGTTATTCTCTTTAAATCTTCTTAACAATGTTTTTTTTTTTTAATTTTTTATTTTAATTTAGGGTAATGTTATATGCAGCGCTTAAGTTGGGAATTAAGGGCTGCATATAAGCATTTAATATACTTCTTTTTTTAGTATTAAGTTGGAAATTTATCGACTATTCACGAGTAAATCGGCGTAATAAATGTTTGTTTATTATCAACTCTTTCCATTTTTAGCTCCTTATATGCAGCCCTTAGGGCTGCATATATCTTTTTCCTTTAATTTAATAACCCGGTGTAGTGCCAAAGCCAAGTGTTATGATTATATTTTCTTTTAATGTTTACTACTCCCTCCTTCCCTTTATTAGAAGTCTATTTTTAAACTTTATTACTCACATAATAAAGAGAAATAGACTTCTAAATAATAAAGAAACAGAGAGAACACCTTCTAACACACTAAATGATCAATTGCCTTGCTATTACTGTATTATAACTTTATAAGAGTTATATTTAAGAGTATTATAAAAGAATAAAATAAAAAAAGTACGGAGTAAAAATCAAGCTTAGAAGGTAGAAAACTACAAATGTTACCCTAATTTAAGATTTATGAACCCGTCAAAAAATTTAAGATTTATGAAAACGTTTCATACTACACGGCTTCGATCACCAATCACCATGCCTTAGATAATACGGCGCTTGAAAATTTGTACTTCACATTGTAATTCCATCAATTTTCTGTAAGATTTATTTAAATTTATAGAAATGTGTAATATGTTTATCAAGTTATCTAACTCACTCACTCACATGATTATCTTCAAGAGTGACAATCTCTTTTATACATAATCTTATTTAAGAAAAAAGTGCATAGCAATTTTATTTTGCAGCTATGCAATAATACAACATTATGCTATGAGAATTCAATTCATGATATGAGGTATATCTCATATAAGTAAGTCCGTGTTCTGTTAACCTTATATTTTATCGAATTTAACTAACATCCATTGATTAATTAGAACTAATATTTATTGCATGTAGCTTAATTTTTCTGATTCATTGTTGTACTCTGTATTTATTATTTGAAGTTATGTTTTTACGGATTAGTAGTTGGAAGTTATTTATACTGACTTAACAGTACTGAACATTACAAAATACAGAGTATGTATTTTCTTTTTTTTTTTTGAAAGGATACAGAGTATGTATTTTATGACGTGATAATATGTCCTAAATTATTTATGACGTGATTATGTGAAGGGATCCAAACATCAACTTTAAGTGGAAAATCGTTGACAACTACATACTAGCTTGCTGATCCATCATTGTCTACAATATTAACCTACATCAGATATCTTGCAAACCTTCTCAGACTACAGTATTTCCTTGTTTATTTATATTTTTAAAAAATTAATTTATTTATTATTATTTTCCTATATAATAGTTGAGCATGCAGTGAAACAGTTCACTTTCTCACTACAAAATCCTACTACCTTCACAAGTTCTGCTCCTGCATTAAAGCTATACTGCAAGTAAGAATTTTATTTAAAATGCTCTATAATCTACTCTGAATAATATATTTAGTATATAATTATATATGTAAATGTAAATATGTTAAATGTATTATTGTCATTCTTTTTAATTGCACCATGTTACGGTTTATAACAATATGTTTTATTTATTTTGTTTAGGAGTTGTACACTTTGTAATTCTAATGGAGTTGAGCAAAGGTCCTAGCTCGCCTAACCGAGAAAATAACAGCAATGGTGAAGCAGGGCTAGCTATGTTACGCAGGAGAAGCCTTGAATTGGAGAATCAATCGAGAAACAATAATGGATTTATTCGTAAGACACAATCGTTGAATAATCAAATCTTAATCAATGTTGATGAACTTGTTAAGAATGTCTCAAAAAGATTTAACACTATAAGTTTCCAAAATGTTGCTTATGCGTTTCATGGAGTGTCCTCTCCTACTAATGTTTCAGGTAATTTCATGTTTCTGATGCTTTTTGCACTCATTTGTGTCCCTAATTTAAGTTCTTTGTTAGATCGACATTAAAGCTAGCCTAATACTTTGTACAAGTATGGCTTTTGGCCATATTTAAGAATGTTATCCGCTGTTAGCTGGTTCACTTGGCTTAGCTTGTTTGACTAGCTGGTTAGCTGATGTGTTTGTAATACCAAGATATAGTAATATGTTTAGTAAACATATATAACAATTAACTGCGTCTAAACATAAAAAGAAAAACTAAAAATGCCAAAAAAAAAAGTAAGAAAAAGATGTTAAAAAGAAAACTTTTCAGTTTGAATGAAAAGTCATTTACCAAACATATATATGCAGTAGTTTTTAGTTATTGATGACATTGAGAAGCTAATGAGCCAAAATATAAATCACAAACATTTATGTCTTCTTGGTTTTTCTTTTGTATTTTTTCTTTAAATTTTTTTTTTTAGAAAAGGTCCATTTGTAATGTTGCATAAAACAGATGGTGCTGCAGCTGATAATCCAGGACAGGCAAATGAGCAGGACATGAGTCCAGATTCAAGCTCTTGGAATGTTGTACCAAGCATACCTATATGCCTAAGGGTACTAGATTTCTACCACGACTATAATTGTTTCATTGTTTAGATATTTTGTCATGTGATGTGAAGAGTTTGATATCAGCAATTTGTTACAGTTTCAAGATGTCAAGTTCAAGGTAACTATGAACGGGGCGAAAAACTCAGAGAATGAAAAATATATACTACAAGGAGTAAGTGGCTCAGCCACTCCAGGAGAACTTCTAGCCATGATAGGTCCATCAGGTGGTGGTAAAACAACTTTACTGAACCTACTTAGTGGCCGGGTTAAGTATAACAGCGGCACCATCACTTACAACAACCTACCTTACACTAAGTCCCTAAAGCGCAAGTGAGTGCAGTTACAGGTCTTGATAATTTTTGTAGATGTCGACATGTCGTATGACTTATTATTAGTGAAAATTCTTCTTTCTGACAAAAAAGTGTTTAAAAGCAGAACATGAAAATCTGACTGATACTATAATTTTAACAGGATTGGATTTGTGATGCAAGATGATGTTGCCTTCCCTCATCTTACTGTCAAGGAGACCTTGACTTATGCTGCTTTGCTTCGCCTTCCAAACACACTGTCGAAAGAACAGAAGAAAGATAGAGCCATGGAAGTCATTACTGACTTGGGCTTAGAAAGGTGCAACTGAACAATATATGAGCAACAATTTTGTACAATTTTCTATCTTTTCATAAAGCTAAGAAATTTAAGGGTATGTTTTTTTAGGTGCCAAGATTCTATGATAGGAGGTGGACTTCTGAAGGGAATATCAGGAGGCGAAAGAAGAAGGGTTTGTATTGGTAATGAAATCCTGCTTAATCCTCCTCTCTTACTCTTAGATGAACCTACATCGAGTCTAGACTCAGCAAGTGCGTTGCGTATAGTCCAAATACTCCACAACATGGCTAAGGTACTTCAAACATTCAGTAAATAATACTGCCTTAAAATGAAAATTTTACAGTAGTTGTTTGAAATATGACTAAAATCGTTTATTGGTTTCATAGACAGGAAAAACAGTTGTGACAACAATTCACCAGCCATCGAGCAGACTATTTTGCAAATTCGACAAGCTTATACTTATAGGGAAAGGGAGTTCTCTGTACTTTGGGAAAGCATCCGAAGCCATGGAATATTTCTCATTGATGGGTTGCTCACCACTTAAACCTATGAATCCGGCAGAGTTTCTACTTGATCTTGCAAATGGGAACATGAATGAAAAATCGATCCCTTCGAGTATGGAAGACAAATTCTCACCCACAAATACTAGGAGAAGACCATCACCACTTGAAGTCCATGAGGTTAGTCCTAGCAAATTTATTCACATCTCAATTATACTATGATCAATTTATAACATCCATTTATATTCTAATGATTTTCTATGCAGTATTTTGTGGAGGCCTATGAATCGAGATCATGTAAGATAAAAAAGCCAAAACTACTAAAGTCTATGACTAAACAAAATATGGTTAAGACAGGAGAAAGGACTTGGAATTCAAAGGGATGGGGAGCAAGTTGGTGGGATCAATTCCGCGTTCTTCTAAGCAGAGGAATCAAGGAAAGAAGATATGAATACTTCAGCAGCGTTCGTGTAATCCAAGTCATTTCAACTGCTATTATCATAGGGTTGCTTTGGTGGCACCCTGATCATTCAACTTCCATAGATATCCAAGATCAGGCAATCATAACTTCCTGTATAACATCAAAATTATAAAGAATATACCTACCTCCGTCTCATATTATTTGCAACTTTGGGGTATTATCTGTGACCTGTGAGATATAAAATATTCCAAAGTTGCAAATAATATGAAACGGAGGTAATATTATAAGATTTATTACTAATTTGTGTTATTTTGTGCATGTGTGCATGTGCAGGCAGGGCTGCTGTTCTTTATATCAGTATTTTGGAGTTTTTTTCCTTTGTTTACAACCATTTTTACCTTCCCACAAGAGAGAGTTATGCTAACAAAAGAGAGATTTGCTGGAATGTACAGACTAAGCGCGTATTTTGCTGCAAGAAACATCACTGATCTGCCTTTAGACCTCATTTTACCAATTTTTTTCATGCTCATAGTGTACTTCATGGTGGGCTTGCAGCCAAGTTTTGCTGCATTTTTCCTCACTTTACTTACAACTTTCTTCGGCATTGTGGCTGCCCAGGTAAGTATATGATCAACTACAACAACAATCAAATTTCTTCTTACTCTTCTAAAGAATCATTAATAATTAAAAACAATAACATTCTTATGCAAAAAAATTTCAGGGTCTAGGCCTAAGTATTGGTGCAGCATTCATGGATATAAAGAAAGCAATGACCTTAGCATCAGTACTCATCATGTCTTTCATGCTCGCGGCTGGATTTTTCATCCAAGTAAGCAATAGATCAATCTTTGATCCATACATAATTTTTCTTAACATTTTGGATTTTGATTACTGGCATAAATGTGTAAGCAGGATGTGCCGCCTTTCATGTCTTGGGTACGGTATGTGTCCTTCAACTATCACACATACCGCCTTTTGTTGAAGATTCAATATGGATGTTCAACTAGGAGTTCAAGATCTGGTCAATGTGAAGCTCCTCTAATCAAAGGATTGAGAGTGGATTCCTCTTGGAATGTTGAAGTTGGAGCCTTGGTTATCATGATCATTGGATATAGATTGTTAGCTTACTTGTTTCTTAGAAGAATGAAACTTAAGCCAACATGACATATTCAATTATTGAAACATTGCTTATTGAAGTTTATGGCTTATTATGGCCAACAATAATACTAGAAGTATTAATTATATTGTAATTCATCCTAATTTTGTTAGAACAATGCTTAATTACTTAGTACTTTTGTTTCTTGAGAGTTTGACTCAATTAGCTTTTATGTGGTCTTTAGTTCACTTCTATAGCTATTGATAAAATCAATTATGTATAAGTGAACATTATAGAACGATTTCCATAAAAATTGTTGAATTGTAAATTAATTCCCTATTTGCGTCGGTTTAAAAACTTATTCCAAAAATATTGTCCACGTAGGATTGGAAAAAGGTTTGGGTTTTTTTTTTTTATAATTTTTTTTTTATCTTTTACAAAGAACCGCTAATGGTGATATCGGTTCTATACTTGTTATAAAACCGCTAACGTCGTTAGCGGTTCCTATATTAAGTTTTAAATTGTGAAGTTTTCTTATACAAGAACCGCTAACGACATTAGCGGATTTATAAGTATAGAACCGCTATCACCGTTAGCGGTTCTTTGCCCAAAAAAAAAAAAAAATCTACCAAATAATATTGTGGGAATAAGTTTTTAAACCAACGCAAATAGGGAATTAATTTACAATTTAACAATTTTTAGGGAAATCTTCCGAACATTATACAAAATTAAATTTTTAAATATTTACATTGGGACGAAATTAGCTTGATTATGCTAATTATAAATCATAAAATATAGTCAAGCTTAATTTACGGCAAAATATGTTTTTTAACTTTTTACTTTGCTATCAAAGTAAGCATTGAGTTTGAAAGTAGTGAATATCTCAAGTGGTTAGAGTTTCACTCGTGATTCTAGGAGAACTTGAGATCGATTCTCATTATCTCTCCTTGTGACTCTCTATATACCCAAAAAAAAAAAAAAAAAAAAAAAAAAAAAGTATACATTGGATTTTAGACTTTTAGTTGGTGTATCTCTTGCATTGCATTTGGTTAAAAAAAATGTATGGGCCTTTAAGTTAAATTTGGACAATTACTGACTGGACCAAGTTTAAGTTGGGTTACTTTTTCCGAATATTTGCCCAGCCCAATCAATCTCAAGACCATGATCCTTAATTCAATCGTTAAAGCTTCAATTAGATTTCGTATTTTGGTTGAAAACTCATGAAAGACTAGTGCAGGAACATTTTAGGAATTGTATATGAAGTTTAGAATGTACAGAGTTAAAGAGGATTAGTATAATGGTTATATCTACTTATCTAGGGTTAATGCCAAGCAAAATGTGCAAAGGTTGCAAATTATAACAAAAATTTTAAAATACATTAGTGTAAAAGTTAAAAGTAACTCAACATTGGTTAAAAATAACCTCATAACTTGGATTGTGTAGTAAATAATTCTTCGTAATTATATGTCCAGTGCACCCAAAAGTATCAATTATGTATTATATATTTTGAATGGATATTCCCTTAAGATCTTGATTAATTTTATACCACAATTGGATGCTGGAATTTTATATTCTTTGACCCCTAAACTCTTGACTATATACCACAACTGATTGCTAGAATTCATACATTATACATTCCTTGAGTAACAAATCTCATAGTTGTATACTAGTATACTATAAAAGGACATGTCTTAGCAACTTGCATACTTTTATTACACTCTTTTTGTTCCCTAAAAATTGTTACATATACTATTTTGATCAATTTTGTAAAAATTGTTATATTGTGTATAGGAAAATTCACCTCACATGGCTCTATTACTTACTATTTCACTATCACTACTCTACAATCATATCTTATTGAAGCCTTCCACAACTTCTTCCCTAGTCAATTTTTTTATTTACTTTTCAATAACATCACCAAAAAAAAAAAAAAAAAAAAAAAAAAAAAAAAAAAAAAAAGAGAGAGAGAGAGAGAGAGAGACACATTATCCTACTCTATATCATCAAATACATGCTCAATCTTCAGTGGAATCTAGTACAATACATTACTCTGCATTATTTAGCATGGAGTGGTTCTTTTTCATTCTTATATGCTATTAACATCAAGCAGGGTCTGTTCTCAATTACTGAATTGAACTGAATATTTTATGAGAGAATAAAATGAGGAAATGAACCGAACTGAAAATAAGTTGAATATAGTAAATAGAACAGGCCCGTAGTCAACATATATCTACAATATTATGCATAATTTAAGCTTAGATCAGGCACCATAGTAGCCGTCACTCACTCAAGTTAACTAAGTTAGCTTAATGAAAACCAAGCTTCAATTCTTTACTAAAGTGTATTTTCCCAAAATATGTATTTCACCACACAAAATAAGAAGATATGATGAGCAAAAATTCATGTTGTTGCCAAATTTTCATATCCACCGCACAAAGTGTCAACGTCAAAAATCTTTACTGAAAATGGCACATAGTAATAAAGGTTTCCATTGATTTTGTTTGATTATTTTTTAGAAGAAAGTTACATTGATTTTGTTAGTTGTCACATGGCTATGTTGCGTCAAAGAACAACTTTTATTGATCCTCTAAAGTCTAAACTAATCATATGATGATATGAATCACTTAGAATCGGTTGAAGAACCTTAGCTATAGCCTCATGTACTAAATCATATTCTACTCCTTGAAACACTTAATTAGCCATATGTTTATACTTGTTTAATTATCGCGATCACAAAATGTACAATCCTGTAATTTGTTCAAAATAGTTGTCATATTACTCATATGCTTGTATATTACATGCATGTGAATATTTCAAAATATGTCATATTAGTTAAAATTATTGATTATTCTTATATTCCATCTTTACTGGTGTTTGTTTGGTTCAACTTTTATTATATATAGCTTTTTTTTATTGTATGTCTTATTTCAAACAATATTACTCTGTATAAGTTTTGGTAATTTAATAAATAACTCTAAAATAGTTATATCATATAACTTTTACTACTATGAAAATAAGTTTCCATAACGCAAGTTCAGTAAAAACTTTAATTTCTGTTTTTTTTTTTTTTAAAAAAAAGGTTTAATTTCTCTTGGGAAGCAATTTGATAATGCTATCACTAAATACATTATTTTAGGTGTTTGGAAAATAGATGATATAAAGAGATTATTGGAATATAAAATGAAAAAGCTACTCGATCAACTCAGTTTTTTTTTGTAAGAGATGTTTGAGCAATCCTTATAATTAGCTATGACAAAATATATTACTTGGTATTTCATAATGTTTAACATTTAAATAAAGAGCTATATAGTCAGGACAATTAATGTAATCAGCTAGCTAGTCAAATTAGGGTATGTTCACTTCAACTTAATTTCAGTTAAGGGACTGTTCTCATTGACTGAACTAAACTGAACTGAACTGAACTGAATTGAAATGAATATTTTATAAGAGAAGGAAATTAAGAGCTGAACTGAACTGAACTGAGCTGAACTGAACGACCTGAATTGAGCTGAACTGAACTGAACTGAATTTCAACGTAAGAGAACAGGCCCTAAGTTCAGTTTAACTCCAATCAGTTCAGTTCAGTTCAGCTCATATAAAATATTCATTCCAGCTTAGTTCAATTCAGTTCAGCTCCAATTAGTTCAGTTCAGTTCACTTCACTTCACTTCACTTCAGCTCAATTCAGTAAATGTGAACAGACCCTTAATTTATACAATTTCAACTGGTTAGAGCTTAGTTTGAAAGTCGTATCTCATTACTTCGTATATGTCGATACTAATAAGAAGTTGGAACGATGTCACTAATATCCTCAAAAATAGTATTTAACTCCAAGTTTTGTGGACTACCCTATGCGGCTATGCATACGGTTGCATTAAAATAAAAGGGTGCGTGGTACGTGCAGGTAGGAAGAATTGAAGATCGTTTAGCTTGTTTGTTAACAAAGTCATGAAATTGTAAATTAAATCATAGCTTAATTTTTGTTATTGTTACGTGCAAGTTACTCAAACGCATCTTCTATGAAAGCCGAAAGGGACTCAAAACCTCCCACATGATTCGGATTATTATTGAATTTCATTTATTTTGCAACACAAATATATTTCGATAATTAAGTTATTTTTTAGGTCTTGCAATGTATGTATATATAATCTAAACTCAAATATTGCAAGAAATTGGAGGTCAAGGCATGCATATTTGGGTCACGATCATATTCTTTTTCCTTTTTTAATCCGATAATCATATAAAAAATAATGAATTCTCAAAGTGTCTAGCTTGCTAATTGTCGGTTTTAACAAAAAAATTGTTTTATGTTATGGAAACCTCACTTGAATTTACAAGTGGGCCATTTTTTCTCTTTATACACGAGAAACTATGTAGATTATGTATAATTTCACTTCTTCCAAAAAGTTCATCACACTGAATAATGGATGAATTCCAATTACCCGTAAATCCATGATTATCCATTACACATAATTATAGAGAAGTACAATTACTCCGTAATAGATTTTGTGCTCCTGTTGATTATTTAGACATTCGATTCAAGGACTCATATAAGCCACATGCATTTATGTATCCTTTATAAACCAGCTTCATAATTCATACAAGTATATCTATTTCATTCGATTAAGATCTAATTTTGTTTGAATTTATTTTATTTGACTTTGTTTGAATTTATTTTATTTGAACTTGTTTTATTTTATACAAATATGAATTTGTTTTACTTTGTTCTTATTTGAAGTTATTTTACTTTAATTTTGTTTGTTTGAGCTTATTTTATTTGAGTTTTCTGAAGTTATATTTTTGAACTTTTTTATCCGACTTGTTTTATAGAATATGCATGCTAAACTAGGGGATTGTTCACTTCTGCTTAATTTCAGTTTAATTCAGTCCGGTTTCAGTTCACTCCAATTTAGTTCGTAATTTTGTAAACCATACAGGTGCTAAGTTAAAATAAGATGAAATAAACAACCCCGGCACTAACATGCTACCTTCATATATAACGAAGTATATATTACACCTAAGTAAGCTAAGAATTACATTCTCTTGGACTGTTACTTATTCTTGTTAAGACTGATTATTAGACCAGATTAGACACCACCACATCTATAGTACATTTTTTTTTTTTTTGAATAGCAAAAATATTTCATTAATTAAAAGTCATACGACATCTACAATAGAGATTCGACATTAACAAATACATAAGATATAGAATCAAATAAAATTTTCCTTCATAAAAACTACGATCGTCGAGTAGATCTTGCACTGCGCAGCATCTCCCGCTTATATCGCTGAAAATTACAGCCTTGTTGGAGAGACAATCTAACGATCCTTTGTAGTCGTGAGGATGATTTCCTTCTGATTCATCTGTTCGTATTCGAAAACTTGATGACTTTTTCACCAACAAAATAATTTCACGACAATTCATTAGATCTGCTACCATGGATTCAAAACTAAGAAATTTCTCCCTCGGAAAGAGGAGATAAACCTTGTCTTTCGAAGGAGGTCGAAAAACCCTTGTCTTTCGAAGGAGATCGGAAACCCTTTCTTTCGAGGGAGAAAAGTTCCTCCCAAAAGGAGGAATTATTATTATAAACCTAAAAAACAATAAAGAAACAAGGATTGGGGCTTTCCACCGATTAAAATCGATGGAAGCCCCTTCAAAATTCAACAATGGAGGCTAGGGTTTTGGAGAGAGAAAGGATAATTGTATGGTTTTAGAAACTTTAAACAGCGAGATCCCACATCTATAGTACATAAATATAGATCAAATGAAATCAAAACTTACACTTTCATTTAACCTTATCGTGGAACATTAAAAATTAGATCAAGAAGCTAGGGTTCAATAACTCTCTATATGAGGAAGTAGTTTAGTAATGCACTGTTGTTATATATAGATAGTTGCATTCTTGAATAACATGATTACATGACAAAATTGTAAATAAAGTAACAAAGAAACAAGAACGAGTTGTGAATTGTATTATTGATAGTAGAATGACACTATAAACGTTTATAATGGTACCAAAGATGACTTCTATACTTTTGAAGCTGATATTTGTAGCATTCAACTGTGGAATTGTAGTATTAATAACGTAATGGAATTATAAATGCTTATAATGCATGGTACAAAAATGTATAGTGATACACTAATTTATTTAATTGACATAATGTAGTTCTATTACCTTTTATTGCTGTACATACAAAATGTATGAGTTACCCCCGATTATGCATCATATTTTGCATAACAGTTATGCCTTTGGAAATCAGATGCACCTTTTTATATTTTTTTTAGGATGTCCATCCGGTTCACTAAACCTTAGCTCCGACTACATTCGATAATTTGGTCATACGCTGAGGCTCGAACTCGAGACCTCCTATAAGTGATATCAAATTATTTACCACTTGAGCCAACTTATTAATACACCTCTTTAATTCTTTATAAATTAGTACCTTTTTCATATAAATAAATGAGTAACGTTGTTGTGTACAGTGTACACAGGCAAACTATTGACCAGCATAAAGTTAAAGTATACATATTTGACATGGTTGACCTCAAGGTTTTAATCAATACTATGATTTATTTCCATTTAAAAAAAAAAAGCAATAATAATTAAGAAAATTGTAATTAAACTATGATCTCTTTTCGTTAAACCCAAATACAAAGTTAAGTAGACAGTATTAGCGATTTAAAAAGGGTTTGACCTTTGGATGCACATATTGAGTGATGAATGGTTTCACATTTCGATGCATGATTAACATGATCAAACTTAATGTATACGAATGAATATAATAAGCTAGGATTACCAAATTTAATTAAAGAATAATAGATATGCAGATTCTTTCGGGTCAAACTAAAAAGAAGGCTCATAGATTTATCATAATGTATATTCATAAGTATAATGTACGTTGAGAATAAAAGAAGAATTTGGTACTATAGCCTATCTTATAGGAGTATTAAACAAAAGTAACGAATCAATCAATTAATGATGATTATATTAAGGGCTTTTAATTATTATTAATGGATGGGAAAATGGAGGATTGCTGGATCAATGGCCATTGGTGAACCAAAGTAAATATAGATACAGGGTGGTATAGCCGGTATTTACTTGGAATCGAGATTGAAAATAGAATAACCATATAAGTTCGAAATTTGATTCATGATACCATATGTTTGATTCTTAAAAACTTTTCGTTTTAGTTTCTAAAGTATTGGTACAAGTTTACCTATTTCTCTTCTTAAACTTCTGAACCAAACAAAAGGTATGGATTTTGAATTTATTTAGACCTTTATATATACATAGAATTTGTGAATCAAACTTCCTTCAAGTTGCAAGTGATGATTTCTGGTTAAAGTCTAATCTTTTATCATGTAAACACAACAACAATCATAATTCAAGTTATTGATGGAAGCCAAGTTAGCTGGTGTACTGTATTAGAGGTATAAATCCAAATCTCATTTGTATCATTTGTCATTTATAACTCTACATAATTTGTCTTTTATTTTTCAAATGTACTAAATTGATGGATACAAGTTTTGAAGGGTCGTGGACATAATAAAATTACTATCGCATGCCTCAATTCTCATTATTAGTACATAGGTTGGTTAGTAAAATATGTAAGGAAATATTCAAGATCGAAATTCAAAACCCATGAATCACCTTTGCCTAGGTTATGGATTCATTATCTAAAAAATAAAACTACAACTACAACTACAACGTACATTAATGGAATGAATAAAAGTACATGAGCATGCAATTGGTTGATTTGTGATTGAAGTACTAATACACAGACTTCACTGCTAAGCTTGGTGATCCCAATGAGTTAATTACGTACTAAACTTGCGATTAGTATAATCTAGCCGACATCTCATGCTTGCTTGTCCCCTAATTTAGTTTTACTATGCATATGTTCATGTGTTCCAGTGTGAACTTTCGCAATGTCATCACTAATTCAACATTCGCCAATCTCTTTTTTCCCGAAATCACCATTCAAAATTTTTATTTTATATTTTAAAAATTAATTTTAAGTAATTGTGAAATTTCTTTTATTATTATTATAGGATGATCCTTCATTAGAAAAAAGCTATATATCCCTTTAGATCGATCCATTAAGAGCCACTTAATTTAAATTATGACTTATGAGAATTTGATTAACCTAATTCATTAACATTATGGTTAGTAATACACTCGTATACATCTTCAAACAATGTCCAATAAATACAAAATAATCATAGTGAAACAATTCAACAAAAGGCTTGAAAGCACAACAAAATCAGATAAAAGATCTATACAAATCTACATCTTGTGCAGTTATCTATCATATTGATCTGACTTAATCCAAAATTAATCCTATTTAAAATTCGATCTGTATTGACAAAATAATTTAACATAATCCAAATCCAAAATTCGATCATATATATGTAATATATACCACAGTCTCACGATACAACTTAATTAGTTAAATATCAACATTAGGGTAACTTTATCCTTAGATTAAATATTAAAACAATGAGGGTTGAGGTCCAATTGAAATTCTACTCCTTACCTTAAAAACACAATTTTTTGTATACGGCCTGTTGTCGGGGGGTTACTCGAGTTGTCGGGGTTACTTGAGTTGCCGAGGTTACTCGAGTTACTCAGTCAAGGGTCACTCGAGTTGCCGAGGTTACTCGAGTTGTCGGGGTTACTCAAGTTACTCGGTCACGGGTTACTTGAGTTAATCCTGACCGAGTAACCCCTCAAGTAACCCTTGACCGAGTAACTCCTCAAGTAACCCCTGACCGAGTAACTCTTCGAGTAATCCATGACCAAACCTCTCGAGTAACCTCTGACCAAGTAAACACTAACTGAGTAACCCCTGACTGAACCCTCAAGTAAATCCTGGTCGAACTCCTTAAGTAACCCCGGCCTTAACTGAATTACTAGAGTAACACCTGACCGAACTTCTTAAATAACTCATAACCGAATGACTTGAGTAATCCCTGACTAAGTAACTTGAGTAATCCTTGATCGAGTAACCCCTGACCGAATAACACCTCAAGTAACTCTTGAACAAGTGAACCCCTCGAGTAACCCCTGTCCGAACCCCTTAAGTAACCCTTAATCGAGTAACTCGGGTAACCCCCGACTAAATAACTCGGGTAACCCCTGACACAAGGTGTGGCTTATTGCACCAAAAAGTTACTACTTAAAAAAGATCTAAAAGATAAGTATATATTTTTAAAATACTTTTTAACTTTTCAACAAATTAATGTGAAGCTACGACTCAATCTTAAATCATTTTAGCTACTGATTAAGGAAACATCTATGGCAAATGAGGATAAATGTCTAAGTTGTCTGACTCATGGCTACCAATTTAATTACTGACAATTACAAGAGAGATGCCTCTGTGTAATATAAGTATGTCTCTCCCAACTTCTGATCTAAAATTAATTAAGATAACATAATAATATAATACTATCAAAGTACAAAAATGTTAAATAATAGAATTCAATACATCAAAGAATCATGAGTTGGCGACTAGTTTGACAAATTTTCACTGCCATTAATTAAAATTAATGGGCTAGTGAACACTTACGTAATTATAACACAAACAAATTCTGTCAGAGAATTTGTGGTAATCACCAAGTGATACACAAGACACAAAATTACAGTGCCAAAAATTATTTTGTAAGATAAACCATGACAAAAACTTGTATACAAGGAATGAATTCTGTTTAGGAAGCAAATGAATTGTGAATTCAAAGAATATTTTTGGTCTTTGCTATGCTGCTCTAGACAATAATCAATCCAATTTATACCCTTGCTAATTTCACATAGAACTTTTTATGACACTTTTTTAGAAGTGAAAAAGGTGGAAAACTCTAGGCGCATAGTCCCTATGTATTAAGGATGTAAATAGGATGACATTTTTGTAAATAATGGGAATTTAAAGGTGAAAAATATGATGACAAAAATACCACTACATGCATAATAGTACATCAAATATACTATTCAAATAACTTATACTTTAATGGTACATTATACATGTATAGTAGTACACAAAAATGTACCACTATACTAAAATAAAAGAGAAAATGTACCACCGAATTTCATATTGCCTTCATATGTGCATGCCAAATACATAGGCCCTATGCGCCTAGATGCACTCGAAAAAGGTTGCTACAAATGACTTCATCTCAAATCATATTTACATGAAATTTCATTCAAATTGGAAAGTCAAGTTATTTTTCCATCATTTGCTAATCCTTGTATAGACGTGTTTAACAAAATTAGTTATTGTATTAGCTGATTTAGTAATAATATACAAGTTTATGTTAACTCGTAGAGGTAGTTGTCAAAGTAGTTGTTTGGTGAATGTATTCTGCACATACATGTATAATGTGTTTCACAAATCGGGCTTATTAAGTGATCCCACCTTCGACTAGCCACAAAAGGCTAACCCACAACACAAGTGCACCCACCCATATGGCCGCATATGCTATTGGCTTTTTTTTCACTTGTTCTTCAATTTTCCAACTATTCTACCCACCAAAGTACGAAGTGTAATTGAAGACAACAATATTGGTTTGCACTAATGAGTAATGCTCCTATGTCTCTTTTACCGTACTAGGAAGAATTTAACAAGAGAAAAGGACCATCTTAAAATTTAAAATACATATCTCCCCTTTACCAAACCTGTATCATTCAACATAAATTTTGGAGATCCTTTACCTTATTTGGTGTTTCATATCATATTCCAACTTTTTCAATTTGTCACTTTGTCATACTTTAAAAAAACACCTAATGTAATATATCTACATAAAATGAGTAATATAAAAAAAATGTTGGTTAAAGTATACTCGACAACTTAGGAAGTTTTAGGTTTGATTCAATCCTCTGTAAAAAAAAAAAAAAAACAAAGGTTTAATTCAATCCTAAAAATAAATCAACCTACATATGTCAAAACTGAAAGATCTACAATCATAATGCTAGTACCTATGATTTCAAATTCCACTACCGAATCTTGAATATTTCGATTTATAAGCCGGTGAACGGTCAAAACTTCAGCCAAGCTCAAATTTCACAATTGTTGAGGGTTTTATGCTTGTTTAACTTGAAATTTGACACGGTAAGTCACTATTCACTAAAACCCCACCTTCAACTTCTTGACTTAGGAGTAAAATTAACTAAATTAACAACTAAGAGGCTTTGACTTAAAAATCAGATGGTACATTATTTTTTGGGGGAGTGAGCCCCCCAATAAAATACCGCCACGTACCCCCATAATTAAATGTACTTCCTCCGTTTTCTTTTACTTGCAACACACCATTGAGCACGGTTATTAAGAAAACAAGCCAACAGCATGTGCACATGGTCCCCAAGTAATGTTAATGACTTTAATCAAAGTATAATTACATCTGAGTGCTTCCCACGTAAGGCTTTTACAATTGATTAAAAAGCCCAAAATTTTGGTGGAAGCTCTAAAAATTTAAATATCCCGCCAACCCCACCAAATTTTAAAAAGTTGACAAACTTTATCAAAGTTACAGCATATTTAAAAAACTTAAACACAATTCCAATGTTCCATTTTTTTTCCACTTTTGAATTTACTTTCTCTCAGATAAAAGAAGCTTTCTAATTTCTCTTAAATCACACTTGAACACAAAACACTTTCTGTTAATTTTTTCTCCACTGCATGTTTATTCCATGGCTAATTCATTTGGAAGCTACTTGGTTTGTGAAGGCTTTGACGATTTTTCGGATATTACGATGGAAGAGCTTCTTGATCTTGAAGGTGTAGTCAACAATCACTTTGGCAATGATTCCAACACCCCTGAGAACAACAATAACATTAACATCGTCACTGTCGAAGAAATGCTTCAAATGGAAGATGCCATAAATGCTGAAATTGATGATGATGATGAAGATGTGCCAGATGATGAGGTATGGTATTTGTCTGATTCTGATGATGAGCATGATGAGTTTGAAGCTTATAATGATGCATGCATTGAGTTAAATGTTCCATCTTTTGTAAACATTGACAACCAGATCCCATACCCAAATTCTGGACACGATTTAGGGAATAAAAGACCAATGATGAACAATGAATTGAGGCAACAATTAGTTATGGAACTGTTTGCAGAAACAACAAACTTGAATGTACCAAGGGGATTAATGAAGCACTTAGGTATTAAATATGGTGTTAATAGGACAACAATCCATAGGATTTGGTCGAAAGCTAAAAAACAAAAAACAGAAGGCCAAGACATTTGTGTTAATCATGCAAAGAAAAATTGTGGCAGGAAGCCTTTGCTTACCGATGAGGAAATTCTATGCTCTATTCCACTTAAACAGAGAACAACACTAAGATCTTTTGCAGCTGCACTTGGTGTTAGCCCATCTACAGTTTATAGGCTACTTAAGAGGGGGATTCTAAGATCACACACAAACTCAATCAAACCAAAGTTAACAGACAAACATAGAACAACAAGATTACAGTTTGTTTTATCTAGAGTTATACCAGGAACTATTCACACATTACCAAGGTTTAAGATGATGTACAACATGGTCCACATCGACGAAAAATGGTTTTTCATGAGTAGGATAACACAAAGATTTTACCTGCTATCAGAAGAACAAGATCCATACAGAGCTGTTCAAAGTAGGACTCATGTGCAAAAAGTCATGTTCATGGGCACATCGGCCAGACCACACATTGCTTCAAATGGATACATAAATTGGGATGGGAAAACAGGGATGTTTCCATTCACTGAACAAGTGCCAGCACAAAGAAGTAGCAAAAACAGAGAAAAGGGCACTATAGAAACGAAAGCAAAACAAACCATCACAAGGGATATCATCAAGAAAATGATTTTAGAAGAAGTGATGCCTGCAATTAGAGCTACATGGCCAGAAAACTCATGCAAGACTATATGGATCCAACAAGATAATGCAAGGCCTCACATCAACATTGATGATCCAGAATTTTTGGAAGAAGCAAATAAGGATGGTTTTGACATGCACCTAATCTGCCAGCCTGCTCAATCTCCGGACCTCAATGTATTGGACTTGGGGTTTTTTAGGGCAATTCAAGCAATTCAACACCAAGAGTTTCCTGAATCAGTTGAAGAGTTGGTTGAAAGTGTTTTGACCTCATATGCTAGTTATGATCCAAGGATCATTAACATGACTTGGCTTCACTCAATGTATGTAATGGAGGAAATTATGAAAGTCCAGGGAGGCAACAATTTCAAAAATCCTCATAAGGGCAAGAAAAGACTTCAAAGGTTGGGTCTATTACCATCCTATGTTGAAGTGTCAAATGAGTTGGTCCTAGATTCGATCAATTTTTTGAACGAAGGAATCATAGAAAGGGGTGAATCATCAAATTCCAACATGTTGTGAAAGATCATTAATGCAAACAAGGAAGTCCCTTTTGAAAATTTCATAAGAAAATAACTTTTTGTATCGATGTAAAGGTCCAACTTATGAGATGTGAAGTGGAGGGCAAAAGTAGATTTTTTTTTTCTTTTTGGAAAAACTCAGTTAATTAAGAACGTAGTTGTGAATTGTAATGGTGAAAAGTAGAAGTTTTTGTAAACATGCACTTGAAATCTATGGCCCCATGGGGACACAATATTTTGTGTAAGAAAATTGTAATTGCATGCATGACTATAGTTTACATATTTATTACAAGCATATCCTACTATAGCCTTTATACTTTATTTTTTCATGCAAATCTAACCAAAGAGATAGGACATACCAACCCATGTTCTTCAAGGTTGAGTCTCGTCGGAGTCATAATCCATCTTATGCATGAAATCGTTCTTCAATGGAAGGATTTTACCCTTTTCAGTATATGCAGCAGACCCTACTTTGCTTGCAACAAAGAACAACATTTGAAAACATAAATTAGCAGCTTGAAATCTAATAAAGGAACATATGTACACAAATTTATATGCTGCAGATGTTAATAATTTACCTGGTGAATCCCTTTGCTACAATCTTACATCAAGAGATACTAAATTCCCGATACGAAGTTTACATGGAGTGAGAACATTAGTTCTCCAGATTTCCTCTGGGGTATCCGGAGCTTCACTCACATTGTGCCATGTGTTTTCAATCTTAGGGGAGTGGAAACATGGTTCTTGCCTTTCCCATGAAAGAGGATCATATGGAGGAAGGTCTTGTGGCATTGAGTTAGGGATGAACTCGGAGTCATCATTTGACCAAGAATTTTCTTTTTTTGGACTACACATTTCTTTGTCACCTAGTGTTTTGTAGTCTTCCTCGCTATCATATGCCTGAGACCAACATGTTTCCCGTTTAAGCCTTTGTTGATTCTGTTCCCATTCCACATCAGGGTGATGTAGATCTTCATACTCGCGGTATATATTACCATGAATATCTTTGAAAATACTTGTGACATTGCATTTTCTCGTGGCTTGTCTTTCCCACGCAGAAGGATCATATGGAGGGATATCTTCATACTCATAGTAAATAGTGCCATGAATGTCTTTGAAATTGTCAGTGTCATTGGTAATCCTAATTGCTCGTCTTTCCCATGAAGGGGCATATGGAGGAAGGATGAGTGGCTTTGAATTAGGAATGGGATTTTCCTTAACAAGACCACAACTTTTTTTGTGACCCGTTGCTTTGTAGTCGTCTTCCTCCTCATGATGATGATTAAGACACAAATTACCTGTGACGTTGCGTTTCCTACTCATTTTTAGCACTGCTTCACGGAGAAGTCCTGAATCTACACTATTAAACAAGAGACAAAAACCACTTTTAAACACCACCTAGTAAATTTAAATAAAACAAAGTATTCAACTCATAACAATAACAATCACTGATTAATAAACCAAGAGAGAACATACAGCTAAACAATTAAAAAGGAAAGTCATAAACCTATAATATTTTAATAAAGTTGTAATTGCTAAAATCCAATATAGCCTATGACTCCACACTTGATCAGATCGAAATGAACAAGGGGTTATTTAATCATGTCTAATATCATGATACCAAGAATAAATTAATGGTAGTATCTAAAAAGATACAACTAATCTTTTATCATTAGGATTCCAGATTCCTCCTCACTATCCACTAAGTATTTATTTAATCACACATTCACACTAGTCAGAGTAATCATAGAACTTCAATTTATTTTCCCCATTATCCATTAAAAAAAGGCATACATCAATTATTTATATCCCAAATTAGTACCTTGGAAGAAGCAATACTATTACAATGCTTATAATATCATAAGCATACTACCTAACAATATTTGTTCAGAGTACTACTGATTTTTCCATAGTCAAAACATCAAATGACATCCAAATTGAACAAAATGCATGTCTAATCAGCTTATTAAAATGAACTTGATTCTTTCAGATGGTAGATCAAAATCAATCGCATGAAAATATTACCCCCCAAATTAGTGTATAATATAATTTCCAATTCCAATTCTAATGCATGCAAATCGAAATATAAAGAAAAAAAAATCAAAAATCAACTGGTTGCATCCTAATTCGAGCTAGAACATACCCAGTACTTTAAATTAGGAAGACCTTGCAGCCCGGCACGACAACATTTCGAGCCTTGCGGTCGGTTTCCTACGCACGAATGCACGATAGTACATCTTCCCTTGGTTCAGGATGAAGCCAATGGGCCAAATGTCCAGAATTTATGAAGAATTGACGAAATTGAGGGAAAATCGGGCAAGATCTGAAATTTTGGATGAGAGAGAAAGTGGGATAATGAAACTAGGGTTCTTCAATGTTCATGTGAAACTCAAAGAAAATATGAGAACAATCCAGAAAATAAAAAGAATCCTAAAAAATAAAGTATGTCTGTTAATAAAAGGGAGGGAAAGATTAGTAATAGTAATAAATGATACTTCGTATTAGGTAGTGGGTGGGTGTTTAACAATTAATGAGGGAAGTAAATTAGGGGTATAATTGTAAAAAACAAAAAAGATACTTTCCTTTTATGGTATGTTGCAAGTATTGTGACATTTCCTTTTTAGGGAAGTGTTGCAAGTAAAAGAAAACGGAGGAAGTACATTTTAAGAGAAATCGATGGATACGGCTATAATGAAGTTGGACCAATATATACAGTCTTTGATGATTAGCATGAAAATTAAAAAATTAATTAGATCACATGATATCATATCATAATTAACTTCCCCCCGTGTTTCAGTTTCTTAGTGCTG
Organism: Chenopodium album; assembly: GCF_948465745.1. Lineage (NCBI taxonomy): Eukaryota > Viridiplantae > Streptophyta > Magnoliopsida > Caryophyllales > Amaranthaceae > Chenopodium > Chenopodium album. Next base: position 64,404,845 of record NC_137840.1, read on the forward strand.
ACGGCTCGCCCGAAGTGAGCCACCGCCCACGTTAACTTCCAGCCCCACATTTCTAAGTCCACACACATGCACATTTGCACTTGCTCTCTCACTCTTTCGCCTTTCCTTATATATACACTCATTTTCTCTGTCCTCCATCCTAACCTCACCCTCACCCTCTCTATCCATCTCTCTATCTCTCGTCCTCTCAAGCTAAATCGTATTGTATTGCTTACTCATCGGTCCCTTGGAATCACCTACTTGATCTATGATGAGTATCCCGAATGACCATCTTTTTCAAACTCTACCACCTCGGCCATTGCCTATGACGTCGGACAGTAGATGGAGGGTCAGTATCAACCCTGCTCCTAACTGTCCGCGTTGTGCTTCATCAAACACAAAGTTTTGTTACTACAATAATTACAGCTTGTCCCAGCCAAGATTCTTCTGCAAGGGGTGTAGGAGATATTGGACTAGGGGTGGGTCTCTTAGGAATGTCCCTGTTGGTGGTGGATGTCGTAAGAGCCGTCGTTCAAGGTCTACTAAAGGCTTTTCGAGTGGTTTAACGGGTCTTCGTTCTGATAATAATCCATCATCTAACTCGTCTTCATCTTGTTCAGAGTCGGGTTGTCCTGACATTGACATGGCTGCAGTTTTTGCTAAGTTTTTAAATCCTGGGCAAGAAAATGTCAATGAGGAAATAAACGAGGCAACAACAAACACATCTTCTGAAGCTTCTTATGGTTCCCCAATATCCAGCTCCTGCGGGCTGGAAAATGGGTTAGAGTATCAGAAGTTGTCAGATGATTTTCTTGATCTTGTACCGTCTGACCACAGACAGCTTCAAGCAGATGAGGTGAATCAGGGTTTCATTAACCCTGATCTGGCCTCTTTCGACGACATTATAGAAGATGTTTTCTGGTCAGAAGACTCTAATTTCTCCGGCTTCACATGGCAGCCGATAGCTCAGATGCAGGAATTTGATTCATCGTTGCCACCTGCTCATGAATCACAGACATCAGCAGATCTATTCTCCAGCGATAACTGGAGTTACTTCGATACGGCAGGACTTGAAGCATTCTCTGGACCTTGACAGTCTAAGGGAAAAAGAATTTTTGCTATCAGAATTCACTTCCAGGCTCAAGTGGCTCATTCTGCTTAGAATTACAAACAGAAGATTTCATCACTCAGGAGTATATAGAGGAAACCGATGCTATGTCTAAGCTTAAGCCATCAACAAATTTTTTTTTCCTTGGCTACAGCCTATGGGAGGTCTTACCACTCTTGTAATACTGTAAGAATTATTTACTCAGAGATTATTGGTATATAGAATACCTATACAATGAAAGACAATAAAATCAGCATACTTGTATAAGTCAGAGTTAAAAAAAATTCCTAATATGCATAATATCATTGATTCAGTTACAGACTTACAGATGGTACTCATAATAATTTCATGTTTAAATATATTTCCATTTTTTCTTATTCCTTGTTCTCCTTAAAAAACAAAACAGAGCATTTCAAAATTCCCATATCTCTAAACCACACGTTAGTTGCACTCTGATCTAAGTAGTAAGTACTAAATAGATTTGTTTACAATATCCACATATATTCTAAACAAGGGCAAAACTGTACTGTATACCATTCTAGACTCATGAAACCCAAATAGACCACAGTTCGGTATAAATGAGCAAAAATTAAACAAGGTAGCAACATGAACTAACATGCAAACTTGTGATGTGAGCCATTAATATCCGAAATAACTACACACTTACATAGTCAATAGTGTTCTCATATGGTTGAGACTACATGTGAATAAAATGTATGATGGCATCAAAATCATTAAATCAAGTGACAATGTCATTTAGCTAATATCTTTACAGATATGCCCATTGAGTCAGTATCTCATACCGATCACATCCATATCATTTTACCCACAGGTCATACATCATCCCAGGCACCTCCATGTGATAAACATCAACTTTGCGTATTACTGCTGCCTGCTGCCTGCTGTTGATATAAATGATCTAAACAAAGATAAACATCATCAAAATATTTACCAGAGCAAGAAATCCCACATCTACATCATCAAGGAAATCTCTTCTGATCTTACCATATCCTGTTTAGTTTCTTAATCAATTACAACTCCCGCCATCAAGAAAGTCTCAAGGCAGTACTTTACTAGCTTCTACTTTCTAGGATAATTTTAAAGGTGTATTACTCAGAAACAGAAAGTGAGAAACTCCCATAAAGCACCAAGCTAGTGCAGGAAATCGATAACTAGTTCCAGTTATGCCCTTAAACAGTAGGTTATAATCTAATTTAGAAGTTCTCATAAGATTCCTAAAAAAGCAAGTAAAGGGAAATTGAGTCAAATGACCTGCTAAGTTTCTTTCTCAAAATAGAATAGAATTAATAAAAAATTCAAGCCCTACTCCTATTGCTGGTATTGGAAAGAGGTATTCCGTATAAAGTAAATTCTAACAAGTCCTTAAAATATATGCGCTGCCACAACACTGACTTCAAACATTCTTCATATCAAACAGCCATACAACTCTGGCATAACGGTGTTAAATCATAGAGATTGCAATCACATTGCCAAGGCATTATAAAGTCAGTGCACAGAATTTAATGGAGCTCAAGATGAAGACGAAGATGCTCTGACATTGCTCTTAATATCATAGTACTAGATTACTAGAGCTGTTTTGAAGATGATCCATCCAGAAGAGCCATTGAATCTCATATATAAACTAGAAGAAAGTTTAAGCAGTCAAGTTAACCATGTCACTATATACATTATCACATGTATTTAATGGAGACCTCTCTACACATGTTGACATGCAGGGAAAATATATCTTAAACTGTCACTATGCCAGGAGTATGGAGCCCCATGAAAAGCACTAGCCTATATATAAATATATAAGTTGTTGATAAAATAGAGGTACCTGTGGCAGAGACGAGACTGGTTATGGCCATTAAGGCATCAAGCTGCACCGTCTTTGGTAAGGATTACGTTGACTGTTAATAGGCCACTGGAGCCGAGTCATGAGCAGGTTCGCAACCCACTTAATTAGAACTAAACAGCTTTCAGGTCAGGCTTATCTGATCCGGTAAAGGTTAGTTTAGTCAAGAGTTTGTTTCTGAATATGTTTATATAAACCTGTTCTAGAAAGCAGCAAAATCTTGAGCAGATCTTGAGCCCCTCAAATCCATGAAAAGGAGACCTTTAACCTTGAACCACCCATTGAGGGTTTTTTTTTTTTTTTTGGAGGAAAACCACCCATTGAGGTAGCCTAAAATCAGAAACCCATTCAACAAAACTAGCTAAGCAATGGATTTCTCCCAAGCTGGTTCACCGTGAGCTATGAACATATTCACTAGCAATATCTAAGTTAAAGCAACATAATTAAGATGTATCAAATTTCAACAATTGCCCTTGACCATTCAAGAAAGGCCCACACAATTTTGGGGTAGCCTGTGAATCATCAGTCTGCTCTCATTTCATTAAGGATAATTTGCCAATTACTACCGCAAGTTAATACCACTTTGTAAATTACTACCGCAAATTAAAATAGTTGTGAATTACTACCGCAAAAAATTTTAAGATGTTGCGATTACTACCAAACCCCCATTAAACCCAACTATGACGTCATTATATCCCTTAACCCGTGTTTGACCATGGTTAAGGGCTTTAACCAGCCCCCCCCCCCCCCCCCCAAAAAAAAAAAAAAGAAAATGGTTTAGGGATATAATGACGTCATGGTTAAGGACTTTAACCATGATATAATGACGTCATAGTTGGGTTTAATGGGGGTTAGGTAGTAATCGCAACATCTTAAAAAATTTTGCGGTAATAATTCACAACTTTTTTAATTTGCGGTAGTAATTTACAAAGTAGTATTAACTTGCGGTAGTAATTGGCAAATTACCCTTTCATTAAACAATAAAACAAAAGGATCAATATGAGGTGGCAAATTTATGATCATCAATTTCCCAAGGACTCAAGGAGATTAACTTTAAATTATTATATCACATGCTTAAGTTCACAAATCAGTTGCAGGCATAGTAATGCTCTGTTGGATGTTACAATGAGAGAATAATACGAAAAATTCATAGAGCAAAGATAATTGTAACCTCTGTTTGTGATAGGTTATGAGAAGCAATAACTGACACTTCTAGATGGTGCAAGTACATTAAAAGGAAGCAAGAGAAGACATGTTAAGAAAAAGATCAGATACATCTAAAAAGAATTTTGTGAAAGCAGACTAATCCCACATAGAAGACACTAGACATGACCCTTGACAGTGAAATTTGATGCCCTAAGACTAAAATAGCACACCACAAGTAGGAAGTTCTCCTTTACTTTTTAAGAGTTAGGTGGCATGGACACAAGATACCTTAATGAAAGCAATCCTTCAATATAGATCCAAAAGACATTCTTATGAATATTTGATGTGCTTTACTTATCTAGATTTTGTAAGGCGACTAATACGATAGACGATGCCTCAGATGGTGTAAGTCACTACTGACTAGAACCTAAAAACTGGGTCATACAAAGACTTTGTATTCAAATTCAGAAAAAGGCAAAAGTCACCCTTATCTCATAACAAGTAACTATGAGATCATGTTATACAAAGACTTCAAAGTTCAAACATACTAAAAGGCGATGAATCAATAAGAAACGCTTTCAAAGATATAATATATTTAAGATTTAGACCATTATCAATACAATTTATATGGGGCAGCCTACAAAATTTTTGATCACTTGCCAACCATCATTATAAAACAATGATACAACAAACAGTAAAAATATTTTGATACACCATGAAGAATTATGGCTCATTAAATCTTAGATTGACCAACCTGAAAGCAAAAGTTATGGTTGTAAACTATCATCTCCAAGTTTTAGAGAATAGAAGGCCGGTCAAATTATTGCTTCACCTCAGGATGCCACTTGATGCTACATCCAACACTGCCAAAAAGAAATCACTGCTGTTGTTTAAAAAGTAAATTGACTAATATTAAATTTTGAAATAGAAATACAAGTGTGATAAATGATTCTAGAAAAAGGGGGAAAAAAAAACCTGGGTTTTTGATGATCACTAACAGGTTGACCGCTGAGAACAGAGTCAATTGCCATACTCAAGTCCCTAAGGAAAATCCTTTGAATTTTGAGAGCAAATTCAAATAGATAAGAACCAATATTTTGCACTAAGTCAAGAGCCACAAAGTTCTAACCTTCCAGTAATGGGCACATTATTACTTGGTCTGGAGTCATCAAACTGTCCATGGTACACAAGCTCAAATGGCCTACGTCCCTCCTGTCCCAAAATCAATTACTCATCTAGTTGTGAAGTAATAATATAATACTATAATTCTGACAAAAAACATAGTTCAGTCAATGCATGTGTGGCGATCCACAAGTTATTTGAACAAAGCATATCAAGTTATCCCCATAAACTTAAAAACTCAAGAATAACCAACCTTCTTAAACAAGAAAAACTCGGGTGTGCAAACTGCTCCAAAATCATGTGCAACATCTTGAGACTGCAGAAAATCATTATTTAGATCAGAAATTCAATTTTTTGACTCAGAAAAGTAGCAATATAGAAGAGTGCACATAGATAACTGGTGCCATAAAGGTCATTGATTATTGCCTGAAATTCACTGGCTATTCAAAATTTGAGCTGTACATAATTCTCATATACAGAATAAAACCACAAGAATAGTAAGGTTTAAATATATATCGCCAATATTGGTGGAAAAATATGTGGTACAGTGGAACAAGTTACAATGGATCTTCGGATCTTTATAATACAATGAAGATGGGAACAGTCACATAAAACTAAAAGCCTTTCTCACAAGGCTAAATAATGAAAGAAAAACAAGAGTTGCAAAGCCTGTAGGCCATGTATCACTCTGAGTTTAATCTTACTATGGAGTATTGGTGTTAGAATTTTTATACTTAGTCAGCTATATACTTCATATGTTTCGAATCAATGGGTTTTTTTTTTTTTTTCTTTTTTTTTTTAATACATTGAGATATGTAGCCAAAAACATTTCCTTCCATTTTTTCATGTATCTTTACACTTTGAATCCACTATCTCAATTTACTGTTTTAAAATTTTGTTTTTTTTTTCAAGATTCCATATATCTCTCTTATATTCCAATCATTTTCTTGGATCGTGAAGAGTAACCAATTTTCTGAAATGGAGGGAATAACTCTTTAAGGATCATAAGAATCAGCATATGTACAGAAACATGAATATATTCAGAAACGAAGATCCTAGACTTCAAAGGGATGTCAAAAAAATACATCTATACACCACACTAACTTCATCCAAATCAGCTTAGTAAGTCCTGTAGCCATACTGACATCAATAAATAACACCTTATGCTGTGATACTTTAGTCCATGCAGCAAACTCCAAGAAACAACTACAATAACTATGTTCATTGCAACTCCCATCATTTGTATTTGTTAGAAGCAAGGCAGGCACTCTAAGTCCTTGTAATCTCACACAAGAAAATGTAAGAGGATAAAAATCCTATTAATGCACTTTGAATAATTTATCACTCTCTGATTTCGAGTACAATGAAAGAATTTTATCCTATGAATTTGTAAGGTGGTTTAAAAACCATGATACAAAAGAATCTTTTTTTAATAGCAAACCTTGTTTTTCTCTTCATAATCAAATAAAAATTTGGCAATAAAAATCCCTAGTTTTGGACTTCTTTCTATATCAATTCTAGGTTTGAATTATTTCTAATTAATCCCAAGATTAACTATTATCTCTAAAATTGGTCTTAGTGACCTATAACCAGACAACCAGGTAAAAGTAAAAGACTTCCTATCACTTCATCACCAGCTCTCCTTCCTCCTTAGTTCCCTCTTATTTCTACTTGCTAGCATACTACCACAAGCACAAAGACTCTGCCTGAATTCACCTTTCCCAGAACCTACTGTAAAACACCATGAACTTAGACCCTTATTTCTTTCTTAAAACCTGTCAGACACCACGTACATAAACTTGGCCCCACTTCCCCAGACACGAGATAACTCTGCACTCCGTTTTTCGGTTTGTTGTGGCTACCAGGCCCAGCACAACTACACATCCTATTATTTATTTTTTTGAACGGAAGTTGGACTACCTTTTGTGAAAGTGGGAACCATGGTCATAATTATGGCTCTCAGTAATATCAGACCTCAGACATATGAACTTCTAAAAGCTTTATAGCCTGACCATAGAATTGCTCACTTTCTCTTCGCTGTAATTACGTAGAAAAATTCCATTTAGGTACCGGGATATTAAGACATATGGTGTAAAATTTTAAAGGTCTTTGTATTTTCAATAATAACTCCATAAAATTTCCATGAATTTTAGAATTTTGATTCACTTAAGTGACATCAACATCATAATATACGATTCATAAACTTAGCATGATGTTCAATATGTCTAACTACGGGGTGTCGTAAATCTCCTAACTATCAAACAGCTATTTCATCGTTTTAAGTTTCAGGAAATTTTGACCAAGCTTATACCACTTAGTCACTTACCCATCACTCATCAGTAGTTCAGTACATAATATCAGCTGAAAACATCTTAAATTCTTTATATAGATGATAACTCCAAAAAATTGTTAAACTTCCAAAATAGCTTTAAGGGATCATGCTTTACACCATTTTTCTTGGCATATGCACCTCAATGTGTACAGATATTCTCATACCATCTTTTTTCAATATAAAGCCATTGACCATTATTCACTCCTCCGCTGAATCTACCCTGCCCCCGGGAAGCGACAATTAGACAAGGGGAAGGAACATGTGAAGAGTCAGATAAGGCAATAAGGATAAGGAATTGAAGCTTCATAAATGCAATTTTCCTTTCTTACTTTGTTGAGTACCCCCAAACGTTTAGGCACATCTAACGTAAGAAACCAGTTAATTGCTAGCAATCTAACCTGAATATTATAAATGCTTTGATTGAAAATTTTGCAGCACAAAAAGTTAGTAGCTCACCTCGTCATACAAATAAGGAAATGGATAGCTATAGAATTTGGCTTCTTCTGCCATAAATTCTGGTCCATCCTGTGAAGTCATGTGATGTATATAGTCATACGCTTTGCTTCTTCAAACCATTAATCTTTAATTAAGGATTCAGTTGAAGTGTGAACCTGTGGATAAGTAACAACAGAGTTGGAAGATATTGCAACAACAGCAAGTCCCTTCTGCAGAATAATGTTTTCATGTGTTCATTAATCCAACCAAGATAAGGAAATTGTTTCAGAATGATCCTGCCAATTCCTGTACCTTCATGTAAAACTTTGAAAGCTTCACAATATCCTTTTTCAAATGTATGACAAATGGGCAATGATTGCAGATAAACATAACCTACACAGTAAGTCCATTCGTTAGAGAATAACACAGAAAACACTAGCAGACTCTAATAATTTAAAAAAATAATCATACATCCCCAAGAGTTGTGAAGACTAACACCTTGTGTTATGCAAAGATGATTCACAAATAAAAAGATAGTTTAGCTTAAAGAATATGAAATAATCTTATGTATGGATTTGATGCTCTAATGAGAAGAAATGTGAAGAATAAAATTGTATTTGAATTAGCTCACTAAGACGAACATGGAGGTGGTCAATAATTACATGACTTATCTAGAATTTACAAGACACAGCTCTTAACAGAGTTCTGTCACCTCCAGGGATTCAATAGAAGATTATCTTAACTGGGTTTCAGTCTAGGTAGTTAATTCCCAGGCTTTCATTTCACATTTGTCTTTACCATATGCTATTACTGACAGAGACATTTCAGTAGTTCCTACTAGTCAGTATTGTCTCTTCTTCAGTTCTTCCTTCCTTTCTTAAAGCTCTCTGCCATAAAAGCCAAAATTATGCTATATCTATGTATTGAAATCGAATATACATTAAGGCACAAGTATATCAATTTATCTAATCGTATCAAATAGTACAAACCAATACGAAAAACATACCACAAAAATAATACTCATATTAGATAGCGAATACATCTATTTGTTGTGTGTGTAACTATGTGATAGTGGTTCAAAGTTCAAGGCTAAAGTTATGGATTAATAGGTATTGATGTTACAGCCTTTATAGCAATTTTCTGTCTTTAAAAGGAGGGATTTAATAGCAAACCCTCAAAAACTGTTGATACTTTCAATACTTTGTTTATTATGTATTGGTTGGTAAAAAATAGACATCACAACTATATTATTATGAAACCAGTGGCTTAATTTAGACATGATAATATATTAATAAGATATTATATTTGAATTTCAGTTTGCATGCTGCAGTAGGTCAAATTAGCACTATTAATTGCCTGGGCTTCTAATCTAATAAGTGTCGGTGATGGGGGAGTGGGGAAGGAGAGGAGCCGGATATCATTCCTAGAAGTTTGCCCAACACTTCATAGATGAGATTGATTGTAAAAGTAATTTTGAGTTGAAAATATTTTAATTTGTCAATTAAAAAAAAAATTAAAAACATAGGGGCCATGAGTAAGATTTTCTAGATCTATTTTCCTTACACCAAGGAAAAAACTTTGACACTCATACTGATGTTGAGGTTGAACTTGGATTTCATTGTTCGATACTGGATATGCAAAGCTGAATGGTACCCGGGAAGAAGAACGCAACCCTTTAGGACATTGCATGCATCCTAATCAACCAATAGCAACTGCTAGCCAATGTCAACTACACATCATCCTATAAGCAGATCGATATGTAATGTCAAAAGGCCTATATACATTGTCCAAAAATCATTGTCAAGTTAAGCATATACTGTCTTAAATTTTTTATTTTTTTTAAGAATACTGTCTAAAAATTTTAACAATATCTATCTGTTGCTTACAGGAAAAAAAAATGAAGAGTCTCATTTTCTCTTGTTTTAAATAAAAATAAAAATCATCTTTTACCAGCTCGTAGCATTATTTTTCGATCTGGTTGACTGGTGCTCTTAGAAAACTCCTACTTTCAGATATTCCATTCACATTTAGATTCCTTTGTTTATTCATTCCTCTCTTCAGCGGCATTTCAACAGAGTGACAGACAACATTTTCACACATAAGCCAGAGTTTTTTTTTTTTTTTTTCCTCTACTATCTAACCATGCAATCAATCAAATACATAGAAAAACTAGTTGTGGCTTTGTGCATATTCATGATGCCAAACAACCAAAAATAAATGAAAACTAAAAAAAGAAAATCTCCAAACAAGTAATAATTTCACCAGCTAAACACTTGAACATCCCTTGTCAAAACAACATAATCTAAACGATTAGCAAATAAATCCGGCTTTGAGCAATTAGCAAATTTATTAACCACTCCCCATCACACAGCAAAATAACCACAAAATAAAATAACATCCATCTTCAAACTAGAAACAATTCTGCCAGTTCAGTTCACATATATTAAAACTAGATGATATTATCTTACAATTATGAATTCTGCCAGTTAAATTTACATATTCTACAACATTAAAAACAACATAATTCGATCAAACTAATAAAAATTCAGTAATTAGTAAATTAACAATTATAACAGCACACAACAAAAACCACAAAATTAAAGAATAGAAGAGAAAAAGAGGATGAAAATTCACCAATAAAGCCGGATAAGCTTCGAAATCTTGCAATGTCCATGTCTTCCCCGTTAATGGCTCCGGAAGCTAATTTGCGCCGGAAAAACAAATAATTACAAAATCACACAATTTTTAAGAAGGGAAGATAAAATTGGGGAAGAAATAACCTGAAAATCGGGAGGTCGAAACCCTAAGGAAACGCCTTTGGATTCAGTTCTGGAGGCTTTAATGGAAAGGCGTTGGATTCTGGGAGAAATAATTGAGTTGAATTTCGGAAACCCTAACCCTAACAATGGCGATAGAAATGAAGCTCTGCTAGATGCTAACATGGGCGTTGGTTTAAGAATAGGCGCCATTGATAAGCGGGGAGATGAGGGTGGTGCTACTCCGGTGGTCAGCATTGTTTAGTTAGTTATGGTAACCGTTGTTCCCGTTGTTGTTAGTTGCTACTGCTGTACTTTATCTAATCCGCCTATTCATCTTATTTTTGTTTATCTGATCTGATATGAAATTATCTCGTTTGATCTGATCTGTTCGTTTGATGTGATTAAACTAAGATCTTAGTTCTATCAAGTTCAAGCCAAGACTTTGGGTCATTTCAAGTAAGGTAACGAATTTGGTCAGGTTTAACTCAAATTATTTTAGTAAGAATCAACCTTTGAACAATCGGTATTGTGGATCTATAATTATTACTTCCTCCGTTACGTATTATGTGCAACATTTTCCAAAAACGGATGTTACACATTATCTACAACGAACTAAAACTTTCTTCTTTTAGTAATTTTTTTTACATAAAATTACCAATGTACCCTAAGTTAACTTTATTAACACATATTAAATGATTAAGATTATATGTTATTAATATATTAATCAAAATTAATTACTCAATTATCTAAGCCCATCCCAATCTCTCTCCTCCCTCACAACCATATCCACCACCATTATCACCAATTTTTCTCTCACCAGCCCCGCCGCCACCACCACCACCACCACTTTTCTCTCTCTTCTCTCACATCAACGGCCCGGATCCACCCAGCCACAACCCCGAATCCCCCTAGCTCCTCCCCTCCATGTCGCCGCGAAATTCCCGACCCAAGTCGTCTCTGTCGCCCAAAACTACCCCTGTCGCGCCGAGATCCCGAGAAAAACCCCAATCCCAGCCACCCAAACCCTAACATTGCTTCTTTATTTCCTCACTTCGCTCGGAAACCACCGACGATCGAGTCACCGACCTCCTATTCCATGATATAGTCGCCGATCCTCCTCGAAATTGAAATTGATTAGGGTTTGCGGTGGTGAGAGAGTGTGTAAAGGGTGGTTTTATGGTGGTTGCGAACTGGGTGAATTTGGTTGAGGTGGTTTCAGATCTTGATTGTGTCGGTTTTAGATCTTAGTTTTTGGTTGCGGTGGTTTCAGATCTTTGTTTTTGGTTGCGGTGGTGAGAGGGAGTCATGAGATAGGGTGGTGGTGGTGGTTTCGAAGAGTGGGTGGATGTTGCTGCTGGTGGCTGGTAGGTGGTGTTGGGGAGAAGCCATGGCAGTTCGTTGGAAGTGGTGGCCGGTGACCTTGATTGGTTAATTATCCCACTTCTCTCTCCTATCTTAATCATGCACCCTTTCACTTTGTTAATTAACCATTAACAAATTTTGTCTTGGGAAACGTGCAACAAGGTTTGTTGCACATAATGTGTAACGGAGGAAGTATATGGGTTGTTTCATACTTAGATAGACCTAATCAACGAGTTCAAAATCATTAAAAAAAATAATTAAAATATGCAATTTTCACTTACAAAATACAAATTGTTTCGTGCTTAGACCTAATTAATGAATTCAAAATAAATGAAAAAAAAATTAATATATGCAATTTTTACACTTTATCGAAAACCAACCTTACCTTTCCTTTACACCAAAAACAACCACCCTCCTCTCCGTACCCAAAATTGGCCCCTTCCCTTTCCTGGCTCCCATCCCGAAACAACACCTCCCTCTTTTTCTCTAGACATCCACCTAAAAAACCATTCTAAACCCTTTTCTCCACCCTCGATGACGCGTGACATTTTATAAAAAAAATTAACCGGTTTTTCAGGTCACTAGACATTTGGCTTTGAATGTTTGATAAAAGTCAATATCCTCAAAAATGTTTATTACCAATATATCCTCATCAATGTTAATTACCTCTTTTTATATCTCTTAAAAATAATGTGCGGACATTTATACCCTAAAAATATTCGTTTACATATTTAAACTCATTAATGATGCTAACAACAAAATTTGTAATATAAGGTCAAAACGAAAAAGGTTTCAAACATAACTAGCTATAACGCTGCATTAGCCATCCAAGTTAAAAGCAAAAAGACAAAAGTTAGGACGGTTAAAAACCAATTTTTCCAAAATAAATGGTGAATGCGATAGTAAATGAAAGTTGACATAAATATGTCACTTTAAAATATTTAGTTAGATATAATAAGTGGACAAATTAAAATTCATTTGGAGACATGTAAAACCTTTTAGTAATCTAGTCAAAGACTTATTATTATAGATCCGTTTAAGACTCTAGACTCATAAGATTTTAGGGGGCGTTTGGTATACTAATTTTAGATGTAGGAAACGGATTCAATTATGTGTTTCCATTTTTAGTTGTTTGGTATAGGTTAAAAGTAATGAATACCATTTGCAAAGGGTAACAAAATCCCCTAATTTGTTACCCTTGACAAACTAGTGGAAACAAAATACGTTTCCTTACTCAATCACAATATACTCCAATTGTTTCCATTTCACTAGGAAACCAAACATATCGTAAAGGTAATGTTTATCCTTACCCTTTTCCCCTACTTATTTGAATCCTTTCCATTTCATTTACGATGCTTATACCAAACACTTTTTGGATATTTAAAACCTTATGGGTTGTGTAGGGTCCAAACCACATTAAAAGGTTAGAGGCCATATTCCATCTATGCCCATCCCTAGCCACAAGTGACACATTCATTATGTCAACTTAACCCATTTTGCATAATATTTGGTGCATTTTTTTCATTAATTAAGGGAACAATATAAGTGAGTTGGTTAGCAACTTAGCATAATCTATGTACAAGGATTCTGTTTCACAAATGCTAAACATAAAACAAGACATAAATTTTAAGTAGAAATAGTGTAATGATTAGCTTGAAAAAGGTTTGACAAACTAGTTGGTAGTTAGTAGGAGCACTTATGTTCATATATTCGTCACTCTTTTGAACAATAATCATAATTAGATAGTCACGTTCTTCATGAGTTCCACCATTACATACAACAGAAACATTGTATCGTATCTTCTTTCGTATATTTTCATTTCAATTCTAAAGTTAATTATTTCAGTTTACTTCAAAGTTCCGACACTTTAATCATGTATTCCCACTAATTCCAAAAATTCAAATATTAGAATAATTATAAGAACTTATACTAATGATTGAAATGTTGTCCATATAAAGAAAGGTCAACTTCAACTCCCCTAAACGGCTTGATTCCCTAATCGGCCCGTTGACCCCTTGAAGTAAGAGGGAAATTTGGTATGCGACTTTTTAAAATAAATTTAATTATTAATCAATAATCATACTTCCTTTGTTATTTAAATATTACAACAATTGCGATTTTGTCACTAATAGGGCGGCTAATGCATGCAAATGTAAGCATTATAGCTAGCCTTGTACCCTTGTTTGAAGAGCTCTATCGGATTGGCCTAATCACATGCAAATGTAAGCATTATTAATTAGGGAAATATGTAAACAAATATTTTAGGGATATATATTATTAGAAGGTCAATTAAAAAGAGACAATTAACATTAATAAGGAAAAATAAGCAAATTAGTAAAGAGTTATCACAAACCTTTTAAAAGATAGGGATTCACTCTAGAAACAATATGGGAGAGACTTCATTCTCTTTGTCTAGCCCGTTCACCCATATCAAGTGTCCATTTTTAAGATTGATGATGGAACAAGAATATATCTAAACATGGTCATTCATGATTTTACATGAGCAGGAGAAACTAGGTTGAATTTGTTATATACACCCAGATGTACCGTACACCCGAGATCATTTGCTCATTTAAAATGACCTACAAAACAGGATCTCAAAACTAGGTGTTACACCAAGTACATGAAATGGCTACTAACTAAACGAACAATTGGCCAAAACATTCTTTATTCGTTTTCAAGAGCAAAAACAAATAGTCCCAATTTCAACAATTGGCTGACTACTTCAACTAAATATTCTTTCGACAACTACTTTACACGGTTACACCGTACCACTGCAAGTCTAATTACTTGTACATTACAATAAATTAACGTTCATACACTCAAACTATTATCCTAAGCTCAAAAATTCATATTTAAATTTGTACGTAAATCATAATAAAAATCTTTTAACCTAGAACTGATGTTGTAATTATACTTTTGAGTGAGTACTAATGCGCAATGATTTGAGAGAATTGAATCACTGCAAGGAACTTGATCGAGTTCGTAGGGGAGGAGGAAAAAAAAAAAAAAACATTGAACGGTTATTAGGTTGTTGTCATATTGTATTACAAGGAGTAGAGAAAATTCCTAATGGATCAAGGTTTTCTTTCCATTTACAAAATTGTCTCATAAAAATCTCTCATGCACGTTAACTTCTTTAATTTTGCCTTTAAAAAAAAAATTACTACAACTACAAGAACATACGAACATACTACAATAATCCCCTCGACCCGTGGTAGTTTTCATCTAGAACGACGAATAACAAATTAAAGTGTTCGTCAAAAAAAAAAAAAAAAAAAAAAAACAAATTAAAGTGTTTTTGGATTCATTCATTAACATTTTAGGAAAGGAATTGAAGCAATTGGGGTAAGATAAGTTTGATCATCCAAGTGTATAAAAATACAAAAGGTGATAAAATATGATATGCATGCACCATCTTCATATATTATCAATACATCATCTTTCATTATCTGCTTTCATATTTTTTTTATTAATCGAGTAAATTCTACTACATACAATCGAACTTCATCATTCTTGGACCATTTCAAAAATTAATAATGTAAAAAATAAAAAATAAAATAAAAAAACCATCAACCTTGGAATGAATCCCACTGTTTATAAGAAATTTTTAAAGATTAAACCCAATGTTTAGTTTGGATTATTTAATTACCATTTTTCTCACCAAGTAATTTTGTATTATATTACTAGTTTCAAAAGAATATTAAGGATTACTTGTATGTTTTTCTAGTCAAGATTTTGAAAAAAAAGGTTATAAATAATGGAATGAAGTGAATTGGTAATATTGTTAGTTATAGCTTTATGTTAAAAACTTGAAATCAATCATTAATTATATATCGTACCCCCTATGTACTCTCTAGGAGTGAAGGTGTACGTACACACGAAAATCAATCAACATATACCATACCCCCGATACTTTCTAAGAGTGAAGTTGTACACACAAAAGGGGCCTGATGTCCGAGCAATCCAAATAAAAAAGAGGAGAGTCCAGTCCATAAACCTGGCTCAAATAAAAGATAGGTTCCATACTAAAGTCACTTGGTGTCTTGGTGATAGTTGGAGTAAATTTTCTAAAAGTACTTTATAAAGTGACACTATTTCTCCGATTACTCTCAAATGGATTATAATGAGTTTAAAACAATTTTCGTGAGTATACTTTGTGAAGGACCATATGGTACTAATGGGAATATAAGACTAATAAGGCTTTGTTCGTTGTTGTCGTCGTCCTAGACTCGTAGTAATATGTTTTATTATCAACTTATAAAATTACTCTATATAGATGTGTATAGATGATAGTTATGATACTATGAAATTATTCAAGTGATCACGCTAGATAACATTAAACAAATTGCATGCCATTGTTTATGATTGGTTGTAAAATTAAAATTTTAAAATTATTCTTAGGTCAAATTCGAGGTCACCATCAATAGTTTAATCAGTATAAAATTAATAATAATTGACAATATAATAAAATTTATAAACAAGCACTAAATAAAAGGTCAGCTAAAAATAAAAACCACCCTCTAATTAAATTATTAATAAGAGTTGATTATGAATAATAATAATTTGATAACATTTTCAAGAAAGAATCTAATAAGACTTGAAAATATATCAAAAAAAATGTAATCTTCTTCTGTTTGCCTCTCTTTTTCTCATCATTATTTTTTTTTTATAACACTAGGAAATAAAACACACCGTAATTCTCTCACTACACAAACATACATACATAAATTCAATAAGAGAGAAGACTTTTTATTAAGTAAGATTATTTTTTATTGAGAGCAGAATCATGAAGAGGAAGAGAGAAATGGAGAAGAAAACAGAGATTAAATCTGCTATTCAAGAGCTTTCTTTGCTTATCAAACTTAATCGTCGCGCTACTTTAAGCAACAACAACAATAACAACAATACTGTTATGGCTCTGTCTTCTCCTGCTGCTACTGATGCTGATGCTACTGCTGCGGCTGCTGGTGCTGGTGCTGGTGCTGATGCTGGTGTCGCGACTGCTGATGCTGGTGCTGCTGATGTAGTGACTGCAGATCAAATTCAACAAGAACGGGTTGTTTCTTATATACCTACAAGGCCTTTTCTGTCAATTTGCACCTTGATCATTCAAGTTCTTGGTAATTTTATTTTATCTCTTAATTTTTATGAAGTCTACTGTTGATTAATTGATTGATTTTTGAAGAAGTTGCTTTCAACTTTAATTGGCTTACCTGCTAGTCATAATCAGGCTTGTGGATGCCTCATGTATGATACATGTCGTTTTGTGGCTTTTACTCTTTTTTTTTGTGGCTTTTACTCAACTAACCACAAGTTTATCTATACATGAGAAGGTCCATCTTATTATCATAAATAGTAGCATGTCTTATTATTCCGTTCCTAAATAACAAAATCGGGTGATTTATAAATTTTACTGAGAAAAGAGAAAGATAAAAGATAAAACGAAGGAATTTATGAGATGAGAACAACAATAGAAATAGTCGTTGTTTGTCACATAAAATAATATTAGATTACATTTGAACCTTCCCAAAAAAAAAAAAAAAAAAAAAAAAAGCATTTAGATTATTATTAAAAAACAACGAAATGTAAATTTCAATCCAACAATACATAAAAAGACTCGTTATCATATAAAAAAAATTCCCAATTGCCCTTATTTTAAGTCAAATTACAAAGTACAGAGTATTAGATAAAATGTCATCTCTTCAAAATATACATACTCAATACATCAAAATTATATTTATCAAAAAAAAAAAATACATCAAAATTATAAGGTTGGATACGTAAGACAAAATCAATTTATAAGAGAATTTTGATTTATAGGTGTCATTAGTTATTTTAGGGTTTATGTAACTCTATTGGAGAGCTTATATTACTATTATTATGACATGACAATTAAGTTTTCCTCCTTCACTAGTAAGTTTTCTTTAATTAAATTATTACTAGTTTGATATAGTCCAAAACACGTTGGTGTTACATTAATTGAAGGTAAATATCGTTTTTACACATACGTATTTGAGGCACTCAAACTTAAAAATATCTCTCAACAAAATTTTTTTCCATTTGACTTTTCATTTTCAGTATGTAGCGTAGTTTGCTACTCCCTCCGTCCCTAAATTACATTTCTACTTCTTTCTATGATATGAAGAATAAATGTTAGAAGTAGGAATGTAATTTAGGGACGGAGGGAGTACATAATTATATAATCATGAATTAATTCGTTTTCTTCTTTATCTTTATTTTTTTTTCTCTAGATGATTAGATTATCAAAAATTTTAATAAATTGTACTTTCTCCTTTCCTATTCGTTAATATGAAATGTCTTGATGATATAGAGTCAAACTATGAAAATTAATCATAACCATTTTTTATTTTTTATTTTTAATTTAGACTTTGTTATATTCGACTCAATGTGTATAATTTTAATTATCATGTACGTAATAAAATCTATGCATATGTATCTTAAGATGGGAGGATCTTGTCGGAGATAGTTATGTTTAACAATTCATCATTATATCTTTGGATTTATGATTGTTTGCGTATTTATGTAAAATTATTGCAGATAAGATAGGTCCTACCATGGCTGTAATGAGACAAGACATCCACAAGAATGTTCAGGTAAAATATACATCTTCTACTTTCTAGCTTGAACAGTTTTTGTGGAGTCGAGTTTATTGGCAAAATTTTATAGATGAAAACTGTCTTATCTAACTTACGCTATAGGAACAGTTTTTTTTTTTTTTTTTTTTTTTTTTTTTACATTAAGACATCAAATTTTATGTTAGATTTTTTTTTTCCTTTTTTTTTTTTTTCAATAATTGGCTTAAAGAAATAGGGATGCATTATTCAATATATATATGATGATTTTCTAGAAAGTATATGTAAGCAATAGTGTATGAACAAAACTTTATATTGATGACATTCATGAGATATTATGCCATTAAATTAGAAATTAAATACCTTCAAATTTAATAAAAGGATTAATAATTTAAGTAATTTAAACAATAAAGAGTATGTATCTAATGTTTGCAACCTTTTAATTACTACTAATCCGTATGTTTTAAGGTAAATTAGTGTCAAAATATGTAAAACAAAAAATTTTAAAAAATAGATATAATAAACTATATATTTTAAGGTAAATTATTCCGTAAAAAAATAGTTAGAACAGTAAAGATTGTCAAATCGATAGAATATGCTTAATGTTAATATTAAATGTCTAATGATACTTGTTTATAACAAGGATTTTGAAGTTTTGAAGGTAATAATGTTGACATAAAATGTTATCAATCAAGGCTAAGTCACTATCTTGATTGTGCCTTGGCAAGAATGCAAGATTATGATTTGTTTTGACAAACAGTTGCTTGTTTAAGATATCAATAGAAAAGCTCAACTATTGAAATATTCTGCTTTAACCCTAAATATACTCTACTTGTATATTTTATGTATTCATTAGTAACAACTTGCCATAAAACTATCCAAAGCTAGAAGAAGTTTGTTTTTGATGTCGTTGCAATGGTTGAGATGGTTGTAAACTTGTAATAGGGTTTGAACATGATCTGGATTAAGCATATGTCTAATGTAAGAAATATTGTTGGTACATTAATTTAACTATCAAATGTTCTGATAATGGTTTTTAAGAACTAACCAATAGGTTCAATTTATAATTAATATTCTAATAAGGTTGAATAACCCGTTAAAAAAAAAAAAAGGTTGAATAAGCTCAAATAAGTTCAAATAAATTTAGTTAAATAAAAATCACGTTAATAAAACAAACATTTAATCTAGCCTGTTTTTGGTGCTTTCCTAAGTTACCAATTTAAACCAAAAGAAAAACAAAATAATTATATTTGTTTTCATAAAGACAAATTTAGTTGGATTTTGTATTTTGCCTGTTTCCTCTTAATTTTGCATATAAGTGGCATGAATATTGCTTACCATTTCCTAAAATTCACCTAATTCATAGACAAGATTCATATAATTAATTTGTCATTTATTAATTATCATTTGTTCATGAATCGGTGAATCCTAACCTTAATTAGAGATTGGAGATGCTTTGCGATTCTGATCCGACAACATATTCAAATTTGGTAGAGATATTAAACAAAGAAGCAGTTGAACGATGTGCCAAAAAAGGTGATAGCTGTAGCAAAGCCTTGCTTTGGCTAACCAGGTATGTATTATTCCCCTACTATATATGCCAATTACTTAAATCTTGTGTTAAATCTATAACAATTGATGGTACGGTATGTCTAATAAAGTATTCGCGGTTTGTGTAAAATGATCCGAACTAAGAGAATTATTGCTACCGGCAATATTGATAATTACATATACATGTATTCTAGGTCTTAAGAAAAATTTTCATTTGAAAAATAATTTTGGTGTAAAGAGAGTTACAAAAAGTAAATTATGTACGCGGACTTTGACCTCTGATACTCTAAGATCAATCCATTCTTTAATTTAATTGAAGTTAGTTGACATTCAAGGAATTTCAAGTACTCTTATATGATACTCCCTCCGTTTTTAAATACTTGCTCCATTTTAATTTTTTACACTATTCATTTGTCCTACTTTGACTAATGTTTGTGATTCATACATAAGAAAAAATATAGTTTTGTGGGTACTTGTTGGAATCATCTCAATTAATAGATTATTAAATTTCAATTGTTAGAATTTATACTTATTGATAATCAAAGATATTATTGATCAAAGATTAGCATCGGCATTCGTGCCCGAGAGAAATGGAGCAAATATTTAAAAACGGAGGGAGTAATATTAAAGTTGCTCTTTTAGTTTACCATTAAGGTATAACTTTCTAATAGAGTGTACGTATAAGTTTATTATGAGCTTCATTGATCATCTGCTTAAATTTTTGGTTGAGATGTTTTTTGTACATGGTTTTTTTTAGGCAGTGATTTTTTTTATATGCAATGGTAAAAACGTCAATGTGACACAAAGGTCACAAGTTCTAACCTCATCTAGCCCCTCCTTTTAAAGTGGAATACTATAAAGCACTAGATATGGCGGAGCTTGTGCTGACAGTCTCTCATGTGAAGGGGTATGATTGAGTATATAAATCAGTTATGAGTTTCAACATTAGCTTAATTTTTTTGTTGAGATAGAGTTTAATTTATTTTCTTAACATCCAACCATAAACCAACAACAAAACGAAGAAAAAACATTGTTGGGCACAGTTCCCTCGTTTTAGGTTATTTTGCACATGCCCCTAACAATTTTGATTATTTAAAACCATTTTATAACAATTTGATCCAAATATTGTTTTTGATATCCAAACACAATAACTCATTGATAAATAATGTTAAATTATAGACGATAGCAAGGTAAAATTATCTAAAATCTAAATGACAGATAATATAAAATACTAGAGTAATTTATATAATTTTTAGTACAACCAGACAAATCCATGAAATTAATAATACATTTTCGTACGTCGAGATTTTAATTTTGTGTCTCCTCTGCATGCTCTCCTTTATTTGTACAATTGTACATGATAACATGCATGATGCATCATGCATGCATGGTACCAAGGGTGGTTCTAAGCATGTATAGGGTGGTCGATCGCATAAGCCTTTTAAGAAAGAGCTTTGATTTTTTAATTTAGTAATATATTTTTCCTAAAAAAATAATTTTAAGACTCAATTTAACAAAATATACCAGATCACTTTCAGTGTTAGCATTTGTCGTCCCGCTTCTGCATGGTACCTAATAGGCCGCTATTGGATCAATTGCTACCTTAAATTGATTAAATTTGTCACAAATTAATTAAATTGGGACTTGGACGATCCCATTTACTACGAACCTAATATAATGAAATAGTAAACTAATTGTCGAATAAGCTTGTCATGCCATATATGATTTTAAGCTAACTCTCTTTGTAGCTTTTTTGTGCCCTAATGATTAGCTAATGACTTGTTACTTAAATGGGCTTAATTTTCTCAATTACGAGTAGCTTTAAGAACTTATTTATATTAATAAATTAATAAATTTCTAAAATTTTGGAAATTATCATCCAAGCTAAAGCTAATTGTATTTTTTTTTTTTTTTTTTTTTTTAGTTCCAATGGTCAAGCTAATAGCTAGAAAATCGATTATATATATATGATTAACATGAAAATGTGTTATAATGATTGAAATTAATCTTGGGAATACATATGATCAACTTAATTGTGCAACTCTATGTCATTTAATTTAATTCGATTCAGCATTATATGAACCTATGGGGTGATTTAATATGTGATTTCCCTAATTTATTAGAACGTGTTTTTAACTTAAGAGTTTAATAATTTAGGAATGCATGACAAAATTACGCATAAATTGAAGTAATGAATATTATTACATTCATAAATTTCCACCATATAGCATCACTTTTACAAATACTCCTATTATCCATAATGCGAATGTTTTTTTTGTTTTTGTTGTTGTACGCGTATATTTTATTTATGGGCGAGGACAATATATAATTATTTGTTTTCATGTGAATATTAAAGGACCTTAGACTTCACGGCAGCATTACTTGAAAAGCTAGTAGCTGAACCAAGGGAAAGTATGGAGCAAATTGTGGCCAATTCTTACGAAACCACATTAAAACCTTGGCATGGATGGATTTCAGCATCTGCTTACAAAGTAAATTCTTAAACTCTCTTCCTCCTCAATTTAATTTCCCCGTATCATAAGGTCTACGACACTAATTATTTTATTTTATATCCAATTCATATCAATTTGATTGACTATCATATTTGAAATTGGAATTATAAAATTATAGGAAGTACTAATATAATAAATAATAATACAAAGTACATATAGTTTATAATATAATAAAATATAATATAATAAATAATAATCCTCTGCATAATTAAAGATGTATATTTAAATGTTATTTTGTATTGTATATATATCAACTCAAAACAATGATTTAACAAAGTGAAATAATGATCAAAATTAGTGAATTAGCTTAGAACGAATCTAATAAATGCAGAGTAATTTTATTCAAATGAAACATTATAAGTTTTAGATAAATAAATTAAATAATTAGTAGAGAGAGTCGCGTCATCATAAAAATAAAAAAAGAAAAAAAAAAACAAATTTACAATATGGCTTAAATTGTACGAGTACAAATTTACAATACGGCTTAAACAAACAAACAAACATAGAAGGTTAATTAAAACCTAAGCATTACAATTTACACGGCTTAAATTGTACGAATAGAATTGTCATGAAAATTAAAATACGTTACATATGATATTGGTGGAGTTATAGTAGGGAAATTTGGTGTACAATATAATATAGCATGATATATGAAAATGGTTGGTGATGCAGGTAGCTCTAAAATTAGTGCCTGAAACTGATACACTTATTCTCCTACTCATGGACAAAGGTGATGATATTGACTCCTTCAGAGATGACATCCAAGCTTTCATTTCATTACTTTTGCCCCTTTTGGAAGATCTACACTCTACTCTTGTAAGTGCCCGTCATTAAATCGACTTTATAATAAGTAATCAATCTGTATAATATGTTGTTGAGCTAGTCACAATTTATATGTACATACATAAACCGACTTTATAAATTAATCAGTATGTATAATATGTTGCTGAGCTAGTCACAATTTTTAGGTACATACATAAATCGACTTTATAATTAATCAATCTATATGTATTATTATTATTATTATTATTATTATTATTATTATTATTATTATTATTATTATTATTATTATTATTATTATTATTATTATTATTATATTTAATTTGTCAAGAAATAACAAGATTTAGTGAAAAATGATCTCAAGAACCATTCTATTATACATTGCTGGAAATTTAATTCTGAATCTTGTGTATGTTTTCAGAGCTCATTTCGGCTGGAGAAGCTCAAATCTACATAAGGACGTTGATCGACTTGCAAATGTTAATATATATGACTTACTTCTGTACATAGTTACTGAAAAGAAATAGAGATTAATTTTCTAGGCAATTCTACTTCATGTTTTAATGTATACGTACTTGTGTAAATACGTATGTTGTTGAAGATTAAGACTTCTATCAATAATTAATCACCTAATTATAATATTTCAAAAAAAAAAAAAAAATCACCTAATTATAATTGCTTATTAATATTTTTACAGTTTATAATTCACAAAACCTTATGAGTTGGTTATTACATACTCTTATCGCTAAATATCTTCAATTGCATGATGGACTTTCATTTGAAAGGGATCGATGTAGATATACTTTGTATAAAAGTGTATAAATTAATAGATATAGGAGGTTTTCCTTCACTCTTCTCCTTTTACTCTCCTTCTCTTTTATTTCTTTTTATCTGGTCTTAATTGTAATTTTTGTCGGGGCTTTCACCGGTAGGGCTGTACACCGGTCCAAAACCGGACCGGACCTGACCCGGACCTGAACGGACCGGGACCTGAATCTCTATATTTTGAGGACCGGGGACCGGACCTGAATCATCAGGTCCGGTCTCGGTCCAGACCTGAAAAATCAGGTCCGGTCCGGTTTTGGACCTAGTGGGACCTGATTTTTCTATTATTATTTTTTTACTAAAAAAATCAATTTGAAAATTGAAATATGCAACTGACAAAATCAACTACTGTAGTTACTCTTACATAATTACAAAGGAGTTTCAATACTCTGTATCAATTCAGATTTAACATCAAAATTAAAAAAAATGAAAAAGAAAAAATAAGAGCATGCACTATCAAGCAACCAAGCAGACACCAGCTACACCACAATTTTCACCAAATATGCCACCTTTGAAGCAGGTGGTTGCGTAGGAGTAGAGTAGTAGACCGTGAGGCGAGTAATTGAGGGGGAACGATGTGCGATCTGGTGGCTGCTGTCGCCGACGCGATTTAGAGGTTGTGGTCGCTGGAGTCGCGCGATCTAGTGGTCGCGGTTGCTAAAGTCGTGAGATCTAGTGGTCACAATCTCTAGAGTCGCGCGAGGTGGTTGCGGATCTACAGTTCGTTGGAATTGTGTGCCAAGATGGTGGATAACCATCTCGCCGGTGTCTTCGTGGTGGTAAAATGGTCACCGGTGGCTTGGTGAAGACTTGAGGGAGATTAAGGGAGAGAAGTGAGAAGGAGAGCATTAGAGAGAGGCGAAGATTGAGAGTTAGAATTAGGGTTGAAAGTTAAGGTAGTATTTATATTTTACAGAAAAAAAGCATCTTTACAGGTTTCAGGTCCGAACCTGAAACCCCCGGTTTTAGACCGGACCCGGACCTGAAACCGGAATCCCTGATTTTCAAGGACCGGGACCGGACCTGAATCTACCGGTCCGGTCCAGGTCCGGTCCAAACAGGTCCGGATCAGGTCGGGTTTCAGGTCCGGGTTATATTGTGTACACCCCTATTCACCGGTGTTTTTACAATTTAAAAAACAAATAACCGAATTACAAACCAAAATTCCGATCTATTACATTAAGCCTATTTTCTTTTACAAAGTATCTCAACCCCTTTGCCTTTTCATGTATAAACCAAAATAAAAGACCCTAATTCTCAATTCTTTTTCTCAAGATCTCTCTCTCTCGCAAAGAATGTAGTTAACAAAAAAAAGTTCAACGATTGTAGGAATTTTTTAGGTGAATTTTGAGTTTCGAGTTTGAATGTTGCGAAAGAATGAAACAAATTTTAGTTTGGATTAGATTCTAATTAGCAAAATTGAATTAATTCGGTTTGGTATGGATTGGACCGAATCTAAATTCAGTTTGGATTCGGTTTGAGAAATGCAAAACCGAATTAATTCGGATTGGATTCGGTTTTGGCTATAATCCAAACCGCAAACCGAACTTTCACTCCTTCACCATTCAGCGGTTCAGTCTCATATTGTTGTCCACTTAGACTTCAACACACACATTTAAAGGATACTGTAAAATATAGGATATGTTTAATTATACAAACTTCCAAGCCTATCATTAGGCGTCCATTATTAAGCTACAAATAAGGTAACTAAATAACAACTTTGACTGTACAACTAGAAATCCGGTAGCAGTTCTTCATGACCCAAATTGAAAAATGGCTATGAATGATGAATAATGCTCTTATTAAAAATAAGATGTGGGAGTTGGTGCCCCGTTCTCCGAATGTGAATGTGATTTGTTCAATGTGGATTTTTACTCATAAAGTTCGTTATATCTAATGGTGATTTTGAGAGGCATAAAACTTGTCTTGTAGGTGATGGCAAGACTCAACATGTTGGCATTGATTGTGGTGAGACTTTTAGTCCAGTGGTGAAACCAACTACAATCCGTATTGTTCTCAGTCTATCTCTTTCGAAGGCATGACCAATTCATCAATTGGATGTCAAAAATGTCTTCCTTCATGGTAATAAATATACACATGAGTAACATGACTATGCATTACGAACTACGGAGTATATACAATGTATTTATATTTAAGGAGTTTAGGATAGAATTAGAATTAACTAGTTTAGTACCCGTGCAACGAACGATATTACTAAACTTTTTAAAGAATTACAAAGATATTATAGTTCAATTACTCTTTATTTAAAAAAAAAAAAAGTGATTTATTTAAGGAAATTCAAATAACTTAATCAAATTTAATTAATTACATAGCTCATAATAGTAAACACAAATTGTCACAAACATATAACAATAATAGTAAAATTATTAAAGAATTAGGGCTTATTCTCATACGTTGAAATTCAGTTCAGTTCAGTTTAATTTAGCTCCTAATTTCATTCTCTTATAAAATATCCATTTCAGTTCAGTTTAGTTCAATTCAACTCAGTTCAGTTCAATTCAGTTCAGCTGAGTTCAGTCAATGAGAACAGACCCTTAGACATTGTCAATAATAAAAGAAATTATTGTATTGTAGAATTTATAAATGAAGTACTGTTTCTAAATTAATTATTCAATGTAAAAAAAATCATAAAGATGTATGTTAGGTTTCCATTAGAGGTGATCATAAATGATTTGTCTCGATAGTATTATTGTTAAAATTGTTACGAAAAAGATTAAGTAACAATAATAAAAATAAAATAAAATAATTCCAAAGACAATAATTCAAAACAAGAAAAGTATTGTCAAAGTTTTTTTTTTTTTTTTTTTTTCTAGATTAATTTTTTTTTTTATTATTATTATTAAAAGAATACAATTATTCAAAGAACTACAAATAAGATTAATTAAAATGATTTCAATTGTAACGTACTTAAAGTTATCTACAAAAGGAAAGGAACTAAGGAAGTATATGTTAACCTGTTCAAAAAATAATGTTGACCAATTTTATAAAGGAAATTTTGTGAAAAAATACCTATTATAATCCAGAATTTGCGAGAAACTACCTATTAAAAAAAAAGTTGTAATTGACTACCTAATTTTTTAAAAATGTTGTAATTTACTACCTTTACGCCGGATTATGAAGGAGTTTGACCAAAATTCTCCGGCGTTGACTTGGTCACGTGACACTTGGTGAAAGAAAAGGGTCATTAAGTGTCACGTGATGGTCACGTGACCAAGTCAACACCGGAGAACTTTGGTCAAAGTCCTTCATAATCAGGCGTAAGGTAGTAAATTACAACATTTTTCGAAAATTAGGTAGTCAATTATAACATTTTTTTTAATAGGTAGTTTCTCGCAAATTCTAGACTATAATAGGTAGTTTTTCACAAAATTTCCTTTTATAAATAATACTCCGTATTGAATTTGAAATAAATTTGATAAATTTAAACCTTGAACTATAGGAAATAATATTATAGTTAAAACGATTACAAAAGAAACAAAAGGAAATAATTAGATTCTACCAATACATAATAAAACCTTTCCCATAATGGCTAAAAAGAAAAAAGGAAAAATTTTGCACCATGAAATGACGTGTTATTCCTGGTGTCTTTTTGGTGTTTGTTTTAGTATTATGTTATTGATAATTGATTGATTTAGGATTGTATTACAAAATTACACATTATTGATTGGTATAATTTTATTTTAAAAGCTAAAAACACAATTAATAATTTATGTTCGATTTAAGTTAATATATCTACTTATGACTCCTTTTGCGAAGCCATAAAAAATTGTGTAGCTTCCTATACCATTTTCCTTTATTTCTTTTAACATCAAAAAAAGAAATGTTTCCTCTACTTTCCTAGAATACCAAACTAGCTAATTAAGCCATAGCTCAACAAAATATTAACAATAAATCAATAAAACACCAATAGAGATCAATCCAATAATATAACCAATCAATTATGATCACCAAATAATTTAAAAAATAATCATGATGGCCAACTACATTAACACGCTCTAATTTAACCTCTTTCTATATTGGTTTTATTAATGTACTGAAATTAGTGCTTATCCATAGATTCAATTGAAGAAAACTGACTTTAACAGTACAGTTTTGGTTGACAGAACTGTGTGTGTCCTAAGGCTAAATGTGTCTCTAATTATGAGACAATTTAATTAATAGGATAATATAATTAATTATTAAACACAAAAGGTTAATGGAAGAATAATAATTGTTTATACTAATTGTAAATAACTCAGTTGCTTCTCCTTTATTTAAATTCTTAATTAGATCTAAAAAAGATTTGATCAGATAATTGGTCTACCATCTTTTTGCAAGTAAGTTTACAGAAACATTGTATCAACAGTACAAGTACATCTTATCTATGTAGTACAACGTATAATCTTACCTCTTAATTTCCAACAACTTCATCATGTTGTCTATATTTCAAACAATAAAGGGGAAAAGAACAAGCTCAAATACAAAAACAAAAACAAAATTTGCATAATTAATTAGGCTTGATTCCATTATCTTAATTATTTGTACATAACATGTGAACTTATACGTCCGATTTAAAACGTAGGTAGTATTAATATTACTCGAACCTTATATTACCTCCGTATTTTTTTTTAATTGATACGTTTTGACTTTATCACTATTCACACACTCTTCTTCCTCTTTGACAGTGCTTTGTGGTTTATACAAATGGAAAATATAGTCATGTGGGGTCTTGTTAGATTCGTCATGATACATATTACCTCCGGTCCAAATTACTCGCAACTTTAGGGTATTATTTGTGAGATATAAAATATTCCAAAGTTGCGAGTAATTTTGACCGAAGGTAGTATATTTTCAAAAAATCAAATTTTCATTATTTTTGCTTATCGGAAATTAAAGATATGTATGGTTGAAGTTGTGCGTTGACAAATGTGACTAAAGAAATGTGTCAACTAAAAGGAAGCGGATGAAGTATATTTTTAATTAAACATCAGAGAGGATTTCTAAATTCAATTTTTCGCTACATATAAGAAAAAACATGCATAGTTATATAAGGTACTGTTTAATCTGTCTCGTTGAATACTTGATTAATATTCTTTTTTCAATTAAATAATTACTAGTGAGTAGTCCAAGCGTTGTCCCAGATTACTACTTTTGTAGTTGTGCAATGCTAATTTTAAGAGCATTTAATTGTTTGTATGTACACTATGTAGTATGTGTCTTCAATACTTCTGTAGTATAATATTAATTTGTGTCAAGGTTAGAACAAGATTGCTAATCAGCTTAGATGATGAAACAATAATTTTTCTTCTACGAGGTCAAATGTTTGAACTTTTTCATCTATTGAGGAGTACTTGAGTGGATGATGTGGCATATATAATTAATGAGAAGTTGAGTGTCGTGGCGTGGCGTAATGAGAGGGTTTGCGTGGCGTATAGATTAGTTCTTAGGAACATCGATCTTTTAATAGATCAGTACGGAGTATAGATTACTAAAATAATAAATAAAAAAATATATTTACGGTTAACAATTTTTATCAATAAATTAAACGTAAATAGGAACAACAAATAGAAGAGGAATCATCTAAAATTTTCTTGTGAAATTGTCATTTGAAAAAACAATCCTTGTTTTGTTCGAAATTGTGTGAAATAACTTATTGATTGGAGTTTTTTTAATGTTTAAAATACTCCTTATGTTTTTATATTTTCTTACTACGTATTTGCTTTTAGCAATTTTTTTAATGTAGTATTGTATTCGTTATAAAAAGCGAATTTAATAAGTTAAAAAAGTTAAATAAAAGCATTTTCTTAATTATATTTTGTTTGTAGCAATGAATGATTGAATGAATGTGCTTTCATTTGCTGATAAGAGGATGAATTTATCGCCCAAATAATGGAAGTCAACTTCGGCTCATAAGCCGATATCTGCCACATGAACAAAATGCTCGATCCTTGTCCTTCATTTTCATACTCCTTCCATTTCTAAAATTTTATTATATTTTGATCTTTAATTTTTGTGAGGTAATTATTGTCTAAAGTCTAAACATACTGAAATTTTAGAAACAAATGAAATATATAGTAGATCCTTGTCATTTTTCAGAGTGGAGAATGGAGTATTAATAAGACATGTCAATTCAGGTCACCGGGTTGGATTTGAGACAAATTACGGGTTATTTGGGTCGTTTGGTTCGAGTGGTTTGAATTGCTTGGGTTATCACAAATTATAATAAGTGAGTCAAATCGAATCTATTTCGGGTCATTTGGGTCGGATTTGGGTTCTCTCTCACTAAAAAAAAAGGTTTGAAATCCCCATCGGGTTAAAAATTGACATGTCTAACTATCATATGTGTAGTAAAGATAAAAAGTAAATAATAATTGTGTGATACGAAGTATATATTTTTAGAAATAGACATAATATTTTGGAACACCAAAAAAGAAATAGAGGCTTGTAATTAAGAGATGGAAGGAGTAATTAAAAATCTAAATAATTACACAATCTCACACATACATTATCTTTTAATTTTGTTTAACTAGTGGACATTATTAAGAGTTGTAAATATTCAAATAGGTTGAATATCAATCGGTTCAACCCCTCCAAATGAGGCTAGCTAGATACCTCCCATACTATTTACATAAAGTATCATGTACTTCTATAATTGTTGTTAAAATTAAAAAATCATTTATTTACACAGTACAAAATCAATTGAATATGTCTTTCAGATCTTTCCTATATATAGGAAGTGGGGATGAACCTAAGCTAGTAACAAATGGAGCTAGCTAGTAAGGCTAGATACCTACGCTTCCCTCAACGAGTAAAAATCGTGCAAAATGAAGGGCTATTGACTTAGGTCAAGTCTTTTACTTACCCAAACTGAAGCATCATATATAGCATATGAGCTACAAGATTTACATACCCCTATTTAGCTTTGGTATTTTAATTTTGTAGGGTTAAAATTTTAGTTGAGTTGGCCCGATAACAAACACCAATATTATAATAAAGTGTACACATCATCGCAAATTATTGCTGTATACCCTTGATTAGGAATGGCAACGGGTCGGACTCGGAGCGGATTATGCTAAATCCGACTCCGACCCTACAGGAAGTCGGAGGCTAAATCCGACTCCGACATCCGACTCCGAGACTCCGACTTCTACTTCAATATCCGACCTCCGACTCCGATCCAATCCGCCTCCGAGTTTTTTTTTCG
Source organism: Chenopodium album (assembly GCF_948465745.1). NCBI lineage: Eukaryota > Viridiplantae > Streptophyta > Magnoliopsida > Caryophyllales > Amaranthaceae > Chenopodium > Chenopodium album. Next base: position 64,436,412 of record NC_137840.1, read on the forward strand.
TTATTCAATATATTTTGAGAAATTGGGCTATTTGAGCATTTACAACCCACACCCAATGCCACCATGACCCACACCAAAATCCACGATCTATCGAAGTTGGAGTCGGATAATCCGTCATAGTTGGACATTTGTTGGAGTCGGATTTTTTGTAGGATCCGACTCCGACCCTCCTTTGACTCGGAGTCGGATTATTTTAACGGAGTAGAACTTGGATTAATTTTTTCTCGGAGTCGGAGCGGATTTTTTTTTTACCTCGGATCGGGACGGAGTAGGGTCGGATCCGGACTGAATTGCCATCCCTATCCTTGATCGAAGTTTATGTTGTTGTATCCACAATTGTTTGTGATGTTGTGTGCTCTGCGTAGTTGGTGATGTTACGGTCATTTTTTTGGCAATGGTTTGTCTTTTAATTTTATAGTGTTATTGAGGTTTGTATTTTACATTTTAATCAGTTGAGATGTGAAACATAATACTACCTCTGTTAAAAATTTGAAGTATAATTTATAAGATATAAAATATTTCAAAGTTGCAATTAATATTTAACGGAGGTAGTAAAAAGTACTAGTGAGAGTTTAACTTATTATTAATCATTCATTTTGATTCAAATCTAACAATTGTAGTTTAATTTTGTATCAATCTTATTTTTATTTTACTTTTATTTTAATCTATATTACTTTATACTTTTTTTTTTTTTTTGTCTAAAGCTCGAAATTTTGACAATTTAAAATGAAATTAAACGGAAAAGGACAGTACACATTGCTTTGTTTGATTATAATTAAAGTCCCTAAGGAGGCAGTCATGCAAGAAACACTAAACAAATTGATTGAATAAAATTATTAAATCATAAGTCTCTTTTTATGTTAGGTCAAAACTAAGGTCCCTATCAACGATCTATTACCATTATTATAGAATTTCGTTTTCCTGGAAAGAGCTATGTTTAAAGATTAAAATCAATCAAAGATACCCTCCAAATTAACCCCTAAAAGAGAAGAAAAACAGGAATAATACTGATTAACGGTACATGTTAATGATAAATGACGGTAATAATAATGAGTTTTGGTTAAGTATAATGATAAAACATAGTGGGAAAATGTTAACCCTCGATGCCATACCTAAGGTGTTAATAAACGTTATGATATCGTGACAATGAATGCACTTATTTCAATGTACAATTATGGTTAAATTAAAATTAAAAATATTGTTTATCTAGAAAATTGACATAATGATCTGAACCCACTAAATTATATTTCTAACTTCATGCAATACTTGCAAGATCGAACGATGGAATTGCATGTATGACTAAGAGCATTAAAGTGAGACTACTATATTATCTAATAATAAAATTTGGGTTTTTTTTTTTGTCATAAACAACCTAATACAACCTAAAATTTGTGAGAAACTACCTAATAAAAAAAATGTTGTAAGAAACTACTTTATAAAAGGTAAATTGTTGTACGTAATGTACTACCTTTGGCCGAATTTCCACCGTTAATCTAATTTTAAGGCGTTGACCTAGCTCAAAACACTCCCGAAACCACCACAAAGGTTGCTTTTCAAGGTGGTAAGGTTTTTGAGGGTGGTTAGAAGATATTCTGAGTAGGTGAGGGTAGTTTAATTTTGTGATTAGGGATGTTGATTTTTGGGGTTAGAGCGAGGTGTTGGTTTTGGGATTGGAGGGTGGTTTGGCCTTGGAGAAGACAGTTCCAAGTAGGTTGTGTTTGTTTTGGGGTGAAAGCGGTGGTTTGGGGGTATTTTGAGGTGGGTCAATGGTGGATTTCCGGCAGAGGTAGTATTTTACAACAATTTAACATTTTATTAGGTAGTTTCTTACAACATTTTACCTTTTATTAGGTAGTTTTCTACAACATTTTTTCTATCAGGTAGTTTCTTACAAATCTGGGCTATATTAGATATTTTTTGACAAAAAGGCCTAAAATTTGACAAAGACCTACAATAATTTAAAACGATGTAAATTAAGTCGTTGTATGTATCATCACTATGGTAGTAAAAATAAATACTCCATAAATTATATAGCTCATTGATATGAGCAACTAGGGACAGTTGTAAATAGAATCTCTACAAATAAAAATCTTGCTTAGCTTTATGCAATGCCCCCCAAGAAAAAACAAATAAAAGTCAAGTAGTGATTTGAAGTCACAAATTGTTTACATATAGTTCAAAATATATTAATTCATATAGATGCATTGCACTTCAAGATAAAATATAATTAGATGTAGTATCTTCTGTAACTTAATTATAATATACTTTTATTATGTGATGATTAGGGTTACTATTGAAGACTATAAATATAGACACAAAAAGAGAAGACTTTTCATAAGAATGAGAAAGATTATCACTTCAAAAGATATGAAAAGAAAGAGAGAAATTATGGCAAAAGAAACTGAGATTAAGTCTTTTATTCAAGAGCTTTCTTTGCTCACAAAAATTATCAACAATGATAATAATATCGATTGTTCGAACTCTTCATCTGTTGATCATGCTGCTGTTTCCGAAGAACAACAACAACGTCGTGTTATTTCCTACATACCCACGAGCTCGTTTCTATCTCTTAGTACCTTAATCGTTCAAGTTCTAGGTAATTTCTCTCGTTTTTTATCTTTTATATCGCTTTCAGTCTTTAGATAAAATCACTCTGTATCCACGCACTAACCAGAACCTACTAGACTCTCGACTAATCCAAGTTCAAGTCGGGTTGATGATGTACTAGTAGTTGTTTGTGTGATACTTTTTTAAACAAAATTTAGAAAACGTATTATTGAACGTAATCTTTTCGTGATTTGTTATTGAACATTTTGTTGATCATTATTACATGAATCATGCAAGTAGTAGTTGTCGTTTTACATTAATACTTAATTATTGACTAATTGTTTCCTATTTGGTATCGATCCAGATATTCTTAAGATTTTTTCTTTATTTGGATAGATCTGAAATTTCCATTATAGTGTCCATCAATAAGTTCTTTTAAGCATTGATATATGATTGACCAAATATTTGTAGAATGTCAATGATTTTTTGTTGGAAAATAATTTTGTTTTAATTAATATTATTAAAAAAGTTGAATTGACAAAGTTTTGTTGGGGGATGATGTCGCAATAATTTATGGTTAGATTGGATGACATTTTTCATGTTTTAGAGTGATTTATTCTTATTTATTAGGTGGGAATTTTTTTCAAATTATTATCTTACATTTAATACTGTGACATTAAATCAACTAAACCTATCAAAATAGGATTTTATATATATATATATATATATATATATATATATATATATATATATATATATATATATATATATATATATATATATATATATATATATATATATATATATATATAAAATTACGGGTAACAATTCCTGTAGTCTAATAATTTATGCTGTTTATATTAGTAGAACAAACATTTTTATTTTCCTTAAACTTTTCAACAACCTAATTTGTTAGTGTTATCAAAGGATTGTACATATAAATACTTACAACGAACTATACAAGCGGACCATGTTGAGAAAGAAATAATTAATCGAAAAAATAGGACATTAATGAAGGATAATCTTTCTTTTTAATACTAAAATAGTTTGTAACATAGGGAAAATTGCTTCATTCAAGTCTTTCTTAAGCTAAATGTCGTATATTTATGTAATTATGTGTAGTTTTGAACGTATCATATATTAGTATGGAATATAGTTTATCATGTTATATAACATTTGTGGGTATTTTACCTAGAAAATATTATATCACATTGGTTTTTCATGCATATATATTGTACGTATCGCTTCCATTTTGTGTAAATTTTTACAATTTTTCTGTGATAAATAAATATCTATAATCATATGGAAGCACTTGTATTACATGTATATAGTACATAGTTCCAATCTATCTACGTTTTATTTAAATTTGATTATCATTTTCCGTCATTTATCATTGTGAAAATTAAAAAAGAAAATCAACCGTAGTCTGATATTTTTATTATCACAATATATGTGGAGTTAATATTGTGTGTATAATCAATTTCTATGCAGATAAGATTGGGCCGACGATGGTTGTGCTGAAACAAGACATTTCTAAGAACATTCAGGTAATTAATTTACTCCATTATTAGCTAAAATAATTTTCTTGGTTTAATTTAATAAAGTTTTATATCTTGTGCAAAGACTGTTCTTTTAAAGTTCATAGAATCAAGATAAGACCCAAGAACAATAGAATTAAAACAAGGAATTCCTTAAAACAATTTTGACAAGCGGAATCTATACAAATTTGTATATAAATTTGTAAGAAAAATTTCTTTATTATAGATTCATAGTAATCCTAGTTCATCCCCAAATCTTAAATTCTTCACAAATTCTTGTACCTTTTATTTATGCATTACCATTTGATCAATATTGTTGGGATGTAGGGGTAATATAAGGGACATTAAAAAAAATAAAATAAAATAAAATAAAATAAAGCTGAGTTTGAAGATGAGATCGATTGTTGTAATTCATTCTCATCATTACAACTTATATGATAGGTTACAAAATAGATCGTACATAAAAGTTTACCAACTTACCCATGTAAAATAATTTTAAACTTAAAATTAGAGATCACAATGTAAGAATCGCTAAGCTCGCCTAATTTGGAGTCATGAGAATCCTCAAAGTGATAAGATCCTATAAGCCACACCGTAACAAAGACATGCTCCCGCAGTTGGAGCATATATCCTCATGTGCATGGAATGGATGATGTGATAAATGCCCAAAATACTAGGAAACCAGTTTACACATGTCAACATGTGAATGACTTAATACGTGTCGCCTAGACACAAGCTTAAATCATATACTAACTGTGTTATATAGCTATAAGGCCTATAACATATCAATATTACTAGAACCAATACTCATATGCTACAAAACAAGTATCACTATTCATTTTTTTACATAAAATCTACAGTAATTTAGTCATTCGATACCTATTATGCATAAAATAGATACGTACTTTGTTATATGAAATAATATACTAGTAATTTTTAATTCAAAAAAAATTAAAAATTAAATAACATAGTAATTTTTACGTTTTTATCTACTTGTATATATCATGCATAAACCCTTATTACACATTATTTTAAGGAAAATAATATAGATAAAATAATTTTTAAAAATATTGGTAATGATGTGATAAGTTTGTCTTCTTATCTGTGTTCAATTAGTTCTAATTAATCTGTTCATTTACCTTTTTTATATTTTTCTTAAAGTAGAGCTAATAACAGGCTATAATTCATATAGTAGTTCAACATAAACGATAAGATCAAGAAGACAAAGTATCATTATAACATGTTTAATAATTCTTTGGAATCCACTAAACTTTTTTGGTCATAGAACTACAAGATAATATAGTTAGTTGGTGAAAATGACTTTAAGAAAATATCATATCTTTCATCATTTCTAAAATTTGATCATTTGAGTATGGATCAAAGTTAACCTAATAAGATTGTAAAACTAGCCATAGATTCATTATTTCTTTTATTTAAACTTAAAATCATACATGACATTTTTTTGGAGAAGATTTCAATGAGTTAGATTAATCTACATCCAGCTTATTTTTGAGGGTTAAGGCATGCGATTAATATTAATCAAAATTATTAATTACTCATCTACAGTAATTTGCTGACTAATACTGTATGACCATGTGAACAAGAGATATATAATTGTCATTAATTATTTATAGATCGAGTTTAAGTAACATTTCTAACATGATGAAAAGAAGCTATTTCCTCTCATAATTCTTGGGAATTAGATTTAGACTTTAATGCATGTTTAGATTGGTAAAGAAAATTAAAAGTTACCTGGGCTAGAACCCTAGCTAGTTACGAATCAACTCGACATGTGTTAGCAAGGTAGACCTTTTAGGAGGAGGAGTCCAAATTTTAAACGATAAGATTGCGCAAAATGGGTCGTAAAATTAGTACTAAGGATTTTGACCTTTTTTTTTTTTTTTTTTTTTTTTTTTTTTTTTTTTTTTTTTTTTTTTTTTTATCAATTTAGGTGTTATAATATGATAATAATTTTTGAAGGGAAAAAATTGAATAAGTTTAATGTTCTTTTCAAACTACATACATGTCTAACAATTACAAACATTTTATTTCTATGACGATTAAACATGTTATATACTTATATGTTAGACTTTCTCTCGTATATACTACGTAAGTAGTGATTATTGATTCGTAGTTAATATATTTAAATCATCTTATATATGTCATTCATGATGATCAATGACAACAGAGATTGGAGATGCTTTGTGATTCTGACCAGGCAACATATTCGAATTTGATAGAGATATTAAACAAAGAAGCAGTTGAACGAAATGCCAAAAAGAGTAATAGTTGTAGCAAAGCTTTGCTTTGGCTCACCAGGTATTTTATTACTACTCAATATCCCATACATCATCATATAAGACATAATATTACACTATATCGTATTGTAAGATATTCGACCAATTACAAAAAATATATCTTAAAGACATAAACTTAGGAAAAGAATATTCTGCGTACATTTTCAATCACTTAAAGCTGAAGCCTTGATTACATCATTATTTTTGCCCTTTGTAATAACAGTCTTCTAAAAAACAATATGTTGTCATAATAGTTTGCTAATATATATGAGCGTTACATAAGTTAAACATGTGTGTTTAAATGCACTAATGCAAACTAATTGTATGACCCATTCATTCCATACATAGCTTATTTAATTAATTATTGTGTAATTAAAGTATTCTTGAAGATTCCTATTGTTTTGATGGATGACGATCAAACAGTAGAATTCCTTCATTACTTAAAACATCACACAGTACAAATCATTTAATTAATAAATACTCCGTAATTTAATTAGTACAAGTTGTTTGATCAATTCATATAATCAAACAAAATATATAGATTTAAGCAATTTTATCTTACATATTTATATCAAATTACAATTATTTGCATTATAATATAATTTACCCTATTAATCCTTTCTATTCACACACAATTACATGGTTTTTATATTACTTATTTTTGCTTGAACTTATAGAGATAGCTAATTTATTTTTATATACTACATACAAATTAAAGAAACTAATTAATATTGTAATGATATGATTAATTTAATTAGGTCCTTGGACTTCATGGGCTCACTACTTCAACATATTGCAATCGAACCAAGGGAAAATATGGAACAAATTGTTGGAAATTCTTATGAGATGACCTTGAAACCTTGGCATGGATGGATTTCAGCAACTGCTTATAAAGTAATTCCTTCTTTAACTTACTAATAATTATCTAAGGTCTCATCAACGATCTCTTTATTTTGTTACCATTTAGCAAATCTTTTTTTGTTACTCATACGTAGCTTACCAAATAAAAACTACTATCTGCGTTACTTTTTAGTTGCAACAAAGAAATTCTTTTATGTCTCACAAATACATATGATATGGTGGGTGATACAGGTAGCTTTGAAACTTCTACCTGATACAAATACATTTATAAGCCTACTTATGGCCAAAGGTGAAAACTTTGACACTCTTAGAGATGAAATCCAAGCTTTAGTTTCATTACTCGTTCCTCTCCTACAACAACTCCATTCCACTCTTGTAAGTTCTCACTCTAATTAATTCTACACCTCTATATACGTAAAATAATCTTTCGTTTCAAATTTATTGTTCAAATGTACAGTGTAATTTGAACTACTCCCTCCATCCCTAAATTACATTTCTCTTTCTATTTTGGGTTCTCCAAAATTACATTCCACCTTTCTTTTTTACTAAGTTTTTTTTTTTTTTTTTTTTTTCTAAATATCCCAAATACACTCTCTTTTTCTGTTTCTAATGTATAATTAATGTAAATGTACTTTTTCAGCTTTTAATTTTTCAAAATCCTTGTACCAAATTACAATAAATATGATTGGGTAAAAATTTTCAATTAGAAGGAGGTGATTGGTCCTTTTTTTTTTTTTGCAAAGGATTGATGACATGTCATGAGTAATTACTAATCTATCTTTGTTTTACTCAAAAACATTATTTAATGTTTTGTACTTCCCATTGCATTATCTAATTATTGTTATTTGTCTTATTCTTTCTTCCTTAATTCCCGTGTAAATTTCCAAACAGGAATGTAATTTAGGGACAGAGGGAGTACTGATATGACATTTAAGTTCATGAGGATAAATTAAACACAATACAATTGATTGATCATATTCTTAACATCTTTCTAATTTTATGCATGCTTCATCCAGGACTTATATGGACTAGACAGGCTAAAGTCTACCTAAGGAAATTTATCGATCGATTCGACAAGCAAATTAAAGTAGTAGAATTTACGTACTCATGTACATATTTACCAAAGTTGTTTAGAGATCTTTTCTACATCCTAATATCCTGAGATGTATCTTTCAATTCGTTAGTTGTTAGAAATAGTGTGAGTTTTGAGAGGTTATGTAGGTCGGTACGATTCTACATTTTATTTGTGTAGATCGTACTCCATGTTAGGGAAAATTCAAGTTCTTTTTTTTTGGTTTTAAAGTTGTCATTGTTAATGTTTATCTCATATATGATATATATACCACATGTTAATGGGGTTTTTGAATCCTACAATGTGTGGGATTTTTGTTTTTGTTTGATGAGATGTATGTCTTATGAAACTACGAGTATAAAATCTATGTGACCTTTGTATGTTGTTTCTAGATTGTTGTATATAAATATATTGTGGTTGTCTATCTTGTCACTTTTCGAGACAAACTTTTAGAGACGGCCAAATTAGTTCTAATGAGTTTCAAACTTTCGGGTCCCAAGTTATTGTGAATGCTTGGGTCAAACAACTGTATTTTTGGATTGATCACTTGAAAAACTAATGTTTTATTTTGTCAAATCTCTCTATCCAGATAGAGTTGGGTCAAGTTAGGCCCAAGACCATTGTAAATAATAAATGAAGTTATTGGGCAACAATTCAACAAACTTACCCACATAAATTAAATTAGGGCTGATAAGACCACAATTACTAAAAATAGAGTCCGACATTGTTGAATCTTGAAAATAAATTCGACATCAAACTTGTCCTTGCAGAATTCATAAAAATAACGTCGGATAAGGTATTTTGCTTATCCAATTTTACAATTATCAAATAGTTATTGGTAAAACATTTCTCTCTCGTATCAACAACAAAATAGTAAAGACCTGTTCTCATACGTTTATTTTCAGTTTATTTCAGTTCAACTTCTTATTTCCTTCACTTATAAAATATTCATTTCAGTTCAGTTTATGTAAACAGCCGAATTCAACAGGCCCTAAAAAAAGTTAATTTTTGAAATAAGAGAAATAATTGGAGAATTGAGAAATAAGAGAATCAGATAAAATGGTCAATCACCACATTTGCATCATTAGATGCATGTAAGACTGGGGCGACATTCAAATATCATCATTTCATTCATTTGAATAGTAATACTGATTATCATTAATGTTCATTTAAACAATACTCTTTATTTGTTGATTAAACTACACTATTAATTTTAAATTTAAGAAAAATAGATTTAAAAATGATAGAAATTTGTGAAAAAGAGCTCAGAGATAAAATGGGTAATAGAGAGTTATCAGCACGGGTAATCAGAGTGGTGCATGACAATCTTAATTCTCATCACAGCTCGAGAAACTCATGAAGATGTTAATCTTTTTAATTACATTGTAATTTTCCAAGATATTAGAGCTTCCATTTAATGGCAATTTATAGCTTGCTCCTGGAGTACCATGCAGGCATGCACACAGTACTTATTTTGATGTTAACTCTTTGTTACTTCAAAGAAATTAAATACTATATATGTTTTTTTTTTTTTTTTTTAAATACATGCATGTTATTTCGCCATTTTTTTCATTCATCTTCTTCCTGCAACCACTCTCTCAAATGGGCCGAAATGAATAGTCCAAGTTCAACACTGGGCCGATAATTCAACAACTGGGCCAAATAATCCCAGTTCATAAAATTCTTAACTGGGCCGAAATGAATATAGAACACTTCTTATTTTATACCATCTCAAATCACACATTATCAACCAGAAATTCACAAAAAAAAAAAAAAAAAAAAAAAAAAAAAAAAAAAAAATTATTAACGTGGTTTGAGGTCGGGTTTATGTAATGTAAACGGATAAATTTTTCATTATAATTTTTACAAATGATTCTTAAAGAAAACAGAGGAAGTATTTGAGAAAAAACAAAAGAGGATTAAAAAATAAAATAATCAGATAAAAGGTCAATCACCACAAATAGCATCTATAAGATGCTTGTAAGACTGGGGCGACATACAAATATCATCATTTTCATTAATTTTCAACTAATTAAAACTCCTTAATTATTAAATACTAATCTTAAATTAAAATTAAGACTCAGTAATTAAAAAGAAAATGGATTTTAAAAAAAGGAAAAAGGAAGCCATCAGAGACCAAAAATTTATCCACAAAAGCTGAATGCTTAATACGGTCCGCATCATGGTTCGATCCTTAGGATCGCATCATTTGAACTCCCATCAATATTAATAATAATATTAATTTCAAAATAAATCCAATAATTTGAAAAAAAATTGAAGAAGATGAAAGAAAAAGAGCTCAGAAAAAAATGGGTAATAGAAAGTTATCAGCACGGATAATCAGAGTGGTGCATGACAATCTTAATTCTCATCATAGCTCCAGAATTTATTCAATCAAATTTCATCAAAAATGAAATATACTCGTAGAAATGAAGGAGGAAGAGAGAGAAAGTGATTTGTGAGGAAGAGAGAGAAGGGTGGTTGGATTATAAATGGGGATGATCTTTTCATCTTTAAACCCTAATTTTTTCTGCCGTTCGATTTCCAAGGTTTTAGATCCTCTATTTTGGGCCTATTTTTCTTTTTTAACCGAAGATTGTTGTACAGCCCAGTAATATGGACACTACCTTTTTTTTTTTTTTTTTTTTTTTTTTTTTTTTTTTTTTTTTCTTCTATTTTTTCTATTTTTTTTGTAAGGAGATGCAATTATGCGATGACATTGACAACTACTCCCTCCGTTATTCCATATTCTATATACTCTCTCCGTTACGAATTACTCGCAACAATTACTATAAATAGTCGTTAGACATTACTTGCAATAAAATATTTTCTTTCCTTTTTTAGTACTCCCTCCGTTCTTGAAAGAACGACCCATTTGGGTTGATTTCACGGGTATTAAGAAAGTAAAATAAAAAGAAGTAAAAGTATATTGGAAAGATAAATTTACATGGGGTTTGTAAAAAATTAGAGAGAGAAAGTAATAAAAAGTACATAGAGAAACAAAATTTTATATGGGAAAGCTAATTTTGCACAAATATTATTGCAAATTGGTGGGGATTTTAATGCAAATGGGTCATTCTTTTTAGGAATAAAATTAGGCCAAATGGGTCGTTCTTTCAAGGAAGGATGTAGTAAGTTTTTAGGGTTAAATGACAAATTTACCCTTATTATTTTTTATTTTTTTAAAAGTTTGTTTATTTTTTTAAAACTACATCACTTACCTTCTACTCTAACCATTCCCACCAAAAACTAACCCCAATCCTTCTTAAATCATCAAACTCCATTCATCTCCCCAACTACCAAATTCAATGTTCTTCATTCAATTCTCCTTGAAGATGCTACCCAGAATTCATTTCTTCTGGAGAATTCTCCAGGCGCTCTTCATAAACCCTAGATCTCCTCCTTCATTTTGCTTTCTCTCTCCTCTTCGTTCTTTGTTCTCTCTCTTCCATTTTGTCTTTGATACTTTAATTTCAATTCCTTGCAATTTTCTGGAAAAATGAGTCCCAAAAAAAAAAACAAAAAAGAGTCTCTTAAACCATCTAAGAAGGACAATCAGTCCACTATGTACATTGCTAAACGTGGATCTAAAGTGATGAAACCTGTTTGAAGGTGCTCTACTTCGTTTTCGAGGTACTCTGGTGGTAAAATTGAGGCTACGTTGTACTTATCTTCTAGCGATGAAGAGGATAAAGTTGTTGTTGCATATCCAGCCAAGGTGGTGCCTGTTGAGGCGGCGCTTGTGCTAGATCTGTCTGTTTCAACTACGGAAATTGTTGAAGGGGAGGTCAGGGTTAAGGAGTCCCCTAAAAATACTACCTTGGAGAAGGAGGAGACGCCTAAGAAAGCTTCCGCCAAGGAAGGGTCTCCTAGGGGGCAGAAACGCCTTAGATCTGTGTAGTTGGACGACTACATGCAGTGATTGGGATCCTTGTTACCTAGCCTATCTGAGGGACAAATACCCCCATGACTTCCCCCCTGAACTCTGATCTTGCAGCGTAACTATGACTAAACCCTAATTCATTTTTTTTCTGTGTTTTTGGCTACAATTATTGCTTGTTTGCTCTTACATCCGAGTCCCTGATGTTTGAGTATGAATGTTGTGGGTTAATCTGTTGTTGGTGGTTATCATGATGATTGATTTGGAACGAGTATTGAATACTCTTAATGTAATACCCCTCATGATTGCTTTAAAGGAGTTTGATATACTACTCATATCAACAAGATGCATCTTTTTTTTAGGGAGCTCATATGCTAAGAATACTCCATAGTTAAGCGTGCTTGGTTGGGAGTAGTCTTGGGATGGGTGACCTCCTGGGAAGTTTTCCTAGGGCGCGCATGAGTAAGGACAAAATGTGCCGAAAGGACTCGTGTTGGTTTGTGAGGACAGTTGTTGGCCCTTGATGCGCATTTCGTGGCAATAGGCCCCTCCCTAATTTGTTTGGGGTCGGGGTGTTACACTTAATGGTACTATGAATGGTTTGAGTATGAATATTGTGGGTTAATTTGTTGTTGAATAGTAATCATGCTGATTGTTTCTCTGAATGGTACTCTGAATGGTTAACTATGTATGTTGGCTTGTAGTTGATTGGACTATATACTTATGCATATTGGGAGTGTTGTACTGTATGGATGATGAGCATGATTCTGGTATTTAAGCCCTTGGAATACTCTTGTTGTTAGTGTGTTTGTGTTGCTGTCATTGAGTATCAAATGCTGGTTTTGTATCTGTTGCAATATGTCCTAATTGATTCATGTGGCCCTGATGAATTGACTACCAATTGTTGCTTGTGTGTGTGATGCATTCAGTCCCACTTGTTGATTGTATATTAGAGGCATTGAGTCCCAATTGTTAATTGTCAAATCTAAAATACGGAGTATTTAAAAGAATTGCTTGAAGTTTAAAAGCATAGAAAGTGTTTTTCAGCTTCAACAATTAAGGCCATAGGAGTTTATTTTAATTATTAGTATAATTTTAAAGATCATATTAAAATATTATCTTTGCAAGTTAGGATTAGTTTAATACTTTAATTTGTAGGAAGTATAAAACAATTTGAACTGAAAATTTATAACTAAAGTTGATCACTTTTATAGTGGTTAAAGTAAGGTTTGGTGAAGCGGTAAGCCGGTCAAACTCCATTAGGGGTTCGAACCCAAGTGCGTGCTTCATTTTTCCATTGTCTTTTTTCCTTTCTAAGCAATTTAACCTACCCTTACTCTCTTAGATATAAGAAAAGCATTAATAAGCCTAAAAGTAATTTGAATTTCTCCATTACTTTTATCAATAAAGAATTTTTTTTTTTTCATTTTCACAAACTATTTAAGATGTATATATGGAGTATTTTACTAACTATAATGATAAATTAGATTTGAATTTTCATGTAAAAAAAAGGTACAAAATTACTAGTATTAATTTTTAAAAGATAAAATAATTTGATACTTCATACCATTACAAGTATGAAATATTAGAATTATATCGATGATAAAACTCTATACACCAATATAATCTTAAAAAATCTGTCCAAAATTTGCTTATTTATCAACATAATACTTGGAGAAAAACTGAAATGTCAAGTATGGTCTGACTGCGAAACCGAATTTATTTATTAATGAATAACATGAATTTTCATTTAAATTTCTTACATTTTTGTAAAAGCGTTTAATTATGACAAATAACTTTTGACATCAATATACGTATAATTTACAAGGAATTTTTTTTTTTTTTTTTTTTTTTTTTTTTTTTTGTTTTTTTTTTTTTTTTTTGTGGAAAAACAATTCAAATCATTTTATTTCATTTGAAAACACTTTTTTTTGTTGTTGTTGAATTAATATTGTAATTTATAATTAGGTTAAGTAAAACCGTGCATTGCACAGAACTTAAGCTAGTTGACAATAAAAGCCAAAGAGTAAAGAATAAACACAAGCGGATGATTTTAACTTTAAGTCATACATTCTTGCAACATTGAGTATTGATTGACAAGTAATGGATACACGTGACATGATGACAACTGTTTTGGGTGTTTTTGTCCCTCGGGAGAGTTACAACACGAAGACTGGTTCGAAGTGAGTTGTACCTGCAAAACAAACGGAGACACTAGATGGGTGGTGCTCCGCCTCCGACGCACAAGTTAGAAACTTGAAGGGAGAAAAAGGTGCGGAAATTTAGGTAGGGATCTGCTCGGATTCCAAGCTCAGGATGTCTCTATCAAAGAGTAAATGTGTAATAAATGATTAAACGTGCCCTCAAAATGAGGGACATCTCCCTATTTATAGGGTCTTTGGAAATTGTGCCCCTGATTAGATCACTGAACCCTAATCATTGGTGGGTTGAGCGTTTTGCGGCGTTCTCGGGATTTGGCCCTGAAGGCCGCCATTTTTCCCTTTATTTATGGAGTGACACGTGTCAAGCAGGGATTGGTCCACTCTGGACCATTCTGAGGCTGACACGTGTCATCCTCTAATTGGGCCACGTGGCAGGGTAAAATTACCCTAAACATTTGCCCCTCACAGATGTGACGTGGCACGCCACGTGGCATCTGTGACACATGTCACGCTCCGGTTGGCGGTAATTTAACCGTTAAAGAGTAACCGTTCACCTTCCGAGTAAATTACGGAAATGCCCCCGTATTTACCCTCTATATATAGCCGTTTTACCCTCATGATTTTGTACGTTTACAAAAACTTTCTAGAGAGAAAACTTTGAGAGAGCAGAAGGCATCCGTTTGAGTTAGGCGCAAGCAAGAAAGTTTGTTCTCCATCAACCCAGCCGGATCCGTCTTCCTTCAGATATCACATCCAAAGGTACCGTCTCTGTCTCTCTCAGCTCTTTTTCTTTTTTCACCGCTTGTACATATTTCTTGCAATAAATGGATGCATCACTAACACACACGGCGCAACCTAGGTTAGAGTCCAGCCGGTCACCAGGGACGACTGAGTCTAGGATTGGGAGTGCCGTCTCGGGGTGTTGGGACCACCCTTTGCCTTAGATTCCAACCAGTTATGTGTCTGTGCAGGACACCATGGCTCGGACAATGCAGACGGCAACTGATCCAAATTACAAAATCGAAGGCTCAGGCGGCCAAACGCCTGAGGGAGAAACGTCTTGCTAGGGAGGCCAGACGGCTCTAGAGAGATCCCCTCCGCGCGCCCCTTCAACTCCTGTTGATTCCTTCTTGGAGGAATGCGACCAAGGCGGCGACGAGGCCGCCTCTACCCCCTTGAATCAAAGTGAGGAGGAGACGGAGAGCGACAGCTCCGCCTTTACCTCTGAGAGCAGTGACGACTTACCCCCGCTTCCGGATAGCGAGGAGGAAGAAAGGAAAAAGTGGAACGAGAAGGATGATCCCTTCAACATCCACGTCTCCTCCAAAGACCGGATCCAAATGGAGGAGAACTTGAAGAATTTTACCCAAATACACCCGCTAGGAGACGGGTATAGAATCCGGGTGCCGCCTGAGAATGGCACCATCGCCTGGGAGAACGATGAACAGAACGCCAACAACTATTTTGGCTGTTATGAGGCGGCGTTCAAGGCTGGTCTCCGCTTTCCCCTTCACCAGGCGGTGAAGGCAATTTTGAGAGGCTACGGCCTCGGAATCTGGCAACTTACCCCCAACTCTTGGACAAACATTCTGGGGTATGTTGCCGCCTGCGAGTTTCATGGGCTTAACCCCGGCTGGGAGGCTTTTGCTAGTATGCACTATCTTAGCAGAAGCCCAGGCGGTTGGAGGGTGTGGTACACTCTAACCACACAGCCTCAGTATATATGATGACCTTGGACAAGGTCTCCAAGTTCGTTGGCTGGAAGCACAGGTTCTACCTGATGTCAGCCCCAACTAGACGGGAGAATTATGAATTCCGTCTGTACAATAAGAAGCCCGACTTGTTGGGCAGGAAGTGCGCTCTTCCCCGGATCCCAGAGGAAGATTTTGACAAGATAATTGAGGCAGACTTTTTCGGCCTCACAGACGCAACTCTATCAACCGGGGAAACAATAAAAGTCCCCAAGAACTGGATCCCCAAGAGCGCCTGGTTCAGGGATGAGTGTTTCCTAGCTGCCTGCGGGCTAGGGCACATGTTTACAAAACGTATGCGCCTGAGTTTATATCCGTCTGTAGTATTTTTCTATCGAAATTGATTTATGATATTGACCAATTTCTTTCTTTTTGCAGAAGAAGCATTAAACATGTTGCAGTCGAAGAAAACTCCCAAGCGGTCTTCTGCAACCATCCGCAAAGATCTTGCGGAGAAAGCTGCGGCTGAGGTCAAGGCCAAGGTAACAAACGCCTGACCCTTTCATAAGTTGATCCTTTAAAATCATTTTCCCGGATGCTAACCTTAACTTTGGTTATTTTTGCAGGGAGGAGAGGTTGGAAAGTCGTTTGAGAAACAACTCAAACGGGCTAGGGAGGAGAACCCTGCCGTTATCAGAAAATCAAAAAATCCACCTCTGCATCAACTCCTGGCGCCTCAGCCGGGCATCAGAAGATGCGGATAGCGGGGCGACTCGAGAAGGTAGGCGGCAGCCTGTGCCTTGATCTTGTCAACCCCTTATCAGCAGCCGCGGGGTTCACCACGCCTGCAAGCGGTTCCCGCTTGGCCGGTTCTGAAGGTAAGAACCCTTTTGAATCCCCGCTTGAGCTGGGGTGGCCTTTACGGGTGAAATCCCAATCCCAACAGACGTCATCCTCAGACGGTCGGCAACAAATAGGTGCTGCCTTAGTTTCGCACTCATCACGTATTGATTGTGGTGCAGATCAATCTCCCCGCTGGACAGACGTCCAGAAGCATGCCAAGGCCATGCTGGAAGCCGTTCGGAAGAGGGATAAGGACAATATCCCTGGGATAGAGACGTTCAATCTTGAACACATTTTATCCCTTCTGGCTGAGGTAAGAAACTTGTCAATTCAATTTTATTTTTTCCAAGTGTTCTATCCCGCCTGCAATACTTATGCCGCCTGACTTTTTTGCAGGCCATGCTGCGGGTGGACGGGCTCAAACGTCCTTATTCCCGCAAACGGAAAGAGGTAAAAAGGGCCAAGAAGTCCTCCATAGACGCTGATAATATTACTTTACACTCGACTATCGTAAATGAACTTAAAACTAAAGCAATAATTATGACACAGGCGTCTAGAATCTAGCAGCTAGAGTCAGATCTGAAGACGGCCAAGCAGCGGGCGACAGATGCTGAGACGGCTAAGAAGGAGGCGGAGGAGGCCCAAAAGAAGGCGGACGAGAGCGCCAAAAAGGCTGGTGAGGCGCTCAAGAAGGCCCAGACGGACCTTGGCACACTTAAAGGTGTTTCCGAAGAGAACACCAAACTGAAGACCAAGGTTCAGAGGCTGGAGTAGGAGGCTGCTCAGGCTCATATAAACTTTGCAGCAACCTTAGAGGCGGAGCAAAACTGCATTGTTGCTGAGAGTGACGCTGACAATGACGCCCGTATGAAGATTGCCTGGGCTGCCTTGTACCCAGACGCGGATTACAGCATCTGGGCACTGGCGCACAGCTATGCCGAGTACGTGGTGTACTTGAGAGAACAAGGTGAGCCAAGCCTGCCTCTTTCGAAGCCTGGGTCAACTCCAACAACGAGTCGTCCGCGCCTGAGTTACCTGGTCCTGGTGAAGCACAGGAGATACCCTCAGATGATGAGGAGAAGGAGGAAGACCAGGAGGCACCGTCTGCAGGCCAGAAGTGACCCATTCAGCGGCAGTATGCCAATCTCTGCTTTTTTATTTTTTCTTTTATTCAGCGGCAGTATGCCAAAACTTGCTTTTTCCGGCCTGCGTGCCGAGTATCCTTGTATTTACCGGCTAAGGAGCCGGGTTAATTAACAATTTCTTTCTCCTGGACGGGGTCCGGTTAACATTTGATCCATTACAACCGTTTGGTTGGGTGGACTTTTATGAAATGCACCGACTGAGTCGGTTTTGATCATTTTGCATTTGAATTTTTATTTTGTGCAAATTTTAATTTTTCATTTTTGCATAACTTATCAAAAGCATGCGGCGATTTTTTGCCTAACTAGTTAATAGTCTGGTTGTCCTTGCCCTTGGACGGTTGTGTGATTGGTTTCAAGTGGAGTTGGTTGATTGACTTGAAAACGTCTGATGCTACAAAGAGCATGATATGTTTGTAAGTCAATCAATCACAGTAGTGATTGCCCCAAACCAAGTGCACAGCCGTACACCAACAGGCGTTTCAGTCACTACACAGACAACGTTTGTCCGTCTTGGTAGGGATTTCATAGCCATTGAACAACTCTTTTGCCCCAATTGGGGTGGGAAGTGCAATTTTGGAATATATAACCTAAGTGAGAACTTCAGCCGGTGACCGACTGATGCCTATGGGCATCCGGTATCTGGAAACTTATTCGTTCTTCATAGTTTATTTCGGTCAGATGGCTATGAGTTGACCAATTAGGTCGTTCAATTTTTGCCGTCTGCTTGGGTACGTAGAACCGACAAATAGTCTGAACTCTGCGACGATTGCACCCGAAGGGGTGTCGCCGGACGCCATTGTCCATGTTGGGACAGGCGATTTTATAAAATGAGCAACCATCTGGCCATTTTAGCCTCTGGTCTTGTTTGAGACCGGTTGTATAGCCACTAAACGTTTTTGTGCTTAGTTTTTAGTCGAAGTATTGAATTTACACTAAGTATCGAACTTAGTTGTTTAAACAAACGAGTATGTCTGGGTATTACCCAGACGGACAGGCAATTATTTAATCTTACCAGGTATCAAACTTGGTTAGGTAAAAGAAAAATCCGTCTGAGTATTACCCAGGCGGATAATCAAACTTAGTTAAATGAACAAAGTATCAAACTTAAATAAACAAGAGATCCGAATATCCGAGTATTACCCAGGCGGTCAAACAAATGTAACCTTTACTAAGTATCGAACTTAGTTAGGTAAATGAAAAATCCGTCTGGGTATTACCCGGATGGGTAATCAAATAATAACTCAATTTTGCAAACAAAGTCTGAATCTTCATTAATTGACTCATTGTTTACAAAAAGTTTACATTCTCAGAAGTAGTACTTTTTAAAATTGTCTACATTCCAAGTTCTAGGCAGGCGCCTGCCGTCTGGAGTTTCTGGGCGGTAGGTGCCATCCCTTACTTCTTTATAGATCCGGTAGGGGCCTTCCCAATTTGGGGTTAGCTTCCCCAGCTCATTGGCCCTACCGGTTGCCTCCATTTTTCGTAACACTAAGTCGTCAACTTTCAAAGGACGCTTGTGTACTTTTTTGCTGTAGGCTCTAGTCATTCTCAGACGGTAAATCTCATGACGCAAGGCGGCATTGCCCCTGCGCTCCGGGAGTGAATCCAATGCCAGGCGCATTGCTTCCCAATATGCCTCTTCATCATATAGCATGACTCTGAGAGTCTGCTCGTAATGTTCGATGGGCAAGACGGCTTCAGCACCATAAACCATGAGAAATGGGGTTTCACCGGTTGCCTCTTTTGCTGTTGTCCGGATGGCCCATAGGACATGGATTAACTCTTCTTCCCATAGGCCACCGGCTCTTTCTATTTTCTTCTTAATGCCGTCTGAGATGAGCTTGTTGAAGGCTTCCACTTGGCCGTTTGCTTGGGGCCGGCCAACAGATGCAAAATAGCTTGAGATCCCCTGATCTCCCAACCAAGTTTTTAGCTGAGGCGTCTCAAACTGAGGACTATTATCAAACACCATAGACATAGGTATCCCATACCGGGTGATAATGTTCTTCCAAATGAAGGAAATTACGTCTGAGGTCTTGATGTTTTTAACCGCCTCAGCCTCCACCCACTTGGTGAAATAATCCACAGCCACCAAGATGTAACGTTTTCCGCCTGGAGCAGGCGTGTAAGGACCTAGAATGTCCATGCCCCATTTTGCAAACGGGATTGGGCTGTGGATGGCCGTCAGATCAGTAGCCGGACGGTGAATGAGTTTGCCAAATTTTTGGCACTTGTCACATTTCTTCACCAATTCTCTGGCGTCTGCCTCAAGAGTGGGCCAAAAATAATGTCGTCTGGCTCTGACGGCTAGGGACCTGCCGCCTATATGCGAGGCGCAGAATCTCGAGTGCAAGTCTTCGAGAACTTCTTTCCCCTTTTCTGGGGTGACACACTTTAACAAAGGCTTCAGAAACCCCGCCTTGAAGAGTTCTCCATTTTTCAACTCGAAGCTTGCAGCTCGCTTTTTCAGGACGACTGCTTCCTGTGGCGAATCAGGAAGTGTACCGTCTGAAAGGTAGGCCCGGATGCCATCCATCCAGGTAGAGCTTCGGTCCAGAATTCCAATGGGATCCTTATAGATGCTTCTCTTTTCAAGAACTTCCCAAAAGACTGACCGAGGCGTATCATGGTAGGCGGAAGACGCCAGCTTTGACAATGGATCCGCCTGGTTGTTTTCCGACCTAGGCACTTGACTCAGACGGAATTCCTCAAGTGCCTTGGTCTCTTCTTTGACTGCCTGAAGATATTTAATCATAGCCGGATGAGTAGCCTCGTAGCTTCCCTCATACTGGCTAACGACCAATTGAGAATCAGAGTAGGCGTCAATTTTCATGGCCCCTGCCGCCCTACACATGCGAATGCCGGCTAGCAGGGCTTCATATTCCGCCTCATTGTTAGAGGCTTGAAATTTGAAGCGTAGTGCATACTCAAATATGTCCCCTCCAAGAGACTCGTAAATTACGCCTGCAACACAGCCGTTCTTAGTAGAGCTCCCGTCTACATACACTTTCCAAACCTGATCAAGATTATCCGGAGCCACCGGACGGGTCATTTCAACAATGAAGTCGGCAAACGCCTGACCTTTCACTGCCTTTTTTGGTTCGTAAGTGATTTCAAGACTTTGCATTTCAATAGCCCATTTCAACATTCTCCCGGATGAGTCCAAGGTAGACATCGGCCGCTTGAGTGGCTGGTCGATGTAAATCACCACCGGGTGTGCCAGAAAGTAGGGCTTCAATTTTTTGAAAGCCATATACAGAGCAAGGCCAAAATTTTCAACCATGGGATACCGGAGTTCATCATTTTTAAGAACATGGCTAATGAAGTAAACCGGGAGTTGCACGCCATCTCGCTCAGCAAGGAGAACGGCACTGAGGGCATGATCTGAGACGACTAAGTACATGTACAACGTCTCCCTAGGTAAAGGACTAACCAACCTAGGTAGAGAATGTAAATGCTCTTTCAACCTCTAGAATGCCGCCTCAGCATCCTCCCCCCATTCAAATCTGGTTTTCTTCCTGATTGCTTGGAAAAAGTAGAGGCACTTGTCGCCTGACCGGCTGAGGAACCTCCCCAGGGCGGCCAGACAGCCGGTGAGTCTCTGCACTTCCTTGACAGAACGGGGTGACTTCATGTCTATCACCGCCTGTATCTTTTCAGGGTTAGCCTCTATCCCCCTTTGATCAATCAGGAATCCGAGAAACTTCCCAGACTCAACACCAAAGACGCATTTATTAGGATTTAACATAACCCTATGCCGCCTGAGGGTGGTGAATGTTTCTCGGAGATCAGCAAGGTGATCCGTCTGTAGCTTGGATTTGACTATCATGTCATCAATGTACGCCTCCACATTCCTCCCAATCTGATTAATGAAGACCGTATTAATCATCCGTTGGAAAGTGGCAGGCGCATTTTTTAAGCCAAACAGCATCACAGTATAACAGAATAACCCCTGATCAGTGACGAAGGCCGTCTTCTCTTGATCTTTCTTCCACAGGGGTATCTGATGGAAGCCGGATTAGGCATCCATAAAGCTCATCAAGGCGTGACCGGCTGTAGAGTCGACCAGACTGTCGATCTTTGGAAGCGGGTAACTGTCCTTTGGAAACGCCTTGTTGAGGTCTGTGTAATCAACACACATGCGCCAGGTCCCATTCGGTTTTTTAACAAGGACCACATTGGCCACCCAGTCGGGAAAATTACAGGGCCGGATGAACCTGGCGTCTAGCAGCTTTTTGACTTCGGCAGCTGCCGCCTGACTTCTTTCCTTGCCGTGGTTTCTTTTCTTTTGCCGGATGGGCTTCTTTTTGGGGTCCACAGCGAGTTTGTGGACAGCGAGATCCGGGCTGACGCCTGGCATATCTTCCACTTCAAAGGCAAAAATGTCTTTGAATTCCTTCAGCAGAAGGTGCAAGCTTGCACCCAAAGTAGCATGAGCAACCGTCCTAGAAATTCCTTTATTTTTAAATACCTGTTTTGCCCTGTATAAAACTTTAAATAGGAATATCTAAGACATTATCGCCACCGTGAAAACGGCTAAGGCAACTATCAAAGATACACAGCAGAAGACTTGAAAACAAAAACTATTTAAATAACCCAATTTAAAAACCAAACCGACGAAAGTAAAGTTGAAAATCAACAAACCCAAAGTCAAATAAAATCCACTACAACTTGGAACCATTTAAGGCCCTTATTCAAAACCGAAACAACCAAACCTTTGTGTTAGTCCATAAAGTAATATAATAAAATATTCAATGCATAAAACACATCATATCCTAATGGAAGCTAGCATGATTCTCTCTTCACTCATGCCCCGTCATGAACATGCTTCAATACCTGAAAAGTGTATCTCTACTTGCCCCACTACTCCCCATTAAAATGGATCATCGTAGGGCCAAAATAAAGACATGGCCAGACACAAACAACACACACAATCAGCAAAACTGAGTACATAAGCGTAATTAAACACACTAACATGCATTCTCATATCATCACACACACTTACCTCATTGCACCTGTTTACAAGCACACACAACAATCAACAAGACACTCTAACTAGACACTAAATAATTCATTTAGCGTTGATTACGCATCGAACGGGTTTCCAACTATACCTATCCCAAATAAATTGGGGTTAACTGACACGGGAGCTAACCGTGCCAGCAACAAACCTGTGCCACACATAGGTGGCGGAATTCCAGCGCATAATAATAAAAAGGAATATACAGCGTCCTGTACTCCGTTAGAAGTTATGATCAAATATAAAGTCACATAACTCCCCCCATATGTTCATACTCAAGGTATATACGTTCCAAGAGTTTTGGTGCGTAATCTCTTTCACTTTACGTTATTTACACATTATTAGACTTGGTGATGACTCTCAAGGCATAATAAGTCAATCAACAATAATTATTCAATCAAACAAATATACCAATTTAATTCTTGAATCATTAGTGACCACATAATATTTAATGTTGAACCCTTTTTAATTCTACCTCAGTGTCGAAGACACCTTAAACGCATAAAGCGCCAACAATCCTATACCTCGGTGTTAAAACACCTTAAGTGCACAAAGGCACCAACATACAATTTATTCCTTGTGTACATAGACACTTATATAGCTCCTTTCTCATGCTTAAAGCATCAATAAAAATTATATGAACCATAATAAAATTTCTTTTCAATATTCCAAACATAATTAAACAATTAGTTTAATTAAACATGCTCTCTATCATGCCATAAATAAATATGTAGTCCATATAATCATGCCAAAATCTAATTTTTCCAATCCATAAACCTTCACAAATAATTCATGCTTCACAATTCAATCACCAACACCAATAATTCACGATTCAATACATAAACCTTAGCATGATACTACTTGTAATTGATTGAAATTAAATCTAGCATGATTCTACATCATCAAAATATGCTAAGTACGCGAACGTACCTCAAATAAGCTCTTAAAATAATCGAGTACTCTACAACAATTCTCGAACCAAGTCTCCTACATAAAGGGACAATAATACTATATTAATTACCCTTGTATAGACAATTTCCAGCAACTTAAACTCACTTTAAATAACTTATAATAATCTGAAAATTATTTTAAAACCCCTAATTAAACTCCTTTTTAATGGATAATCACACCCTTTTATTAAAAATCACAATTATACTACTTTAAATAAAATTCCAACATTTTAAACTAATCAAAAATCCTTTAAAACTTCATCAAAATACATCTTTATACCTAAATTATCCATAGAAACATTAAATTATCTCTTACCCCTTTTAAACTCAAAGATAAAATTTAAAGCATAAAAAAAAACTTCGTTAAAAATCAAAAACTGCTCGAAAATCGTATTTAGAGGCTGAATTTGGCCACGAGAGGGTGGTACTCATTACCAAAGGTAGTGAGTTTTTCTTAAAACGTTGTTTCTACTCGAAAAACACTACTATTTTATCAAAATCGGATGAGTTTAGAACCTGATCGGGATTAAAACGAGATTAATATTAACGAACGGAAATCTAATTATTGAAACATGAATTTTGCGTGTTCAAAATAAATCTGGAATTAAGTTAAACTAATAAGTAGTTATAATCACCAAAATTTCAAAACATCATTATTATAAAAGCCCTAAATCAATTATTCATAAAACCCCTAAAATCATGATTTTCAATAATTAAAAACCCTAGGTTATAAAATTTACAAAATCTGAAAATTATAAAGTTCAATCATCAAAATACAATTTAATAAAATCAAAACCCATAAATCAATAATTATAATTACACAAATTAATAAAACAAAGGAGAGAGAAAATAAGACTAACCTTTTTGTGTGGGAAATTTTTGGGGATTCATGGGGTATTTATAGAGCAAAAAGTGTAGGGTTAAGTTTGGGCTTATAAAAATGTGGGCTTGAGTTATGGAATAGGGCTTAAGTTATGGGTTTTGGAATGGGTTATCCCAATAAGAGTATGTAGGTATAATTTACATTGCCCAATAATTAATAAACGTTTGACCCAAAACTTATTTTACTTTTATAAAACTTTATATTTAAAATACTTTCACCCTTTAAAATATTTAATTAAGCCCTTGACAATACATTTTATTAATACTTAAATACTTTATAAAAATACGGGGTATTACAAAGAATCTGACGACAATATGTCGTCCTTGGCCCTTCTCTCCCAGCCAGATGGGTAAGTCAATTCTTCCGGCTGGGTAGACCATCCTACCCCCGATACCAACCAAGGGGTGGGTGACCGGATGCATGTTGCTGACGTTATATTTCAGATTTTGCAAGCATCGGAGGCTGATGATGTTTGATGAGCTGCCGGTGTCAATAAGGATTCTTCCAACCAGTTGGTTGACAACCTTACATTAAATGACAACCGGGTCATCATGCGGACGGCGGACGCTGCCCCTATCCTTCTGAGTAATCAAGTCGTCTGGAAAAGAGGTGCTTGCAGATGCCTGCTCGTCATCATCCTTGTCCATCTTTTGAAGATGGCTCTTGGTGCCCCGGATGGTAGGGCCACCACAGGAGACCCGCCTGCTATTGTGTAGACCGGCTCCTTATCGGTATCCGAGCTACTAGCAGGATGGGGGGTAGTCTTGGAGGACTCACCCTTGTTTTTCTTTTTTGCTCCGGCTGGGGACTTAGAAATGTAGGACTTCAACAGCCCTTTGTCAGCCAGACGGTCCAACGCCCGCTGAAGACAGAAGCAGTCGTTGGTGTCATGGCCGACCTCCTCATGGAAGTGACAAAATTTATTTTTGTTCCGTGACTGGACAGAACTCTTCATAGGGTTCGACTTCTCAATGGACAGCCGGTCCTTTACCTCCATGAGGATGGAGTTGCAGTCTTTGTTAAACTCGTACTTAGGGACGTACGGTTTAAACTCTTTCTTTTTCTTCAAGGACGGCTGGTCAGAGTCAGTAACCGCCCAGACTTCTTTTCTTTTCTTGCTCTCTTCTTTGTTTTTGGCCGGCTGAGCAGACCGGTTGTCTTTCTGTTTGTCGGACTTCTTGGAGTCCGACTGGTTACCAGTCGAACAGAGGTCGGTAGGTTGGATGTAGCTTTCCGCCTCCTTCAGGGCCGCTTGTAAGGTGAAAGCCCCTTTTCTGACTAGGTCGAACTTAAAGGTCGACCCGTCTCTTAGACCTTTGAAAAAGTCTGTAAAAGCTACCTCGTCAGACAGTCCTTGAATCTGAATTCTTATCAGATTGAACCGCCTGACATATGAGTGCAGCCCTTCTCTCTCTCCCTGCTTAACAGTGCTCAAATCAAGGCTTGTTTTCTTAGCAGAGATGTTCATTGAGAAGTTGGAATCAAACAGGAAGGCGAGCTTCCTGAAGCTATCGATGGACCCGGCTGGCAAATTGCTAAACCATTGTTGGGTAATGCCCTTCAATGTAGCCGGGAAGCACCGACACCAAGTGGTATCATCCAACCCCTGCAGATACATGAGGTTGGTGTATGTCATGAGGTGGTCTTCCGGATTGGTGGTACCATCATAGGTACCAACCAATACATTCTTAACCTTGGTCGGCTGGGCCGCCTCGGTTATCTCCCAGGTGAACGCAGAAGGCTGTTCACCAGGTGCAGCAGACGAAGCTGCCAGTCCAATGGCTGGACATTTGGATATGCCGCCTGACCTCCAAAGAAGGTCGGCTGCATGAAGTGAGGGGGATACTGTCCGTAAGCCTTAGTAGGCACATACGGTACAGCTCCAATCATGTGAGGGCCAGAATGGACGGTATTACCGCCTGTCTGGCTCTCATGCAACGAGGGTGCACTCCCTGCAGAAATGTTGTTGAAGCTGTCTGGAAAGTTCGACGTTGAAGCCGACTCAGACAGCGACTGGTTTCTCTTCCGGTTTATGATCTCCCGGGCATCAAGAGTTGATTTTTTACTTCTCACCGGCTGCTGAGTCCGGCGAGTGTTATTGGTGTTCTTCCCAGGAAGGAGAATTTTTGACCAATCAATGGTCCCGGCTGCCTTCTCCTTTGGATGAGGAGTGGGCTGCCGGTTTCTGACTGACTTCCCCTTCTCTGGAGGAGTCTTCTTCGCCGACTGACCTTTACTTGGGCCAGCCCGGCTTTTGGTGATCAGCTCTTTAATTTCACCCTTGAAACTTGTCATGAATCTCATGAGTTCGTCTCGGGTGACAGGGGCTGATCCAGCGGCCGTTTGGGTTTCCCCTTCTGGCTGCCCATGGGGTCGACTTGGACCCGCCTGGGTGGCACCCCGCTCCAAAATATCTCTGGGCCGGATGCTCTTGATTATGAGCGAGCCATCCTCGGCTGTAAAGGTTTCGAGCCGAGGATCCTCATCCTCCTGGTCTGTAAAAACTTCTGGGTCATCGCCCAGACGGTTAGGGGGTGGTACAGACTCTTGAACCATCTTCGAGGTACTCTCCCCACAGACGACGCCAAATGTTTTGGGTGTTTTTGTCCCTCGGGAGAGTTGCAACACGAAGACTGGTTCGGGGTGAGCTGTACCTGCAAAACAAACGGAAACACCAGATGGGTGGTGCTCCGCCTCCGACGCACAAGTTAGAAACTTGAAGGGAGAAAAAGGTGCGGAAATTTAGGTAGGGATCTGCTCGGATTCTAAGCACAGGATGTCTCTATCAAAGAGTAAATGTGTAATAAATGATTAAACGTGCCCTCAAAATGAGGGACATCTCCCTATTTATAGGGTCTTTGGAAATTGTGCCCCTGATTAGATCACTGAACCCTAATCATTGGTGGGCTGAGCGTTTTGCGGCGTTCTCGGGATTTGGGCCTGAAGGCCGCCATTTTTCCCTTTATTTCTGGAGTGACACGTGTCAAGCAGGGATTGGTCCACTCTGGACCATTCTGAGGCTGACACGTGTCATCCTCTGATTAGGCCACGTGGCAGGGTAAAATTACCCCAAACAACAACCATTGTCATTCATTAAATTTTATAAGGAAAATTTGATAAATACAACGGCTATTTCACAAAATGTCATTGAGCAATTTAAAAATTCACCAAATGTCATCGGACTTTTCAGAATTCACCAAATGCCACCGAGTTTTTATAAAATTCACCGAGTGCCATTAATGACTAATGGTAGTTAACTCTGTTAGTCATTTAGGATAATTATGACACGTGGCATATTCTTATTGGTTCATTTTATTATTATTATATTTATCAAAAAAATAAAACTTAACCCCAGCTACTCCCACCGCACCACCGCTCCAACGCCTGCCAAGCCCTATGCCCCACCCCCACCGGCGACCAGGCCAACATTCTCTTCGGTGTCGGCGGCCACCCTTCCCCCTAATCCTATGCCATCGCCACCCTCTCCTGCCCAGAACCACCTTCCCCCCACCCTAAAACCCCTCCCTCCACTTTAAAAACACCTCTCTCCCCTCCCACCGTCGCCCAGCCCCATCACCTATGTCGCCATGCCGGCGAAGCTAATTCGCCCATCCCCCTACCATCTCCATCCACTTTCCCCCCTTAAACTGCCATCCTCGATACACTAAAACCCTAAATTTGAAATATCCAAAATCGAAACCCTAATTCGATTTTAAGGTTTTCGTTTTGGGGTTTAAGCGAGGTGGTTCAGGGGGTGGAGATGGGAGAGGGGCGGTTTAGGTTCGCCGGAGCGGGGAGGGATCATTGGTCGCCAGCAGTGGGGAGTGGAGGGGGCTTTGGTCGTCCGGCGGTGGGGAGGGGAACTGAGGGATTTTCGATGGAGAAAGAGAGTTCGCAAATCGCGGGAAGGCTGGCTGGGTTGCGTCATCGGCGCGGACTGGCTAAGTTGGGTCGCCGGCATGGTTGTTCAGGGCTGGGTCGTCGCGGTGGGGACTAGCTGGAGGCGGGAATAGGGTGGTGGCAGTGACAGACAATGGTTGGGGCTGGGTCATGGTGGGTGGGTTTTTTATTTATTTATTTATTTTATTAAGTAATTAATTTACTAATTTAATAAACAACCAATCATAAGCCACCACGTGGCATAATTAGCCTAAATGACTAACGGAGTTAACTGTCGTTAGTCATTAATGACACTCGGTGAATTTTTTTAAAAACTCGGTGGCATTTGGTGAATTTTGAAAAGTTCGATGGCATTT
Source organism: Chenopodium album (assembly GCF_948465745.1). Classification (NCBI taxonomy): domain Eukaryota; kingdom Viridiplantae; phylum Streptophyta; class Magnoliopsida; order Caryophyllales; family Amaranthaceae; genus Chenopodium; species Chenopodium album. The sequence goes on from NC_137840.1 coordinate 64,465,557, forward strand.
GGTGAATTTTTAAATTGCTCAGTGGCATTTGGTGAAATAGCCGTAAATACAATACTCCCTTTAGTTTTTGTTATTATAATACGTGGTATATATCATTAGATTCATCATAATCTCTAGTTTCATAATATAATTTTGTTACAAACTTTACTAGTTAACAATTAAAGATATTAATGGTTAAAATTACGTTTCGGCAAATGTGGCGATCAAATTGATACAAATAAAAAAATAACAGAGGGAGTACAACTTTTGACCAGTTATTTTTTTATAATACAACATTTAGATTATACATAAATATTACAACCTTTATGAGTCTCAATTTTAAACAGGACAAAACCTGATATAACTTATGCACTAGGGCATTAGGGGGTCATTTATTTGTGTCATTCCATATCCCTAGCTTGATTCCATCCCTTTCCTTACACAAACCAAACAGCAACATAATTGATTCATTAAGACAGCGCAGTAAACTTTTGACACATTTTGTGATTTCCCCATGCAATGATCACTATCAAAATTTGTTTTCTTTACAAGGAAAGATATGTGCCCAAATAGACACAGGTTTTATATCTGTATTCTGTACAAATTAAATCAGCTAAATATCTAACTTTCTGCTGTTCACGGTAAAATCAGTTAGCACCTTCTACAATGGGTCAAATTAGCTCTTGCCTCTAACCTGTCATCATCATAAAATGACCCCAACTTAGGTCGGGAATTACCAGGAAACAGAGGGATACAATGTAGACTAAACATACCAGTGAGATATGCTGTTTTGACCCTCGCTACAGACTACTTGTATGAAGGGTGAGGCAGGCTATCAGCATCTTACTCTGTAAATGGTAGATTATCCTAACTGGGACGATGAGCCTTTATATTTGACATGCTGTCTCGATCCCCAAGCCAGACCACTGTCACTAATACTTCCTTCAGGAAGATCATCGTCAAAATCTTTGCTCCAAGAATTTAATGGGATCAGACTATCATCTTTAGACTTCCTCTTCAGCTCTAGTTTCTTAACATTTTCTGATATATCGTGAAAGGTTTTGTTTATTTTTGCAAACCCCCTTTCAACTGGCTCTACCACATGGGAAACAGTGAACCTCATGTCATCCGCAATCTACAGAGTATAAGAAAGAGGTGTTATGATCTGTGGTGGATCAGTCACATGTAAATATGATTGAAAGGAAAGAGTTTGTCATACTCACGATTTCTCCACTACCAACTACCACATCACGAACTGATTGCGGAAAATTTAAACGCTTCTCTCTCTCATCATGCCGAGCTAGGCGCATCTTGGTAAATTTGGTACCATCCCTGACCTCCTCTGGGTCTGGAGGGGTACCAAGCGCTGCATAATCATCCATCACTGCAACATTTCTTACACACCGTTCTCCTCGTTTGTAAGGTACTGCTGGAAAGACATAAAGATGAACCACAGCTGCAACGCCCATCTGCCAGAACAATAGAATAATAGAGCAACACCAAGATGCTAATTAATATTATGAGACATCAAAAAGTAATTCCTTCAGTAAAATCTAGAGGATACATTGAACTATTTTAAGACGATCCTTCCATAGCTATAAATTAGTGAGCCTGAGAGGATGCGGTAATAAGATACACAGCAGAAATGTACGCACAGTAGAATATAGTTGAAATGTCATAAAAAGCACTTTTACCAATTAAGACTTTCATAAAAAGATGAAAAATACAGATTTAGGATTTTAGGGGTAGCATAAAATGATATAAATAGATATAAACTGATGATATGTTATAAATATACACCATAAGATGATGTTACTGGGAACCAGTAAATATCTACAGACAAGTTCAGTTGACTAAAACACAACCGCAGTTTCATCTAAGTTTACTTAGTACTTATCACTAAACTGAACAAGTTAATTTCCTAATCTCCTATTGATTAGTGGAACTTCTCATAGAAACTCCTACTTTGAATTGAACAAAACAATAATTTACACTTCCAAGAATATAGAGTTTCACCGATATTGCAATTCTCTGGAAAGTATAACTTCCTTTGTCGACCACTATATCTGGATATATATAGCTTCTGAGGTGAACACCGAACAGTCATTTTTAATGTTATCAGGCTATGAGCTGACATCCATTGAAAATTGCTGTGTATTTCACATTTATTTTCATTTGCTTAAAAACATGCTTTAGAAGCAGTTGAAGTGCCATTTACCAAAAACATTTGTCAGTGCCCTTGGTGCCCTCATTTCAAAAGAATGGTCAAAGGGCACTTCTAGAGCAAAGCTGAGCACTCAGGGCATAAGGGCTTGTTTGAGCAGATTAATAAGCTAAAAGGTAACATCCAATTAAAAAAGATGGATAAAGCCATTTGTCAAACAAGCCCTATGTATCGCTAATCCACCAGCCAAACTAAAGGATTTGGCATTGTTTTTTGTTTTTAGTTTAATGTTTTTTTGAAAACCAAAAATCAAAAACAGGAAACAAGAAAAAAATGTTTTCACTAATCTGTTGTCAATTTTCAAAATTATCATGATTTTAATAAGTTTGACTAATTTTTAATTCATTATATGACATATATCATATGATTTTAAAAACAAAAAATCAAAAAACAGAAAACCACAGTGATGCCAAACGAACCCTAAATTAATCAGTTTTAGTTTCCAGATTTTTTTTGAAAACTTAAAACAAAAATTCGGAAACCAGAAGTTTCCACTATTTTGTTGTCAATTTTTATAATTAACATGACTCAGTATAAATATGGCTATTTGTAATTTCAAAATACAACTAAGATTATATGACTTTTTAATCTAAAAAACAAAAATTGAAAACTGGCAACGATACCGAATGGGCCCTTAAAAAACAAGCATGTCATAAGAGCATGGAGCACACAATACCACATAATGACATTTAAATCTTCTCAATCACTAACATGTCTAACAAACTCAATTGACATTACACACAGGCGCAAGAACAAAAGCCAGATTCATCTAAGCAGATTATAATGAACTTGATTGAAAAAGAAATAGAAATAAAGGTATACATTGACTAACCTCAATACATATTATGTAGTCCTGAATACGTGTCTTCAATTCCTGAGCTAAGGAACCCCGGAAGGCTCCTATAGAGAAAAGAAAAGCTACAGCTATTCCTTGCCACCATGTCAAGAATACTATTGACTTGAAAGTAAGAAATTTCGCCAAAGGTTTGATAGGTTCAAGTCTATCTTTTGTGACTGAGTAAAATTGAACGAGACAATATAAAGCCCATGTCTGACTGAAGTTAAGAACAGCAGCCAAATAGGGATAGCTGCAAATGAGAATTCCAATCAAAATCAAGCACACAAGACAAACAATACAATTCAACTCACAAGAAGCAGAGTACATATTTATTGAACCACACATTCTGCTATTATGTACAAGAAGCAGACTATAGTCTATACACGTCTTATTATCAATTTGTAAAGATAACAAAATACATTACAACAATCACCAAGTCTTGTATTTACAAAAAGAAACAAAAATCAAATAAAATAAAATAGAGAGAGAGAGAGAGAGAGAGAGAGAGAGAGAGAGGATAGGGCTGTATAGTGTATACAAGGAACTAAAATTGGAAATATCAAGATAAAAATCAAACATTAATCAACACGTGATTTTGTCATACAATCCTTAATTAATACCAACTTAGGAGATGTAATAAATGTTTATATCATGACCATGAGAAAAATTATCTGAATTTTCTTATTTAAAAACAGCAAAACCTTACCCGTAATTCCACTGAAACTTTCCTTCCCCATACACGCCACAAGCTTCCAAAAGTATCGCTAAAAGTGCACATATCAACTTCAGTATCATCTGACCAGTGAAAATGATGATATAAATTAAAGATTCAACTTAAGATAAAGCATCATAAATGATCAAAGCCTGATACGCTAAAAACAACATAAACTTACTTGTCATATTACTATTGGCACTAGAAACAATCACCACAAAATATCATATCAATATTTACTATGTAGTATCAATAGCTTGAGCTCTCTTTATACATAAAATTTTCAGAATAAAATAAAAAATGGGATTGATGTTATTTCATATGAATCAAAGATCAACTTCATACTAAGTCAAGGGCAATGCTTAGCATTTTCTCCTCAATCATGTACTTACATATTGAACTATGCCAATTTTCACAGCTTGATAGAAATCTTTCCCAAGATACCATTCCCTGATAAAGTAATTGAGAGGAAATGGATGCTCTACAACACCATAAGTATATGCTTCTTCCAATAGGGGTGAACCAGAATTTATAATACTTTGACTTTCCATGAATTCAATTGTCTTCTCTTCTCCGCCTGCAATACATAGACTATATTATGTCATACTCTGACTTATACAGATCACAAATTGGTATTTCATATGAGTACTACTATCATTAAAAGATACAATAGATCCATGAATGGAGCAAAAAAGTTAACCCACTATCATTAACCTAGTCAAGTAGTCATCCACAATTTCAAATTGCAAATGGAGGGAGCTCCAAAATTGATAGAAATATGACCCATTTATAAGTTGTCTGGCCAACAGACAGTGATAATGCAGAATTGCACAGAGTTCTCAATTTTTAAAAAGTATCTTAAAAGATGCAGACTTGGTCAAAAATTGCTCAGAGACTTTCCTGATATCTGAGTATATAATTGAGCACAAAATTGAATCTTCAAAATTGTTTGCTGGATATGTGGCTTATGCCTGGCCAAAAAGAGCTAAGGGGAGAATTGTCTAAATTCTACATGATTTACTAATTATAGTAGTTTTCTTCTATATGTAATTTCTTTGCAATTGAATTTGCACATTTAAACATTTACCCACATAGCTGACACATTGTTCACACATATCTAAACTAGTTAAGAGGCTTAAGGCTCTTCAACAAATTCGAGTTCTTCCGATTACAAGAAATGGACAAATAAGAAAACCACAAGTATTTATGCGTGTGCAGCTTTTGCAACAGGGTGCATTTTTGCAAACTGGAGGTTTGATCTTGCAATTATTCTCATTAAATGTTTAGGCACAAGAAACAAAATAGAAATAGGTTTGAGAGGATTATAACAGGCTAATGTGAGTAAATTATCAGCGCCAAACATGTCATTTTTTGTGCAAGTGGTGCAGGGGAAGGGAGGGAGGGGTCAGGATATTTAATTAATGGATCAAAATTGACAACCATAACAAAGAAACTTTAGATGGTAAGGTTTTTTTTTTTTTTTTTTTTTTTTTTTTTTTTTTTTTTTTTGACAGGATAGATGGTAAGTTCAATATAGAACATTTCAAGCAATAGAAAAGTATAGCATTAACAAGCATAAATTCAAAAATATATGTAACAAGTACATTACAGACAATTATCATGTGCAAATACCTAAGCAGGCAATCAGATATCTCTCAAAGCAGTACAATGCAAAAGCTTCATAGCAATCGCGTATTACTTCACAGTTAAATGCAGCTTTTGAATCCAACAGCGACAAGAACTGTATTAAGAAACATAAGACAACAACCCAACAATCAGCGGATGGAATTTCATAAAGACACAACAGAACCATGCAAAAATGAAAAGAAAAAAAAAAAAAAAAAAAAAAAAAAAAAAACAAAAAAAAAAAAAAAAAAAAAAACAAAACTAACAAATCCTAAAGAGTTCAAACAAACAGATAAGATGAAAAATATAGTTATATGTTTATAGTTAAAACTTTGGCAGAAACATCAGAAATCTAATAGATCCCTATAATCAATCTTATCCATGGTTGAGCATCATTTTGTATCCCCAAGTATGAGATGAAATGAGCGAACCTCCTCACACTCTAGATTATTCTTCATCTAAAAACGCACCTAGGCTAGAACATACTCAGAAGTTGGCACTCTTATAATCATAAATTATAATTTATGTAATGACATAAATATCAGTAAGGTCTCTACATAACTTCAATTGTTTAACACAATATAAGAAAATAAAAATTTAGCAAAACTGGAAGGATTCATATATCATCCCACTTAATAAACCAAAATCCTTCCAACATTGGATAGATTTGGATTTTTGGAAGGAAAATGCAAGCTCAGTTCTTCCCTCCCCTCACCTCCCTTTATTTTCTGTCTCCTTTGCTCCCCACCCTTTTCTTTCACAAACCATCTCCTTTCCTTCCGCAATAACTATCCAAATATAGAAACCTTTTTCATTTTAAGTTTTGAAAATTGGATAGCAAGGTAAGTAAAAAAGGAAGGGGAGGAAAGAGGAAGGGGAACCGAAAGAAAGGGAAGGAGTCCAATTTCCTTCCAAATCACTCCAATTTTGGAGGGATGGTGTTTATTAAAAAGGGAGGGAAAATTGATCCTTCTCTCTCCCTCCCCTCCTTCCCCAAACCTTATCCAAACAAGGGAGCTTGTTCCACTTCCTTTACTTTCCCTCCCTTTCTCTCAATTTCGCTTATTAGAAAAATGCATAATCCATTCAATCTTTGACCACTAGGCAGTACAAGCTAGAAGTCAACACATAAATCTTAAAGAAGTTGAACATAAATATGTCACAGCAGTAAATGATAACTAAAAAAATGGAGTCAAAACCAGAGCAAAATTATCTTACCGATTCTAAAGCATACACAGGAACCATCAGTATGAGCCCTATTAAGAATTTCTGCTCCTGAAATTCAATCCAATAAGACAAGGAGAAAAGGTCAGTTCCACAAGCTAGAAAAATGAAAATATTAAACACGCATTTCAGTTTTATACAATTTTCTATCTCACATAAGTATAACACAACTAAATACTTGTTGGAGTTATGAGGGGCACTCTGAAGCATAATTAGTTATAAGCAGTGTAAATGTCGGGAAAACGAGAGTTCCACTAGAACTGCACAAGGAGTAGTATTACTTAAATAAACAAATAAAAATAAGGAGACAGCCTTATAGCTGATACAGAGCTCCAAAAAGCAATAACACAGAGCAGTATCTGGTAATAACTTTACTTAATATAATTTCTTAGGTTGCACAAGCAAACTATGCATATAGTACAGTTTTTCATAATAGCATTTTGAAATTAAGTTGCGAGTATTTCTCATGATACTGCAGTCAGGTAGTTTTTTCAAAGGAATTTTATTTAATAAATTTCTTAGTTTGCAAAGGCAAAAAAATACTAGTAATCATAATTGGACAAGAACAAACCTCTGGATGATTGTAAGCAGCTAGGTGCTCAAATATGAGATACATAGACAGAACCAGAGCTGTAAGCACAAATATGCTTGAGCTAGTGATACTCCAGCTGTAGAGAGAAGATGTGCCAGTGGCAATTTCAAGAAACCATGCTTTACCAGAACTGCCGACAGACTCCCTTGCATTTAAAAGAAAGAAGAAAACGTATACAACCCACATCCATCCCATAGCAAGGATACTAGGATGAGTACCACTTCTGCTTTAGGTGAAGTTAATTTCAAGCTTCATATGATCAACTGCACTTCTTGCTATCGGCCATGAATGTATATATGTCTTATAAAACTCCGGCAACCACACTTTTCAACTTAATAATGTGTCTTCTGGAGTGGAGAATATGGCAGCTGAGGAGAAAGGAGAAAACTTCTAGCTTAGGCCAACTGACCCAAGAAAAGTTTTCAATAGTTGCTAAATAGAAGGGAAACAATACACAAAGGCCTGCATAAAACCTGCCATCAAAAAGCAAAAAATAAGACCACCAGTTGTACAAAAGCTACATATCTACTGCATGGAGCATAAATGACAAGAAGCTATTAAATTTGTAGCAATCACTACCACGTTGCGATAAGAAAATAAGATACAAGAATCAATTTACAAAATCCGGCATAATAAATTAATAATGTAAGCCAGCACATAGTCATGAAAATTGAAAGCCAACCTTAAAGTCATTATCTAGCTGCATGTAAATACAAAACGGGATAATGAGTTATGAAATATAAACCCCAAATAGTGAAATCAACGAATAAAAGCTCGTACACCCAAGGGCAAGGGCAACCCAAGCACAAGGAGGTATCAATCACACATAAACCTGATATCAACAACCCATTCACACAAAAACGATCGATGCAAGAAATTCTTAAACACGCCCATAATGCATAAACCTTACAAAATCTAAAAGCAGCCTCAACAACACTTAAAATCCATCAACAGCCACACATCACTTCAGAAACCTAGTGTCATTCCAAAGCTTTTCCCAACCCAATATCATATTCTCCAATTTCACTTCAATTTTTCTATACACTACTCTCCAAGTCCGGATTCGAAAACAACCAATGCCACACCGCCAATAATTTCGTCTATTTATCCTAATTATCCTATACAATGGGTGAAAGTGCTGCGATTGATTCGTTCTATTCTATCAATTGGACTATCAATGACCAAATTTGTTTCCCATATAGAAATATTAACTTCAAAGCAGAATACCCACTTTACTTAATTGATTGCTTTAAACTTCAATGAGCCAAAAACAGCAATAAAAACCTAACATTGACTATTTGGATTAGAGCCATTTCTTCTTCCTACACCTTAAACTACCAACAAAGACAAACACCCAGAACCCACAATGCCAAATTCAACCAAAATAAGAAACACCCACCTCACTTTAGACACCCATTAAAGAAAAAAAAATCAAAAACAACAAATTAATCATTCCATAAACACAACAGAAATAAACAAACAACTTCTATATTAATAATAAAAAATATATAAATAAATATACCCCTTAATTATAGGATAAGAAAAACTAACAATGAATGTTTCTAATTCATGATCAAAGAAAAAAAGAGTTGTTACAAAAATTTAGGAATAAGAAAAAATTAAAAATTAGACCTGGAAATCGGAGCTTCTGGGGAAAGAAATGGTAAGTGGAGAAGGGTTCGATCCAAAATGGGGAAAAGAGAAAAGAAAAGGAGTTTTTGTGGGGAAAAAGACTCAAAAAGAGAAAGATTTGGAATGGTAGGAGAGAGAAACGTGTAGAATTTATGTGTATTGCTTCAGCAGTTGGGCATCACTATTTTGGGATTTTTGCTACTTTTTGTATGTATCTTTGATTCTTTGAGTTATGGAGTACTAGTATCAATATATTTTAGTCATTGTTAACTGTTTACAAGTCTAGAAAAGGGATATTGCAACATTTTTCTATGTCAAATTGTCAAATATAGGATATTTCCATTTTTTGTATACTTTTTTTGTGGGTGGAGTTATAAACTTATAATAGATGATTATTGATTTTGTAGTATGGACTCTAGATTTATGATGCAAATCTTAAATTCTTAATCTACCTCCTCTATGTGACCAAAATTGGGAAGGGTCAGGCTGCGTTTAAGTCTAAAAGTTCATGCCTAACTGCCTAAGTAGGAAATAGTGTCGTGTTAGTTGGTTCAATGCGGACTTTTCAAGTTAGTTTCGGGTTTTGAACTAATCTAGCAATAGCAATCGAAAAGTTTAAAAAAATGGAAATACATTCCATAAGTTCCCGCTAGCAATCGTCCCATTTGAGGCATCATTGCTAGTTGATGGTGTCCAAGATGTCATTTTCATGGGTTATCTTCGTAGTTCGCCCAGTAGGGGGGAGGAGTGTTATGCTTCTTTTCATCCCCTTAGCTTTCATATCAAGCACAAACTTTGCCAATTAATGAGCCAAGAAATTGGCCTCCTTCGAAACATAGGTGAGCTAGCTCATTTATGCCATATTTTCCAACATCTTCAGTTGCGCTCTTCAAAGACATAACATTAGTCTACACTAGAGGGTTTTTTAAAAAAATTATTTATTTATTTATTATTATTTTTCTACGATACTTATTGCTTCCTTGCTATTGCTCCTATTGAGACGAGGCAAGAAGAATAACTCACTTGGGCTTTCTCTAAAAACGGGGGAATACTCAATGTAATCCTTGTGTATTTCGGGGAAAGTATTAGAGTATATGGATGGATACAAATATATATCCGCCAAAACTCCCTAATCAAGATGAGTTGCATTCATCCCAATACTCTTACATGGTATCACAATTAGTGCAACATTCAAGAAATTGCTCACCATGTGAAAGTCTCTACGAGACTTGAACATACAACATCTAATTCTAGAATTGAGTGACTTACCACCAAGCCATATGATTTTTCGTGTTGTCTTTTAAATACTACCTCCGGATCGTATTATATGCAACTTTGGAATTTTTTAAATCTCACAATTAATACTCCAACGTTGCATATAATATGATCCGGAGGTAGTACAAAATATTAATATGTATCAATGACAATATGAATAACAAATTTAATTCCGAGAAAATTGAATCATAAATTAAAACGTTATCTTAATGACTCCGATTGATTTTTTTTGGTGAATCCAAATATTAATTGATAGTATAAGAAGAGGTTTATTTTAATTTCAAATCATTATAAAGCTTTGTCTGTCCCATTAAGAATCGATAATTAGGAGCTCATATAAAGACCCGACCCATTTATTTATTAGACGGATTTGACCCAATTAATGGGCCCCAACCCATTGAATTGATTTGTCTCTCTCTTAGTCTCTCTGAGTTCTCCATTGAACATCGCACTTGACGTTCTGCATTACAAACTTCTGCTCCGTAGTATTTGTTCTCAGCAGCTTCAGAGGTAAGTTCTCCTCACTTTTCTCATCGTTTTGCTGCTATCTTTCATGGTGTAAATCATCAAATCAATCCTATTTTCGTATTTGCAGAATCAATTCATTAGTGTCATTTTGATCAAGCAATTTGTAAATGTGCTTTTAAAATACTGCTGAATTTTCAGATACTGCTATCAGATTCCTGACAGTCTTCCCTTGCACTTAGCAGCACCGTTATTATGCGCTGGAGTTACTGTATATTCTCCCATGGTTCGCCATAATATGAACCAACCTGGTAAAAGTCTTGGAGTAGTTGGGCTTGGTGGTCTTGGACATATGGCTTTTAAGTTTGGTAAGGCTTTTGGACTGAAAGTTACAGTTTTTAGCACCAGTGTATCGAAGAAAGAGGAGGCCTTGAGCGGGCTTGGTGCAGATAATTTTGTAATTTCATCTGATGAACAACAAATGAAGGTAACTATTGCTCAACTTTATAGTAGTTGCATAGTGCTGCCCTTTGCCGTTTTAGTCTAATTATGCTTCTTCTACGCCCTTGCTAAATCATTGGACTTCATATTTGTGGCTTCTTAAGACATTTGGTGCTTATGTTCTGGTAGGCTTCCCAAAAGAAGTGAAATTCAGTCCTGCAAGTCTTTCAGTAGGTTCGTCTATCAACTGAATTGGACTTCTGACTTACATTCAAATTAGATCCTGTATATGCAGCTTTCAGTAGGTTTATCCATCAATCTTACGATTTTCTGACAGGCATGAAGGCTATCTCTGGTAGCTTAGCTGGTGGTACTAAAGTTACTCAAGAAATGTTAGAGTTCTGTGCTGCAGAGAAAGTATATCCAAGTGTAGAAGTTGTTCCAATTGAATATGCAAATGAAGCTCTTGAGAGGCTCGTAAAGAGGTATGTGAAATATCGTTTTGTGATCGACATTGAGAATTCTCTTAAGTGATATCCTTTGAAGAAGATAGAAACCTACTGCTCACATAAAATAATCAAAGGCACACTTTTATCAATTGCATGTTTTGTAAATTTTGCATAAATTTTATGTATATTTGTAGAACGATAATAGTAATTAAAAATAAATAAAATTTGTACTCCAGTGTATACTGGATCAAATTCCAACTTCCAGGGTGAAGAGTACTGTATTGCAGAATTCATTCTGCACAAACGCACAATAGACACAAGGTAGCAAATAACTAAGTTTAGGACCTTTTATTACAAGCTTACATGTATAATAAATTAATAATGCTCATGAAAAAAAATCTCCACTCCATCCTGTTGAAACCAGCTTAATTATCAAGCCTACTCAGCATAGTTTCGATGGTTTGGCCTAACGTAGGCTTCAAACTTCTACAAAACATATCAATTCAGAGAATTCTCAATATCGATCACAAAACGATATTTCACGTCCCTCTTTACAAGCCTCTCAAAAGCTTCATTTGCATAGTCAATTGGAACAACTTCTACCTTTGGGTATACTTTCTTTGCAGCACAGAACTCCAACATTTCTTGAGTAACTTTAGTACCACCGGTTGTGCTACCAGAAAAAGTCTTCATACCTGTTAAAAAATCATAGAATACAGAGAAAAAAATGATGGGTTTTGCAAAATTAGCATATTTTATTTGAATGGAATTCAGCAGTTCAGTTCATTCGGTAAACAGACCTAGTAAAAGACTTGCAGGACTGAATTTTACTTCTTTCGGAAATCCCACCAGAACATAAGTACCAAAAGTCTTTAACAAACACAAATATGGATCAAACTGATGTTGACCTGCTGCAGAATCAATTATGAAGTCCAATGATCCAGCAAGGGCCTAGATTGAGCATTAGGTACTTAATTAGACTAGATACGACGTAATACAGAATTATGTTACTTCTATAAGTTTTTGACAGTAGTTACCTTCATTTTCTGTTCATCAGAAGAAATAACAAAGTTGTCTGCACCGAGTACATTCAAGGCCTCCTCTTTTTTTGATACGCTGGTGCTAAAAACTGTGACTTTCAGACCAAACGCCTTTCCAAACAACACAGCCATATGTCCAAGACCACCTAGCCCAATCACCCCAAGACTTATACCAGGTTGGTTCATATTATGGTGTATCATAGGAGAATAGACAGTTATTCCAGCACATAATAGAGGTGCTGCTAAATGTGAGGGGTAATTTTCAGGTATACGATAGCAGTACCTGAAAATAATACAGCACGAAAAGATATTTGATTCAGATTCAGTGTCTAAGCCTCTAAAGCACATGTACTAAACTCTCTTGACAGATACTGAATAATTTCTCTGGCCTCCGTGATCAACAAAGCAAAATGCAACCATTTTGGACTGGAATAAAGTCATCTAACACTACCCAACGAAAAAGAACAGAGTAAATTAGAGTAAAAACGACAAGGTTAAGTCTATATATATGAAACCTACCTTTCATGAACGACAATATAGCTCGAGTAACCTCCTTTTGTGATTGTACCATCTGCATCCACTCCATTAAACGTATAAACTGATCCTTTCACACAATATATCTCCATCCCATCATTACAATACTCACAATCTCGACATGAGTTGACATAAGTTCCCACTCCAACATGATCTCCAACTTTGAAACGATCAACATTTGGCCCAACCTCTTTCACTACCAACGATCTCATGCCTTAAAACAGCAAACACAGCTTCATCAGAACTCGAAGGTCAATTTCATTGGTATACAATTCAGCAGTAAAAAATCCATTACAAAGCTACATACCCGGGCACAACAGGATACTTGGTGTCACCAGGAAGGTTCTTTGCCCAAGACACATCCGCATAACAGACTCCACAATGTGTAATCTTAACTGATACATCATCAGCTGCAACGGCTCTGATAAGAGTACTTAATATTCAGTACATAGAAACCTCATTCAAGTATGCAAAACACGTACAACACCCTTCATTCATACCTGCGATTAAATTCATAAGGCGATAGAACTCCTGATGGATCTCTAGCTGCCCACCCTAGGCAATTATGTGGATTTCCCGAAGCCATACTAAGCTGATTCTGCTAATAAACAATATCAAGTTTAAGATTGTATGTAAGCTTTTTTGCAGCTTATGCATTAAGCTCCCCCTCTTACTCAACAAGGAGTATTGAATTTACAGTGTTACACACACGCATCATTTTAGATTTTCACGTGGTACTTAATACGGAGTATGTTATACCAAGTATTATGTATAATAAATAGTTAAATACAGTAAAACACCTGCATGTGCCTAATCAAAACACTATATTAATTGATTGTCATTCTTAATTCTTAGGGTGATAACTGGAGTTGTATTCTTAATTCTTAGGGTGATAACTGGAGTTTGTATAAGGGATTGAACCTAAGACTTTTAGTCCAAACTAAATGCATTATCACTATGACAAAGATAATTTAATATTATTTATTGCATTAAAATTGTATTTAACCCATAAATTTACACACACTTAAATCAAAAATAAAAAATTTGGGGGGGCCGGGGCCACCCAGGCCCCTTCATAGATCCGCCTATGCCTCCTTCGATCCTTTGAGTTGCTAAACCTCATACCTTTATGTGTTTGAGTTATGGGTTTGAGGTATGAGTTTAAAAATTAAATTATTTAATATTTGATTCTTTATATAATTAGCTTAAGTCCCGTACAACGTGTTTCGGGTGAAAACAATGGGGCCTTGCCGAAGGCCCGTTGAAGTGGTAAAGACTGGATTCGGTCCAAGGGATGTTGGGCCGAAGGTTTCCTGCACAGCAAACACACGTAAACTAGCCTCGGGGGTGTTGCCGAGGAAGGCCCCTCCGATGCTAAAGTCAGTACAATGTGTAGAGAGAGAAAGCTATGCAAGAGAATTAAGTGCTTGAGGCTTTGTGTGTTGTATACAAATGAATGAATTGAAGGCTTTTATACCTTAGCACATATGGAGAATGTGGGCCGTGGCCCAATTGACATGTCTGGTGGACTGACTTTGACTTTAGCACAATTGGAGAGTTGAACCTGGACCTTGGACTTTTAATTGGATCATTTAATGACTAGGCCCAATTGGACTAAATTGGACCCAAACAACTTGCCCCCCAGACCCGATTTGGAAGGATGACGGGTCGGGTCTGATTAATCAGAAAAGGAGGGAAGTAAATGATTTAATTAATCCAAGAAATTTGGATTTAAACCGTAATTAATGAGATAACAACGGTTAGGTGAATGATTGTGGAAGTTGGACGGATAATGGGCGGTTTAATCGTGAGGTCGTGTGTTTAACGGTTACTTAGTGGAGTATTTAAGAGACCATTCTTGGAGATATAATCAGAGGCGCGTCATCCCTCCTCACTTCTTCACCAACACAAACCCAGAACTTTCGAGAAAAAACCCAAGAACCCGCATCAAAACTTCGCAAATTCCCCGAGCATTGAGCTTAGAAACTGAGATTCGTCACTACCAATTCGTAAATCGGCAACTTTCGCTTCAGATTAAGGTAATTCCCTTTGATTTTAGTTTTTATTTTTCTTCAAATTCGAACTCTTTTTCCTCTTTTTCGACTTTTTTCTTCGAAACTCATCAATGGCGAGGGAAGTTAGAGGTAGGGCCCGTGCTCCAAGAAGAGCAAGGCCGATTCCCGATCCTAGGAACAGGACGGGGACCTGGAATGGACAGAGAGCAGAATCTGACCCTGCTGAAGGGATTAGGGCAACTCCCATTTCTTCGGCTCCTCCTCAGGGGGCGGAGGGGCCGAGCATTTCTGGGCGAGATTATGAAGTTCCCGCCGTCCTTTGGGATATCCTTCCTGGGTTTTCAGAGTGGGAGGATGCTGAAGTGGCTTCGGCCATGATAAAGAACCGCCCCTACTCATGGTGGGTAGAGAATGCCGAACAGTATCGGTTTGCCGAGCAGATTGAGTTGCATTACGGCATCCTCGAAGCTGATGGGTATTGGTGCCGAATGCCCGTAGCATCCGATAGAATCCATCGTCCACCCCCGGGGTATGTGGGGGTATATACAAGACAACTTCAGTATGGGCTGAGGTTCCCTTTGGACGTATTCGTCCGAGACTTGCTGATCCATTATAACATTTCTCTATGTCAGCTAACTCCCA
This sequence comes from Chenopodium album, assembly GCF_948465745.1. NCBI lineage: Eukaryota > Viridiplantae > Streptophyta > Magnoliopsida > Caryophyllales > Amaranthaceae > Chenopodium > Chenopodium album. The sequence goes on from NC_137840.1 coordinate 64,481,245, forward strand.
TCAGCATCCGAAGGGTGATGACATACTTGTGGGTCTGCAAGTTCTTCAGGTATGTGCCGAACCTGCACTGCTTCAGAAAGCTCCATCGGCTAGTGCCAAATATTCAAAGTGGGCACGGACATCACGGCTCTGGGTGGTACCGGATTGAGTCTCGGCCCCAGTATCTGACCATGTGGCCGAATGACTCTTCAGACAAAGACTGGAGAGGTCAATGGATCTGGGTTAGGGCGCCCACAGATCCGGACCACCCTTGCGTCTTCAGCGCCCCCAGGTATCTTGCCGAGCCTGATCCCGAGATGGGAAGCTTGGGTCCCCCTGAAGGTGACGGTTCGGATCCGAACCTTAATCAGCAGAACATCTTTGGCAAGCGGCCGAACCCGGGGGGCAGCGGTCGGATGCAGCATATCCCGGAGACTTGGCTGCCCGATACGCATTATGTCTTCCAAGAGAACATGTTAGCAGCTGTCGGCCTCAGCCGAAAGTTTAGGGATGGTAAGTTTCTTCGGCTGGGGCCGAGGCCTTTTAATTATATCTTTCCCTCTGTTTTTACTTCATACTTCTCTGCTGTGCCGACCTAGCTGAACTAATCCCTTCCCTCTTCTTCTTTCAGAGCAGGACGAGACCAACGTCGGCATTAACTACGATCGTCTCGGCGTCAACCGAGAACGTGTCGTAACTGCTCGGGCTCCTCCTATCACTGAATCGAAGCATAGGGAAGTCCATCTAGACTCTACCCATTTCCAAATTGAGGCTGTTGCTCTATATCAGAAGCAGAAGCCTTGGTGGAAGAAAAGGGATCCCTTGTTTCAGCTGCTAGACGAAGAAGCTGAAGCTGCCCGTACAGCCGAAGAGGTTGCACGGGTTATTGAAGCTTGCGAAGGAGGAGTGGGGTCTTCCAGAGCTGCTGAAGAAGAAGCTGCAGCTAGGGCAGCTGAAGAAGACGAGGCTTTGCTGAAGACTTCGGTGAGTTCTTTAGACTTAGCTTTTCAGCTTTGCTTCTTTTTTTTTTTTTTTTTTTTTGCTGTTACTCATACCCTTCGTCCCCCCTTGTCTTTTACAGTCCGAGGAGAGTAATAGACAGAGAGAAGGTAAAGCCCCTGCTCGTCCCGAGGACCAGATACAAGAAGAGTCTGAAGACTCAGACATGGACGAGCAGCCGCTTCAAAAAAGGCGACGAAGGATGGCCATCATCGGCCCTCATGACTTTCAAAGGAGGCCGATGACCATCGGCATCGAAATAAGGGAACCTGAGGAAGGCGGTGGATCGCCGAGGGTTCCCCGGCCGCCGGCTCAATCACCTCCGAGGACCCCTCCGCCACCTCCCGAGATGGAGGTGGATCAGAAAACTCCCGATCCTAAGGGAGGGGTTCAAGAGGAAGCTCAAGAGTGTGCTGCTGAGCACAGGGATGAGAATGTTGTGATGCCCAATGCTGAGGGTTTCACAGCCGATATTGCAAGAGAGGTTGAGGCTTTCGTCCTCACACCTGATGAAGAAGCGGAGGTCATAGTAATTGACTCTGCTGAGAAGAAGGGGGATGCTGAGCCATCTAAGACTCAAGAGGCTCCATCGTCATCCTTCCCTTCCTTCCAGACGCTGCAGTCTGGAGAAATGGGTTTCTCGGCCCCCCGAATGCCAATCCCAGATCATATCTGGGACCTCATATGGGGTCAGAACCGAGAAGGTGCTGCAGCCTACTTCGGCAATTTTGCTGGCATGTCCGAAGTAGATAGGGCGAGGATCTGGTCGCTGAAGGCCACTGCTGGGATGGGCGAATCCAGCAGATCAGTTCTAGACCCAGCCAGGTCTAACCAACTGCTGATGATGCAGGTGATTCTTCTTTGCCTTTATCTCTTTTTCACTTCAGCTCTTCAGTTGTGTTTTTTTTTTTTTTTTTTTTTTTTTTTTTTTTTTGACTTGTGCCCCTGTTTCCAGTTTGTGCACAATCAGACTCTCACTGTAGAGCTGATAGATACCCTACAAGATAGGGTTGACGCTGCTGAGTACGACAAGAAGGTAGCCGAAGAGGAGCTAAAGCTTGCCAAGCTGAAGCAAGCAGCGGCTGAAGAGAAGCAGCAGAAGGGTGAAGAGTATGAAAAGAAAGCTGCTGAAGCCCTTCAGACCTTCTGCGATGCCATGGAGAAGGAAGTTTTCCCCCCGCTGATGGAAGGGGAAAAATTTCTTCAGGAGCACATGGGAGTGGATATTTCCAAATTCAAAGCTGCCATCGGGAGCCGAATCCAAGAAGGAACTGCTGCACAGGCTGAAGTGCAGCAGAAGTTGGAAGCTCTTGAAGCCAGCAGAATGGCTGCTGAAGAGGCGCTCCAGGCTCGTAATGTCCAACTCTCCGAAGCTGCTACTGCCGCTGAAGCTCAACTTGCCAAGCTCCAAGAGGCTGAGGATCAGCTGAAGGTCAAGGAAGATAAGTTGACCCAAACTCAGACCAAGGCTTCCCAATTTCAGCAGGAACTGGACGAGCAGAAAGAGTCTTCCTCCAAGCTTGCTGATGAGCTAAAGAAATCCAAAGAAGACTTGGAGGAGACGAAAAGGAAGCTGGCTGATGCTGAGGCTCTACTCAAGGTCCGCATCTATACCCAAGAAGAGTATGAAATGGGTTTTAGAAACGGGTTCAGAGTGTGCCGAAGAGTCTGCCTACATGTTGAGCCGAAGCTTGACTGGTCCAAATGTGCTGAATGGGTCCAGGATCCCGAAGACCCTCACATGAAATATGCAACTCCAATCGAAGCTGAAATCCTTAAGGCTAAGGAAGCCGAAGAAGAAGCTGAGAGGGAAGAGTTGGAGGCTGAACGGAGGGAGAGGGAGGCTCAGCAGGGTGCAAAGCCCGCCTCTTCTGCTGCTGGGGCTGAGACCACCATGGGGTCCAACGACGCTGATCAGTCTGATCCTCGGGCTGAAGCATAGGAACTCGGGCAGTCGTCTTCAGAATCTTGCGGTTCATCGTGCGCTCAACTTTAGACTTGCCGCTTTCTGAATTTTTTGCCTTGTTTTTTGCTTCAGCTTGCCTTGTCGTACAAACAGTTTATTTTTGTTTCTGTACGTATTTCGGCAGCTGTTATTTTCCGCTTGTGGGCGGCTGCCGATACAGTCTTTGATTTATTTGAACTTGTAGCTCACTTTCTGAGCATGAATTATTAATCTGATGTTCCTTTCTTCAACTGCTTTGTCTTATTTTGAATGCTTTACTGTTTCGGCTTAAAGAGTTCTGCTGAACATAGACTTGCACTGGTAGTGCCTCTTGCCCTCCCCCAGAAATCTAAAGATTCTAGTCTTTGGATTACTGAGCTGGGTTTTATTTTTCTATCTTTTAAAGATGGATATCCGAAACACAGGGCCAACTGAAGGCAATGCTTCGGATAATGGCTTTCTGGGATACAAGACTCAGCTAAGGCAATATCCCAGAATGAAGAACAAGTCTTTGGAGAACAAGTCTTACTGAAGTTTGATTTCAGCTGAAAGACCAGAGTTCTTTAAAAAGACGAGTTGGTTAGCAATCCGAAACCCAGTTACCCGGAGGCGAAGGTTTCAGACAGGGCTGAATAAAAAATTTCCAACAGTTGCTGATATCCTTGATTTCCTGTCTATCTTTAAAAATGGATATCCGAAACACAGGGCCAACTGAAGGCAATGTTTCGGATAATGGCTTTCTGGGATACGAGGCTCAGTTAAGGCAACATCTCAGACTTGTCCATGGACTCATGTCTTTGGAGAACAAGTCTTACTGAAGCTTGACTTCAGCTGGAAGACCAGTGTTCTTTAAAAAGACGGGTTTGTCAGCAATCCGAAACCCAGTTACCCGGAGGCGAAGGTTTCAGACAGGGCTGAATAAAAACCCTTAAAGAGTAGATAGAACAAAGAAAACTTTGAAAGAATAAAAAGTTGCAAATGTTTATATAAATGGTGGCTCCAAGGCCTTTCATTAATTCAAAATGTACTTACAAAGACTGTTCTGCCCCGAAGGGTTTACACATGATATTTCTTCAGTACATCAGCGTTCCAGTGATTTTTCAACTCAGTTCCATCCAACTGCCGAAGTCGGTATGTCCCTGGCTGAAGCTCATCACTGATCTCGTAGGGCCCTTCCCATGTAGCTGAGAGTTTTCCATGGATTCGACCTTTCTGAACTGCAGCAGCATTCCGAAGGACAAGGTCTCCAATTTTGAGGGGCCTTGCATGGACCCTTCGGTTGTAAAATTTGCTGACTCTCTGCTTATAAGCAGCCATTCTGTCTCGGGCTGAGTCTCTTACTTCGTCGAGGAAATCGAGAGATTCCTTCATCAGTTGCTCATTCTCAGCTGAGAAGTGGTGCACCCGTAAGCTCTCAGAGCCAATTTCCACTGGGAGGACGGCTTCGGCACCATACACCAGTTCAAAAGGTGAATAGCCCGTTGCCTCTTTTTCAACTATCCGTAGGGACCAAAGGGTTCCTGGGAGCTCCTCCAGCCACTTGGACTTTTGATCCTCCACCCTCTTTTTGAGGGCATTTAGGATCTGTTTATTTGCAGCTTCGGCTTGTCCGTTACTTTGCGGGTGGCATACTGCTGAATATGCCAGTTTGATGCCGAACTGATCTGTATACCGCTTCAGCGGTAAGTTATCGAATTGCCTCCCATGATCGAAGACAAACACTCTCGGGATGCCGAAACGGGTGATGATATTCTGCCAGATAAATTTTCTGACAGTTTGCTCTGTAATGTTCGAGGCTGCTTCGGCCTCGATCCATTTACTGAAGTAATCAACACCGACTATCAGCCATTTTTTCTGGTACATAGCATCTGGAAATGGTCCCAGTATATCCAGTCCCCATTGGGCAAACGGGAGTGGATTAAGAATCGGCTGAAGATCCCTAGCTGGCTGATGGATAACTGGTGCGAATTTTTGACATTTTTCGCATTTCCGAACCAGCTCCTTAGCATCTGAGATCATGGTGGGCCAGTAATATCCGGCCCTCAATGCCTTGTGGGCTAAGGTCCTTCCCCCGATGTGGTTCCCGCAGATGCCGAGGTGAATCTCCCGTAGGATATAATCTGCATCTGTCGGTCCCACGCATTTCAGCAATGGGGCTGAGAAGGATTTTTTCAGAAGCTCACCCCTGAAGACGATGAACCTTGAGCTGGTTCTCTTCAGCTTGGAGGCCAAAATTCTATCTTCGGGATTCTCTCCCCGAAGCTTGAAAGCTAGGATGGGGTCCATCCAGCTGGGCTCTAGGTCAGCGCAGCACACTTCAGGTGCTTCGTCGACACTTCTTTCTCGACGCACCTCCACATATACAGATTTGCTCAGCTCAGTGAGAGTTGAACTAGCAAGTTTGGAGAGTGCATCGGCCTGAGTATTCTGACCCCTTGGGATCAGTTGAACCTCAAAGGTTCTCAGCTTTGCAATGACTGATTTGATCTTGGCAAGATAGGCTATCATGGAGGGCTCTTTGGCCTCGTAGCTGCCACTAATCTGATATGCAACTAGCTGAGAGTCTGTTTTCAGGCAGACATGCTCGGCTTCCAGGGAGATGCACAGCTCTAGGCCAGCGATTGCTGCCTCATATTCAGCTTCGTTGTTCGAAGTCTTGAAAGAAAATTTTAGTGCATACTCAAAGGATTTGCCTTCGGGAGAGGTTATCACTACCCCTGCCCCTGAACCATTTACGGTGGAGGATCCGTCCGTAAAAACAGTCCAGACTTTCCTTTCATTATCTAGCGTCTCTTGGTACGAGCATTCGGCCAAGAAATCCGCTAGAGCTTGAGCCTTTATGGCAGCCCTCGGCTGGTAGCTGATGCTGAATTCGGTGAGCTCAAAAGCCCACTTGGCCAGCCTACCAGATTTTTCAACTTTGCCGAGAACTTTTTCCAGCGGCTGATCAGTTAAGACCACTATCTGATGGCAGTCAAAATAGGGCCTCAACTTCCGAGCCGCTACCACTACCGCAAAGGCGACTTTCTCGAGTAGAGGGTAGCGAGTCTCGGCATCCGTCAGGGTGTGACTGACGAAATAGATCGGTTGCTGAATTTTGCTTTCTTCTTTCAGCAGTACTGCACTGATGGTGGCTGGGCTAACAGCCACGTACAGATATAAAGTTTCTCCCTCTGCTGGGCTAGCCAGCGTTGGGAGTTGAGCCAGATGCTCCCGAAGCTGCTTGAAGGCTTCTTTTTGCTCTTCCTCCCAAACGAGCTCCTTTGTTTTCGGGAGTTTCAGGGCTTTGAAGAAAGGTAACCCCTTATCCGAAGCTCTGGAAATGAACCTTGAAAGGGCTGCCATTCTTCCGGTGAGCCGCTGAACATCCCGCTTTGTTTTCGGCTCAGGAAGGTCAAGCGCTGCTTTGACTTTGGAGGGATTGGCATCAATCCCCCTCTTGCTGACCATGAACCCAAGGAATTTCCCTGACTTCACGCCGAAGACACACTTCTTCGGATTCAGCTTCATTTGATGCTTTCTTAAGGTGGAGAAGGTTTCAGCCAGGTCCTTAACATGGTCCTCAGATTTTTTGCTTTTGACGATCGAATCGTCAACATAGACTTCCATGTTTCGGCCCTTTTGATCGGCGAAAACTTGATCCACCAGCCTTTGATAGGTTGCCCCCGCATTTTTCAATCCGAAGGGCATCATTTTATAATTGTACACCCCGGCGTTCGTGACAAATGCCGTCTTTGCTCGATTGTCGGGGTGCATGAAGATCTGATGATACCCTGAGAATGCGTCCATGAAACTAAGCAAGGCATGGCCACTTGTCGAGTCGACTAGCTGGTCGATCCTCGGCAAGGGATAGAAATCCTTCGGACAAGCCTTATTTAGGTCCGTGAAGTCAACGCACATCCTCCAGGTACCATTGGCCTTCTGAACCATCACCACATTTGCCAGCCATTCCGGATATTGACAAGGCTCGATGAAGCCTGCCTCCAGCAACTTTTTGACCTCGGCTGCGATGTCTCGGTTCTTATTTGCAGAGTAACTCCGCTTCTTTTGCTTAATTGGTCGACACGTTGGGTCAACGTTAAGCTTATGGGAGGTGAGGTTTGGACTTATCCCGGGCATATCAGCTGCCGAGAAAGCAAACACATCTCTGTTGTCCCGAAGGAGTTGAATAAGTTCACAACGGGTGTTCGGATCAAGGTCCATCCCGATTGTTACAAATTTCTCAGCGTCTCCTTCGGTCAACTCGACCGTTTCCGTCTGCTGGTCCAGGTCCATCGTTGACGGACTGGACTCTTCACAATCTGGCCTGCTGTCTATGTCAGCCGGCGTCCCAGACTTTTTGTTCTTCGGCTGGCTCTCTGAATCTTTCGGCTCAGATGAGGGGCTAGCCTTTTCCCTTTCTGGCCCTTTTTCTCTGGGCACAGAACCTTGGGCCGAAGCACTTAGGCCTTTCGGCTTTTTCGTGCTGGGTTCTCTTTCTTTTTCTTTCTCCTCCTCATCCTTGTCGTCGTCATCTGGGCGACTAGTGGATGGCTTGAGGTAGTTGCACCTTCGGGCGTCCTTTTGGCTACTCTGGATCCTTTCGGGGAAGCCGGCGTCTGAGACGTAAATCATCAACTGATGATAAGTTGAGACGACCCCTTGGATCTCGTGAATTATGGGTCTCCCCAAAATCACGTTGTACACTGAAGGAGCGTCAATGACCAAAAATTCAGTCATGACATTCCTGGCTGCTTCATCGCAGCCGATGGTGACAGGAAGTGTCACCTTCCCATCTGGGTAAGTTGAAGCCCCATTGAATCCGGATACCGGGTAGGGTACTGGCGTAAGATGTTTGGGCTTCAGCTTGATTTGATTGTAGGCCTTTCGGAACAGAATGTTTGCTCCGCTGCCACCGTCAACAAGGACTTTGCTGACGTCGTGGTTGGCCACCGTGGCGATGATCACCAACGGATCTTCGTGAGGGAACGTCACCCCCCGGCAGTCGGCGGCTGTGAACGTCATGTTCGGCACCGGCGACTGGGGAGGCTGAATGTCGGCGTTGTTCACCTGGTGGGTCAGAGCCCTAAGGTGTCGCTTGTGTTCCCTCCGAGAGCATATTCCTCCCGAGATAACATTGATCGGAGAGAATTTCCCCTCCGCATTTTTACTGTTCTTCCGGGGGAAGTCGAGGTCTTGCCGAGAGTCCTTTGCTGACTTCTCGGTCTCCTTTTTCTCGCGGTGATCCGCGATGTATTTTTTCAAGTATCCCTTCCGGACCATGTCGTGGGTTCGATCCCCACAGACGGCGCCAAATTGTTTCGGGTGAAAACAATAGGGCCTTGCCGAAGGCCCGTTGAAGTGGTGAAGACTGGATTCGGTCCAAGGGATGTTGGGCCGAAGGTTTCCTGCACAGCAAACACACGTAAACTAGCCTCGGGGGTGTTGCCGAGGAAGGCCCCTCCGATGCTAAAGTTAGTACAATGTGTAGAGAGAGAAAGCTATGCAAGAGAATTAAGTGCTTGAGGCTTTGTGTGTTGTATACAAATGAATGAATTGAAGGCTTTTATACCTTAGCACATATGGAGAATGTGGGCCGTGGCCCAATTGACATGTCTGGTGGACTGACTTTGACTTTAGCACAATTGGAGAGTTGAACCTGGACCTTGGGCTTTTAATTGGATCATTTAATGACTAGGCCCAATTGGACTAAATTGGACCCAAACACAACGCATGATATTACAAAAGAATTATACGGAGTAACGAACTTATAGTTCAACCACTTATTAAAAATAAATATAATTTATTTAAGAAAATCAAATAACTTAGTCAAATTTAATTTTATAGTAGTCATTTGAAATATGACTACCATAATGTTTTCGTGATTATAAAGTTTATAATTGATATATTTTTTTTCAGATAATTAATTATTTTACTTAATTTTAGGTATAAAATAGTATTATCAACATTTTTTTGATTTATCATATTTTTAGTAACATTTATGTAATTTTTATTCTTATTTTATAGTTTCTCGAAAAAAAATTATTATATATAAGATTAAAATTTTCAATAAATATGTATGCATAGTAGATATAATAAGACTAATTGTGACTGGTGAAAAAAATAAACCAGTCATATTGTATACTATTAAAATAATATGGTAGTCACTTTTCAAACGACTACTGTAAAATCATCCCAAATTGGCACAAACCTATAACATATATATATTATCGTTGAAACAATAACAATCTAAATAATAGGAAATAATTAGATTCTAACCATACATAATACACTTCATTAGAAAATAGCTAAAATGAAGGGGAAAAAAAGGTTTTAAAGAGAAAATATTACACCAAAAATTAACACGTGTCATACACTCATCCCTAGCTATTTATGAATAAAAAAGAAAGGGAAATTCTCAATGGTAGCCTTGTGTTTTTGCTTTTTCTCAATGGTAGCCAATTTTTTTTCCAGTTCTCAATGGTAGCCTCAAACTTTTAAAAAGTTACAAACGTAACCTTATTGTTACAAAAACGTTAGTTAGCCGTTAACTTTAAAAAGTTACATTAATGATTTTGTGGTTACATTTAAATTTAGTCAGTAATTAAAACTCCCACCAACCCTCATTTAACTCGAAAATCTTTTCTTTCTCTTTCACTCATCTCATTCATCTTCTACCTTGGTTCTGCGTGAGGATTGCTATTTCTGGGAAGTTCTTTGGGGAAGGATTTCGGCAATTAAGAAGCGATTTTCTTATCCTTTGTTTGGAAAACGCAAGGTATGTACAATTATTCCTTCTTATTTTGTATAATTTTGGTGTTTGATGTTGCATGAGTTGTGAAATGGTTAAATCAAGTGAAATCGAAAAAATTAGGGTTTTTTGCTGAATTACGTAGTTGTATGTTGTTATATGTATAAATTGTATGTTTTTTTTGTTTGGGTTTTGCTGTTTCGGTTAATTTTGGGTAAAATTGCATGAAATGCGCAAGGTTGTATGTGTTTAGGGTTAAAATTACATGCGTTATGAGAAAGCTTGTATCTTGTTTTTGTAGATCATCTGTATTTTTTTTTTTAAAAAAAAAAATTCATACTTAATTGTTGCAGAATGGATTATCCAGTGGTGCTTAAGTTTCAATATAAGCATACTGATGTTGAAGTTATTATAGATGACATTGATAAGGCTTCTCTGATTGATGTGATCGTAGACTATTTGGAAATATGTAGGATAGAGAAATTGGAAACACCTAGATACCCTAGGTTTGAGTATTGTTGGAAGATGAGACAATATGAGATTAGGAATGATTTTGAATTCATGGAAATGTTTGAGAGGCTACCTGGTAAAACTCTGATTTATATTTGGGTTGATAATGGTGAGTGTGAAACAGATATTGCACAAGCTGCATTTAATTTAAGAACTAGTAGGTTAGCAAAACAACTACATGAACAACGGGTAGAGGAAGGAAGAAAAGCTGTCAATGAACCTAATCAACATAGGAAAGTAGTAGAATCTGGACTAAAGGAACCACCAGTTAGCTATGTGCTTGGAGGAGGTGGAGATAAGGACAAAGCAATGGAATTAGTACCTTTGAACAGTACAATGCAGGCTAGGGAAAATCAAATTTTGCATCAGCAATTAAGTGATATGCAGATTGACCCTGACATGACAATGGCTGACATAGAATTAGAAAAAGAGATGTATAGGGACTCTTGCAGAGGAAAAGGTAGAGGAAGTAGAGGGAGAGGAAGAGGGGGGGGGGAGGGAGAGGTAGAGGTAGCAGAGGGGGCAGAGGGAGAGGTAGAGGTAGCAGAGGGAGGGGTAAAAGTACTAGGTAAACTTTTCAGCAGTGGTTGGGTATGGACAATCCTGGGGTTCAAACTCAAACCCAAATGCCTCCTGCAGATCACATCCCCAACACTGAATTACACACACCCCCAGTTCATGTGGTGAGGAGGAGCCCAAGAAAACAAGGAAAGAAAGCCCCAACCCCTGTTCCAGAAAATGCTGACCAATCACCAGTAGCTGAAATTCAACCTAATGATACTGCACACCTAAACCAACCCCCTCTTCCCAATGACCATGCTGACATTCAAACACAAGAAAACCTCATTGCACCTTCTTTTAATCATACTCCATTCAACCCTACACCTGAAATAGGGGAGCAAGGAAAGACATCAGGGTCAACTAGGTCTTCCCAAGCTTTCACTACTATTAAGAGGAAGATTCCTCTTACAACAGCTAGGAGGAAAGGGATAGTAATAGAGAATTCAGTCAGTGAGGGGAGCAACAGTCTCAGTCAAGGGGTTGGGAGTAGAAGGAGAAGGGAGGTCACTGTCAGTTTAGGTGATGACACCCTTATAGGGTTTGAAGATGATGATGAAGATGATTACATCCCTGATGATGATGTGGGAGTGTTGATGGATGATGATGATGATGATGATGATGATGATGAGAGTGTTGATGATGAGGATGATGAAGAAGAGATGGATGGGGCTGTTGCAATACATGACAATTTTGATCCTTTCACTGATGAGGTGTTTGATGATGGCAAAGATGATGACAATTATTTCATCAACTTATATAGGAATGGTGAGCTTTACAAAGATGCAGAATTTGGAAAGATTGTCCTTAAACCTTGGCTGTTATTTACTGATAAGCAACATGTGAGGGATGTGGTGAGGGATTATTGTATTCAAAGTGGCTTTTCAGTCATAGTTGAGAGGGCAACAAATAGCAGGTACACTGTCAAGTATAGTGCAATGGGGTGTGAGTGGAGACTACACTCATCTAAGTTACCTGATGGAATTACATGGGCAATTAAGTCCATAAAAAATTCTGAACACACTTGTTCTGGGTTAGATGTGAATAACCCAATGGTGAACTGTGCATGGGCTACAAGGGTGCTGATGGAAGATGTGAGGGCCAACAATGATATATCAGTAAAGTCCCTAAATGCTATACTTTTCCAGAGGTATGGTGTTCAAATGGCCCAGAGTACACTTTATAGGGTGAGAACACATGCTTTAAATGAGATTCATGGGTCTCATGATGAAAGCTATGCCTTACTTCCCAAATACTGTGAGATGATAAAGAGCACAAACCAAGGATCTGCTGCTCATTGTGCATGGGTTGAGCTAGCAGAACAGCCTGAGAAGCCACTAGTGTTCAAAAGCATTTTTGTTGCATTCAAAGGTGTCACAGATGGTTTGAAAGGGTGTAGGGGATTGATAGGTGTTGATGGTGCACACCTTAAGGGAAATCATGGAGGTGTTCTGCTCTCAGCTGTAGCCTTGGATGGGAACAATGAGTTGTTCCCATTTGCTTGGGCAATTGTAACTGCTGAAGACTTAGACAGCTGGATGTTCTTTGTCTGGCATTTGAAAAACCTGTTGCAAGGCTTGGGAAGGGGAGACAGTTGGTGCATAATTTCAGATAGGCAGAAGGTGAGCTTGTAGTGCTTTTCAGAAGTTATTTTTTGTTTATAATAATAGCTTGTTACACACTTAACCTGACTAAGTCATCATTTGCAGGGAATTGATGTGGCATTGACTGAGTGTTGGTCAGAAGTTGATAGGAGGTACTGCTGCAAGCACCTTTGTGCAAATTGGAAGAAATCTTTCCCAGGGCCATTGTTATTCTCTTTGTTTTGGTTGACTGTTGGGGCAAATTCAGAATTCACTTTTAGGAAAGCAATGGAAAAAATGCAGAAGGTTAACCCAGCTGGAAGAATTTGGTTTTCAAAGTTAGGTGAACAAAAGAGGTGGACCAAACACAAATTCAACCCTGAATTGAAGTGTGATGTCAATAAATCTAATTTTGTAGAGAGCTTTAATGCCACTCTAGGGATAGACAGATGCAGGCCTGTCCTTACATTACTTGAAGGTATTGCATTATACATCAAATTACATCACTTGCCTTATTGTTATGTATGTTTAACAATGATTGTCATGATTGTAGGCATAAGAAGAAACACAATGGTTAGGATAGCCACAAGGAGACAAGTATGTGAGACTTGGGAGAGGCAGGACATTTGCCCTAACATTGTCAGAAGGATTCAACAGCTCTGTCAAGAGAGTAGGACTTGCATACCATACATGTGTGGTAAAGGAGAGTATGAGGTAATGGATGGTAAGTCTACCCTTCCAGTGAGCCTAAACAAACACACTTGTTTGTGTAATGTCTGGCAGCTAACTGGAATACCATGTAAGCATGGTATTAGGGCCATAATTCATGCAAGGTTAGACCCCCACTCATTTGTAAGTGAGTGGTATTCTGTGAGCAAGTACAAAGAAGCATATAGCTCTGGTATTAGATCTATACCAGATGTAGAACAGTGGCCAGACATCAACATGCCAGCAATTAAGCCACCAACCATGAAAAGGGCCATAGGGAGACCAAGTAGGGAGAGAAAAAGGGCTGATGATGAAGATAGGAAGGGCAAAAGGGCTAAGACAATCAGATGCAGTAAGTGCAATGCATTTGGCCACAATCAGTTGACTTGCAAAGGAGGGTTGACAGCAAAGCAAAAGAATAAGCAAAAAAAGCAACAGCACAAAGAGCAGCCTGCAACAACTTCTCAACCACTAACAAGAGGAAGGTCAAGATCTGTTGGGCCATTAGCTGCTTCCCAGCCTTTTTGATTCCCACTCAAGTTCACATATATGTGATGTTTCTGTTTTAAAGTGAAAACAATTAGCTTTGAAGTCCTAGTTATGTGTATGACATTATTACTGTGTTTTTACTTTGTATGCAAATTTGGTCAGACTTTTGATGAACAAATATATTTGCTAATTTGGTAAGAATTGATTTGCAAATTCAAGTAAACTAGCAAACAACATTTTTATTCAATTATCAACTGGGATGCTTACAACCTTAACTACCCTTAACCACCCATACATATAATCAGTACCCTTCACCAACCATACATATATTCAGTACATCATATTCATGAAAAGAAAAAGGAAAATCAACACAACAACACTCTTCACACAAATCTTCAAGCCATCTTTCATGGCAGCAAGAACATCTGACCCAACTCCTTTGCTCCAAAATACAAGTTCATCCACTTCATTCACCCACGAAAAATATCCACAAAAGTTGCACTTGTAATATGCTCTCCCAGGATTGGTTCTTGTATCAGATATCCTAATGTCTGCGTACTTTAGTGGATAGCAGTTGCACCTTTGCATCTTCGTCCATTGTTCAGCCATTGACACCAAACTGAAGTTTGCAGGAGAGAGAAAGTGTTTGGTGAGAGAGAGAGAGATACAGAGAAATAGAGAAACAGGGGATAGGAATGGGGTTTTATAAAAGAGGGAAATATTTTTTTTTGAGGGAAACTTTGGAGCCAAAAATATGGGCAATTTAACCTCAGTACATATATGTAACCGTAACTTTTTAAAGTTAACGGCCAACTAAAGTTTTTGTAACAATAAGGTTACGTTTGTAACTTTTTAAAAGTTTGAGGCTACCATTGAGAACTGGAAAAAAAATTGGCTACCATTGAGAAAAAGCAAAAACACAAGGCTACCATTGAGAATTTCCCAAAAAGAAATTAAACGAACCTGAAATTTCTTGGGTTGGATATTTTTATTTTGGGTAAGATACTTTGAGTGAAATCAATAGAAAAGATTAATAATATAAATTAATTAATCAATGAGTTTAGTTGATAATAATTTGATATTTATAGTAGTGTTGGCCTGTTGGGGTTGTTGGAAAAGAAAAGTCTCTTAAAGGCATAAGTAAGTGGCTCAAATTTGCCGACTTGCCGTGCTACAACAGCTGATTCTGCTATTAGACTTTTGTTCGTACCACGTAATTAAATTGGATGATACGCTCAGCACTTACAAAATATGGAGTACAAAGAAATTAGCTATAGCATAAACTTGGTTGTTGATTTCAATCCTATAGAAATGACATAGAGACGATTCAAGTTAAAGGAGATAGGTGATAAGTGATACCTTAGTTTAAGACCCTACTTAATGTTAAATTAGACTGAAATTGATGCATTTTGCATGATTGCACTTCATAATTGTCAATAGATTTGAAAGTTATCTATTTCGATATAGATATTAAATGAAATACTTATTGCCTAAATATGAAATTAATCAAATCTAGATCTAGGAAAAATTGTCATCATTAATCCTAACTTTATCTCATCCGCCAATATTAATCCCATTTTTTTCATATCACTCCCAACTTTGTACCCCATTAATTTCTATCACACTCAACCTATCATCTAACTTGATATTGCAAGTTACCAGACACGTGTCGACACATGATAGGTACAAAAAAATTAAAAATAACCCTAACCCTCACGCAAGGTGGCAGCCCCGCCACCTCCAGGCTCTAGCAAGCGGCAGCCCCTGCCGTTTTCGGCAAGAGGCAAGCCCTCCCATTTCCGGTAGGAGGCAGCCGCTACTATAACCGCCAGATCCAGCCCCTGTTATTTCAGGCATGAGGCAGCCCCTGTCGTTCGGGCAGCAGGGCAACCCCTGCTGTTTCCGGCAGGGGGGTGGTCGAAATTGGCCGGAGAAGGCAGACCGTCATTTCCGTCCCCTTCCCCCTCCAATTCCACCACTTTCCACCTCCAAGTTCACCACTTTCTCCCTCCGATTTCACCCACTTCCTCCTTCGTTTCAACCCTCCCATCTCTTCCCCGTCGAATCCCTTCTACCCGCTGCCTTCTCCGGCGAATTTCGACCACCCCCATGGTGATTTCGCGAGTGACACTAAAGGAGGAGGTAAAGAAGGGGAGGTGGTGGTGGTGGAAGTGGTTGTGGATTTTAAATTTTTTTTTTTAATCTATCATGTGCAACTAATCACAAATTAACAAAATTTACCTCTTCAACCAGTTCCAATACATTTGTGTTTGATAGAAATTAATGGGGTACAAAATCAGGAGTATAGGAACACAAACTAAAGTTGGGTCTAATATTGGTGAATAGAGCAAAGTTGGGATTAATGGTGGCAAATTTTTCCAATGATCTATTATCAACTATGAAATAGTTGCGAATAAAATTCCAGAGCCAATAGCTATAACCCAGCAAATTTTAAAATAGCACTATAATAATGTCTATTTTTTTTTTAAACCCTATAATAATGTCTATAAATAAACTCATTAGAGTCATTACTGGAGTATTTTTTTCATAATTTTATATCTGTAATTTATCACTTTATTACTCAACGTTCCTAGAAATCAAGTTCGTTTAAGTTCTATTTCTATTTATAAAATTGTTGCTTAATTTCTGTTTCTATTCATAAAATTGTTGCTTTTATCTTGTTTTAATTGACACTGTATAAGTATGGATGATTCTACTAACACCATAACATGTTGACGTGGTATGTTATGGTTGGTCAATTTTTTATTTATTTTTAAAAGACAAATTATACTATACGTGTATGTATTATTACAAATACAAGTACTTTTTTTTTTTTTTTTTTTTTTTATAAATATAGCATTTAATTTTTTTTTTTTTAATTTTAAAAAATTATTTTCGAATTTCTTCCATGAGCGCACCTTCTGGATCTTCAATTGGAGCACAATTCAAAATAGTTGTTGCTATTAAAGGCGGAATTGTTGTAATTGGGTGGCGAATTGCTATAATTGATGGTGGATTAGAGGTTTTAATTGTCGCAATAGCTGCTGCGTTTTGGTGCTATTGGTGAAGCGTGGATTGAAGGTGGTGGTTGTTGCTGTGATAAGCGTGTCGCGTACCTAACAAAAATAAACCTAACTGGACCACTACTATGTAGACGGGCAAGCAAGGGTCGGATCCCAAGAGACTATGGTTCAACTAATTAAATAGACTCGGCAATTACTAAGCAAGTAACCAAATCAAATAAGTGAGAATAAATAACTAAAGAACTAATTAAAACGATTAAATCTAAACAATATGACAATTCAATGCTAAAAACATCCAAGATCAAGCATCACCACGAATACAATTAATGCAATAGACGTTCTACCCCTAACACATAATTCAATTAATTAATGAGGAAAAGTAATCCATGAATAATACCAATGGTCTCTCCCGAGCTGAGTTATCAATGGCTTCTCTAATCACAATCAAGCCTACTTCCGTGGAATCATGTAAATTAAAGACTTTGAGCACATTACTCTAAATTCCTAATCATCCATTCAACTACTCTCGTGATGAACTTCAAACCCTTAATTGATTTATTCAAATCCGTCAAAACCCAACTCCCGTTGCGATTAAAACAATGGATTAATAACAATACTAATTATCCCTAATCTAGTATTGGCATAAGCACAATCAATTAAGCATATCAATTACAATTATTATTAGAGAATTTAAAGAATTAAATCATGCATTAATCATATTCGGGTTCCGCTAGATCTTGGAATAAAGAAACTACTCACACATATTAATGAAAGCAAAAACAATAATCAATGAAGAAAACATGATTAATAAGTAATTAAAAGTAAAAGAAGAAATAAAGATGAATACCAATTGCTTGAATGAAGAAAAGTACCAATTGTTGATGAACAAAGATCAAAACTTGAAAATGCAAATTAATCTAGATCTAGAGAGAATATTAGGGTTCTAATGAATGTTTAAAAGCTGCAAAATATAATAACTAAGTATGTTTAATCGGGGTTTACAATGGGTATTTATATCCCTTAATTAAGAAATCCCGAAAAATAAGAAAACGGGCTTCGCGAAACTCCGCCCGGTTAGACCGAGCAAAGCCGCCCGGTCGGGCGCGACACACAAATTCGCCTCCTCACACAATACTCTGCCCGCCCGGTCTGCCAGGGCAATGCCGCCCGGTCCGGGCGGATAGGAGTTGAATTCTTCACTTCTTTTCTTCTTCGCCCTGGATGCTAGGGCAATGTTGCCCTCCAGGGCGATGGGGGTAAGATACATCTATGTACTACTTTGCTCTTCTCTTCCCCTCTCCTTCCTTTGCCCTGGCTGCTAGGGCAATGTTGCCCTGCTAGGGCGGACACGGGTATCATCACTCTTCCATCTTAACAAACTCTTGTGACCATCCAAATTAGTCTCGTTCATCCTGAAATACATCAAAAACATCGAAACTACCTATAAAAGCACAACATGATCACAACCAAATCAAAACAAGCTAAAATAAGCTATGAACAGTTAATCTAAGCTTGAAAACTACCTAAATGAACTCTAAAAACACGCTCAATATACGACTTATCATGCTGCGATTGGAGGCCAGAATTGTTGTAATTGGGTGGTGAATTGATGTAATTAACAATGGATTGAAGTTCAAATTGTTGGGTTTTGGTGTTTTTTTTGGAGCGTGAATTAAAGGTGGCGGTTGTTGCTGCGATTGGAGGTCGAAATTATTGTAATTGGGTAGTGAATTGATGTAATTGATGGTGGATTTGAGGTTCTAATTGTCACAATTGCTGCTATGTTTTAGTGTTGGTGAATTGAAGCGGCGTGGATTGAAGGTCGTGGTTGCGTTGGTGACTGGAAATGGTGTTGATGTGAGGTTGAGACTTGAGAGCTGGGCGGTGGTGATTGATTGCGGGGCTGAAGGATGCGGTAGACTGGGCTGCTACAGCAGTGCGATGGGTGGAGCGGCGAGAGAGCTACTGGTGGATACTCTGCTGTCCGACGGTTGGAGGTAGTTGTTTTGCTGCTTGGTGGTGCGGCAGCGGTAGGTTGCAGGTAGCTGGTTTGGGAGTTGTTGGCAGGGGCGCCCCAGTTTCTCTTCTTGATAAACAAGAAGTGTTTCTCTAGTGGCAAATGTGTAATAAAAACGCCTAGGGAATTGTAAACAAATGGTTTTTAAGCTGAATAAATGCTGACTGTGAGTTCCATTGAGGAAGTCACGTGGACTACTGAAGAAGCCGTTACATGGTGTAACGTTAGCGGCGTTCCATTTCAGCTTGCCTTCACCTCCACCTCCACCGAGAACAAACACCTCCACCATCACCTTCCTCTTTCGTCCCCACCGTCACCTCATCATCTTCCTCTTTCATCCCCACCGTCACCTCATCATCTTCCTCTTTCGTCCCCACCGTCACCCCATCATCTTCCTCTTTCGTCTACACCGGGGACAACCACCATTATCGGCGGCGAACATAGGCGGCTTCGCCGCCAAAATCAAACGAAAAACCCAATAAGAAAGGGTAAAATTTATGGCATGGTTAACCCTAAAGGGTAAGGGTTACCTTCCTCCATTGACGCCGTCATCGAACTTGAATAATTCCTCCATTGAAGCTGTCATCGAGTTCGAATTCCTCCTTTTAGACTTAATTCCCTCCATTGAAGCTTATTCCTACTGTTAGCAGTCCTTTTAATTGATCGACACCTCAAATTTGTCTCCCGTTTTCGTCGATTTATCGCCGGAGGTGGGAACTAATTCTGGGCAGTACTCACGATAGTGGTAAATTGCAAAAGGGGGTAAGTTGAACAAGGGGGTAACGGTAGGTTCACTCCGTCAACAGGTAATTCCAAATTTACCCTCATGAGAAACGCTTCTTGTTTATCAAGAAGAGAAACTTGGAATTACCCGTTGTTGGCGGTGGTGTAAAGGCAGGGACACAAAGGAATTTTCATAATTATGATTATGTATTTCTTAAAAAATTCATGTATTCTAAAGAATACACAATATAAATACAATTTTAATATATTATGGACCTTAAAAATAATTCAAACTAAAAATCAAAATACTTAATATAGGCCAATCAGAGATTTCATGGTGTCATTTTTTAAGAGTGATATTGTAGTATTTTAAGTATAAATTTCCATCGATAATGTGGTCAATTCACTCCAAAAAATTGCTTATGATTTAATATGAAATTCCTCATTTTTACATTCATTTATTGAAATTCCATGGGTTAGAATTGTAATGTGTTGTATGATTGTACAAAGTGATTCTAATTCTTATTTTAAACTTCATTTTGATTTGCTACTATTGGCCTATTGCTATTGACATAATTGGTTGAATATGGCTTCTGAGACTCAACATGTGAATTGCCTAGGATGGGCAGCTAGAGAATCAGGGATTCTATTGCCTTAGGAATTTAGTCGCAGGTATGATGGGAAAAATACTAGTACAAAGTTGATCTTTGTGATAAACAACAATTGTTTATCTAGTGGTGACATTGTAAATAAGTGCACAAATTGTTTACTTTTCATGAGTGAAACCGCTACTTAAGGGTACGTTTGACATCACTATGGACATATGGTTTTCTATTTTTTGGTTTTTTATTTTTTAAAAGTACATTATACATGTCACATAATGAATAAAAAACTATTTAGACTGATTAAAATCATGATAATTTTAAAAACTCACAACAGAAAAGTGGAAACACGACCTTTTCCCTGTTTCCTGTTTTTGGTTTTTAGTTTATTCTCCCATGGTTCGCCATAATATGAACCATCCTGGTAACAGTCTTGGGGTGATTAGGCTAGGTGGTCTTGGACATTTGGCTGTAAAGTTTGGTAAGGCTTTTGGACTGAAAGTTATGGTTTTTAGCACCAGTATATCTAAGAAAGAAGAGGCCTTGAGCGTGCTTGGTGTAGATGATTTTGTAAATTCATGTGATGAACAACAAATGAAGGTAATCATTGCTCAAGTGTATTATAGTACTAGATAGAGCTCCGGCCACCCTTTACCGTTCTAGACTAATAATTCTTCTCCAAGGCCCTCACTGGATCCTTGGACTTCATAGTCAATACTGCATATGGAGATCACCAGCTTGAGCCATATATGTGGCTTCTAAAGACATTTAGTGCTTAATTAAGTGCTGGTAGGCTTTCCAAAATAATATGCAGTTTTATATATGAATAAATGTCAATTGTTATTGAAACAACAGCCTAAGCTTTTTCAAAAGTTTACAAACATATAATACAAAAGTATAATTATATGACAACTTGTTCAAGTAATGATCCACAACCAATCAAGGCTGATACCACTAAGTAAACCAAAAGCTAGAAAAAGCACCAATAGGTTCCCTAGTGCCTTCTGCTCTGGTCCCTAAACATCAATTAAAACCATAACTTAGTTATCATTTGCTGGATAAAAAATCATATAACAGAGTTATTATATTTTTCATCAAATTACACTACTTACCCTGTAACCTTTGGGAGCCAAAGTCATCACATGCACAGTCAAGTAGCCATTACTGAATCCTAACAGAAATGTGAGCAAGAACATCTAACCTTGCGCTCTATATCGTGCAGTGAAGTAAAAGAGGGGCACAAAAAGGAATCGAGAAAGGGTCAAGATCACCAGGCCCTTTCGAGATTCCATCTTTATCACCTTGACCAAAGGGGAATATCTGCCGATAAAGTCTGAAAGATTATATGCTGCAATCAGTAATACAGGATACCTGCAAAACCATATTGTATAAAAATCAATGAGGCATAAGAGTGCTAGAATGAAATTCAGCAACTAATGGAAAAGTAAGAGATATTGCAAAACAAAAGTGGCCAATTAATATATTCAATGTATTCGGAAAAGAAAAAAGAACCAAAACAGACTAGTTTAGTTGATTACCAAGATCCTAAGGAGTGAGAGCCGGTGTTTTCGTATAGAAATCCCGGAAAAATCGACATCGACAGAACATATGTCAAGTAGATGACTAGGGCATAATCCCAGTTCAAGAATAACAATTGTTTCTGCGTCAAACAAACTACATCCACAACCTTTATGTTTAAGGAGTTGTCTTGTTAACTTCATATTCATTAAATTAGAAATTCAGAAGCTAAAAATAATATCATACAATAACAAAGTGGTGAAACTTGCCTGATTGGTACCCTTTGCTCGATAGTACTTTACTATCGGCAAGTTTGAAAAGTAAAATGGGTACATGCATAAGCAAATCAATTCGATCCCTACAGCAATTGACATGAATAATACTGCAGATGGAAGGGTATGGATCATTAGTTAAATTCAACATTAAGAAAAAAAATTGGGAAAAATACATTTTAATCTATGTTACATGGACTCGAGAACGGGTGTCGGACACGAACACGTGTCCAAGTGTCCTATCCGGCAAGTTTCAAAATTTTAAGACACTGGGACTCTGTCTGATATTTGGACATGGGTACAGGGACCCACGTCAATACGATACTTAAATTTATATAAATAATTATATAATTACAAAAGCTTTGAATATTTCATTTATCTACCCCTATTTTTTTATTTTAATTTTTTCTTCGATAAGTTCTCCTAATAAATGACAATCTCCTAGTGTATGAGTGCACAGTGAAGCATCGAATACGTGTCATGTGTTCGTGTCCGCAAAGTGTCGTGTCGACTTGGACACTTTACGATATTAGTCGTGTCCGATTAACATAGATTTTAATCTCAACTTTGCCAAATTTACTTTAAATAATACCAACTATTGATTATTCTACAATAATATCAACTTTCACCTTTGTATTTCTTCTAACAATCCGCAACCGGTCAACAAAAGGCAACAACTTTTATTGTAGGTTATTGGACACGTGTCGGATTGTAAGTGGTTAAATTTTTTTTTAAAAAATTAAGCAGCCACCTCCTCCAGCCTTCAACCGCCACTTCTTACCCCTCCCCAGCCCCAAAAGCGGCCAAAAACCCAAACCCTTGCCCTTAAAACCACCCCAAAATCGCCTATGGTTGTTTGAGTTATGGGCGGTTTTG
Organism: Chenopodium album; assembly: GCF_948465745.1. Taxonomy (NCBI): domain Eukaryota; kingdom Viridiplantae; phylum Streptophyta; class Magnoliopsida; order Caryophyllales; family Amaranthaceae; genus Chenopodium; species Chenopodium album. Next base: position 64,503,777 of record NC_137840.1, read on the forward strand.
AGGGATGGGGGCGGTTTCAAGGGCCAGAATTTGGAGTTTTGTCGGGTTTTGAGGGGAGGGAGTTGGTGGTTTCCAGTGGTGCTAGGGAGTGGGGGATGAGGCTGGGAAAGGTTTCCGGTGGCCTGAGTTTTGGGAAATAGTGGTGGCTCGTGGCTGTGCTTTTTTAATTTTGCTTTTTGATTTTTTTGGACCAATGTGTGACAAGTGAATCTTAATTACTTAAAAAAAATAAAAAAATAAAAAAAAATCCTTCTTAAAAGGTAACCAGTTTTTGGGATTGTTAGATGAAAATGAAGGTGAAGGTGAAAGTGAAAGTTAGGGTTATTGTAGAATAATCGATAGTTGATTGAGATTATTTTAAGTAAATTAGGCAAAGATTTTCCTTAATTAAATGCATTTTTCCTAACAAAATACTCCTACAAATGAAAAGTAATAAACTTACAGGCGCCCTTGCGTATACCACCAATAGCAGCTTTGGTAAAAATCCTCAAGATAGAAGCTAAGGTCCCCGAAGCTGCCATGCCCGCGTAATAGGATTGCATGAACCTTGATGGCATAGAGGCAAGGTCTCCACTAATCCCTCCTCTAACTAGCGCGTCTGCTATGCCAAAGAGGCCAACAAATATGCATAGTACTGCATAATTTCTCAGCTCTCCTCCTCCAGAGGTAATCACATCCAACTGTATCAAATATAAGAATATAATTAACTTAGCTGCTGCATACACACTTAGGCCCTGTTTGATTCACCTTAATTTTGCTGAACTGAAATTATTTTTACTGAACTGAACTTTTTTTTATCGAACTGAACTTAATTTTACTGAACTGGAATTATTTTTACCGAACTTAAATTATTTTTACTGAACTTAAATTTTTTTACTGATTTTCTATTATAATTCTTCTTTAAGAAAACTGAATTTTACTGAACTGAACTTATTTTTACTGAACTGAAATTAATTTTACTGACTGAAATTATTTTTACTTAATATTATTTTTGTAAGGTGAAGAGAACAGGGTCTTAAGTAAGATTCAGACGATGACAACAACAACAACAACAACAACAACAACAAGGCTAGAATAATGTGGAGGTGACATACCAGCAAACAACCTAGTGTAGCAAGGAAGAATAGACCAAATCCGCCATTGTTTCTCCATCTACTGTTAACTTTCGATATGTAGAAAGCCAGTACTGCCATTGTCACAACCAAAAATGGCTGATAAACAAAGGCAAGTACCCTTGAAGGGTGGTATTTCTTAAAAAAAATTATAAAAAAAAAAAAAAAAACACAATTTAGCCCGAAATAAACAAAAATTACTTACAAACAAACAACAAGAAGTTTAGTACCGGAAATATATGATAGTAGTAGTCCCCAATGCTAAGCATGGTGTACCATGACAAGAGAGATCCTATCCCAAATATCCAACATAGGAGTAATGCACTCCTATGCCCCTAATAACACACAAAATCAATTCATCAATTCGTGTAAATGTAGTCTAACAATTAACTAGTTGTATTGAAAATTTGATTCAAATTAGTTGGAGCATATTACCAATAATGTAGCTCCATTTTCAGTACCAAATCCTCACAAAGTTGAAAAAGACAACATAATTTTTAGTCATGACAAAATTGACAATTCTAATTATTAGTTATTCTAAAATGATACACCAACATAAATTTTTGTTATTAGGTGCCCTTAGGTTTGCATATATATTGCATATATATTATTAAACATATTCCTGGGCCTCAACTATCAGCTTATGCTTTTGGTTGAGTTGGTCCACTAACATGGTATCGGAGCCAGCGTGACATATAGGTCACGGGTTCGAATCTCATCCACCCCCCACTTTCAAGTGGAATATTAAGCGCTGGGTATGAGGAGGGCCCAAACGGGCTCTCGTGTGAGGGGGCGTGATAGAGTATTAAACATATTCCTGGGCCTCAACTATATGGTCCACTAATATATATCATAATAAACAAAATGATTACTCAATTTCAAGTATCAATTCAACTGTAAAATAATGAATTTGAACAAGATTAAACTGAATCAAAATAAAATTGAATTAATTATAACATTATCTAATCCTAATTCTAATTGATAAATTACTTTCATAAAGCATTAAAAAAAAATTAACACACATGGCCTACATCTTTCCCCACTTCTAGCTTCAACTTTCTCATTTTTTTTTTTTTTTTATTTTACAAAACCTTTCTCTTTTTAATTTGTTAGTCCCATATACTATTTTGGGTATTTTAAAAACATCTACCCATATAGAATGTATTTCACCTTTTAACTTATTTTTCTTTCCTATTTTATACATATGAAATTCTGATTGGTTAAATTAATTGATTGTGAATTGATGACATATTGGCATGACTCTAAGTAAAGAAATTATTCCCTTGAATTATGCAATTATGGTTGACGGTTTCCTAAAAAAATCAAAAAAAAATTTAAATAAGGCAAAACTATTTATGATTTTTTTTTTTTTACTTTAATATTAGATTCCAAACATTTCGCTTTTCTTATTTTATGCGATTGATTCAATATGGGAGTAATGGGACTATAATAATAATAATAATAATAATAATAATAATAATAATAATAATAAGTTAATACTTGTGTGTTTTTCTTAAAAAAAAAAAAAAAAAAAGTAATAATAATTGTTAAATGAAAAGGCTGATTAGCCGGCCCAATCACACAGAACAGGACCTCCATATGCTGACTACTTTATTATAAGCAAGGCCAAGGTTATCTGTTGTAGATGGACATCAAAATTTCCAACATATGTCTACTAGTAGCTTTGCTACTCAGTATTTTTTTTTCTTTTTTCAAGGATGTACAAGTTAATCTTTATGATGACAATTTATGTTAATTATAAGGTAAAATTGACATTTTCATGATTTATTTGGGATGCTTCTGTAAATGTTTTATGATGACTTTTGTACTAGGATGACAAAATATGCCCTTGTTTGAATTTGTTAAAATAAGAGCTAAGTAGGGTTTATTGGGGGATTAAAGATTAAAAATAATGATAGTGGGTGAATAATTTATGTAAAAATTAGAAATGTGAGAGAAGAGAAATAGTTTTTTTTTAAAAAAAAAAAAAGTATGAGTGGGGTATGAGCTACGACCATGCGAGGAGAGTTATATCTATAAAAAATAGAGTAGTAATTAAAATTTATATAAGAAAGTGTTGTAATAATTTATAAAAATAATACCGTGTATAGGAAGTATTACAATTTAAAAAGGGGGATATATATGACATTATAGGTGAACAAAAAGGATACCATTATAAAAATAATAATAAAAAAATTGGTTTTGAAAATGAAAAATATCATAAAAAAGGCTTAGACCAAATTATTAAGAATAAAAAAAAAAAAAAAAAAAAAAAAGCTTAAGGCCTGTGTCATGCACGGTAAGTCTAGTTAATTTTTTTTTTAAGAAAATTAATTATATCCAACAAATAAAATTTGATAAAACATACAAATTTAATATATAGAAATTATAATATCATAATATATATAAATAAGCAAAGAAAAAAATTATCTAAAAATGGATTTTTTTTTCTTAGTCTGCCCGAATCCGAGAATTTTTCAGGCTGGGCTAGATCAGGTCTACTGGCCACATTAATGAATACTTATTTATAAATGCATTTTTAATAAACATTAAAACTCAATGGAACAACAAACTAAAATCTCCACTAAAATTATTAGCAAAAGTGCAAACATACACAAAATTACAAATAATATATCACCTTTATATCTAAAAAATCATTTGTTAAACACAACATTTATTTTATAGTAGTATATAAGTTTGTTATAATATGTATGCATATTAGTAAAATTTCATAAACAAAATTGTAATTAACTTGAATATATAGTTGTATTGAATTGAAATTGATATAAAATATTAGCTAGAGGTATTTGAAAAAAAAAAAAAAGTGATGTTTTAAAGTAATTTCTTTAACAACTATTATATGAATCAATTTATTATAATTTTTTTGAAAAAATATAATAATACTCCATTTACTAGTTAATAAGGAGTTGACATATATATATATATATATATATATATATATATAATTATGAATACCAAATAAAAAGGAATCTATAGTTTTCATAAAGATAATATAAAAGATTTATTAAAATGATATTATTATAGAATCAAATATTATTTAAAAAAAAAGGTTAAAAAGGGAAGGGGAGTTTTGGAGGGAAAATACAACACCCGGACGTGACACGTGTCATTCCTGGTATCTGTTTAAGTATGAAGAGTTATTGTACTATTTAACTTTAGAATAAGGTTCCTTTTAATTTGTGTTAATAAGGCATTGTTTAGTTCATCTTATTTTGACTTATTTCTGAAAAAAAAAAAAAAAAAAAAAGTTCAGATTAGATCAGAAAAATATAAGTTCAGATCAAATCATCATTTTATGTGCAGTTTTTTTATCGCTAAATATCTTTAATATTTTAATGAAAAGAATTATAACAATCAAATATTAATAAAATACACATTATTACGAATCTAAAAAGACCCTACTTGATAAATTTGTTTTCGTATAGATTATCGTATATTTAAGGTCAAAGTTTAGTCAAATCTGACATTAAGAACAGATCAGATCAGACCAGATAAGTTTAGATAAGTTAAATAAGGTGAACTAAACAAGCCCTAATACATTAACTAATTTCTTTTATATGTTATAGTCAACTATGTGAATGGATCAAACGAGTCTTAGCTTGTAATTGGAGGGTTATGTCATATTATAAAAGTGTTAGCTTGTTTATTGGAGGGTTAAGATTGACTCAATGACTCAATTACAATGGCTAACTACTATTTCTATTAATGGCTATTGTAAAATTTATTAGATTTAAATTAGATAAAAGATACTCGTAATGTAAAATTAAATGATTTTTAAAAAATTGCACAAAGTAATCTATTAGAATAAATTTATAATTATTGGTAAAGAATATGTAAGCTAAAAGGAAAAATATCTTTACCATAAGTATAATGTATACTAATTTCCATATATTTCATTCCCTTATATATCCATTATTGTTCTTTCAAAAAAAAAAAAAAAAAAAATATCCATTATTGTTATTCATCTAATCATATTTTTCTTTTCTTTTCTATTCATCTAATCATAATGAATCACCTTTATTTATAGTATAAATTTTGAAATAAATAGTAAAAAATGAAAAATGAAAAAAAAAAAAAAAAAAAGGGATGAATCATATCTTATATATATGGCACTTATGTGACATCAAAGAGTAAGGGCTTGTTCTCATTGACTGAACTCAGCTGAACTGAACTGAACTGAATTGAGCTGAACTGAACTCAGCTGAACTGAACTGAAATGAATATTTTATAAGAGAAAGAAATTAGAAGCTGAACTGAACTGAACTGAACTGAACTGTGCTGAACTGAACTAAACTGAGCTGAACTGAACTGAATTTCAACGTAAGAGAACAGGCCCTAAGTGCCACAAGATTGTAGCAATTTTTTTGTACAAATTTGTAACCTTTAAGTATCACCCATAATGATTTGGCTAGTGAGAAAAACAATCTTTATGTATGTAGTTGGTCTATTATAGTAATGCCAGCTTTTGAGTTGTTAGTGCCTTGTATGTTACCCAAACACTCTAATGGTTTCATTTTTATACTTTCTCCGATTCTTTTCAGTTGGCACATTTGTTTAGTCACGTTTGTCAATGCACAAATTCAATCATTAATATTTTTAATTACAGAATAGTGAAAATTAAAAAAAAAAAAAATGGTATCTTGAAAATATATCTCGGGATGAATTTAACAAGACCCCACATGATTATAATTTAATTTTCAATACGTATAAATCACAAAACACGGTCAAAGAGAGGTGTGTGATTAATACTAAAGTCAAAACATGTCAACTAAAAAACGGAGGTAATATATATCAAGTACGCCTTTATCTAAAATTTATTTTTATGTTACTTATATATACATGACTTGGTCATAAATCATACAAGTATATACTTGTATGTATATATATTGCCTTAAAAGTTTGTGTGTCAGAAAGAGAGGAGGGGTTAAATTTGTACATTGCATGGGTGATGTGTTGACCTAAAAGCTAAAAAATTAACCTTAAAAAATTAAATATTAATTTGCAACAAAAAAACAATAGATAAATTTTAAAGAATATAGACAACAAAGAATTTGAATAGTAGTTTTTAAAGATTATATACACGATTAAAAAAAATAAAAAATAAAATAAAAAAGAAGATTATGTACGCGAGCTAATTAAGGGCCTGTTCACATTTACTGAACTGAGTTGAACTGAACTGAACGGAACTGAGCTGAAATGAATATTTTATGAGAGAGGAAAATTAGGAGATAAACTGAACTGAATTGATTGGAGCTGAATTGAATTGAACTGAACTGAACTGAACTGAACTAAAATTAAGGCCCCGTTCTCTTCACCTTATTTTTGCCGAAACAAAATTATATTTGCTGAACTTAAATTAATTTTACTGAATCGAAATTTTTTTTGCTGAACTGAATTTTTTTTTTTTACTGATTTTCCATTATAATTATTCTTTAAAAAAACTGAATTTTACTGAACTGAAATTATTTTTACTCAACTGAAATTTAATTTGACTGAACTGAATTTATTTTTACTGAACTGAAATTATTTTTACTTAATATTATTTTTTTTAAGGTGAAGAGAACAGGGCCTAAGTAAATGTGAACAGACCCTAAATTAGAACGAAAGTTGTGCTTCCTTTCTTCAATATTAAAACAAGGAAATTTTGTGAAAAACTACCTATTATAATCCAAAATTTGCGAGAAACTACCTATTAAAAAAAATGTTGTAATTGACTACCTAATTTTTGAAAAATGTTGTAATTTACTACCTTTATGCCGGATTATGAAGGAGTTTGACCAAAATTCTCCGGTGTTGACTTGGTCACGTGACCATCACGTGACACTTAATGACACTTGGTGAAAGAAAAGGGTCATTAAGTGTCACGTGATGGTCACGTGACCAAGTCAACACCGGAGAACTTTGGTCAAACTCTTTCATAATCCGGTGTAAGGTAGTAAATTACAACATTTTTCGAAAATTAGGTAGTCAATTACAACATTTTTTCTAATAGGTAGTTTCTCGCAAATTATGGACTATAATAGGTAGTTTTTCACAAAATTTCCTTAAAACAATAATCTTTTTTTTCCTAAATATTTTAAATTGATTAGAGGAGATATGTAACTAAACAAATACTGTATTTTATTTTATTTTTTTCGACGGGAATTAAACAAATAATTTGCATCTATAAATTTTGATAAAGAGATGTTAATTAAATTAAAATTGGTTGATATTAGAAACAATCTTTCAAGTGAGAATGAAGTACATACGACTTTTAAGTGTTCGAATTGATAGGTTTAGCTTGCTAGCTGGTAGATTTATGTGTTTATTATTTTTTAATTTTTTTTAGAAAAGTTTTAATATGTTTATGCCTTCCATACGAGTATGTACTATGCAGTATAAGTAAAAATGACGAATTTGAAAACTGCATTTATATTACCATTTTTTTTTTTTTTGACAAATAATCAAATATATTAGTACCATTTATCAATAGGACTGACAACTATATATTTCAATGAAATAATTCGAAAATAGAGAGGGAGAAAATACCAGCGATCTGTTGGCTATTTGGCTGGCCGGAGCATCCGTTTCCGTTAGTTAACCCTCCTGAAACGTTTATGTAGAATACGTGATTGAGTACATTGAAAAAACAAACAAACAAATAAAACCCGATAATTGTATTAATATATGAAAAATAAGACAATGAGTGAAATGAAACACCAGAGGTAATTTCTTGCGGAAAGGCGTCACCGGGTGCGTTTTCTAAATCGTGAGAAGACATTGATGATTGAGTTTGATGACAAAGGGTGCTATTTGGTTGCGTTATGATTTATTTGCTCAAAATGTTGATATTTGTTTCAAAGGGAATATCTTGTTTAACAATGGAGAAGGTAATTAATTTTTTCTCTTGTGTTCTCTCTCAAAGTTGGCAGGATATGGTTGAGTAATGTTGGAAGTATAAATGAAATGGGAATTAGGGAATAGCATATATATATATATCCTCAAATGTACATGCATAAGGGGGGGATAGCCTATCAATTACCCCACAAACGCTCCTAATATAAACTAGTTTAAGTCCCGCGCAAATGCGCAATGCACGGTTTTTACTTAACCTAATTTTTAATTACAATATTAAATTAACAAAAACTTGAAATAGATACTTAAATTTCTTTAAAAAAATAATAAATTAAAAAAAAAAAAAGCAAAACAAAACTTGAGTTTAATATTATATTGATGTCAAAAATTATTGATCATTAAACATTTTTTTTTTAAAAAAAACACAAATTTAATGATTATAGGATTTTACATAAGAATTAAATTTTATGTTAATTATAATCCGTACAATGTACTTTTTTTTAGAGGAACATGTGTAATGTACATACCTCAACGTCCCAATTTTGTTGGCATGTTTTGACCGGCACAATGTTTTATAGCTTACTTAGACCGATATAATGTTTTATACAAATTTAATTGACTTTTTTTAATATTAATAATCAAGTTTTTTTTTATTTTTATTTTATATCTTTATTTATTGAATTGTAGTGTTATTATTATAAATAAATCAACAAATATATACGTCGTAATAAAAGTTAAAGTGTCAATCCAGGTTGGAGCAAAAAAAAAAAAAAAAAAAAAAAAAAAAAAAAAAAAAAACTTCCAAAGAAAAAAATATCAAAATGATATGGAGTAGTACATTATTATTGTAATATATTACTCCCTCTGTCTCCAATTGATATTCACTTTTGAAGAATAATCACGGGAATTAAGGAGAATTAAAGAAAGTACATTGAAAAAGTAAATTTACATTAGATATGCAAAAAAGTAGAGATAGAAAGTAATTAAAGTACATGGGAAAGTAAAATTTACATTGAAAAGTTAAATTTGCTCAAAGATTTTTGCAAATGTTAGAGAATTTTGGTAAAAAAATAATATTAATGGTACTTGAAAAAAGCAAATGTGACTAACATTTTGGATGTCCAAAAATGACATAAGTGACTATCAATCGGGGACGGAGGGAGTATATGTTTGTTTGTTTTAGAAAAAAATACCTATTATAAAATAATGAAAGATAGGTTAAAATATTATTCATTTATTATCATTGAATGCATATAGATTATAGAATATACTTTGTATATAATATAGTTGCCAAATTGAAGGTTAAATATTCTAATATATATAAATAAATATTCACGAAGATTTGTAAAAAAAAAAAAAAAAAGGAAAGTTACAAATGGCGGGAAAATTTTTAATTAGAACATGACAAGTGTCATGTCAGATTCACCTTTAGTATTATGTTATTGAATGATTGCCAAATTGAAGGTTAAATATTCTAATATATATAAATAAATATTCATGAAGATTTGTAAAAAAAAAAAAAAAAAAGGAAAGTTAAAACTGGCGGGAAAATTTTTAATCAGAACATGACAAGTGTCATGTCAGATTCACCTTTAGTATTATGTTATTGATTGATTGATACGATCTTCTTTTTTATTAGTTGACATTTTTTTACTTTATCACTATTTACACATTTTTCTTTGACCTAGATATTAATTTAGTAAAACTTTTTAAAAATAACATAACAATGCAAGAATTCCACAAAATAACACTTTTTTTTTTTTTAATAAAAACACAAGGTTTAACTACAAATAAATAACACAAATGCAGGTTTGATTTTGAAAGCATCCATCATAATAAATCGATAAAGAAAGATAAGTCGAATTCAGGTTTGATTTGGGGATGAAAATGTAATTGGTGGTTTGTACACCCGGATATACCATGCGCATGGTACACCTAGATTAAAGCGGAAAGAACATATATAGCAAATAATAATAAAGTACATCATGAACTTAAAAAAGAACATATCATTGAAATATAAAGAACACATTATATTATGAGATACGTATTATCAAAAAAAGGTAATACATATTATGAATTGTGTTTTACCAATAATTTAATGTCAAATTATTTCAAAATATTACATTTGAATTAGAAAATATTCAGATATGAAAAATTTCTCTATCTAAATTAATTTTACACAAATATAATTCAACATTTCTTTCTTAAATTTCAAAAATTCGAAATTCAAAATATAAGAACATATTATATAAGTAAAAAGAACATAATTCAAACTTTTTAAAAAAATCGGATGTACAATAAAATATTGTACATCCGTTATAAAGTTACCCTAAAATAACTAAAAGTTACCCCTGAAATGAATAAAAGTTATCCCAATATGCATAAAAGTAATCCAATACAAATAAAAAGTATCTACGCTTTATTAGTAAAGAACCACATTTTAAATGACAAAATATCAATTATTATTAGTGATTGAATGTAATTAAGTTACCTTTATTAAACTTTTCTTGTTGTCTATTTATATATATATAAATTGTATTAGGTTTAAAGTTATCCAAAATAGGACAAAAAATTACCCTAAAATTAGCTAAAAGTTACCCTAATATTGCTCGATTTACACTAATCGGGTGTATACAAAAGTTTTTCTTTGTATTATTACACCCAAAGAACATAATTTTTAATATTATAACCACAAAGAACATAATTAATATATATTACCTTAAAGAACATTGTTTGTATTGTGAAGAACATATAGTCTAGACTCAAAGAACATATTGATCAGACTTAAAAAACATATTCATCATTATTGCAATTAAAATAATGATAAAAGAAAACTCATCGGAGTGTAGGGAACTTTTCAATATGATGAATGAGTTTATTGTTAATCAGCATGAAGAACTTAATGAATTGATGCATGATTGTCAACGTATTTCAAAATCTATTGAATTACTTGCTGTGCAACAATATACTAACCAACAGGTGATACATGATGATAATGATATTGGTTTTGAGAATTGTATTTCAGTGGAGGAAAGCATTAATTTGACTCATGATATTTACTCCCCGTTAAATGAAAGTATAATAGAGGAGAATAATCTTTCATCTCTTTATGATTCTGATGGTGTAAATTATTGGAATGAAGATATAGAGGTAGTGGAAAAGGAAGAACAACCAATTATTGTTAAGTCTTTGGTTGAGAAACCATTGGTTTTAGATATTTTGGTAGTTGAAGATTTTACTGACAAGTTTACTCATGAGGGTGAAGTTGAAGGTAAATGCATTGATGTTGAGCTTAACCGACTAACCCTTTATATCTCGTTTTCCCAGAGGTTTAATCTAGCTCCTTCATTCACTATGTTGAATCATCCTTACTTTCTTAAAATATCCCCATTCCATGATACATTTGGCCATGTATACCTTGATGTTTATTCAAAAAGGTTTACATTGCCTAAGGAGCAAGCAAATGTAAGTTGTATATACTCTCCTTTTTCTTATTACTTTATTTTTTCTTTTTCCGATTATTTTTCTTTTATTTTTTCTAACCCCCTGTATTTCAAGTTTTGTGTGCTTGTAGTCAAGACATATGTGGTGCTCAATGATATGTTTGCAGGGGCGTATGATAAGTTACTCAAGGCATTGGATTCTTCCGATTGACGAATTGAGTTGGGTCATGCGGGACCTTAAAAATCAGCGCTAATTGGGAGGCAACCCAATTTTCTTTTTGTTTTTTTTTCTACTTCCAATTTTTATTTCATTTTTTTTTCCGCTATTTAAATAATAATGCTAATGTGTGTTCAAGTGATGAAATTTGTTGCTAGGTACAAACATAGCTAAGTTCCTTGGTTATGTTGGCTACCGTATTACAACAACCGATTGTGGTGGAGGTGTTTATACCTTTTGACGCTCCCTTCGCTTACCCACCCCTTTGTGTGTTGTACCTCTCCCTTATTTATGCTTTAGTTCCTCTTTGTTCACATTGAGGGCAATGTGATGTTTAGCTTGGGGGAGGATGATTATATATAATCATCACTTTGTGCATGTTAGTTGTGTTCAGTTTATTTTTTATTGCTTTTTAGGTGTTGTATGGTTTGTACCATTCATTAGGAGTGGGAGTTTACATACAACGAAAAACAATGTATTGCTTTCTTAGTGTTTTAAGTTGTTTTTAGTTGTTTTTGCTAGTGCATACTTGTGTCTATCTTTTATATTTTGACTTCGAACCGTGTGCGGATTTGATTTGACTCTCTTGAGCTTCTTTTGATCTTAGTTATCATTCTAAAATTCAGTCGGTCTGTGCTATACATTGCTAAATGCTTGACATTGTGTGAATCAATTGAATGGTTTGTGGAAAGATTGGTTGTCCCATATCAAGTATAGCTAGCCAGTTCTCTTGCTAGGTCACCTTACTTTGTGTTTGTGTGATTGATGCAATTTTTTATTTCAATGACTTTGGTTTGAGATTTATTAGTAATTTGATTACAATTCACGCATGCTGCGCATGATAAAGGCCATGTTCTTTAGGTAACCTTCAGAAGATATTGAGATACATTTGTTCCCTTTGCGCACCCATGTTGTTGCCTTGTCCATTTATTGATATATAGCTACATTACAAGCCTCTTTATCCCCATTGGTTACTATTCCCAAGTCTAGCTAGCTTGGGGAGCTTATTGATGTGGTGGTGTTGTTTGTCATTGTCAAGCTTCATTTTATGCGAAAAAATGGTGGAATGAATATTGAAGGAAAAAAAGGTTGTATTTATATTTGAGAAGTGTTACTTGAAGATGTGAAGAAAAAAAGAAAGAAAGAAAGAAAGAAAAAAAGGCAAGGAGAAAGGAAAAAGAAAGAAAAAAATTATTCATGACGATGTATAGTTGATTTCAATCTTGGTTTTTTATTATGTTTGGAGAAAGTTGGTGATGTCAGTTGGAGTTAGATCATTATTTGATCGCGTTTATGTTTTTGCTTCCCAAGTTGGCTCTTTACTCACATTTTCCTAAATATTATCCTACCCCTTTACCTTTGCCCCATTACAAGCTTATAAAGTCCTTTTAATTTGATCGGCATGTTTGTTTTGTGATTGAGTGAACGTTATTTCTTGCTATCGTCAAGTTACCCTTTATTGCATCAAATACTCATATACTACAAGGTGTGCGGTGACGACTAGCTTGATTGGGAAATCGTTTGTGGCCAAGTTTGGTTTCAATTGTGGATCGTGATGTTGAGTGGTTCTATTTGTATCCGAGCTAGATTTTGGTCTTAATAACTTTGGTTTGATTGTTTGCTTGAGAGTCAGGTCGGTCTTATTCTGGTTCCCTGGAAGTCTTATTTGTCTTGTCTCTCCGTCTTGAGCCTAGTGTTGCTTGGGGACAAGCAACGGTTTAGCTTGGGGGAATTTGATAAATCACATTTATATAGGATTTATAGGCACGTTTATGCTAAGTTTATAGTTGCTTTTTAGGTCTTTTAGTCGCTTTTTAGGTCGTAAATACATAAGTTGTTTGTTTTGTACACTATTACGCTCCGTTTGTGTTTTTCTTAATGTTTCAGGTGATTTTATAGTCATTTGGACGCTTTCGTAGTGTTTGGAGTTGATTCGGATGATATTTGGATGGAAGCTGATGAATTGAGTTTATTAATTGGAGATCCCATGTTTGTGGATGTTGATTTTGATTAATATGTGCATGAGACATGAATATATCATTCACAAGGGTCGTTATGTACTTTACGAAAATGAATTTGAGTTAGAAACGAAGAAAAACGAAGGTTTGTAAAGTTGCAAAACAGACCTTTGATCACTCTTTTGATCATAACTTGAGTTCTACATATAGGATTTAAGTGATTCAAGTTGCATTGGAAACTAGACTTGAAGAGATTTCCAACAGTAGGTCACACGCCTATATACAACGTATAAATCAGAAGTTACAAGCCTGTGAAGTTGACACAATGCCCAGTAGCTAGCCCCGAGCGAGAGCTCGCAAGGTAGCTCGCATAGGCCTTGAGCAATAGCAGCCCCGAGCGAGAGCTCACTCGACCAGGGAGCTATAGCTCCAGTTTACCCACAAAAGCAGCAAGCAAGGGGCATCGTAGCACGTCTTTTGCTTGGCCCTCGATTCCATCGAGCATGTTCGTGCCACGTCATCTTCTATCGTCCAATCGTTTGACAACTTGTGTAATTTATATTTTACTTTTCTTTAATTATTTTTAGATTAGTTTTAGGATAATATAAATACTCCAAGGGATATTATTTTTTCCCTTATACCTTTTTATACTTTTTATTTTACGTTCGTTGCAGTTTTCTCTCGAGCCCTAGTTTTTCATGGACAACTCCATGGATTCCTCCATGGATTTGTCCTTGAATTTGTTACTTTAATTTATAGAGGTAATTATACTTCTTTACTTTTAATTATGCTTTCTTTATTATTTCTAGTTTTTATTATTTATTTCATGCTAGAGTAGTTTATTTCTAGGGTTTGGGAATCCATGTTTATACTTTAATTCTTGATTGATATTATTTATGATTTGATTATTGATATCTCTAATTGATAGTGTTTTCTTATTAATCTTGCAACCTGATCAATTGTTTGATTAATTCTTGTTAATAAGAGTTTGAATCGAAAGATCTTACTTTTAGAGGCTTACCTATAATTAGCAATTCTGATTATGTTAGCGACCGAACTGCATATGTTGAATTGAGAGCGTTAAGAACCGACCGTAGGCTTAGAAATTGCTCTAGATAATTAATTGATTGAATTGTTATTGATATTTGATAGATTTAGAACTATAAACATGGTGAACCATAACCCTAGGTCTTTTTATTAATTATTTTTTTCCCTCTTTTAATTTAGACTATATTCTCATCACAATTTCGCGACATAGTTTAGTTTCTCCATACCTTGAAAACTAGATTGAATAGCCATGTCTCTGTGGATTCGACCCTACTTACCCTACTACATTGTTAGTTGGTTTTGTTAGGAATTTATTTTTGACAGGTGTACGACAACCTATCAAATTTTGGCCCCGTTCCCGGGGAGACGGCTTAATTTGATTTGACTTTTATTTTTGGTTGAACTAAACTTGTATATATTTTTATTATTTATTTTGTATATACTTCTTTTTTGTTTTACTCTGATTTTGTCATCATGGCGTGGTATGATTATAATTCGTATGGGATGAATGATTTTAATTACCAAGGGCAATATGATTATAATTTCGAGAATTGTAATGCTAATGTTTCTATGTTTGATGCATCATATGATTATCAGAATTCACAAAATATGTGCATGAATTCCTGTGAAATTTCTTATTACCCTAGTGAGTCTTATATGCCTAATTTTAATTCCTCTTACCAACGTGAGTAAACTTGTCAGTAAAATCTTCAACTACCAAAATATCTAAAACCAATGGTTTCTCAACCAAAGACTTAACAATAATTGGTTGTTCTTCCTTTTCCACTACCTCTATATCTTCATTCCAATAATTTTCACCATCAGAATCATAAAGAGATGAAAGATTATTCTCCTCTATTATACTTTCATTTAACGGGGAGTAAATATCATGAGTCAAATTAATGCTTTCCTCCACTGAAATACAATTCTCAAAACCAATATCATTATCATCATGTATCACCTGTTGGTTAGTATATTGTTGCACAACAAGTAATTCAATAGATTTTGAAATACGTTGACAATCATGCATCAATTCATTAAGTTCTTCATGTTGATTAACAATAAACTCATTCATCAAAAGTTCCCTACACTCCGATGAATTGGATTGAGTATAATTGTCCACTTGGGGTTATAAATACCATAGGCAGTGGGATCCCTATCGTATCCCTGGGGTGGAGGCTGAAACCAATCAGGGTGAATAGCGTCGTCGGGAATGTTTCCCCGACGAGCATAATCATCGTACCTAGGGTAGAGGGCTCTACCCTGGTTCCTCTCTAGGTACCCTAACCTCTGGTCTATGGAGCCTACCATCCTCCTAAGGTCAGTATGGGAATGCTCGATACGTCCTAAGGCTTGACCTATACTCTAAAGGTCCCAAACTGGGTCAGAGTCAACATGAGGGACGGAGTGAGACATGCGAGGTGGAGAGAATGCCACCTCGGGCTGAGGCTGAGGTGGTGGAACTGGTGGTGGTGGTGCTTCCCCCCTAGCGTTGGCAACTAAAGTATCATATGTGTAAGATGGTTGCCCTGGGGGAAAGGCGGTCAAGTCAGGACTGGGTAGGGGAAAGATGGGCAAAGGGTGCTCGCTCCCAGTCCTAATACACCAAAAGGGTGTCTGCTCGCTATCCAGTCATACCCACCCTAACTCCTCAAAATACCTAGCAGTCATATAGGTATCTGGTCCATAGTTGGTCAGTTGGTGGGGTCCATCCATCACAAAACCGGCCTTTTTCACTGCTATTCGAGTGATAAGGCCTCCTAAACGGATGGGGGTGCGAGATGTGGTGCTGGTCGTGGCATGCCTACTCAAATGGTGAACAATAAACCTGCCTATGTTCAATTTCCCGAACCCATATACATAGTGTCCTATGACAGCTAGTTCGTTAGTTTGGGCATTATGGGGCTCGTTCCTACCTAAAAAACAAAAACCCGCAAATCTTTGCCAGATTTTTGGGACAATGAGGTGAATAGGTTTGGTACTAGCATGTTGGGGGTCGGGAGTAGGCAAACCAGTCAAAGCATGATATATGTCACCCATTTTATAGTCCGCATGTCATTGGTGAGGTAACTCAGAATTTAATTCAAATAATTTACAAAATTCTACAAAAGTTAAACTAATATTTCTATTGTTCAACCTAAAAATTAAATTCGACCCATTTCTACTACTAACAACTTGTAAAGAAGACAAGAATTCACAAGTAAGTTCTCGGAATGTAGGATAGTGGATATCAACAAATTTTCTAATGCCAATGTCATTTAAAAATCGTTTTACAAAATCATACAAACCAAATAATTCTAGAGTAGAGCGGTGTAACCACCGAGAAGGAATTACCTCACGCCCAATTAAGTGTTCTAGCCGCTCTTTTTGCTCTCGGCTAGCAATACGGATCGTCGGCCAGTACGGAAGTTGCAAATTCGGGTCGTACTCCTCCCTCGAACTGGAGCTCCTACCAAAAATAGACCTAGCCCTCTTTGAAGCCATGGTAGAAAATGGGTATGAAATTTTTTTTGAATAAAATCTGAAAATTTTTATATGGATGAAGAGGGGATTACAAATATGTAAAAATTTTTGAATTTAGGGGAGAATTAGTGAAGAAATCTTAGAGAGAAGGTAGAGAGAATTTGAGTTTTAGAGAGAGAAAGTAATGGAGAAAGAAGAAAGAATGAGAAAAAGGGACGAAGAAAGAAGAAGAAGGGGAAGTCGGGGCGTCGCGCCCGGTCGGGCGGGGGCTCGCCCGGTCAGGCAATCGGAAGTGTAATTTCTGTTGTGCTCTCGCGCTCGGTCGGGCAGCATTCGCCCGATCAGGCGATCTAAATGCCTGATTTTCTCCAACTCTCGCGCCCAATCGGGCACCCTTCGCTCGATCGGGCGATCTATCGCTCGATCGGGCGATCTATCGCTCGAATTTCCACTTCTTCTCGCGCCCGGACGGGCGAGAGTCGCACGATCGGGCGGACAATTTAGTCCGTATACGACGAATTTCGCGCTCGGTCGGGCGAAATTACTTGATTTTGAAGCCTTGCTCTCGCACTCGATCGGGCGAGCTTCACCCGGTCGGGCCCGAGGCTAAATTGTCGAATTTTTATTTTCTTCTTTTCTCCAAAATTTGGCTAACTCTTTTCCTTCAAACCTGTACAAACACTCATAAAACTCATTAAATTCCCTCATCTCTCCTCTCATAAGAAAAAGGAAAGAAAAACTAGTCTAAAGAGCATTAAAAATACGGGTTGCCTCCCGCAAAGCTCTGGTTTATATAGGTCCCGCACGACCTTCTTACCAAGTAAAATAACTAGGATCCTTGGCCTAACGCTTGATCGGGTGGTTTCTCACCCGGTCTGGCGGTGTTTAGGCTACGACGCGGCTTCTTGACATACCCTGTGGGACGCCAAATCACCTTATCTGGTGGATCCTCCTTGACTTGGACTGGGGGATCTTCAATTCTACGCACTAAAGATCCTTCTTTGATCGAGGGTTGCCTTAAATTGTCATTTCATTCAACACTTGCAACTCGATCTGGCGGAACACTAACCGCAGGCTCAAAACGCACAACTTGCTTGATCAGTTCCCCCTTTTCATCCTCGAAACCAAGACCAACAGTGTAAAGTGCTCTTTCTATTGCATCGACTTCCCTCTGCCATTTGTCTATCTCATCTAAAAGGGATGCAACACAAGATACCGCCTCCAAGGGATCTTTTTCAAGAACTTGAGGCTTGTTAGAATAATTCTCAACCACATTAACACTGAAACATTTCTCCTCAGTCATGGAGCTTTTAGGGGCATTATTCAGATTAAAAACAATTTTATCATCCCCTACTGATAGTGTTAACTTACCACTTCTCACATCTATGATTACTCTTGCAGTGTTAAGGAATGGTCTACCCAAAATAATTGGGGTTTGCACATCCTCAGCCATATCAAGAACAACAAAATCAACAGGTATATAAAATTTACCTTCTCTAACGGGGACATCCTCTAAAACACCTAAGGGGTATTTGAAAGAACGGTCGGCCATTTGTAGAGTAATATTAGTAGCTTTTAATTTACCCATATTTAACTTGGAACACACAGATAATGGCATGACGCTAACGCTAGCACCCAAATCACACAATGCATTATCAATCATTAGATTGCCTATATGACAAGGGATAGAAAAACTACCCGGATCTTTTAATTTAGGTGGAGACCTATTTTGAAGTACGGCACTACACTCTGCAGTGAAAGCTACTGTATCTACCTCACTAATAGACCTTTTCCTTGTCAATATTTCTTTCATAAATTTTGCATATGAAGGAATTTGTGTGATTAATTCAGTGAAGGGAACTGTTACCTTCAAATCTTTCACCATCTCCAAGAACTTACCAAATTGCTTATCCAAGTTTGTCTTCAATTGACGATTGGGGAATGGAAGTTTAATAATTGGCTTAGGAGCATTATTGCTCTTGTCTGGAGTAGCCACCTTCTCTGGAGTCGTACCCTGCAATGTAGAATTAGATATGTTAGTATTATCCTTTAGCCCTGCAGGGCTATTAACTACATTGTTTGGTTTAACGGAATCAAGATTAGCATTATTTAATAAATCAGGTTCATCAACTCGGGCATAGAGGGCCCTTCATAATTTTAACCACTCCTTAAAGTAATTGCATAGGCTTGATCCGTAGGCCTGGTCGGCTGTGCTGGTAGAGCTCCCTGTTGGCGGGCTTGTAGAGTAGCCGAAAGTTGCGCAATTTGATTATCTACAATTTTATTATGTGCTAGAATTTGATCAATTTGTCGCATCTCTACTCTCCATGTGCTTTTGCATATTAACCAACATTGCTCTAATTTCCACTAGAGAAGGGTCGGAAGATGAGGAGGTTTGTTGTGGTTGGTTCTTCTGGCTAGCATTGGGATGATAATATTTCTGCTGTTGTTATTGTGGCGCATGTGGTTCTTGTGGTGGTGGATTTTGAACATTAGTACTCCAGTAGAAAAGGTACGGATGGTTCCGATACCCAGGATTGTAGGTGTTGGAGTATGGGTTATTCTGCCTATACGCTTTAAAGGCATTAATTTGCTCCACGGAACTCTTGCAATCTTGTTCCCAATGACCTATAATACCACAATTTTCACAGAAAGCCTCATTAGAATTATTATAAATTGCATAAACATTGGCTACATTATCAGTGTTCAGATTATCTAATTTTTGGCAGATAGAGGTCAATTGAGCATGCAAAAAGGATACAGAGTCAACATTATGTTTCCCCTTGTTAGCGAATCCTCTAGGATTCCCATATTGGGAATTATGCATCGCCATATCTTCAATAACCTAACCTGCATCATTAACATTAAGGTTCATAAATCTCCCACTAGCTGCAGTATCTAAAATTATTCTAGAAGAATTTCCAATGCCATTGTAAAAGGCTTGGATTAACTGCCATTGTGCTAAATTATGGTGGGGGCATTCTCTTTGTAAGTCTTTGAACCTCTCCCAAGCCTCATATAAAGATTCATCGGCTTCTTGGGCAAAGTTCTGAATTGCACTCCGTAGTACGGTTGTTCTCTCTGCAGGATAATACTTGTTATAAAAATTCAAAACAAGAGTTTCCCAGTCAGTTATACCAAGTGTAGTTCTATTTAAGCCATTAAACCACAATTTAGCTTTTCCAGTTAAAGAGAAGGGAAAGAGAATCTCCCTGATTTAGTCTTGAGTGATCCCGGCTTGCCTGATGGTATTACAGCAATATTGACAATAGTCGACAATGTGAAGATTCGGGTCTTCACCCTTAGCTCCACTAAATTGCTTCCTCTCTATCATCGTTATAAATTGAGGTTTAATTTCAAATTGAACCCCATCAAGAGCCGGAGTGGGGGTGAGATGTGGAAAATCTATAAGCTTTGGTTGTGAGTAATCACTAAGCTTCTTTGGAGCCGTCATCTCTGATTCTGGATCTGATGATACCTCTGAATCGCTAGAACCAGTCGGAGGATCGCGGTGATTATTGTTATTATCACCAGAATCCGCCAGGATTTGGTTGTAGAGATTTTTCTGTCTATGGAAGGAACGTTCGATCTCAGGATCGAATGGGATGTACCCTGATCTGGAACACCAGGGCATAAACAAAAAAAAACTAGAAGCAAATATGAGATTTGCCTCAGAGAACTAATGTTCTCTAAGACAAAAAGAAAAATAACCTAGACTACAAAAATAATCAGAAATAAAAATAGAACCGTTTCCCCGGCAACGGCGCCAAATTTTGACAGGGTAAAGTCGTATCCGCTAATAAAAAATAATTACCTAAGTCCTCTAACTAAAGTAGATAGGGAAGTAGGGTCGAACTCCACAGGGAAACAAGTCTTTCTACTACTAATTAATTATTATAATCTAAATTATCTAAGTAATATAACCAATATTTATGATTGAATAATAAACTAAACTACGGAGATCAAGAATAGGGAGAAAATAATATAAAAAGGATCTAGGGCTAGGGCTGTGCACTTTTAGATCTGGACCATAAAACCGACCGGGACCGACCGGACCCGGCCCGGACCGTAGCCTTCCGGGTCGGTCCTCGGTCCTTTAAAATTAGTCATTCCGGGTTTCCGGTCTGGTCCGGGTAAAACCCGATAAATTCCGGGCTGGACCGGAAACCCGGGAAAAATGTATATTTTTATTTTTTATTTTTTTAATTTCCTAAAAACCCTAACTTCTATCAATCTCATTCACGAATCACGCCTCTTCAGTCTTCACTCTCACTCTCTGTCCTCCTCTAACCTCTTTCCCGTTCTCACTCTCTGCCCGACGCCGCCGCGGCTCCGCCCCTGTTCTCAACCACGGTCCACGGACCACGGCACCGCCCTCATCTCCGCAGGCCGCAGCACCGCCCTCCTCTTCGACTTCCAGCCTCCAGCCCTCCAGGTATGTTCTAGTTCGATTGTTAGCCTCTCTTCGTTTTTTTTTTTGTTTTTTTGTTTAATTAAATTCAATCGGATGTATTGAGTGTGTATGATGTTTGGCTTTTTTTTTATTTTGTGATTTATATATTTTTGGGGAAAAAGTACACAGGTTAAAAAAAATGATAGAAAAAGTACACAGGTTAAAAAAAAACAGGTTAAAATGCAGGAAAAAAAAAAAGAAAAAAAAAGGTACAGTCGGTCCCAACCGGTCCAAAACCGGAATGGACCATATTAAACAGGTCCAGACCGGGACCGGACCGGCAGAATACGGTCCGGTTTCCGGTTCTTAAAAATAGATTATTCCGGGTTCCGGTCCATACCGGTCCCGGTCCGGTCCGGTTTTGGACCGGTGCATAGCCCTATCTAGGGCATAGGTTCACCAATAAATAATATTGCAGGGTAGAATATAATAATCATTCATCAAAGCATATATTAATCAGATTATAAAGGGCTTTCGCTACGTATTATAATCACACAATTAATTTACCGGTATTAAATCTCATCTTTTGAATCTCGACCTAACCATTTATAAATTAACCTGCCTATTGAAACTAGACCTAAACATCAATTCTCATCTGTCGAATCTCGAATCAATATTGTCAAACTCAGGCCTAAAAGATCAGGCCTAATCTAGTCACAGAGCATTAAATCAATCAATAGGAAATTAATCTAGCATTGATAATTAACAACAATAAATTACCCCTTCATATTATTTATGGATCCCCATAAACCCTAGAAATAAAACTAATCACACATAATAAAAACTAAACAAATCAAAGCAATAAAGCAAGACATAATTAAGGGAATAAAATAAACAACTAAGATTAAGAGAAGAGAAAAAGTTACCAAACAAATCTGGAATTAAGAATGGATTAAGAACAAAAGTATAAGAAAGAGAAAATCTAAGAAAACAATTAAGACAGTAAAGAAAGAGTAAAAAGAGAGAGAGAGAGAGAGATCCTAAAAACGTATTACGGAGGAGTACTTATACTCCGTACAAATCCTAAACTAAAACGACGCTAATCGTCTCTTAATGATTACACGCGCCCGATCGGGCGCGCCTTTTTGCTCATCAATAATAATCTCGCGCCCGGCTGGGTGCGTCACCAGGCGCCAGCCTTAGCTTCTCCCGCCCGGCCAGGCGCGCCTCCGGGCGCCAGCCTCTTTGGCCGGGCGGCTCTCTTGGGCCACTATTTGGACTACGATTGGGCCCCAATTCTTCGGGCCAATCTGGGTTTCCTCTTTCGGTCTTGAATACTCGGTCCAATTGCCCCGGTATCATCTATACTGAGCCCTTAATTACCGGTTCGATGGCTCTAACCGGTCCTGGGCTATAAAATCTGGTCGTGCTTCTCCAATGCTCGTGATTGCTCCAAAATATCTCGGGAAAATACTCCAAAAGTATAAATCCCTGCAAAAGTCAACAAAATCTACGAAAACACTAGAAAGCACCAATTAGTAATAAAAGTGGCTCTAAAGAGCCAAAAACACTACTAATTATGACCAAGGGACGGGGGTAAAATACTATATAAAATAGACACATCACCTTGGTGGGTAAACAATGATGCCACTTATCTGTTTGCCGAGCAAATCGAGATCTTTTACGGCATTCTGGAGGAAGATAGGTATTGGTGCCGAATGCCCACTGCCGACGACCGAATTCATCGACCTTCCCCCGGCTATAATAACATCACTAAAAAATCAAAAAATTATATTTAAATCATTGAAAACCCTTTTCCTTTTATGGGTAATCAAAACCCTAACATCATAATTAAAGAGTACTGTGTATAATCAATTTTCAACATTAATTGATGGATTTAAATCTCATTAAAAACGTATTCTAATAATCAATTTATCAACCACAATAATATAAGGTCAAACTCTAATCAAAATCATCACATTCCCAAATTTTAGGATTTGTAAATTAGGGTTTTTTTAATTCAAATTCAAATCTAAAAATTATAACACACTAGTTACCAACACTATACTTACCATGTATCCTTTGAGAACCATAGTCATCACATTTACAGTTAGATAGATAACCATTGTTGAATCTCAATAGAAATGTGAGCAAGAACATCCAACCTTGTTCTCCAAATTAACGTTCAATAAAGTAAAATAGGGCACAAAAAGGAACAGAGAAAGGGCCACAATCACCAGGCCCTTTTGAAATTCCATCTTCATCACTTTGAACTGACGAGAGAGGAATATCTGCCTATGAAGTCAGTAACATGCTGCAATCAGCAATACATGATATATACACACAAAACCATATTGTATAAAAATGAATTGAGTGAGGCATAGAAATGCTAAAAATCACATACTACTCACACTGAAATCGTGCATTGGCAAACATGACTA
This sequence comes from Chenopodium album, assembly GCF_948465745.1. Lineage (NCBI taxonomy): Eukaryota > Viridiplantae > Streptophyta > Magnoliopsida > Caryophyllales > Amaranthaceae > Chenopodium > Chenopodium album. The sequence goes on from NC_137840.1 coordinate 64,527,706, forward strand.
AATAAACGTGTCAACTAAAAAGAAACGAAGGAAGTATTATGTTGTTAATTTATCAACAATTCACGAGTAAATCGTTGTAATAAATGTTTATTTATTGTCAATTCTTTTCACTTTTAGCTTCTTATATGCAGCCTTAGGACTGCATATATCCTTTTGCTTTATAATAAACACTTTTGTAAAATATTGCAACTTTGTAAGGTCAATTGTTAAATTTCATAAAATTCTTCAAAAATACATGAAAACCAAGTTTTAAGTCCCCTAAACATCCTTTATTCTTAACCCTTAAGATTTCAAGATAATTTAATTCAAGTTTTCTACGGTTTGGTTTAAATCAATTAGGTTTCCGTTTAGTCGATTTTAATCTGACAGTTACATTTTGACATTTTAAAATTGGGTTAAATGAAAAAAAATGTTTACTAGCTAATTTGCATAACTAATAAGAATCAAACTTCCAAGGGTGAAGGGTAATGTGTAATTATAGCAGAATGAATCTGCACAATACATACAAAATCGTTTATTGTAGTGTTTTAACAAGGAAGCAAACTACGTATAGGAACTGTCATAATCAGCTTTCATGTACGTGTAAATGCTCAAGAAAAAAAATTCATGCCACCCACTCGAAAGCCAGCTTCGCTATAAAGCTGAATATCAGGAAGGTGCTCTATGGTGTGTAAACTGTAAAGCCTACTCAGCTTTTTTATGTTTGGCCTAATTTAGGCTAATGTGTTCTCCAAAGGATATCACTTGAGTGAATTCTCAATGTCGATCACAAAACGATATTTCACGTCTCATGTAGTCAACTCTGCTCTCTTCAACCTCAACCACTCATATTCCCCCAAAACATTTGTGAAACCATGTTCAAGATAATGGGGTCAATTAGTCTTACTTATTAACTTACTCTTGTAAAAGTTTGCTACATAAGATGAGAAATCAATTAAATTATTTATCTTGAAAAAAGAATGTGCAAGTTCGATCGACAAATATAAGGTACTCAAACTTAATTATATGAGTCAATTAATGTGTTGATGCTATATGTGTCATATATGTAAATGTACTATATATATGATATATGTGCAATATATGTATAATATGTGTACAAAAATAGTATAATAAACATATTTAAGTTTAATTAAATTTTAGTATATATAATTTATTTGAATCCATTTGAAAATATTAACCGGTTCGCTGCTGCCCTAAAAATTCTCCGTTTATACTTCAATATTGCAACATTTGGGTTAACTATACCAAAGAGAAAGAAAAAGGAAAAAAAAAAATTATATCTCAACTGAAATTCACTTCTTTTTTTTTTAGAAAACCAATTGAAAAACACTTACTATAACGTACTAAATTTTTTTAACAACACTATATCACTATCTTGATTACCAAAAAAAAGTTTACTTTTTCACCTTTTTAATCAATAATTGATTGTTGTCTATGTGGTGCGACACTTGGCGGAACTTTTTCAAAAATTTACAAACATACAATACAAAAGTATAACTACATGACAACTTAGTAAACATTATTTAGGTAATGATCCACAACCAATCAAGACTGATACCACTCAGTAAACCACAAGCGAGAAAAAGCACCAACAAATTCCCTAGTGCCTTCTGTTCTAGTCCTTACACATCAATTAAAACCATAACTTAGTCATCACTTGTAATGGATAAAAAATCATATAACAGAGTTATTATATCCTTTTTAAAAAATTAATAATACCATAATACAACTACATCATGCAAATTCAAAACTAAATTAGAGTACTTACCCCATAACCTATGGGAGCCAAATTCATTACATGCATAGTCAGATAACCATTACTGAATACCAATAGGAATGTGAGCAAGAACATCCAACCTTGAGTTCCATATCGTGCAGTGAAGTAAAAGAGGGACACAAAAAGGAATCGAGAAAGAGCCAAGATCACCAGGCCCTTTCGAAATTCCATCTTCATCACTTTGACCAGAGGGGAATATCTGCCGATGTAGTCAGAAAGATTATATGCTGCAATCAGCAATACAAGATACTTACAAAACCCTATTGTATAACAATGAATTAGGCATAAAATTGCTAAGCTTTAAATCAGATAATTACTCAATTGCTCACTGATGAGTCTATTTTATATATATTTTTATTCCTCGTCCCACAGTCATATTTGTGCTTATTTGAGCTCTACGGAGCTATTTTTATTACTAATATTCGTTTCCTAGTGTTTTTGTAATGTTGGTATTATTTTGTAGGAATTTGCAGATTTATAATAATTCCTGAGCTTATTGAGCAACTACAAAGATATTGGAGTTGGATCGTATTTTATGACCGGATATTTTAAGCCCAAGGCCGAGTTAGGGAAATTTAATTTGGTGATTAAGGGCTTAATTAAGTGAAGAGGTCCCAAATTAATATCATGATCAAGTTTAATTAAAAAGAGGAGATTGAGCTCAAAGCTTGAGGATCCAATACCAAGGAGAACACTCGAGCCCGCGCGTGAAGAAGCCCATCTCGCTGCCAGACAGATGGGCCCGATCGGGCTGAAGTGTCCAGCAACACGTTAGGCTGCTACAACAGTTCGGGCGTCTTACTTCTTGAGCTTATGCAATTTTTGGCCGGTCACTTGGTTTCGTTTGCTGATGATTGGGTCGGTTTAGGAACTAGTTTTAGTGGGTTTAGGAGTTGTAGTTTGACTTTCTATCAAACTCAATTTCTTATTAATCCATTAGAAATAAAAGGAATAGTAGTACGTAGGTTAGGGGGATTAGCCTTAGATTAGTTTAGTTTAGTTTTATTAATTTATTATTAGTTTTAGTTTTAGTTTTCTTTTCTCTTTCTCTCTCTAACTTTTCTCTGTCTAACTTTTCTCTCTCCCTCCTTTTAATTAAACTCTTAGGGCCTGTTTCTCATTGACAGAAATTAGCTAAACTGAGCTGAACTGAACTAAATTGAGCTGAATTGAACTGAACTAAAATGAACTGAATTTCAACGTAAGAGAACATGCCCTTAGTCTTACTTCCTCTCTTATTTCTCTCTCTACAACTCTTGATTTAATTTCAGTAATTTATTCTCTTTCTTTGTTTTGTTTTGTTTAGATTTAATTATGTGCGAGTAGTTTTCTTTCCAGGGTTGTGGGGATCCATAAATAATATGAAGGGGTAATTTATTGTTGTTAATTGTCAATGCTAGATTAATTTCCTATTGATTGATTTAATGCTCTATGACTAGATTAGGCCTGATCTTTTATGCATGAGTTTGACAATATTGATTCGAGATTCGAGAGATGAGAATTGATATTTAGGTCTAGTTTCAATAGGCAAATTAATTTATAAATGGTTAAGTCGAGATTCGAGAGATGAGATTTAATACCGGTAAATTAATTCTGTGATTGTAATACGTAGCGAAAGCCCTTTATGATCTGATTAATATATGCATTGATGATTGATTGTTATGTTTTACCTTGGAATGTTATTTATTGGTGAACCTATGCCCTAGGTCTTTTATTCATTGATTTTCTCTATTTTTATTCTTTCCCGCTTTTACTCTTAGTAATTTAGTTATCCTTCTATTACAATATTTTGGTTACTTAATAATTTAGATTATAATAACTAATTAGGAATAGAAAGAATAGTTTCCCTGTGGATTCGACCCTACTTCCCTATCTATTTTAGTTAGAGGATTTAAGAATTACGTATGATTAGGTGATACGACTTTAGCCTGTCACTCACACTGAAATTCAGGTAGTCATTAATTTACATGCATTCGTTTTTTGTGTTTAACTAGTCTTTTAACTCGTTCAATGCACGGGTTGCACTACTAGAAAAAGGTCTATTTACGACCAAAATTCACGACCATACGCATTTTTTGTCGCAATAAATCAGTATCAACGTCGAGTTTATTAAGTGGTCGCGAATAGTATAGTTATTTACAACCAGTTACGAATCTCGTTGTACTTTGTCAATATTCTCGTCGTCAAAAATACCAAAAATTCGCCAAAAGTAAGGCGGGATTCTTCCCGGGTTTGCAATAACAATTACGACCATATGAAATTTATTTACGAATAGTTAGTGGTTGTGTTTGTCAAATAAACTTTATTTTTTTAAAAAAATGCTTGAAATGACAATACAACTTCAATTAAAAATAAAAATAAAAGTTCAAAATGAAAAAGAAAAGTCATGAAATAAACCCTTTGTTTCCTTTGTCATTTCATCACCGATTCACTGTCACTTTTTCATTCTCTCTTTCCAAGTTTGATAATTGTCAAAAGTGATTCTACTTGTTGAGCTTGGATTTTCCTCACTAATCTTAAATTTGGTTAGTATTTTAGTAGATTCATACTCCAAAGGCCCAAAATTTGGATATAATTCGCTCAATTATTCGATTTGTTCCTAGTTGCTAAGTGTTGAACTGTGATTGTGGGGGAAAAACCTGTTGAGGTAAGCCTAATCTTTTCAATTTTATTTTCGTTTAATCATCTTTATATGGATTTAATTTTCTATTCATTTTTCTGTTTTCATTTCTAAGGTATAATTTTTTCTATGGGTTTAACTGCTTTTTTTAGGTGGTATAGGGTTAGCAAATTTGTCGTTGTTTTGGGTTTTGTTCTAAAAATTATCACTAGAGATGGAAGAATGGGGTTTTTATAGTGGGAATTTTAGAAAAGAAAGTGAAAGTTAATTAAATAATAGTTTGAGGAATCCAAAAGATTACTTCATTTGTTAAATAGTTTGGCCTTAATTTAACCAATTATGTTTTGTAGTGGGAAGAACAAAGAGTAAAATATTAGTAGGAGCAGAGTATATGTGATATGACGTCTTTAAGAAAAATTCAGTTTTTTTTAACAAGAATATGCATCTACATACCTTCAGAATAGGCAAAATTGGATCAATGTCTTTAGAGATTAACTTTTTCTTGTCTTCTTTGTAAATGATTATGTAGTAAAGTAAGATAGTTGTTCTGCTTCTTTATTTTTATGTATTTTATATGTAGGCCACATACTTTTATACGAAGTATGAGTGATCCCATATAGTGGGTCTTTCGATTTAATCATAAAGAATAGATTGAAAATAAAGTGATTAACTTATAGTAATTCTTTTTGTTTATTATTGAATATATGTTGTTAATGTTTCATATGTTTGCCTCACATTAATCGTATGACACTAAACTTTTTGCTCTTGGTTCTTGTGATTGGTATTTTTGTCTTATATGCTAATTAATTGGTGAAAAATTTATAGTAATTCTCAATTTGTTGGTTTTTTTAACTATATTGTTTATAAGGTGCACATAGTATAGCTATGGATGATATTGGATCTTTCTTGTTTGTCCATTTTCCTTTTAAGTCCATTCCTTTGACTGTTACATATTAAAATTATAATTAAATTGCTAAGTTAAATATTTATTGGTACCTAGGATTAACTATACTTTATTGTACTATATGCTTATATGTTGTCTTCAACAAATCATGGTAAAAAAATCTTTAAGGGTGATGTAAATTTGTAATTTCAGATTATGGCACCTTGTAAACTATGGATGAAACTAGCAGGAGATGATCGTTTGAATAATGAATATGAAACTGGAGTTGAAAATTTTATTAAATATGCATTTGAGAGGACAGGTGAAAAAGAGAAGATTAAATGTCCTTGTGTAAAATGCAAAAATTCATCATTTGGTTCTCAAAATATGGTTAAAGATCATTTGCTGACCTTTGGCATCATCCAAAGTTATACATTTTGGTATCATCACGGGGAGAGGGTGGGTGAGAATTTCTTTGAATCACCAACAAGAAATCATGGTGATGAGTTATTAGAAAGTGATAACGAAGCAGAGATACAAACAATGCTTAGGGATATTTTTCCTAATTGTGATATTCCTGAAAATGATATGTATATGGATTCACCTACTTGTATACCTGAAAATCCAAATAATGATGCAATGAGATTTTATAGATTGTTTGATGATTTTCAAAAACCATTGTATGAAGGCTCAAACTCATCCAGATTGTCTGCAATTGTTAATCTGCTTCACATTAAAACTCTTGGTAGATAGTGTAATGAGTCATTTACTATGTTGCTGCAATTTTTGAAAACTCAGCTACTACCAAAAGAGTCATCCCTTCCTGATTGTTTTTATGATGCTAAAAAGACTGTTAAAGATTTAGGTCTCTCTTATCAAAAGATAGATGCATGTGTTAATAACTGTATGCTCTTTTGGAAAGATGATGAACAATTAGAATGTTGTAAAGTATGTAAGGCTGCTAGGTGGAAGCAAGGTAAGCATAGTGGAGAAACTAGAACAAACAAAAAAGGTAAGAGAATACCCCAGAAGGTACTTCGTTATTTCCCACTAAAGCCTAGACTTCAACGTTTGTTCATGTGTTCTAAGACAGCCTCTGATATGAGATGGCATCATGACAGACATATTGAAATTGGTGTGATTAATCACCCTGCTGATGGTAAAGCATGTCAACATTTTAATGAACAACATGCAACCTTTTCTTCAGAACCTCGTAATGTCAGGTTAGGGTTAATTAGTGATGGATTCAACCCATTTTCTAATATTGCAAATTCATATAGTATTTGGCCTGTTATGCTAGTCCCATATAATTTACCTCCTTGGTTTTGTATGAAACAATCTAATATGATGTTGTCAATGCTTATACCTGGTCCAAGAGGTCCTGGGGATGCAATTGATGTCTACTTACAACCTTTGATAGAAGAGTTGAAAGAGTTATGGGAAGTGGGTGTTGAAACCTATGATGCATCCAAAGGTGAAAACTTCAAATTACATGCAGCTTTACTTTCTACTATTAACGATTTTCCTTCTTATGGAATATTATCTGGATGGAGTACAAAGGGAAAATTGGCTTGTCCTTGTTGTCACAAAAAAACTACTTCTTTGAGGTTGAAAAATTGTTCTAAGCATGTCTATATGCGTCATCGACGTTTTCTTCCTGTTAATCACCCGTGGAGAAGGAAGAAAGATGTTTTTGGGAAAAAGGAAAAAGGAGAGCCACCTAAGCCATTGTCCGGGAACGAAGTGCTTGAGCAAGTAGGAGATCTTGAAGGTGTTTGTTTTTCTAAGGATCCTACTAAGAAAACTAAAGTATGTCACAAAACTAGAGGGGATAATTGGAACAAAAAAAGTATTTTTTTCAGTTACCTTACTGGAAAACACTTTTGTTGCGACACAATTTAGATGTAATGCATATTGAAAAGAACATTTGTGATATTATTTTGGGAACCATCATGAATATCAAAGGGAAAACAAAAGATACAACTAACTCTCGTCTTGATATGGAGGCATTGGGTATTATGGAAAAATTCATCCTATATCTAAGGGTGATAAAACTGAATTGCCTCATGCACCTTATACATTAACTAAGAGTCAAAAAGAGATATTGTGTAAATTTTTAAAAGACCTGAAAGTTCCAGATGGGTTTGCTGCTAATATTTCTCGTTGTGTGAATGTGAAAGAGTGTAAGATTACAGGATTAAAGAGTCATGATTGTCATGTTTTGTTACAAAGTGTACTTCCTCTTGTAATACGTGGCCTTTTGGTAAAAGATGTATCTGAGCCTTTAATTGAGTTATGTTAGTTTTTCAGTGTCTTGTGTGCAAAATCTGTACAAGTTGAGCACCTTGAAAAAATTAAATCCCAAATTCCTCTGATTCATTCTAAGTTAGAAGCATGGATGCCACCTTCTTGTTTTGATGTAATGCTGCATTTAAGTGTTCACTTAGTAGATGAGGTAATTCTTGGTGGGCCTGTACAATTTCGTTGGATGTACCCTGGAGAACGATATCTTCATACACTGAAGTTATATGTGCGTAACAAAGCCCGTCCTGAGGGTTCAATAGCAGAGGGTTATCTGGTGGATGAGTGTATGACCTTATGCTCAAGGTACTTAAATGATGTTGAAACAAGGTTTAATCGTCTTGAGAGAAACCATGATGCTGAAAACAGTAGCTTGAAAAAGATTTCTATATTTTCTCACTCGGGAAGATCATTAGGAGCCGCAAAGAATAACAATTTTGATGTGGAAGAAAGGCAACAAGCACACATCTATGCCTTGAAAAATTGTAGCGAAGTTGAACCATTCTTACGGTAAGTGTATCAAATTAAAATTATTAACTTGTTGAATTTGTGTAATTTCTTAATAACTCGATCAATTTGCAATGTAGGGAATATGCTGATATAATATCAAATGAGGGTGTTGAACTATCTGCACAAGAGCAAGATGCAAACTTTGTAGTATGGTTCAGAAAAAAAGTATGTGTTTGTACCAGCAGAATTAAATATTTTTTGCCCTTTTATATGTAACTTTTATGATGTTTATCATATATATTTTTTTTGTATGTTTCAGGTTGAGAAGTTACATGAAGAAAACAATAATTGTCCTTATGGGGATGAGCTTTTGTCCTTATCTCGTGGTCCTATTCAATATGTTAAATCTTATAGTGGATATGTTGCTAATGGGTTTAGGTTTCATACAGTTCAGCGTGATAAATCTTTAGCAACACAAAATAGTGGAGTAGTGGTATTAGGTGATACAGGTGATGGCCACGAAAACTTGGACTTCTATGGTGTGTTGACATAAGTGATCAAATTGGAGTATTTGGGAGGCAATTATATAGTCTTTTTTCGCTGTGATTGGTTTGATGTGCTAGATTCTAGAAGAGGCATTAATGTGGATAAATTTGGGTATGTTAATGTTAATAGCCAACGATTCCTGAAAACAAATGAACCCTTTGTGTTAGCAAGTCAAGTATCACAAGCATTTTATGCAGCCGATGTTGTAAACAAAGGTAGTTGGCGAGTTGCAGTTAAGACCAAACCTCGAGCTACTTATGACATGTCAATGGGGGAACAAGTATCTGATGATGATGATGCTGCATATCAGGAAGGGGAATCTTTTGTGCTGAATTTTGTTACACATGAATCAGAATACACACATAATGGAATGAACATTGAAGATAGGATTGATGTGGAACCTGAGATCGTTGATGCTTCTACTTTGACAAAAAAACGAAAAAGAAACTAATAAAAAAACTAGTTACTTGTGTTTTAATGTGGTTGAGTTCTTATATTAGTTAATTTTATTTATTTTTTTATTGTATTTCCTTTTGACATTGCTGTTTTTTGTGTTACTGTTAATTTTTTTTTTTGGCTTTATTTTCTTTTCTGTTCAATTTCACACCAGATTATTATGCTTTTTTTATTAAAACTAACCCATTAATTTTTTGCATTGTACGATGAAAGTTATCTTTTGTAGGGAAATGGCACCAATTGGGAAGAAGCCTACATATCTTGCACCTGGACAACTTGGTTCATCACGTGGTTCAAGGTTAAAAGCATCTTTTCTTCCTGGAATGTTGAGCAAGACACCTTGTGACGATCTGATTAACTTTGAAGGGTGGAAAAGAAGAAAAGGATCCACCTCCTATTTCTGCTATTTTCAAGAAGACTAGATCAGGGAAGTCAAGGAACTTAAAAGAGCCTGAAATTGCAAAATATGTATGTCATCTTTGTAGTTTTAAAAAAACTAACATCATTATATATGTGTGGAACTAGTATAATGATTTTTTTCTAAAAATTTCTGTAGGATGAGATAGTAAGTGTGGAAACAGAAAATCCATCACTCTCACACTTTGACGTTGTTGAAAAATGCTTTGGGCCACAAGATCGTGGTAGTGTAGTTTGTTTTGGCTTTGGTGTAAGACCTAAGGATGTACGAGGCCCTTTACCTACTAGAGCAGATCTCACAGCAAGTCTCCACGAGAAACAGATAGAGAATAATGATCTTCAAAAGAGAATGGATGAAATGGAAAAAACTCATCAAGAGGAGAGTGAGGCCAACAACAAAAAGATGGACGATTTAGCAAAGAAACTCAATATGTTCATGTCAATGTATATGCAACAAGCTAGTAGTGGTGGTGATCAAGCTAATCCTAATGCTAATTGAAACTAAGGTAAGATGACTTTTAAACATATATATATATATATATATATATATATATATATATATATATATATATATATATATATATATATATATATATATATATATATATATTTTCTTCTTATCTTCCTTTTTATTTGCCTTTTTTTTTTTAACCTTTTTGTCTATACTTATCTATTGATGATTTTCTTTTTGAACTTGAAACCTCAAGTGATGATAAATATTACTTGTGTTTCAATGGATTGCAGGGATATATAGTAGATATTATTGGAACAACTTTTGAAGACTCGACAAAGCTCAACATGCTCATGGAAGCTTCTATTTTGGTGATTGATCGAATCCACTAATTTTAGTTAGATCAATACTTTTGATATATTCTAACTTAAGTTTATTGGAAATATTCTAAGCACATCGTATATATGATGATTTTTGCTATTTTGGACGATTAAAGAATGTGTATCCTTACTTTTGAATATTTGTAATTGACATTGTGTTAAACTATATATGATATCAATGAGCAAGTTTGGAGTTATTATAAGGGTGTGCTAAATTGCAACTTTATAACTATTTTGATGAGTATATTATTTGTGTAGAAATTATATTTAAAATTTATACATAAAAAAATGATGATAAGAAATCTGGTCGTAATTATAAAATTATTCGTCGTAAGTAATTAACATTAAATTTTCAGAAAAAATAATCGCGACAAGTAATCTGGTCGTGAATGTGTACAATTGTTGTCTATGAGGAAAATGACGACAAGAAATTTGGTCGTAATTATAATATTTATTTGTCGTAAGTAATTAACATTACATTATCATAAACATTAATTACGACAAGTAATTTGGTCGTGAATGTGTACAATAACAACAAGAAATCTGGTCGTAATTATAAAATTTAGTTGTCGTAAGTAATTAGCATAACATTATCGGAAACAATAATTACGACAAGTAATCTGGTCGTGAATGTGTACAATAACGACAAGTTTTGTACCTCGTCGCAAAAAACTTAATTACGACGAGTCTTCAAAACCAGTCGTCAACTTTTCGCGACCAAGCCTATAGCGACGACTGACGACCATATGCGTTTCTCGTCGTAAAAGCCCTTTTACGACCAGATTAAGCTCATTTGCAACTGGAAAACTCGTTGTAGATGAACTATTTTCTAGTAGTGTTGATATTTAGGTTAATTTTCTTGAATATATATATATATATATATATATATATATATATATATATATATATATTTGTGTAATATGAGTCGGTTTTGTTTTGGAATTTAATCTATAACTTTATACTAAAGGCGAAATCAGGAATGAAACATGTCATCTCCTGGTTAAAAATTTTCCCTCCAATTTTTTTTTTTTTTAATTTTTATTTTTTTGGCCAAAGCTTCTTAAAGATGTTTTTAATATAAACTATGCAATAATATTTCATTTCTTATTTGATAAGTATATTCTATTTGTACACATTCAAACAAAGATATTATTTTTTTATACAATAATATGCAATAATAGTTTTCTATCTATAACTTTGTAATGTAATTCATAGTTATTTTTATTAGTCATGCATATATTATCTACTTTATACTAAAGGCGAAACCAGGAATGACACATGTCATCTCCTGGTTAAAAATTTTCCCTCCAATTTTTTTTTTTTAATTTTTATTTTTTTTGGCCAAAGCTTCTTAAAGAAGTTTTTAATATAAACTATGTCTATAACTTTATACTAAAGGCGAAACCAGGAATAACACATGTCATCTCCTAATTAAAAATTTTCCCTCCAATATTTTTTTTTAATTTTTATTTTTTTGGCCAAAGCTTCTTAAAGAAGTTTTTGATATAAACTATGCAATAATATTTCATTTCTTATTTGATAAGTATATTCTATTTGTACACATTCAAACAAAGATATTATTTTTTTATACAATAATATGCAATAATAGTTTACTATCTATAACTTTGTAATGTAATTCATAGTTATTTTTATTAGTCGTGCATATATTATTCTCTCTGTTTTCTTTAGTGTAATAAATTTTTAAATTTTTTTTTTGTAATTATAGAACTTTCATCCTATTTTTCAATTAGGTATAATTTTTTATAATTAAATAATAGTGTTAAACTAATGATAAGTATTAAGTACTCCCTCCGGTTTCAATTATCTGCAACAATGGTACTTTTTACAGACTCCTAGGCAAAATTTCTTAAGCATGATTATTGAAAATTAAGAGGAAAGGAAAGGGATAATTAATCCAACACCCACACCCACACAACCCCCACCACGCAACCCCACGAAACACCGATCGACACCCACACAACCCTCACCACTCACGCAGAACAACTGACCTCAGACCACCGAAACCACCACGCAACTCCCATTGAAGGACGCAAAACCACCGAACTCAGACCACCGAAACCACCACACATTCCCATTCACGCAACCCCCACTCACGCACCAGCCCCACTTACTCAGACCACAGACACCCACCACGAAACCCTCGACCCCAGGTCTTGAATCGAAACCGACCGCCCAACCCACGACCCCATATCTTATATCTAAACCACCGCCCAACCCACAAGTTCTTGAATCAAAACCGCCGCCCAACCCACGACCCCAAGTCTAGCCACAAAACCCACCGCAAAACCCACGAACTCTGATTAGTGGTTGTGGTGGAGTAGCGGGGTCTGGTTTAAGGTGCGATGGGGTCTGGTCTAGGGTGCGTTGGGGTCTGGTCGGAGAATGGGGCGGCGAGCTAGGGTGTGGTCGGAGATTGGCGCGGCGATGGGGTATAGTCACAGTGGGGGTGGTGCTCTGGTTTCGTCTGGTGGTTGGGGTGGTGGTAGGCAGGGTTGGGTTGGGATAAGGTGGTAATTAGTTGGTAAGTAAGTGTAATTATAAGAAGTTAAACAAAGTTTAAAAAATAAAGTAAGGGTAAGGTGGTCATTTTATTGTATAAAATAAAGTAAGGGAAAGAAAAAAAAAATTGTTGCGAATAATAGGTAGCACCTATTTATGGCAAATGTTGCAGATAATTGAATGCGGAGGGAGTATTAAAAATTACCGTGCATGGCACCGGACTTAACCTAGTTATAAAATATAGGCACAACTTAAAGAGCCGAAAGGAGTAGTTACTATAACCTAAGGGATCGGAGTTCAAAAGTAAAAATTATGCACAAAACAAATACATATCAGTGGTCATTTTGTAAGAAATAACAAATTAAAAGTACTAATGAGAGATAAAAAAAAATAAAATAAAATAAAAAGTACTACTAACATTATTAGTAGTACTTTTCATGCTCCTAGTAGTATAAAACACATGTCAGTATTACTACTGAACAGTAACAATAGTATTAATGAGAGGTGAAAAAGTTTGTTTTTTTTTAGCAAAGGAAGTGCAGCATTAAGTAATAGTTATATTACAACCACTAGTTTCAACTGGGACATCACCAGTGCAAATAGACATAAAGTTTTCAGTACTTAGAGTTTGATCTCTAACAAAAGCATCATTACAAATTGCTGGTGGTTGTTGCAAAATACAAATCTCATTGATCATTTTAAGGTTCTTCCTCGCATCCTTTGCCAAAACATCTGTCACAGCATTTCCATCCCTCGATTCATAGTGCATATCCAGATGGAGCTCCCGTAGGTGGTCCCTGCAATTTTTAGTTACAGATGGAAGATTAGGAAAGTTTTCTGCAGTTGTGATTTCCTCTACTGCTCTCTTCGCATCAGAACAGATAATAATATTGTTCCACCCGTTATCTTTAGCCAGAATCATAGCAAGTTCAATTGCTTTTAGCTCAGCATCATGACTACTAGGGAGATAACCTTTCCACACTAAACCTGTCACCCAACCACCCAAGTTGTTGCGTACCACAACAACACACCCTACCTCTTTTGTCAAGGCAACAAAAGAAGCATCACAGTTAGCTTTTAGAGAGGAAGGAGGAGGGGGAGTCCAATGCTGTAAGATGGGCTTTTGACTTTCAAAGTAAGGCTTGGAGAAGTGATACTCTGAAGCAGCCCAACGGCATTGTTGGATTGAAGAAGAGAGGGGGATGTTTTTATTTGAGAAGTACCAATTGTTTCTTCTCAGCCAAATCTGCCATAGAGTGGAGCAGAAAATAACATTCCAAGGCAGATCCCAAGTAGTTTCTGAGGTGGTAGACAAGTTCTGAGAGAGCCAAGATTTCCAATTCTGGTCCAAAGGCAGGGGAGAAGGGCAAGGGATAAGGTTCCATATTTCCTTAGCCCTTATGCAATGGATAAACAAATGGGATGAGGATTCATCCTCTTGGGGGCAGAATAAGCATTTGGGAGGGATGTTCTGGATTCTTTTGTGAAGGTTTAGCCTGTGAGGGATTATGTCCCACACCAAAAGCCAAATGAATGATCTGATTTTTGGATGGGTTTGAGCTTTCCAAACTAGGTCCCAATCAAAGTTAACAAGAACTCCACTATCATGCCTATGTAGGATGGCAGATTTTGCTTTTTTGGAGTCAAATTTCGATTTAAAAGTCCAAGAAGAAAAGTGAGAGTCAGGGTTGTTTGAGAATGGGATAGAGCTAATGAGATCAAAGAGGTGATCAGAAATTTGAAAGGAAAGAATCAGCTCCAACTGATGTCTGCTTGTATTTTTTAGAACATTAAGAGTTTGGGTAGTAGCATGGTTGTTTAAAGGACCAATAAGGTACTCTCTAAGCTTTCCATTGACTAACCACCTATCCTCCCAAAGTTTGATATTGCTGCCATCACCAGTTTCCCAAACAAGACTCTCCTGGAACAAAGGCCAGGCTCTACCCACCCCACTCCATATGAATGAGCCTTTATTAAAGGGGGTTGGATTTGGTTTATTTTCAATATATATCTCTCTCATTATTTGAGCAGCCCACCCCTTACCATTATAAATAGACCAGCAGAGTTTGGCTAAAGAAATAAGGTTAAGGTGGTCATGTTTTAGAAAACCCAATCCCCCCTCAGATTTTGGTTTACATATTTTCTCCCAGGAGATCCACGAAATTTTTTTCTCCTGCCCATAACCTCCCCAAAAGAAATTTGAACAAATAGAATCAAGGTTGCTGCAAATGTATTTTGGAAAGGAGATAGCTTGCATGAGATATCTTGGAATAGAATGAAGGGTGGATTGAATAAGAATCTGTTTCCCCGCCTTTGTTAAAGTTTTGCTTTTCCAAGATGCTAGCTTAGCACCTACTGTATCCAAAAGGAGCTGAAAATTTTTCTTGGTTGGTCTCTTAGGAGAGAGAGGAAATCCTAAGTAAGTACCAAGATCAGAGGTAGCTGTAACATTTAGTTCCTGTTCAAATTCATCCACCATAA
The DNA here is from genome assembly GCF_948465745.1 of Chenopodium album. NCBI lineage: Eukaryota > Viridiplantae > Streptophyta > Magnoliopsida > Caryophyllales > Amaranthaceae > Chenopodium > Chenopodium album. Next base: position 64,542,988 of record NC_137840.1, read on the forward strand.
AGTGAGGGGTGTTAGGGGAAAAGAAAATTGAGCTTTTCTGCTCATTCATTTTTTGACCTGAAAATTTGAAGAATTTGGAAAGGGTGGTTGAGAGGGAATGTAGAGTTTTCTTGTTGGTTTGGCCAAAAAGAATGACATCGTCCGCAAAAAGAAGATGAGAAATCGAATTTTTCCCTCCCCTAAATCGAAAAGGGTTCCAATTTTTTCTCTCACACTCTTTGTGAATCATCCTAGAAAGGTAATCCATACAAATGATAAAGAGATAGGGGGAAAGAGGGTCTCCTTGTCGAAGGCCCCGGGAGGGAGTAAAGGACCTCGAGAGTCTACCATTTATGAGGATAGATGAAGAGACGGATGTGACACAACTCATAATAAGGTCGATAGAATCATTTGAGAAGTTGAAGAAATTAAGGCAATGACGAATGAACGGCCATTCAAGACGATCATACGCCTTTTCAAGGTCGATTTTGAAAGCAAAAACACCCTTTCTCCCCTTTTTCTTTTTTCCCATTGAATGAATTATTTCCGAAGCAATGATATAGTTGATATCAGTGCCTCTCCCCGGGAGGAAACTGTTTTGGTTAGGTGAGATGAACGACTTTAGATGGGGTTTAATTCGATCAACCAAAATCTTTGAGACAAATTTATAACACGATTTAACAAGGCTAATTGGTCTAAAGCTTGTGATTTTGGTAGGATTTTGGATTTTTGGGATGAGACAAATCACGGTTTTATTGAGGGAGGGAGGGATATTTTTATTTTGGAAAATGGAAGAGATGAGGCTGTGATAATCAGATTTAATGGATTCCCAAAATTTTTGGTAAAAAAGGGCATGGAATCCATCTTCCCCCGAGGCTTTTAGAGGTCCAACCGCAAAGACCGCTTGTTTTAATTCAAGGAGGGAGGGAATAGCAACACAATTGATGAGGTTTTCAGAGGTAATATGAGGTGGGGGATCGATGTTATCAGACGTGAACAGGTTAGAAAAATGGGAGATGATGTGATCTTGGATTTGGGTGGGATCATCAAGCCAAATGCCCACCTCATTTTTCAGTAATGAGATTTTGTTCCTCTTTTTACGAATGGTAGAGCTGAGATGAAAAAATTGAGTATTTCTATCTCCATTTATAATCCATTCAGTTCTTGCTCTAGCTGCCCAGTACATTTCCTCTTGCTCTAAGAGGAGATGTAATTCTTTACTTAAGGATTCCTCCAAATCGAAGAAGAAACTGTTTGTGGGATCGTTATGAAAAGCTAATTGGGCCCCTTCCATTCTAGCCTTCACTCTTCTGATTTTCTTTTGCAGTGATCCAAAATGGTTGGAGGCCCAGTTAGTAATTGATTTGGAAATATCCTCAAGTTTGGGCGGCAAAAAAGAGGGGATCACAGCCCACTGACTCTTTACAAGATCATCCCACATTTCTAAACGTGCTTTAAAACAAGTACTTGCATAAAGAACAGAAAGAAAGAAAGGAGGATGGTTTTTCACCTGAACAACGCGCGTGGATGAAATGCCTGTCCTTAGTGACAGTAGTGACGGTATTAACCCCAGAATTCCAAAGTATAAGAATCCCCCCGGAGAGCCCAACTGGATCAACAACTTCAAAGGAGTTGAAAGGGAGGTTTTCAATCAGCTCCTCCACCCCTGATTTTTTAACTTTAGTCTCAGTGAGGATCATAATCTCAGGGTCGTGGTCCTTCAAAAGTTGTCGGAGGTTCCTCTTAAACCCCTGGCGAGCGATTCCTCTGGCGTTCCATAGTAGCATCGAGAGACCCGGCTTCATCACTGGATATTTTGTCATTTCCACTTTTGTCTCGTAGGCCGCATCGTTGTCTATCGTGACATATTGGCCCAAGTAGTGACTGTATTTCTCCAACGTATTCTTTTTCACCTTGACTCCCGACATTTCCAGATTCGAGTTCCTCTTCTTGCCCCATCCGCAATGAAGTTGAAGTTGGGTTGCTTCCCTCGTGAGATGAAACCACTTGACATTGTTGGTTCCGGCGACGGACTGAACCACCAGCCATTCGTCTGTAATCGACAAAGCCTTTCGTTCTTTTGGAAGAACGGGCTCCGGGTCGCAGAAGAGTTGAAGCTCCCATGGCATCACTAGACCGGAGTAATTCTTCTGGAGCTCGTTTATCCACCATTTCAGGAGAATTCCCCATGGTTCACACATCAAAGTCACATCCGTCAGCGAAGGAACGTGAGCCGGAACTAGGACCCTGGGATCGATCGGATCCCCTGCTTTCAGATTCGTGAACATTGGAGCAACCGCCGCGGGTTCCAGCAGAATTTGGCGTACGATTCCCGGGGTTAGCGCATTCCAACTTCCCAGAATACCTTGAGCATAGAAGGTCTGGAGATTGAATAGACCCTCGGTTTGAGAGAATTGGGGTTTGGTGTAGGTAATTATGTTCCTCTCCGGCGAGAGGACCACCGTTACCGGGTTTTTTTGAGGGCGTATCTGTTGAATTGCTCTGATCAGAGCCTGGGTTTTTTCCCTTTTTTGGTTGCGGTTTTCCATGCTTTTTGCTTTGTTGGAGAGAGAGAGGTAAATTTTGGGAGATTTGATGTGGCTCTGTGGGGAGGGGGAGGAGAGAAAAGGAGTTGTTTTGAATTTGCAAGATGCCGGATATTGGGAGAGGGGTTAGGGGCATGGTGAGGTGACATCGGAAGAGATAGGGCGGGTTTAGGCGGCTGAATTCTGAAAAGAGCTTTGGAACTAAGGAATTTAGATTTTGGAAGGATTTTTTTCTGAGAGTAGTCAGGGGTGGAGTAGAGTGGGTGGAGAGTAGGGGGGACCCACTCTCATTCTCTTCCAATTGGAGTAATTGAAAAGAGTTTGTCGTATTGGCACTAGACAAGGAGTTCGATTTTTTCTGTTGGACCCTCCCTTTATTAGTCGTATACTCAACGGTTAACAAAGACAAAGAGTTGCTTTTTCCTATTAACTGCCAGTCTTTATTTTTTTCCAACTGAAGGTTACTCTGAATGGAGTCTTTCCCGCCAATGGAGTTAGAAGGGGTGGCATTGTTTGGAACAAAAGGTTTAGAAGAAGAGGTTGAGGGTGGTTTCGATTTTTCAGAGGCGGAGGCTAGTTTCTTGGTGGGCAATTCTTTGTAGCAAATCTCTTGTTTGACTCTACCAATCCAAATGTGATTTTTTCTGGGTTGGACCTCGGAGATTAGAACCAGGATTCTGGCCGCTCTAAGGGAATTGACACCTCGTGACAGATCTGTTTTAACAAAGGAACCTAACGAATTGCCAATTTTTGCTAAAAAGACTGGGGAGTGGAACTCCACAGGTAGTTCTGGGAGTTCAATCCAAGTAGCCACTCTGTTCGGAGGAGCTGATGATGGTTTGAAGCCTGGTTTCCAACGTTCTACTGAAATTACTGTTCCATTGAGGAACCAGGGACCCGATTGCAATACTCTATCACAATCCTCTCGGTTTGTGAACTTCGAAAGGAAATACCCTTTTCCAATTGGGTAAGAATTGATGTTGCCTTTTGGTTTCCATAATCTGGCAATATTTTGCGCATAAAATTTCGTTGAGAAGGACTTCCCACATGCTTTGGATATGATTGAGGATGTCCAATCATCACATAGCGCTTCATATTCCTTTGCATCAATTGGGATAAATACTTCCGTGTCAGGATTGAAACAGTCCGGAGGACTCGTGGCAGCTTGAAAGTCAGCCAAGATGTGATTTTTGCTGTGTTTAATTGCACCCAGGTAGGAAATCGGAGGGTTTGGAGCTTTTGGTTGGAGTTGATGGGGCTGGATTAAGGCAGTAGCCACGGAGGGGGTGGGAGATGGAGCAGAGGAGACGGGATTTGAAGCAGAGGAGGTGAGAGTAGAAACAGAGTAGTTGAGGGGTGTAGCAGAGGAGGAAGGGAGAATAGCAGGGGGAGGGAAGAAGAAAGAGGTGGGGTGGGGAGGAGGGGAGGAGTCTTTGTAGAAGGATCAGTTGTAGCTGGAGAAAGCAATGCCGATAACAATGGAGGTGGTGTGGGAGGTTGTTGTTTGGAAGGAGGGGAGGACTCTCTCTCACTAGGATTCTCTCTCATGGTTAGTGAGGTCACCAAAAGCAATCCTTAGTCACATGAGAAATGTGAAAAAGTTTGTTATGTAAAATTAGTTGTGCATAAGTGTTATGCATTACAACTTCCTCCTATAGCCTATACTCCTATAGGGTTAGTAGCCAACTGTAGCATGTACGTTTGTAATTGTACTTTTTATTTTAGTAGGAAAGTTGGGTCTCATAATATAATGAATGTAAATCAATTTACTCCTTACGAAATTTCATGCCCACATCGTGTTAAGAAACTTTCATGCCCACATCTCACATTTTCTCACGGTCTCACCTATAGGCTATCACTAACTCTAACATTTCATCAAATACTGTCAGGTGGGACTTATACATAAATGTCCTAATTTTCTACGAGTATCAAATAGAAAAGCCAATGCAATTGGAGATTACCAAATCTATATCTATACTTATTATTAAAAAACACAAACTACAAATCTATACTAAACACATGTCATCACAATCACTCATATGCCACATGTCACTTTCCTTAATATTTTTCTTTTTCCCTTTTTTGTATTTCCTTTTAATATAAAAAAATTAGATAAATAATAAGTCTTTATGCATTTTGAAACTTGTAAATTTAAATAAGAAAATAAAGTATTTCATTTTATAACATTATAAATTAAAGTTAAACTAATTAATGCACATTACATTACATAAACAATAAAATAATCTTTTCATCTCCTAAACTTTAAATATAATTTTAACCAATATGTCATTTAATATCCCACAATATCTATGTATATATACCTAACTAGGTTAAGTCCCGTGCCATGCACGGTAATTTTTAATACTCCCTCCGCATTCAATTATCTGCAACAAATTTTTTTTCTTTCCCTTACTTTATTTTATACAATAAAATGACCACCTTACCCTTACTTTATTTTTAAAACTTTGTTTAACATCTTATAATTACACTTACTTACCAACTAATTACCACCTTATCCCAACCCAACCCTGCCTACCACCACCCCAACCACCAGACGAAACCAGAGCACCACCCCCACCGTGACTATACCCCATCGCCACGCCAATCTCCGACCACACCCTAGCTCGCTGCCCCATTCTCCGACCAGACCCCATCGCACCCTAGACCAGACCCCATCACACCTTAGACCAGACCTCGCTACTCCACCACAACCACTAATCAGAGTTCGTGGGTTTTGCGGTGGGTTTCGTGGCTAGACTTGGGGTCGTGGGTTGGGCGGCGGTTTCGATTCAAGACCTAGGGTTGTGGGTTGGGCGGTGGTTTAGATTTAAGATCTGGGGTCGTGGGTTGGGCGGTCGGTTTCGATTCAAGACCTGGGGTCGAGGGTTTCGTGGTGGGTGTTGGTGGTCTGAGTAAGTGGGGCTGGTGCGTGAGTGGGGGTGTGTGGTGATTTCGGTGGTCTGAGTTCGGTGGTTTTGCGTCCGTCAGTGGGAGTTGCGTGGTGGTTTCGGTGGTCTGAGGTCAGTGGTTCTGCGTGAGTGGTGAGGGTTGCGTGGGTGTCGATCGGTGTTTCGTGGGGTTGCGTGGTGGGGGTTGTGTGGGTGTTGGATTAATTATCCCTTTCCTTTCCTCTTAATTTTCAATAATCATGCTTAAGAAATTTTGCCTAGGAGTCCGTAAAAAGTACCATTGTTGTAGATAATTGAAACCGGAGGGAGTACTTAATACTTATCATTAGTTTAACACTATTATTTAATTATAAAAAATTATACCTAATTGCAAAATAGGATGAAAGTTCTATAATTACAAAAAAAAAAAAAAATTAAAAATTTATTACACTAAAGAAAACAGAGAGAATAATATATGCACGACTAATAAAAATAACTATGAATTACATTACAAAGTTATAGATAGTAAACTATTATTGCATATTATTGTATAAAAAAATATTATCTTTGTTTGAATGTGTACAAATAGAATATACTTATCAAATAAGAAATGAAATATTATTGCATAGTTTATATTAAAAACTTCTTTAAGAAGCTTTGACCAAAAAAATAAAAATTAAAAAAAAAAATTGGAGGGAAAATTTTTAACCAGGAGATGACATGTGTCATTCCTGGTTTCGTCTTTAGTATAAAGTTATAGATAGATAGATAGATAGATAATATATGCACGACTAATAAAAATAACTATGAATTACATTACAAAGTTATAGATAGCAAACTATTATTGCATATTATTGTATAAAAAAATAATATCTTTGTTTGAATGTGTACAAATAGAATATACTTATCAAATAAGAAATGAAATATTATTCCATAGTTTATATTAAAAACTTCTTTAAGAAGTTTTGGCCAAAAAAATAAAAATTAAAAAAAAAATGGAGGGAAAATTTTTAACCATCTCCTGGTTTCGCCTTTAGTATAAAGTTATAGATAGATTGGTGTTCTAACAAGTCAATACTATATACCTACATTTCATAAATATCGCAATACTTTGACAAATTCATACATAACTTTAACCATAAATATTTTTAATTTTATCTTACGGAGTTTTAAGAAGTATAAAAGGATAGTAACTAACTTACTACTACCTCTGTTACTATTTATTTGCAACAAAGAGCTCTTCATGGACTCATAGGCACATATTCTCTAATCTCTATGCTTGAATTTAACAAATATATGTGATTAAGTGGAGGAGAAAGTGGGTTGATTAATTATTCACCATATCCACCACTAGGGGTGTACAAAAACTAGTCCGGACCTGAAAACCGACCTGAACCGGACCTGTTGGGACCGGACCTGATCCGGACCTGTAGATTCAGGTCCGGTCCCGGTCCTTGAAATTCAAGGATTCCGGGTTTCAGGTCCGGTCCGGGTAAAACCCGGAACTTTCAGGTCCGGACCTGAAACCGGTAAAACTACTTTTTTTTAATTAATAAGTTTAAATAGGCCCATAAACAGGTCCAAACAGGTCCATAACAGGTCCAAACAGGTCCAATCAGGTCCAAATAGGTCTAAACAGGTCAGCACTTTCATATTATTTAAAAAAAAATCAAAAAAAAAAACTAATCAGGTCTATTCAGGTCCAAACCCGGACCGGACCTGATTTTTCAGGTCTGGACCGGAACCGGACCTGTTGATTCAGGTCCGGTCTCCGGTCCTTAAAAATCAAGAATTCAGGTCCCGGTCCATTTAGGTCCGGGTCAGGTCCGGTCCGGTTTTGGACCGGTGTACAGCCCTATCCACCACCCTACCCGCCTCTCCTTAAAACCCCACTAACACCCACCCTACCACCAATAGGATCTTGATCGAAACACCCACTCCACCCACCACGTAGTCACAACCAAACACCAAACATCGATCAGAAACCCAAACAAAACCCACCCACCCCGGCCCGCAATGACTGAATACCAAACAAAGACTAGAAACCCAACCCTCACCCACCCTTATCAACAACTGCAAAGCTACCCACATTAGAGGTGATAAATAATTCAGGTCGGACCCTGCCTGCTTTAACATCAAATGTCATGCCTAAATTCGTAAAAAAGTGACGGGCTTGTTGGGCCAAAATGAGCTTTTTTCGACCGAGTTGGGTTTTTAACTTTTTTATTATTTTATTTTTTTGCTTGCCCAAGCCCGTTCTATTTTCGAAAAAAATTAAGTTGAGCCATAGTTGATCTCATCCACCCCTAGGGTGTCCAAATCCCATTCTTTGGGGGTTTAGTTGTTTAGGCATGGGTTTTAAATTTATAAATTTCTCAAACAAGCATATGGAGAAAATCTTAGCCATTTTAAATCCGTACCACCAAAATTTCATGAACCAAACATCCTCCGTCCACTACTATTTATAATAGGGTAATGTTATATGCGGCTCTTAAGGCTGCTTATAAGCATTTAATATACTTCCTTTTTTAGTACTACCTCCGTTTTTATTAGTTGACACGTTTTGACTTTAGCACACTATTCACACACTTTCCTTTGATCATGTTTTGTGATTTATACGTAATGAAAAATATAATCATGTGAGGTCTTGTTAGATTCGTCATGCATGGTATATATTTTAAAAATATCAACTTTTTATAATTTTTACCTATCGATAATTAATGATATTAATGGTTGAAATCGTGCATTGGCAAACGTGACTAAATAAAGGTGTCAACTAAAAAGAAACAGAGGAAGTATTAAGCTGTGAATTTATCAACAATTCACGAGTAAATCGGTGTAATAAATGTTTATTTATTGTCAATTCTTTTCACTTTTAGCTTCTTATATGCAGCCTTAGAGCTGCATATATCTTTTTCCTTAAAAATAAACACTTTTGTAACATATTGCAACTTTGCAATGTTAATTGTTAAATTTCCTAAAATTCTTCAAAACTACATGAAAATCAAGTTTTAAGTCCCCTAAACATCCTTTATTATGAACCCTTAACATTTCAAGATAATTTAGTTCAAGTTTTCTACGGTTTGGTTTAAATTAATTGGGTTTTCGTTTAGTCGATTTTAATTTGACAATTACATTTTGACATTTTAAAATTGGCTTAAATGAAAAAAAATGTTTACAAGCTAATTAGCATAACTAATAAGAATCAAACTTTCAAGGGTGAAGGGTAATGTATAATTATAGCAGAATGAATCTGCACAATACATACAAAATCGTTTATTGTAGTGTTTTAACAAGGCAGCAAACTACGTATAAGACCTATCATAATAAGCTTTCATGTGTAAATGCTCTAAGAAGAAAAAAAATTCATGTCACCCACTCGTAAGCTAGCTTCGCTATAAATCTGAATACCAGGAAGGTGCTCTATGATGTGTAAACTGTAAAGCCTACTCAGTATTTCGACGTTTGGCCTAATTTAGGCTACTATGTTCTCCAAAGGATATCACTTGAGGGAATTCTCAATGTCGATCACAAAACGATATTTCACATCCCTCTTAATGAGCCTCTCAATAGCTTCATTTGCATATTCAATTGGAACAACTTCTACATTCGGGTATACTTTATTTGCAGCGCAGAACTCCAACATCTCTTGAGTGACTTTAGTACCACCGGTTATACTACCAGAGAAAGTCTTCATACCTGCCAGAAAATCACAAGATATAGAGAAAAGTGATGGAAGCTGCATATATAGGATCTAATTTGCATGAAATTCAGCAGTCCAGTTCAATTAGTAGACAAACCTAATAAAAGACTCGCAGGACTAAATTTCACTTCACTTGGGAAGCCCACCAGAACGTAAGCACCAAATGTCTTTAGAAGCCACAAATATGGCTCAAACTGGTGATCTCCTGATGCAGTATCTACTATAAAGTCCAATGATCCAGTGAGGGCCTAGAAGAAACGTATCAGATCAGTCAAGAACAACAAACTGTAGAGAGTAGAGCTATAGTAATACTTATAAGTTAAGCAATAATCACCTTCATTTGCTGTTCATCAGATGAAATAACAAAATTGTCTGCCCCGAGTACACTCAAGGCCTCCTCTTTCTTTGATATACTGGTGCTAAAAACAGTAACTTTCAGTCCAAAAGCCTTACCAAACTTAACGGCCATATGTCCAAGACCACCTAGCCCAACCACCCCAAGACTTTTACCAGGTTGGTTCATATTATGGCGAATCATGGGAGAATAAACAGTAATTCCGGCGCATAATAGTGGTGCTGCTAAGTGCGAGGGAAGATTGTCAGGAATCCGATAGCAGTATCTGAAAATTCAGCAGGGAAAATTTTAAAGTAGCCTCATTGTATAAGATTTCTTAATAGCACATTCACTAAATTCTTGTTCAATATGACACTGGTGAATTCGCTCTACTTTCAGTTGATCAAGTCAACTACTGGAGAAACAAACGCAACCATTACAGGACTTAGGATGGAGTCTTGAGTCCTCTGTCATCATCCAACCAAATGAAAAGAAAAAACTAAAGTGAAAGTGGTGAGATACTAATCAATATAAAAACTATGGTTCATATTCCCACAAGTTATGCACTTCCAAAATACAGGTCCTTTATCAGGAAATAGGGATGAATCATCATTGACTGTTGTTATAAGCTACTATTTATAAGGCATAGCACAAGGTAAGCATTTGCTAATAATTGACTTAGCTTTGGATAGAACTATGAAAAGTTATGTGTGATTAAGGGAAGAGGATGAAGATTGGTTGATTAATTTCTGGAAAACAGTTAAATGTGGATAGTTGCAAGCTTTTAATACAGAGTACAATCTAACACATAACTACTATCGATATTCAACCTGTATCTTTCTCCCAGACTTGCTGTAATTATATAGCTTCTATTTAAGTAAAAAAAACTACTACAATTCTACAAGCCACTAATAACGCCATAATTATGCTGCTACCTAAAGTGCCCCACCCCTTAATATTTATGCATAGCAGCCTTACAGATTTACAGGTGTACTACTCCAACTTGTTACTTTGTTAGTCATCTTCACGGTTATCTTAATCACTTTTTATGTTCAAATATACTGAAGTGTGTTAGTGTCCGTGAATTGAACCATAATAGGATAACATGTTGAATTCTAAACATAGAATAAGCATGAAGAAACAATGATGTACCTGAAAAATAACACATCTACTAAACCAGCGATTTTTGAACCCCATATCAACTATCTATGAAATGACAATATACTGGTTTCTAGATCATTCTTTACTTAAAATATTCAAACATTGGCATGCTAAAAACAAGTGAAGGTAAGCATAAGGAAAAGGTTTTTTTGCACACATTTTGATATAATACAACAAACTTTCAAGACACGTTGAGAGAAAAAAAGCCAGCTATAATTAGCGCATGGAAAACATTGTAACAAAGCTCAGACACTTTGTTGAATAGCCATCAGCTACCTAATTCTATTATATCCAATGGGAAGGAATGAACCCCCTGAGCAATGAAGGAAATGAAAATGCATAGAAATGGCTAACAGCAAAAATAGTTGGACTTAAAAGCAATAGAAACTATCAATTACTGCATCCAGCAAATAGAATAGCTAAATGTGTCAATATGGGTTGCAATGTTAATCAGATATCAAACATCTTCTTCTAGTCTGCAAAGATGCTAACTAAAGTTACATCAAGACGGAAACTTAACACAGGATTCTACAGTGAGGTTTTGTCTAGACTTCTGATTATAATCAGTTTAAACAAGTCATCCAAATCTACTCTACAATATAAAAAAAAAAAAATTGCTTTAATCTATACATAAGTAGCAAGATGAGGCATAGCCATAGGTCCATAATGCTCTTGTGTACAAGTGTATAATATTTATTAATGTGTCTCTGTGATCTCAATGAGAAAGAAGGAAATTAAATTGTATGATAATTACCTTTCATGAACAACAATAGAGCTAGAGTAACCTCCTTTTGTCACTGTACCATCTGCATCTACTCCATTAAATGTGAAGACTGAACCTTTCACACAATTCACCTCCATCCCCTCATTACAATACTCACAATCTCGACATGAGTTGACATAAGTTCCCACTCCAACATGATCCCCAACTTTGAAACGGTCAACCTTCGGCCCAACCTCTTTCACTATTCCAACTATCTCATGGCTTAACACAGAAAACACAATTTCATCAGATCCAGAAGGCTAGTTTCAGTATTATACATTTCATTTACAATTCCACTATAAAGCTACATACCCAGGCACCACAGGATATTTGGAGTCTCTATGAAGGTTCTTTGTCCAAACCACATCTGCATAACACACTCCACAGTGTGTAATTTTAATTGACACATCATCCGGTGCAACAGCCCTAATAAGTGCACTTATGATTCAGTACATAAATACCTCATAAAAGGCGCATCCAAGTATGCAAAACACGTACAATACCCTTCATCATACCTGCGATTAAATTCATAAGGCGATAGAACCCCTGATGGATCTCTAGCTGCCCATCCTAGGCAATTCGCGTGTGCAGTCTCAGAAGCCATACTCAGCTGATTCTGTAAATGGCAATAAGTAGTAAATGAATGTCAAGTTTATGAGAAGCTTTTTCACAGCTTATGAATTGAGCTCACCTCCCTATTTAACAAGGAGGGTCACATTCACAATGCAATACACATTACTTAAGGTAGGTAAGGATGACCAAAAAGGATCCTACTGACTCGGCACCTCTCTTTTCACACGATACTATAAATTCGACGAATTTAAGCTCCCTCAATCCTAATATGTTATGTATAATTCCAGTAAAACATCAACATGTACCTAATCAAAAAACTTTCTCCCTACAATGAGATTTTTTTTTTAGTTTTATTATTGTCATTTTGCTGTAATACAATCTAAATGAGAAATTCAGACTTTTATTTATATTTGGTTACAAAATCTAAATTACATATTCTAATTCTATAGTTAATTTGATTCCACACTTTTGATATCATGAGAAATATAATCAAGAATTTAAATTTAACAGAGAATTCAATATTACTCCTATACCATGATATTAAAATATGCCCAGCAAAAATAATTTCCTAATTAAAAAAGAACAGGACAATACAATTGAAAGTTTAAGTAAAATTGAATCAACTAATTAATACTTCATATACAATTTTGAAACATGAAATTTCAATCAAATGAAGAAAACTATACAGAATCACAAGCCCAAAAAAAAGAAAAAAAAAAAAGTAATTGACCACATTATCACCAGAAAATATGAATGAATTGCTAACAAAAATACAAATTGAAACGAACCTGAATTTTAGTGGGGTTGAGTGAAGTGAGAAGTTACAGAGATAAATTATATAATTATGAAATGAATTGATTAATTCTTGATAATTATAGAGATGGGGTTGGTGAGAAAGAGCATTCGATTAATCATCAATGGCGTCAATGGTTCAATTTTGTCGTGCTTCAGTCGCTTACTCTGTTCGTCAATAGAAAGACTTTTCAACTCTTCTGGATTTGATTTGATGTGCTCAGCTCTTACGAGTTACGAGAAATATCAACGAATTAGATACTTCGTTGGGATTGGCTAGATCTAAAATTAGGTTCGGGTAAAGATGGGCACGGGTTGTGCCGTATAGGTCTCCGGGTCAATACTACATTATCTTGTGCTCAAGCAGGTTATGCTTATAAGTTATAAAAACCTTATGTCATGCTAAGGGTGAGTTTATGCTGGTTTTTATAAACAAGGCCCATGTACAGTCCGGATTGTATGTCATGTCATGTCATGTTTATGGGGCACTTAATATTTTTTGGGTAAATTGGTCAAATCGGCATGTTGTGATCGTGCAACAATTTGATATTGAAGCTCATGCAACTAGGGTTGTTCACATTAGGTTAATCGTGCTTTAACAGTACGGTTAACAGCTAGACCGATTACTTAAAAACACAAACCGTAACCGTACCGTTAAGGAACAGTTTACCACAACGGTTAACCATTTCTTAGCGGTACAGTTACCGATTAACCGCTAAACAATAAAATAATTATAACTCGGTATTTTTTTTGCCTTTTTCAGAGTTTGAAGTTTAATACATATTTTGATATAAACAATTATAAGTTCGAATTAGTTGATTATAAATCAATAAAGGTTCTTTTAAAGTTAACTTAATTATATATCTTTTTCCTAAAAAAATAAATAGAATATTATATAAAATATATATTTTTATTTTAACGGTTAACCGATGATTAACCGTTTACTCAAAAGTATAATGGTAACCATAATAGTTAACCGCTATATTTAACGGTTCGGTTAACTGTAGCTGTTTATTTTTAACTGTACGATTGATTGACTTATAAAATTAGTCGGTTATACCGGTTAACGGTTACGGTTTTTTTTTTCTTCACACCCTACATGTCACAACTCACCAGTGTGCCTATTGTGTTGTATTGGGTTGGGCTATTTTCATGTCGTGTCTAACCAACCCTCATATTGGCCCGACCCATTTTCATCTCTAGGCATGGACCGGGTAAAACCAACTCGATTTAAATTAATTTTTGGAGGCAAGTGGAGTTATCCTATTCATATATGTCTCTTATTCAATGTTAGATTATTTGAATTGACCCTACTTGATGTCAAATATGAAAGAAATTGATGCATTTTGCATGATTATACTTCATAATTATCAATAGATTTGAAAGCTATCTAATTTGATACAGATGGTAAATGGAATACTTATTGCCTACATATACTAAAATCGAATTTAGATCGATTGCCAATTTACCATTGTTGGTTATGCAGATTTTAGTTGTGGTGTCCATTGAGTGAGTATTAGTGTAACATAATGATGTTTCTCTATTGTTTAAGCAGTTATGCGTGTGCTTGGAATCAAGTCAAATCACTTTTTATCATTAAAAACCATAAAACCACTAAATATTTTGTAAAGAGTACATACAAGTTTTTACAAATTCAATTACTTCGTATCTTGATTTGAGAGATAAATATTTAAAGATATTGTGAACAACAACACAGAAAATTACTGAATTGAGATCAAATCTTGAGCAATTTCCATAGAAAATGTCCAAATGTATCAAAATTCCTCAATTATGCCCCTCCTTTTTTCAAATTTAAAATCTCAATCTATTATCCATGTCAACAATTACAAATATCAATTTTTTTTTTTTAACTTTTGCGGTATTAAATTGTTAAAAAAGCCCCTTTTTTTTTTCCTTATGTGAACAGAAAATTGGAAATTTTGTAAAAATAGAGACTAATTAAGGAATTTTGATAACTTTGCGCATTTTGTATGGAAATTACTCTCAAATCTTTTATGTTTACACTTTGTGGCTTTGTTTTATGTTTAACCCCAAAAATTTTCATCTTAAGGTTTCCTAAATTGCTTCAATTAACCAATTGTTACTGCAATACCTTTGAAACCCCTCAAAGAGTCAAATTTGAAAATTTTAGAGTTATATAATGCATTAAGAGCAAATTGACATTAGTTTCAAATAGACCTAAATTATTCCAAACCAAACTAATTTTTTTTAAAAGATTTTATTTAAAAAAAAAAAAAAAACATTTTTCAAATTGATCCCGACTTTAATAAACCCATAATTCTGAATCTAATACCGTATTAGATTCCAAAAGACCCGATTGTCACCCTCTAGGCCTCTACTCGTAGGCCCCATAAAGAACTGTTAAAACTTAAAACAAACAAAACGCCTATAGGCTGACTTCACTATTTTCGTCTCCTGCTTCTAAGAGCAAGTTTAGCCCCAAGTCTTAAGACTTGGGATGACATCATCATTTTGAGTCTTAAGATTTGTACTTAATACTTTTCCCATTTTTCTTCAAAAATCTCAAGCAAGTCTCAAGTTGAGTCTTGAAATTTCAAGACTCAACTTAAGACTTGAGATTGGGACCCACTTCATTTTTATTTTTATTATTATTATTATTTTTTTTACACTTTTCTACATATAATATGTCAAATATTTAAATCTTAGGGCTAAAGTGATAAATTTCTGTAAATCTTAGTGAGTTTTAACAAGAATTTGATGACATCATTTTCAATGGGACCACAAAAAATGATGCTCTAACGCTACCCACCTCTTAAGCTAGTTGGTCCTTGAGCCGTCAAAATTAAAAAATTTACTGACAAAATTCCCGGCATACATATTTCTGCTGCTTCATCTTCCTACTACTCCCCTACTAAATTAACCAAGATCCCATTTCCTTCTTCTCACTTTCTCTCTCCTCCTTCAATTCTCAGTTGTGATCTTCCCCATTTTGCATTCAATTTTACTACTATGCTATAACTGCTTTTTGTTGCAATTTTCTGGGTTTTATTTGATCAGATGTAAGTTTTTTTTTTGCTGGGAGATTTTCATCAAAATCCCAAGAAACGTAGAAGATGAGAGGTTCAATTGCTTCATCCCCAAAAGCCCCAGAAGCCCGTCATCGTATTTCTGCTTCAGTGTTCGTCTTCTTTCTCTCTCTAACTTTCTGTTTTGCTCTTAGAGTAGTATGATTTTGAATGTGTGTTATTTGTCGGTGGAATTTACCATTGTTTGATCATTAAGTATAAGTTCAATTTTTGGGGTGTTTAATTTTAATGGGTATTTCATTGTTTTTGTGGGTTCTTACAATGCTCATTTTTGTGGGTTCTTACAATGCTCATTTTTGTGGGTTTTTGATGTGAAGAATGCTATAATTTTGTGTTGTTTGATGTTGATTAAATTGGCATTTGAATTTTCATGGTTTTGGCTTTTCGAGGTTTCGAATTATTTTACAATGTATATGAATGTTCTATGATGATGGGGGTAGTCATTTAACCTTGTTCATCAAGGGTAGATGGGATTTTGGGGAGTCATTTTTAATGAGATTTTAGGCTTGGACTTGAAAGTTAGGCAAAGGTGGAGAGTTGAGGGGGAGGGGGGGGGGGGGGTTGTGCAGAGGGATGTTGGCTTCCCCATTTAGGTTCCTAACCTAACTATTTGGTGAAGGATTGCTAAGTTATTACGACTCGGATACTCATGTCAGGTATAGGTTTGTGCTCCCATTGTTTGACTCGGCTATTATCTGCAAGTAATCCATGGTTTTGGACTAAAATGAAGGTTTGAAGAATCCATTCCCAAGCTGGAGTGTTGAGGATTTGACACGGGTACTTGAGGTGCAATGAACTAGTGAAGAGTCCAAGTAACATAGGTATTGAATATGGGGATGATGTAGGACTTATACCGAACAAAACAAAGCAGTCATTTATATTTCTTGTATTTAGTGAGATAAGCTGCTCTACTTCTTGTGACTGTTTATGTGTCTGTTTGAGGTGGAGGTGGGGCTGTGGGGAATTGGGAGAGAAGCTGCAATTAGTCATTTATGAAGTTTAATAGTATACAAATTACGACCCAGTAATAGTATATAAATGCTTTCCGGTCATTAACTAACTTTTGAAGCTAATTTAACTTCACTTTTAGCTCCAAAACAATGGGGTGTAGGAGCTAGTATACTTTTCATAATTTTGGTAATAAAGTTTAGTATAAGTAGGATTCATTGAACCAGTTTATTGAGCAATAATATGTTCTATAGATATAGAAAGAAATTCTGACAGTTAGGATCTAGCATTTATCTTCTTTGATCACACATGTTAGCAGCCTGTTTATCTTATTCCTTACATTTTAATTCTCAGTATAAGGGAATGTGAGCACTGTTAGTAAAATTGGGCTCAACACTGCCCTTGCCAGTCTAAATAGTTTGCTTGCTAATGTTTCTCCGTCTCTTTGATTTCTTTCAGCGAAGAATCAAGCAAAAGAAGGTCTGTAAGACATCGAGATAGTAGAGATGTAGAAAAGGCATCATATACTCCCTTCCAAGATAGAAGTTATAACTGCAAGTTTACCCCATTAAAGTTCATCCTAGTTGTCGTTTTGATTGTAACATTTTTGACACTTCTTCACTCTCCATCCCTTAAGCATACAGAACATATATCGAAATCCAATTCTCAGTAAGTTTCATCTTTCACTGTTCTTTGAGCTATTCCTGAGGTTTTAGCTCTATTTATTTCAATTTATAGCTTGTTATACCAAATTAATTCAAGGTTTCAAATTTCCTGCTATATTTTGCATTACCTGAATCAGTGACCACTTCTGCCGGTTTCTTCTTTTAAATTTACGCATTTCCTGTGTTTAATTTCTGAGTTTTATAGTAGTGACTATCATTTATCCTATGCAATTTGCTTAATACGGATTTTTTTATGAATGCAGGATGAGCATTGTAGATAGATGGAGAGGGGATAGTCATGTTGACAAGCGCTATGTATCCGATCTAGCTATTGATTGGAATCAAATCTCAGAAGTCATGGAAACTCTTATTGATAAGAATGACTATAAGGCTATAGGCCTGTTAAATTTCAAAGAAAATGAAGTTGATAGTTGGCAGGAAATGTTACCTTCCCCTGAGCATATGATTTTGCATCTGGACCATGTTCCTAAAAGTTTGACTTGGGAAACGCTGTATCCTGAGTGGATTGATGAGGAAGAAGACTTTGAGATACCTAGTTGTCCTTCCCTTCCCAGTATTCAGGCTCCTAGAAATGCACGTATGGATCTTATTGCTGTGAAGTTGCCTTGCAACAAGCTAGGAAAATGGTGGAGAGATGTTGCACGGCTGCACTTACAGCTTGCTGCAGCAAAGCTTGCTGCATCTACTAAGGGGTCTTATGATCTGCATATACTGTTGATTTCTGATTGCTTTCCTATCCCAAATCTCTTCCCCTGTAAGGAACTTGTGTCGCGTGCTGGGAATGCATGGCTGTACAAGCCCAATCTCAATACCCTAAGAGAAAAGATTCAGCTTCCTGTTGGATCATGTGAACTTGCGCTCCCTCTCAATCCAAAAGGTATTATGTCTTTGTAGATGTTATTCTATTGGTGCATGTCTGGCTTTTGTGTTTTTAAGATCTAAAAGATATATATTTGTTGTGCTGAAATGTTTTGTTTTAACTCTGGATGTGTATGTGGTTCTATTTGAATTTATGTTGTGGCATTCGTATGGGGTAATCTTAGACTCTTAGCTGCATTGCTTATACTTAGTTCAGCCTACAAGAATCTATTGCACCAGAACACCACTCAATTTGGTGAGGATGCTGTTAGTCCTTGTTGGCCCACTTTAGCATGTGCACAAGATGTGTGGAAGGGTGCATGCTGTTAAACAATAAATTGCTTGGCGATTAAATTTCATACTGGTAATTTTTTTTTTCCTGTGCTGACAACTTTAACACAGACAGTCAGACACACAGATGTATCGCTCTTATGAATGAGAAAGAAAAGCTACAAGCCAAGATATTGATAAAAGCTCAGTTAGACTTATACATAAGTACCTGCAATTCCATTTTGATAAATGTATTTCATTGACTGAGGTGATAAAAGTTTCTTAATATGATTTTTGCATTTTGAAAAACATTCTATCGGAACAAAATATTGAAATAGAAAAAAAAAAAATGCTGGCAAAATGCTGGATCTGGGAAGTGTGCAGAGTGCACTTATGCCCCTGCAAATCATTTCCTGTCATTTTATCGTTTATTTGATTTAAAAGTTTATATACAATTATGTAAAGCTGGATTAATGTAGTGAATAAGTTATAAATTTTTTTCACAATTCTTAATTATGACCAAATAAAATTATGCAAGGAGAAACCATTGAATTTTTCCCCTTTACTTGGGGAGGGTGAGGGGGTTAAATCCTTCAGAGCTAACTGAAGTACTGAACAATTTTTTGGACAATTTTAGAATAAGATGTCCAAATTTCCATGAATGATAGTCATGTACTATTTTAGCTTGTTTATATGCCTTTCCTTTTAACGAGTACCAATAGTTTATTATTAAATGCACTTTCCTTCAGCCCTGAATTACCTGTGAATAATGGTGTCATTACGTCATCTATTGTTATTTCATACTTTTCAACCTCCTAGTATGGTTGTGCGCATGACCAAATGCTCTGTATGCTGCATGATATTTACTAACGATTAAAATTTTAACTTGAACTTTTATATCAGCCTATCTATCTTCTGGAACTGCACATCGAGAAGCTTATGCTACTATCCTTCATTCAGCACACGTGTATGTATGTGGAGCTATTGCAGCAGCACAAAGCATTAGAATGTCTGGTTCAACTCGTGATTTAGTCATACTTGTTGATGACACAATCAGTGATTATCACCGAGGTGGCCTTGAGGCTGCAGGTTGGAAAATTCATACCATCCAAAGAATCAGGAACCCAAAAGCTGAACCAGAAGCCTATAATGAGTGGAACTACAGCAAATTCCGTCTCTGGCAGCTAACTGATTATGACAAGATCATTTTCATAGATGCAGACCTTCTTATACTCCGAAATCTCGACTTCCTATTTGGGTTGCCAGAGATTTCTGCCATAGGGAACAATGCTACTCTTTTCAACTCTGGGGTTATGGTAATTGAGCCATCTAATTGTACATTTCAATTACTAATGGACCACATTAATGAGATTGAATCGTACAATGGTGGGGACCAAGGCTATTTGAATGAGATCTTCACCTGGTGGCATCGGATTCCCAAGAGAATGAATTTCTTAAAGCATTACTGGGAGGGTGACGAGCCTGAAAAGAAAGAAATGAAAACCAGGTTATTTGGTGCAGATCCACCAATACTTTATGTGATCCATTACCTAGGCTTGAAACCATGGCTGTGCTTTCGTGATTATGATTGCAACTGGAATAATGAATTATTGCATGAGTTTGCCAGCGATATTGCTCATAAAACTTGGTGGAAGGTGCATGATGCGATGCCTGAAAACTTGCATAAATACTGTTTGCTTAGGTCTAAGCAGAAGGCATCATTGGAATGGGATAGAAGGCAGGCTGAGAAAGCGAATTTCACTGACGGCCACTGGAAGATAAAGATCAAGGATCCAAGATTGGAAACATGCTTTGAAAACTTCTGCTTTTGGGAAAGCATGTTGTGGCACTGGGGTGAGAAGAATTGGACCGACAATGCAACTACTTCATCTTCACCGGTGTCAGGGATTAAAACAGCTTCTCTTCCCTCTTTGTAGTTTCAGGGTCTGATTTTTGTCCATCAGAAATACATAAGACTCAGAGATATAGCAAACAGAAACAACATATTTTTTTTTTTACTCTAAAAAAAAAAAAACAAAAAACAAAAACAACATATTTTTCCTGTGAAAATTTTAAAGAGTATGCTGAATATGCTGATTGCATATGCCGATTTAAACCCTCTGAAGTTTGAATCACTAGTGGTCTCGAGTCTGATTCAACATTTAAACCCTCTGAAGTTTGAATCACTAGTGGTCTCGAGTCTGATTCAACATTAGGCCTGTTCAATCTGATAGATCAATGTTATGACTAACTAGGAACTTGCTGCAAAAACCTAGTTACATACTTACGTCCAAATTACACTTTAATGTCTTCCACAATTGCACATTATAATTGCACCTGTAATCCAATTTTCCTCTCTTATGGAAAATGAAGATCACTTAAAATAAAAAAATTAAAAAAATAAAAAAAAATCAGCTTCTTGCATTGAAAATTTGAAAAACAAATCACAAGGAACCACCTTACAGCTTAGCATCTCTATAGTATTTTGCAATTCGATACAATATCTACTTCAAACTCTTCTCTCTGATTATCTTTAGCGTAGCCCTTCATGAATGCTCATCGTTTCCATTAACAAACTGTATGTAGTGTTTCGTTGTGTTTGCAATGTCACATAAGACTCTAGATTAAATTTTGTCTACATCATTGTCATTTTATGACTCTTTGTAATTAAGGTAAATTTTTGACCATATAATGAATGATGCCATGTCCAAGTAAAGACTATTTGAAATGCTAAGAACTAATAAACACAAAACTTACAAGAAAGGGTATTATTATTGATTAGGACGTGCCCTGGGCGTTGCCCCTACCCATTTTTAGAGAGTGTACTTATTTGTGTGCTTGTTTTGTATTTTTATTATTGAATCGGGGGAAGGTTAATTCGTTGATGGCAAGTCATACATCTATACTAGAAATGAGAAACAACCAAATACATATCAAAATGGATCAAATTAAATTTTAGTTTGACAAAACTTTGATCACTACCAGAGAGCACACTCAAACTCTTGATAAACTATTGATTGAAAATTTCTGAATAAGCAAACCAAAATACATGTAGACTATTGACTGAAAATTTCTGAACAAGCAAACCAAAATTTGAAACTGAAACAGTCATTAACAAAATTACTGAGGTTTACATATAAGAAAGCTGTTTTTATATGACACTTTGAGCTGAGATTGTCAAACTTAAAATGGCTATACAAATAACTGAAATGATAGATCCGTCCTTGAGTATCAATCGAGAACAAGGCTGACATTATCAGCAGGCGAATTCAGACCTCGACTAGTTGTGTAATTACTTGTAGTTGTAGAAGAATATGCAGGTCTTGAATACTCTGAAGCTTCACTGGTAACATAACTAGAGTCATCATCAAATGCCCAATCAGTCAAGTATGTTGGCTTTGATGGAATAGTTCCCACTTCAACATCCCCAGATAGCATCGCCAACACACGAGCCATTGTAGGGCGTTGCCCTGGTGATGTTTG